>NW_006399801.1:5110643-5147829 GCF_000299155.1 Elephantulus edwardii
TGAGTCGCAGGCGACTCGACGGCACATAACAACAACAACAACAACAAGGACTGAATTTTTCCTTCAGTACTTTCAGCTCAAGAAATGCCAAGTGTGTTCTTTGGTTTTGGTTTTCTGACTTTTAAGAGCTTTTGTTCTTTGCATATTTCATGGTAATTTTTTTTCTTCCCACACTGTCCTTGGCAATCTTTTATTCTGGACTTTTTCTCTTACATTCACTTTTGCCAAGTTTACATTCAAGAAAGCAAGCTTTAGAGTCTCCTCTGACACACATTTTCATGTTTTGTTTCTTTCCTTTTTTTAAAAAAAAATGAATTTCTGGTTCTTCCATGAATGAGGCCCTCTGAAGACCTCCCCCTTGAGAGCATATACAGTGAGAGAGGGCGGGTGGTCCCAGCTGTCACTGTTAGGGGTCACCTGCCCCTTTTCCCCAGAGCTCTGCCTGCCTGGTCCCTCACCAAAGTCTCCTCTCATCACACCAGTGGAGTGTGACAGTGTGGCCTGCATCCTGTAGGGATGTTTATGAACCACAGCTGGGCATGAAGACGTCCCTCATCCAGCCCAGGATGCTGCAGGTGCTGAGTTAGTTACAGAATCGAGTTTTCAGCAGAAACAGCCTGTAACTGACAGGCTTTTCTCAGAAGTGGTGGCTTGTGGTAGGTATGAGGGTTTTGGTTTGCCTAGACTTTATTTATCATTTAGTGGTCTGTTTTCTCCAGTGTTGTATAAATACTGTTTTTATTATTTGCAGTTAGCACCTTTCCCATATGTGTACTAACTCTTGTTGTTGTTGTTGTTGTTACGTGCCGTCGAGTCGTTTGCGACTCATAGCGACCCTATGTACAACATCCCTAAACCCTGCTCTATCCTGTGCCAATTGCACTGTCTCTCACACACCCATCCCGATTACTCCAGTCACTGAATCAGTCCACCTCATAGGTCTTCCCCTCCTGCACTGTCCCTCCAGCCTCCCAAGCATGATGTCCCTCTCCAAGGATCTGTCCCTCCTTACGACATGACCAAAGTATGTCAGGCAAAGCCCCAGAATCCTTGCCTCCAGGAAGTAGCCTGGTTTAACCCTCTCCAGGATGAATCTGTTTGTTTTCTTGGCACTCCATGGTACACTCAATACTCTTGTCCAGCACCACAGCTCAAAGGCATCAATTCTCCTTCTATCCTCTCTAGTCATGGTCCAACTCTCTGATGCATAACAAGTGATTGCAAAGACCATGACCTGTATCAGGCGCACCTTCGTCTCCAGAGAGACACCATTGCTCTTGAATACTTTAGAGAGGTTCCTAACAGCAGACTTTCCCATCGCAATACGTTTTTTTATTTCCTGGCTGCTGGTGCCAAGAGTGTTGATCATGGAGCCAAGCAAACTGAAGCTGTGAACAATCTCAATCTCTTTGCCATCCATCCTGATGCTGCCAATTGGTCCAGTGGTGAGAATCTTTGTCTTCTTGACATTGAGCCTCAGTCCATACTGAAGGCTGCAGTCCTTGACCCTCTGTAGCAAGTGCATGAGGTCCTCCGCAGTTTCAGTGAGCAGGGTTGTGTCATCTGCATAACGCAGATTGTTGATAGATCGTCCACCGATCCTAACACCACGCTTCTCCTCATAGAGCCCAGCCTCTCGGATAATCTGCTCTGCATACAGGTTGAAAAGGTATGGAGATAGGACATATCCCTGGCGTACACCCTTTCCAATTTTGAACCATGCAGTGTTACCCTGCTCTTAGTTGTGTGTAAATAATCTAAGTGCTTACTGAGGTTAAAAAAAAACAACCCAAATCATTTATTCCTATTAATTTTTTAATAGACATTTTTGCAAAGCAGTTTCATTTAGGGTTACTTATTAAGGGGGACATAGTACCTTGCCCCCTTGCACACGGTGTCTTTTATTAACATGTCACGTTAGCATGCAACTTTCACTACAGATGATAAATGTTAACACATAATTATTGACTGAAGTCCATAGTTTGCATTAGAATTACCTCTTTTATGTTGTAGTTGTATGAGTTTTGGCAAATGCATGATGGTGTGTGTCCAGTATTACACTCTAATATAGGGAGGATGACTTTACTGCAAGCTCTTAAGTGTCCTATGCGCCACGTATTCAGCGTCCCCCATGCCCCCTGGAACATTGATCTTTTCTTTGCCTCTATAGTGTTATTTTTCCCAGAATATCCTACTTGGGATCATACAGACTAGATTTTTCACTCAGCAGTGTGCATGTACGGATCCTCCATGTCTTTTCCTTTCTTCTTGTCACTGAATTACAGTGTATTGTTTGGATACACCACAGTCCAGTTTGTTTGAAGAGCAATTGCAGGGCGACTTGATTGCTCCCAATTTTTGGTAACTACAAATAAAACTACTATATGAATTTGTGCGTGACTTTTTTGGTACACCTAAGTTTTCAAGTCATTTGAGTAAATACAAATTTGAATACTGAGCCATGTGATAAACCAATGTCTAATTTTTTAAGAAACTTTCAAACTTCGAAAGTGATTGTACCGTTTTGCATTCCTACCAGGCATGAGTGAAAGTTCTGTCACCCCACCTCCTTACCTACACTTAGTTTTGAGTTCTGGGTTTGTAGCCACTCCAGGGGACAGTCACTCTAGGTAGGTCAGGCTTGCTCACTGTTGTTGGGTAATGATACATGATGTTGAGCGTCTTCTCAAATGCTACTTGCATTCTGTACATAGTCTTTGGTTAGAGATCTATTCAGAACTTTTACCCAGTGTGCAATTAAGCTTTTTGTTTCTTTTGGTGCCTTTTAAGAGTGCTTTGTACATTTCAGACACTATCCTTTATCACATAGGTGTTTTACAAACATTTTCTTCCTATGCCGAGCCTATGACTCCTCTTTTCATTCTCTGACTTCTTATTTATTTTAAGTGAATAAGGCGTCAAAGGGAGAAAGATGGGCAGTCTTCTTCCATGTGATTAACTGACTCTGAAGACCTGTTGGAGGGTCAACTAGGGGTCAGTTCTGATTCAATGGCATGCAACAACAAGAAGAAATTTTAGGGAGCACTGATGATTCAGTAGTAGAATTCTGACCTTTCATGCTGAAGACCCAGGTTGAATTCCTGGCTGGTAGACTTTGATGTCAGTCTGGAGAGTAAGGTGCGCCTGACCCAAGCCATGGTCTTGCAGTTACTTGCTATGCACCAGAAAACTGGACAATGACTAGGGATGATAGAAAGAGAGTTGATACCTTTGAGCTGTGGTGCTGGAGAAGAGCATTAAATGTACTGTGGAATGCTAGGACAACAAACAGATTCTGCCTAGAGAGGGTGAAACCAGGATGCTCCTTGGAGGCAAGGATTCTGAAGCTCCATCTGACATACTTTGGGCATGTTGCAAGGAGGGACCAGTCCTTGGAGAGGGATGTCATGCTTGGAAGGGTGAGATGGATTGATTCAGTGACTGGAGTACAGAGGGTATGTGTGTCAGGGACAATGAGACTGGCTCAGGATAGAGCAGGGTTCAGAGCTGTTGTACATAGGGTCACTATGAGTCATAAGCGACCCAATGGCACATAACAGCATGCTTTGTGTGCAGCCACAACTAATCTTGTAGTGGTATCTTACATTGCTATAATACTTAAGAAGTCTCATCAGAACTTTCAAACTAAGAATGGAAAAAAAGGCCTGGCTATCTACTTTTGAAAATCAGTCAGTGGAAACCCTGTGGCTGATAATGGTCCGATCCACAACCACACATGGGGATGATACAGCACTGGGTATTTTTTTGCTCCATTATACATGGACCACCATGAGTTTTCCATGAGTCACCATGAGTTGACTCAATGGCAGATATCAATAATTGTACAAAATACTTTGTAACAGTGAGGGGAGGTGGCATGGATAATCCTAAACTTGGAAATACAGTCAGTTTGACAACAGTTGTCTATGGGCACAAGTCACTGGCATTTTGTCTTCCCTGTAAATGTTCTCCTCTGCTGGCCAGTGTCTAACTTGAGGCACATGAAAGGGGCTGTTTTGGAAAGCAGTGACTAACAGACATCCCATCTAGGAAAGGCTCTCCCCTGGGAATTTGCCTTTAGGAATTAATGAAATACGTTTTGATCCCTTTTCAGATCCTACTCTGTGGAGTACAGACCACGTCCGGCAGTGGCTGGAGTGGGCAGTAAAAGAATATAGCCTCCCAGACGTGGACATCCTATTGTTCCAGAATATCGATGGCAAGGAGCTATGCAAGATGACCAAAGATGACTTTCAGAGGCTCACCCCGAGCTACAATGCTGACATCCTTCTCTCACATCTCCACTACCTCAGAGAGAGTAAGACGGTTCCCTTCCTTCAAGTGCAGACTGGTGATGGGGTAGGAGGGTGGGGCCTGATGATGGTGGAGCAGGAGGCTGTTATTAATGAAGGTCCCACAACTTTGCTATTGACAGCATCTCCCTTCTTTAACCTTTGTCCCATTTAGCATCAGAGAGAATGAAATGCTTAGAGTGCAGGTACTGAGGACAGGTATTACTATAGTGACAAGAAATCAACACGTCACATTAGCACTCAGCCACCTCTTCTAGGCTAAGAACTAGTGTCCTCCCTTTCTGATGAAAAGAAAGTTCATACATTATAAATTAAAGGGAGAAGAAGTTCCTAAATTAAAGGAGAATGAAGCTTTACCTGGTCGTGTGTGTAGTGTCCAGAGTACTCTAAATTTGAACATTTTCTCCTTAATGGAAATTAGGGTTTTCTCTTTCCTGGAGCTAAAGTGAGTCCACCTTCACACCCACCCTAATCCCAAAAGCCAAATAAACCACACCTGCTGCTGTTGAGTCAATTCTGATTCACAGAGATACTTTAGGACAGGCGAGAACTGCCCCATTGGATCCCCAGCCGGTAATCTTTGTGGAAGCAGACTACCACACCTTTGTCCTGCAGAGCCACTAGTTGCTTTGAACTGTGGACCTTTTGATTAGTAGTGATACACCGTTGAGTCAGAACGTGCTCATAGCTCCCACAGATGGGTTTGAACCACCTACCTTCAGGTTAGAAAGGCAATTTCTTATCCACCAGGCCACCAAAGCTCCCGCATTGGCTAGTAGCCTAGTGCTTTAGCCACTGTGCCTGTAGGGCACCTTTCTAAACCCTGAAAGAGGGACATTTTCACTCTTGATCCTGAAATTTGGCTTAACCTGCCAGAGTGGGATTAGCATCTCGGCAATTAGAGGCATGAATCCCCACATTAGCTGCATGCTTTAATTTTTAAAACATCCAGCATGAAGAGAAGGAAGCGGTGCAACACAGGGGTGGGGGTGGAAATTCTCCTCCATTGCTTTGCCTGGCATTCCAACCATGTAGTTCCTCAGTTAAGTCCAGACACCCATCTAGGTTTTAACACGCTAACAAGGAGCAGGGTGAATGAGCTACGCTCGAGGCCACCGATGACAGCAGGGTGGGGTTGGGGGGGGCATGTCTTCTTTCTTTTTTTAATATTTTTTTTCTTTTTAAGAAAGGTGACTTTCTCTCTCTCTTTTTTTTTTTTCATTTGATGTCGCTTTTTGTTTTGTTTTGTAGCTCCCCTTCCACATTTGACTTCCGATGATGTGGATAAAGCCTTACAAAACTCTCCGCGGTTAATGCATGCTAGAAACACAGGTAATGCTGGCCCTGCCCTCCCCCACAGAACAGGTGTAGGGTTTGTCTGCAGGTTGCATGCCTGGAAGTCAAAGAAAAATGGAACCAGTCAGCATAGAGGGAGCCAGCGAAGGGAATCCACTGGAAGACTAGAAACTGTGGCCATGCCTGGGGCATTGCCTAAAGGAGGTGAAGCCTTTGGCCTCGAGCTTCGTTTTTCTCTCCTCTGATAGGCAGACAACTTTTTTTATGGTCTGGAGTTGTGCAGACTCAATCTTCAGCCATAGCCTCTGCTCACTTTTGCTGGGTTCTTATCTGCAGCTGGTCATCCCCAGATATGCTCTGAGCTGATTCTGTAGAAACTAAAAAGCATGTTTCATAGAAATAGGCACTTAGTATTCTCCTGTATTATTATTTTTTTTCTCCTTTTGCATTTTCCTCCTTAAAGGAATGTTTGCCAGGGCAAGCAGGAATTTAATTTTCCTTTTCCATTAAAGTGTTGAACCATCTGACGAGCTTTCATTTTCTGATGCAGACTTTGTGCAATATACAGAATGCAGTGGTAATGAATGCTGGTCGCATTCAAGCGAGCTTTTGTTCAAAGGGAAACTCTTATAATTTAGAAGGATCTGAAAGTAGTTACTAACCAAATGCCTGTCTCTAACCCGTGGCTACTGGTTTCATGTTGTCTTTTGCCTGTGCTGGTTGGGCTGACGCAGCACTTTCTCTGGTTAACCCTCTTCACTCCCACCCCTCTGGCTCTGACAGTGACTGCTCTGCTTCTGGTTCAGCACCTTTCCTCCCTGTATGACAAGAACTGCAGAAGCATGACCACCAAGTTGCTCACCCGCTCAGTTAGCCTGAAGAGACCTCTTTCAAACACCCAATCTACAAATAAAATAAGCTCACACAGAAAAGATTTAGACAATCCTTCCCTAAGCCAGCTAGCCCTAATGTAGTTCACCCCTCATGTAGAAAATGCAGCATTTTCAAAAAAGATTTCCCAGTTTCTTCTAAAATTTACCATTTTGTCCAGTGTGAGTCAGTCTAAGTTTATGTATTCCAGTTGTCTTCCCTAGCCAACACTATTGTTGTTAAGTGCCACCAAGTCGAGTACAACTCATAGCAACCCAATGAACAAAAGACCCAAATCCTGTTCTATAAGTATCGTCATTTCTCTAATGTTCATAGAGTTTCCAAAAACATGTTTAGGAAATGGATGTCAATCCTGCTTCCAAGCCTATCTTAATCTGGGAGCTCTACCAAATCCTGTCCACCATGGGTAAACCATTATGGCAGTTAATACACCAGTGGCATAGTTTTCAGTATGACAGCAACTCTAAGTTATCTCAGTACAGCAATCTGACAGACCAGTGCTGTACCATTTACAAGAATCTTCTTCCCAAACACAATTAACACTAGTCCCAAGGGCCCAAATGACTTTTAAATGGAAAGGCCCACCCACAAGGTCCTGATTGACTTAAACAAGAGGCTTCCAGCCCACAGCTGATTGTTAGCTAAATCCAGTCAACATAGCGTGCTTTTAATCCAAATTACCTAAAAAAAAATTATATGAATAGGTAGTACAGGTTTTAAACTTTATGTTTAGTAACTTGGTGACCAGAAATAACTGAGAGTAATTCCTTCTCCCTGTACATTTGAACTGTGCATATTTTCTGACCATGTCAAAGTCACTTCAGTTTTTCTAAACTATGAGTGAAAGTTTCAAAGACTCTCTGGCTTCACTATTTTGGTCATTGTTAAACATAGAAGCAATTCTATTGAAAATGGACTGAACTTGGAGGAGGGAATTCTCTCTGTTAACAATAGAAGAATGGACTTAAAAGATGAAGGGCAAGCACACATCTGAGAGAGATGTGGATTAATTTTTAATAGGATCCATATCCTTGAAGGCAAAATATTTGCAATTCCTTGGTACTGCTTTCCAAGAGTTCTGTATAATGTTTTATGGGGTTTTATACAATGTAAGGAAAAGGGGGTGGAAGGGAAACCACCTCACACCAAACAATTCTTTTAATACAATGAGAGACTGTTGGGAACCATGGACAGGACAGAAAGAAACTGTGAAAAACCTCAAACACAAATACCTGACAACAAATGTGGCTTCTCCCCGTCTTTAGAGTCTGTGCTTGTTTGAGGGGCCAGAGGTCTGCCTGGCAGGTTCCAGGGCAGTTGCCTGTTTGTTGTGACATGGAAGAGTAGGCTTGGCACTGATGCTGATATTGACAACCGCAACAAAAGACCTTCACATGTTTTGTCTTTCCTTTTGTCTGCAGGGGGTGCAGCTTTTATTTTTCCAAATACTTCAGTATATCCTGAAGCTACGCAAAGAATTACAACTAGGCCAGGTACGAAAACACCCCCACGTGGTCTCTGCACTCAGAGGGCATTCCAAGCTGTCCTGCTGACATCCGTGACCAAAGTCACGTGATACAAAGAGCGAAGAGCCTGGCGTGGACACGAGTCCCAGACAGTTTTATCCTGCCTCTGATGGTTTTGAAGCTAAATTCAATCATACCATAATCCTAAAAAAAAAAAAATAATGAATAAATAAATAAAAAATTCCTTAATCTGTGCAATGCAAAGACACCAATTCCTTAACTGTTGTGGAGTGCTGTCAAGCTCAGGATAGTCCTGTATGTCAGAGTAGAACTGCCCCAAATGTATTCTTAACTATAATCTTTAAGTAGATTACCAGGTCTTGCTCCAGCAGAGCAACTGAGTAGTCTCAAACTGCCAGTCTCTGGTTAGCAACCAGTCACTTAACCATTTGCATCATCAAGGCTCCTTAATTCGTTGTCTGTTGTTCTGGTTGGACACCAGCAAGTCAATTTAGACTCAGAGCCACTCATTGTGACAGAGTAGAGCTGCCCTATCAGGTTTCCCAGTCTGGGAATCTTTAGGAGAGCAGAGCCTCAGGTCTTTTCTCCCAAGAAACCAATGAGCGATTTGAACCACTGACCTTTCAGACAGCAGCCAAGAGCCATGTTATTATCATCCCATCATGACTCCTTAACTAGTTGTCCTGAAAGACAAAGAAAGACAACATCATGGGTGCCTCACTGTAAGGAAGAAGTCCACCTTGAAGTTAGTTGAAGGGTTGTTTAGAAGTCTGTCCTTTTCTAGAGAACATCATAAAGCAAGAAGAACTCCCCCAGCATAACACTAAAAGCCAGCTTTTTGGACCAGAAGCAAGAAATAAGTTATATTCATGCCTGAATCTTAATAGAGATTTTTCCCAAGTACTTTAACATGACCATTTACTTGTTTTGTTCATTTATATTACTAGAAACATTTATTAAAGGACTTATTAGCACTGGGTACTATATCAGAATCAAAGAATACAACAAGTCAGGCTTCAAAAGCTTTTTGTCTTTGTAAAGATCACTTGTTCATTTGGCAGATATTCATCGTGTACTTAGCTTTGTGCCATCCACTCTAATTGGGCCTTCAGGGTAGGGAAGTGAACCAGGTTAAGCCTACAATAAGAAAGTAGACATGGCACATTATGGTTTAACCCAGAGTTCTAGGTGCTTCAGTAGAGTGATCTAAAGCAGGAGAGTAGACCTCACATGTGTGTGTTTAACCTGATGTTGTAGATTGGGTCGCTAGTATAACATCTGTTCATTAGGGGCTGTAGGAGAAGGAGCTCAATGCTGTAAGAAGAAAAGAGGGAAACTTTACCAGAGAAAGGAGGATATAGAAGCAGCAGGACAAAGGATGATTAGACATTTGCCTGGTAAAGATTGCCTTAGCATAAACTGTAAACTGGATATTACACCAGTTTCACAGCTGAGGAAATGAAAATTCATGAAAGGGGGGTTATACTTCCATAAGTCTTAGGAACTCATGCCTTCTTAGATAGGCTCTTTAACCGCTATCACATGTCTAGGCCACACTACTCTTAATTTTAATTGATCCAAGAGACTAGATTGGGCAGCTTTTATTTTTATTGAGAAAGCCTAGGGGTCAGTGAGCTATGCAGCACAGGTTTAGAAGTATCTGAGAGTTTTTTTTTCCCCCTCCAACAATGCCCTGTGAATCTAATACCAGACCATAACTAAACCCACAGCCAATTCCTGGTGACCCTCTAATGGGTTTCCAAAACTGGAAGTCTTTTTAGAAGGAGATTACCTGTCTTTCTTCCAATGAGTAGATGCTGGGTGCATAGTCCTAGACTTTTGGCTAAAAGCCCCATTACATTATGTGCTGCACCACCACAACTTCTGTGTGAATTCATACCTGGTTATTTTATCTTCTCTGATCCCAGATTATCTGGAAATGGCTTAGCCAAAGTCCTTAGTTACCTTAACTGTGTTAGAGATCTCACAGCCCTTAAACCTCGACAAGACCAAGGATCTGGAGTAAACTAGACATTTTTGTTATCTGCTATCACTTTGACTCTAATTCACGAGACCTTCTATAAAGCAGAACAGTACTGTGACCAGCACAGTGCTGTGTTTATGATCATTGCTGTGTTTGGGCCCATTATTTTGACTGTTGTGTCAATCCATCTCATTGAGGATTTTTTGTTTGTTTGTTTCACTGACCAGACATGTCCTTTTTTAGAGACTGGTTTTTCATGAAAATGTGCCAAAAATAAGTTAGTGGAAATGTCACAATTCTGAGCATTCTAGATTTATTTCTTGTTTTTAAGATTGATGCTAAAACCCCCATGTGGGAAGGGAAGGCATGTAAGGAAAATGAGAAGTAGAAATGTGTATTTAGCCCTTGAGATTGCTGAGTTTACTGCTCGTAAGTGCACCCTTGCAAAATATAGTTATGTTTAGAACAGAGTGTCAACATTTTTCTTAGAATTTAAAAATTTACTTCCCAACCCTAGTTTTAAAAAAGTAGCTATCTGCAAAACATTTGACCAGCATTTATTGTTTGTTTGTTTGTTATAGATGAGCAACTGTGGAGATAGTTTTGAAAATACAAAAGCCAGAATGTAAGAACTAATACTGTCATAAAAATCACACCATTGGCTAAATCAGTGGTCACATCCTATTGGTCAGGCAGCTGGATACTTGATGCTGCTTAATAATAAAACAATTGTTCCCAGAACTACTTCTTTTTTCGTACTAGAATATAATGGATTTGAAAGTTAGGACTTAGTTGGACATAAATTGAGGAGCTTGTCTGTGAGGACGATGCTTGGGACATTTATCTGTGCTTCAGCCCAGGAAATAGCAAGGTGGTAAATTCAAGTACTCCTTCTTGGAGGTGATTATTTGAGTATAGCCAGGACAGATTATATGAAGAAGAAATCATGCCTTCGAGTTGTGGTGCTGGAGAAGAGTCTTGAATATACCATGGGCTGCCAAGGAGGGAAAAAAATCTGTCTTGGAGAGGGTGAAACCAAGTTTTTCCTTGGAGGCTAGCATTTTAAAGTTCTGTTCCACATACTTTGGACATGTGTCCAGGAGAAACTGGTCCTTGGAGAAGGACATCATTCTCAGAAAGGTGGAGGGACAGCATAGGAGAGGAACACCCTGGATGAGATGGATTGATAGAGCAACTAGGGCAAGGGAGTAGGTGTACCAGAGTCATTGATACTGGCTCAGGACAGGGCAGGCTTCAGAGCTACTGTACATAGAGTTACTATGAGTCACAGGCAATTTAATGGCAATTAACAATAACAACAACAACAATATGCTTTTAGTAAAGTGTGTTTCTAAGAATATGTTTGTGTTGTGATAAGCCTATTTTGCTCACTGAAACTCTGAGCTTTAAAGAATTTGAATCAGAATGAGAAAACCAAATTAATTGTTTATTTTAAACCAATTTAAAGCTGTAACTTTGGAGAATTATTTATGCCCTGGAAAGGCAAAGATGACAAAACTTTGTCTTTAGTACTTTGATCTTGTAGGTAGGTGAGGCTATTCCTTGGAAAGGGACATGATGCTTGGAAAAATGAAGAGTCAGTGGAGAGGAAGACCCCCAATGACATGAATTGATATGGTATCTTCAGAAATGGGTTCTGTTGTGTCAGAGATGATGAGGATGGCACAGGATAGGGCAGGGTTCCGGTTTGCTGTTCATAGGGTCAACTCAGTGGCACTTAACAAGAAGAAGATACTATTTTGATGTCAGTTTGATAACTATGGTGCATCTGATTCAGGACATGATCTTTTCAATCACTTGCTATGTGTGCATCTGAGAGCTGGGTAATACATGAAGTGAGACATTGATGCCTTTGAGTTGTGGTGTAGGAGAAGAGCACTGAATTTCTCATAGCAAAGATCACAGAATATCCCATAGAATGCCAAAACAATGAACAGATAAGTCTTGGGGAAAGTGTAGCCAGAGTGCTCGTTGGAGGCTAGGATAGCGAGGCTACCTCTCACACACTTTGGACATATTTCTCGGAAAGTCTCTTCTTTGGAGAGGGACATGATACTTGGAAAGGTAGAGGAGGAGGGTCATTAAAAGAAAAGGAGACCCTCAGTGAGATGGATAAGCACAGTGAGAGCAGCCGTGGACTCAAGTGAGGTGGAGATGATGAGGTTGGTACACGATAGGACTGAGTTCAAATCTGTTGTTCCTAGGGTCTCTGTGAGTTGTAATGGACTCAGTCACACCTAACAACAACAACAGATATCAACCTTGAAGGAATAGTCTCGGAACATGCATAAAAGTCCATGATGGAATCAATGGAGAGTGTTGTAATGGTGCAAGAGGAGCAGCCATTGCATTGCTGATTCCTGGTGCTTCATGAGTCATAGAGGGTCATTGGGCAACTATGTCCTTGCGATTGAATGGGTATCTTACTACTTTCAGAAGCCTGGTAGTTGACTCTTCTTGAGAGTCCTTTGGGTTAGACCCAAGAGTTCATGTTCCCCTCACTCTTTATTTGCTGAGTCCTGATTTTTGTGTCTACTCCAGTTCTCTAATCCTGTGTTTCATGGAAGCATAAAAATCTGGTTAGCATTATTGTGCTAACACTGAGGTGAGCCACCTTAAACCAGAATTTGTTCCTTATCTCTTATCATAAACCTTTGATTGAGGTAACACAATATTCAAATTTTACTAGTTTGAGTTAGATGAGAGTGCTTCTGTTTCTGTAGACACTCCTCCCACCCCTTGTATCTATCTTCCTGCAGAGTTTTCCAGTACTCCCTAAAAGCTGTCCCATTATACCCCACTCCCTTCCTTCTTGTTTTGTGTAACTCATCCTGGGGCTACTGCCTCCAATCTACCTATTTCTCTTTTCCTCATAATATACCTTCCCAAATGTATTACCCATTCAAGAGCACCCTTAATCTTTATCTTGTCTAGTCAACCTAATGCTGCTAAGTTTTACACAACAATTGCTCAAACTGATAATTCATGAGCTTGCTATTAACAACCATTGTGTTAATTCCTAATGACCCCATGTGACAGAGTAGAACTGCCCTATAGCATTTTCTAGACTTAACTTTTATGGAAGCACACCTTACATCTTCTTCTTGCAAAGCTTGCTGAACAGTTCTGTTCACTAACCTTTTATTCAGCAGTCCAGCGTATTACCATGTTAGTGTCAGTAACAACCTTTCTTTGCTGAACACACTTCCTCTGGATTCGAGGGCCCTTGAGGTCTCAGGGCAAAGTGGCATAAATTTCATGGACAGTTGCAAGCTGCTATTTGGCCTTATAATGTGCTACTCTGCATTACATCTTTTTTTCTTTTCATTTTCTACTAGTTTATTTACAAAATATGAATACACTGTTTTTAAGAACAAATTCTTTCAATTTCCCTCACCACTCCCATCAAATTGTACAACCTCATGATTAACCCCTCACTCCTCTGCATATCCACATCCCTGTGCTTTCAACCTGTCCCACCCCTCTTGGATCCTTATACTCATTCTACAGTAATGGTTTTATACAATATTAATCCTTGTGGGATTGAGTTAGTTCACTCAACATAATGCTTTCCAGTCCCTCTCAAGTCAGGTAACAATTTACAAAATAATTGCTTCTGCATGCTGCATAGTATTCCATTGTGTGAACGTACTATAATTTTGAAATCCATTCATTTGTGGTTGGACAATTGGGCTGTTGCATGACATCATGAGAACTGCTTATGTAAAGGATCTAGTCTGTTCCAAGGGAACATTCTACAATCCCATGTTTTCTTCTACCACTGTGGAAATCTATATGCCATTATAGTCTTCTTGGATGTTATCAAGAGATTAGAAAATTAAGTCTGCAAGGTCAGACTGCACTTTTCCTTTGAAGCTGTTGCTCTTCAGGGATATCTAGGGATCTTAAATGATGCAAGCATTAGAGTTTGCAACTTAGTACTTTCACCACCTTAATAGAAAGAGATTTCCCTGGCACCTAACAACAACAGCATCAACATTAGCATCTAAATTCATTGGATCAAGGCACTCACATACTTTCCTGCCAATCCTACTCTGTGTACTCTATATTGTCAAGAGTAGTTTTGTTAGGCAGAGTAGATTCTGCATTATTAAGGAGAAACTTAAGAAACAAAGCAAGGAGGTAGAGGGAAAGAGGATAGAAAGTTACTCTTTTGTGAGTTTGCTGAGAAAAAACAAGCCTGTGGCGACTCCTGTTCTTGGTGACCCTGAATGTGTCAGAGTAGAACTGTGTTCCATATGGTTTTGAATGACTAGGTTTTGGGGAACAAATCTCCAAGTCTTTCTTCTCAGACATTTCTGGGTGGACTTGGTTCAACCTTATGTTAACAGCCCAGAACTTATCTATTTGCATCACATAACAATTCCTAAGTTGGATGAAAAGAAAATATAAAAACATGGCTGAACTTAACCTTCATGAGAAGGACAGTGAGAACTATCTCAACATCAAGAAAACAAAGGTCTTCACCACAGGACTAACGATCAACATTATGGTAGATGGGGAAAGAATTGAAGCTGTCAATGATTTCATCTTGTTTGGATCAACAGTCAGGAGATGCATTGCACAAGTCAGCTGTCAGGGACCTCTCCAAAGTGCTGAAGGGATGTCAGTTTGAAGTTTGATTCAGGACATGGTCTTTTCAGTCACCTGCTATACATCAGAAAGTGCAACAAGGAATAAGGATGACAGAAGAATTGATACCTTAGAGTTGTGGCACTGGAGAACAATACTGAAAATCCCACGGGCTGTCAAAAGAACAGATATGTGTGTTGGGAAAAGTGTAGCCAGAGAGCTTCTTGGAGTCAAGAAAGGCAATACTTCATCTTTCATATTTTGGACATGTAGCTAGCAGAGGCTATTCCTTAGAAAGGGACATCAGGCTTGGGAAGATGGAGTGTCGGCAAAGGAGAGGAAGACCCCCAGTGAGAGTGATTGACATGTTGACTTCAGCAGTGGGCTCTCGCATGTCAGAGATGATGAGGATGTCACAGGATCGAGCAGGGTTCAGGTTGGATGTTCATAGGGTCACTGTGAGTTACACTCAGCTCCATGGCACCTAAACAACAATGGCGATGACAACTGAAAAGGAGGCACAGAACCCTGGTGGCATAGCATGTAATGTATTAGACTGGAGACTGGAAGGTCTAGCGTTAGGATCTGTCTGTTCCATGACAGAAAGGTCAGTCTCCTCCTATTAAAGATTTATTGCCACAGAAACCCAGTGAGTGGTCATTATGAACCTGAATTGGCTTCACTGTAACCAGCAGTGATTTGGGTGGGGTTTTTTATTAGGAATGTGGAAGGCAGGCAGAGTGTTTTCTGAGTCAAGAACTGGTTCCACTTCCTAGTGAGATTGACAGAGGAGTTGGTGTGAAGAATTCACAACAGTCAGTCTCCCTGATCATTCTCCCAATGTCCTGGTTTTTTGCTTAGATCAAAACACAAAGTGGGTTTCTCTCACAAACTAAAGGTGCCTGTGGAATAGCCTTTTTAAATTCAGTTTAAAAATATTATCTTTATTTACAGAAAAGCTAGTAAAACTAATGCCAGAAGTTAGGCTTCTTCAACATAAGCACTCCTGACAATTGTATGAGTTAATTACCTGAAGAAATTCAATTAGAAACAGAGAAAAGGAGTCAGTGCTGAAATGATCACTGAAAATGAAAAGTAAAGCTTGTTCCCATTCAAAGTTCTATGTTAATACTGCTTTCGTAGAGAACCAATAGCAAAGGTATGCAGAGTAAGAATTTTTCAAGCAGCCAAAGTTATAGTAAACTAAACCAGTTACTATCAAGTTAGCTTTGAATGATGATGATGTTGGAGTAGAACCGTGTGCCAGAAGGTTTTCAGGGTCTGACACTTCAGCAGCACATCACCAGAGTAGACTCAAACCAGCAACCTTTCAGTTGGCCACCTGAGCAAATTAATAAGTCCATTTGCAGTATGCACCACCTAGGAACTCCATGCAAAAACAAAGAACCACTCAAAAGTGCATCGCTAAAACAAACAAACAAACAAACAAAAAAACCCAAAAGTGCATGCTTTGAACTGATGTAGCTACTGACCAGACCAACCCCTTTGCCGCTTCTTTCTCAGCTAAGCTCAGTCTAGTGTTTCCCAAAGTACCTTCCCATGGGAGAGGGGGGCTCAGTTCCACAGCATGTGATTAGTGATGATAAGGAAGCATTGGACCAGAAATTCGTGAATGAAAACAAAAATCCCCTTATCTGCCATAGCAGTATGTTTATGAACATGTTAATCATTGTTCATATAAACATCTCAAATGCTTGGCTAAAAATACGACTGAAATGGGTGGTGTTTAGGTTCTGATTTTCAAGGGAGAATGTGACATGATTATAAAAATCTAACCATTTTATGAATAACGAGTTTCAAAATGTTTTTCTAGTAGTATGGTTCTGTTTCATTTTTTCCAGTCACATTTCATGACCCGTACTTTTATGTTTAAAGCAGTAGCTGATGAATCCTCTCATGCTTGCAATTAGTTCCATTATTACGCTTTGGGTAAAAGCATTCAATCTCAAACTCTTTCAACCAGTTTTTATTTGTATTGGCACGCTCCAAATAGTATTTTAAAAAAGTGATATCTGTAATAACATAGACATTCAAAAGAGAGCAGTGGAAGTTTTGGGGCCAGGGCTTCTTAAATTTTAATGTACACCCAAGCTACTGGGTGGGGGTGGGGAACTTGTTAAAATGCAGATTCTGACTCAGGAAAGATCTAGGGTGGAGTCCTTAAGTGGTGCAGAGACTTAATGCACTTGGCTGCTAACCAGAATTTTAAGAGTTTAAGCCTATCTGGTAGTATCTTGGGAAGGAAGTTTTCTGATGAGCTATTTCCAAGAAAACTAGCCATTGGCAATTCTGTGGATCACTGTTCTACTCTGACACGCATTGGGCCACCATTCAAGTCGACTTGATGACACCTGGTCAAGTCCAAGGTGAGGTTCTACATTTCTCACCGTCTCCTGGGTGTTGCTCATGCCATTAGTCCATGGGCCGTGTTTCTGAGTTAACCCATTTATGTCACTTGTCTGATGCCAGAAGAACCATGTTAACGTGATGATCAGTTCCTGAGTTAGCCTGGGTGCCGGGAGGATTGCCTTGCTAACAAAATATACATCCCGAGTTCGTTTCTAAATTGAATCTCTCTGGCTAACCAAATATTTAGACAAAATATAGCTAGGTGAGAATCTGTGTACAAAATGTTCCCATATGTGGACATTGACATTTAATTGTAAATCGATGGTGTCTAAAGATTTGTGAAAGTAAAAGCCTGGGCAGTCGGATGAGAGAAGCTGGTGGTGGTGGTGGTGCTGTCAAGTCCAGTGTGACTCACAGCAACCCTGTGGTTCTCAAAGGCAACAATGCCAGCTGAAAGGGAGTGGTGAACAAGAGCAGGGTTTAATGAGAAAAATTGTCTTAAATTCAAGAAAGTCTCTGGAGGATAGCATTTCCCAGTCCACACTAGTTGTGATGCTTCTAGTCCTATAGACTAAATAAACCAAGGTGGTGGGGAGTCAAATTCCATGCTGCCCTCCATTTCCCTTCTCCTGGGGATATGAAAATCAGAGGAGAGAAATCATCTGTGATACAGTTAAGCTCTTTGAAGAGTGGCCCATCAATCGCTAGTTTTAAAGAAGAATATTTGTTTAAAGAGGGGCTTAAAAGTAATGACATTGCCTCACCCTCAAAGTGAGAGTTTATAGCCATTTCCCAGCACTTGGCAGTGAAACATCTGCTGAATATCTGACTGTGGATTTTCTTTGACCCAGAGTGCCACATGACATTGAACTATCCAAGAAGAACATAGATGTGACATGGTTCTGTTATAAGATTGTATATTCTTGTTCTTGCTAGCTGCTATCAGGTCAGCCCTGACTCATGGAAAGCCACTGACCTAGAACCAAACTCTGCCTAGTCCCATTCCATGATGTGGATCTGTAGAGGTTTATGATACATTACAATTTTTGGTTGGTTTTTGGAATTAAATCGTGAGGCCTTTCTTTCTAGTTAGTTTTAGTCTCAAAGCTGTGCTGAAACTTACTCATCATCCCAGCTGCATAAACACCTCCAGCAGAAGGCTGGTGACAGCAAATGAAGTGCTTTGGCAAGGAGTTGAACCCAGGTCTCCAGAGTAGTAGGCAAGAGTTCTGCCACCAATCACTACTCTCTGAGAAGTTTGCATAGAGAAATGGCTTTCATTGATGCTAGTAGGTTGTAAGCATATTGAATATTTCTGGAATGTATTTTTGAAAGGAATCTGAAATGGTTTCCAGTCCAATTTAGTTGTTGTCTAGTTGATTCAATTCATAACATCATTACCATCATGATAATGTTGTAAAGCAGATGGTGTGTATAGTGGAATAGATGTGTGTCACATAAGGTATTCAGGGTCTGATTTTTCGGAAGTTGTCACCAGAATGGACTTAAAGTCTTGAGCATCATGAACTGAACTCTCACTGGGGATATAGAAGTATGGTTATTAAATTAAATTTGTGTGCAGAAAAAAAAAAGAGATGAAGTCTTAAGGGATAAATGATAATTTAAAAGAACTTGCCATCAAGTTCTTACTGGTCTGATCACCATTATTAACTGTCATTGCAGCCCTGGCTCAACATACTTCAGGTGATTTATTTTCGAGAAATTCGGTATTAATTCAGAGACGGAAAAGAAGTATATATTTGCTGAGCAAATTAATTAGAGTTAAGACAGATTCACTATAAATGAGTGAGCTCTCAAAAGGGAAAGGAGGGGCAGCTAGGACATATTGGAGTAGAAGGATAGTGACCATTCTCTAAAGAGGAAAAGAAGAAAGGAATATGAACTGAAGGAACATTTGAGGAACTTAGGGGTTTAGGATTCATGAACCTATCAGTTCCGTCTTGGGTGGGACATGGAAAAAGCAAAGGAAGGATTTTAGGGCAGTCTTGGTTGGAAGCCAGACCAATTAGGTAAGAAACTTTAAATCCCTGTCTTGACTTATTGTAGGAAACTGCTGGAATTTGTCCATGGGAGTTTTCACTTGAATAGGTGAAAAATTCAAAACAAAATACAACAAAATATACAAAAATTTACAAAATATACAAAATTTTACTTCATAAATAAAATTTACGTCTAGTGGAGTTGAGAGTGAATGTTGCCTTGTTGTATTTCCCTGTACTGCATTTATTCTAACAACATAAAAGGTCTTTTAAAACATTTATATATCATAAATACTATATATGATTGGTGTTTTAGTCGATGCATTTGTCTTCACAGATTTACCCTATGAACCACCTAGGAGATCAGCCTGGACCGGCCATGGCCATCCCACACCCCAGTCAAAAGGTACAGTATTGATTTCCTATGTTGTGAATGTGAGTGCCACAGGCAATGTAGATAAGTTAATACTTCATATAGTGTTTGAAAACAGATAAAATAACTGGTGTATTCCTTCATATTTGTCAAATTTGAAAGCATCCCTGGGTTCATCTTATTTTCCTGGTGGTTTCCCTTCATCTGTTTATGATTCACATTTATCTGTTTTAAAAGTCACCTCAATTTCTCTTGCTTTGCATACATAATATTTTTAAATAGCAGAAGTACATTTATTCTGTAACAAATCTTTACAGTTGGCTTTGATATGAAATTTTTTTTCCTTACTATGAGATTATTATTACTCTATAAGTTAAGATTATCCTATTAATAGCTAACTAAGTGATAGAATCATTATAGAACAGCATCAAAGACTAGTGGATCCATATTAATAAGAGCTAATGGTGGTTTTTTCCCCTGGATTTGCAGCTGCTCAGCCATCTCCTTCCACAGTGCCCAAGACTGAAGACCAGCGCCCTCAGTTAGGTGAGTCCAGGAACCGTTTGGAAGACCGTCAGGGAAGAAATAAGTGCAACAGGGTGATTCTAAAATGGGTCAATTTTTAAATTGCTGTTGTTATGCGCTATCAAGTTGCCTGTATCTCATAGAAATCCTGTGTACAGTTACCTTAAATTCTGCTCTATCCTTTGCCATTCTTTTTGTCTCTGACACACCTACCCCCATTACCCAAGTCACTGAATCAATCCGTCAAGGGTTTTCCTCTCTTATGTTGTCGCTCCACCCTCCCACTTTTAAATAG
Source organism: Elephantulus edwardii (assembly GCF_000299155.1). Classification (NCBI taxonomy): domain Eukaryota; kingdom Metazoa; phylum Chordata; class Mammalia; order Macroscelidea; family Macroscelididae; genus Elephantulus; species Elephantulus edwardii. The sequence continues at coordinate 5,130,792 of NW_006399801.1, forward strand.
TGAAATTAAGTTTCTTTCATCTATGTTTTATGTTCCATGTATAAAATGGGGGCAGAAATCATCCATGCACTCAGTTGGAGCTGATTTCTTATTTTGTGAAAACAGTTTCAAAGCCTTTATGGTAAATATGGAACCAAACCATTCTGGTGGTTTTAGGTGCCACCACGTCAGCTCCAGTTCATCAGGACTGCTTCTTTGTGATTATGAATTCATTCCATCTTGGCACATAGACAACATACAACCATAGGAGTTTCCTAGGGCTGCCACAGCAACATGTCATCAAGTCAGAACTGACTCATAGCTGACCATTGGGTTCCTGAGGCTGTTAACTACACAAAAAGAGATTGCCTATCTTCCTGCCCCCAGACCTCAATGCTTATAGGAACAGTAATTTGTTTTCTTACTGTTCTGAAAGTTAAAATTCCAAATAGAGGGCGTTAGCTATGTTAATTTCCTTCAAAAGCTAAGAGGGAGAGTCTTTTCTGTGCTTCTTTCTTAGCTTCTTCTGATGTCAGCTAACAGTCCCTGCATTGCTTAACTTGCATACTCATTTCATAAGGCCATTGTCTCTGTGTCTCTGTGTTGCTTCTCCTTTTTTCTCTGTGAACCAGTCATGTCGGGAGCTCTGGTTCTGTAATCCGTGGAGAATTGTGCTGTGAACTCTCTCTGGTAGTTTGAACCCATCAGCTGCTCCCCAGGAGAAGGATGGACAGTCTCTTCTGTGCGATTTGCTGCCTCAGAAGCCTTCTGAAGGGTTAACTATGAGTTGGTTCTAGTTTGAAGGCAGTGAGAGAGGCCAGTTGAGTAAGATTAAAACCCACCCTATTCCATTATAGTCTCATGCTAACTGGTAACATACACACAGACCCTGTGTAATTCGCCAAAGAGAAGTTCCATCTCAGTGACAGCAAAACAGTAATGTTCAATAAGATATCAAACAAGAAATGTTGGTGAAGGTATGGAGAGGTTCAAACTCTCCTAAAACTGCTAGTGGGAATATGAAATAGTGTATTCACTTTGAAAAGCAGTTTGGTGCTTCCTTAAAGTTTGTAATAGAAATACTATTTCATCCAACAGTTATGCTAGATATATACCCCAAAGAAATAAGAGCTGCACTCCAAACAGGCATACTTATACTCCTGTTTATTGCAGCACTGTTTATAATAGCAAAGAGTTAGAAATAAGCGACTAATGGAAGAATGACTAAAGAAACTGTGGTACATTCACTCAGTAAATATTATATAGCACTAAAAAATTATCAAGAATTTTTTAAATACTCCACATCATGAATGAAACTGGAGTACATTATGCTAAGTGATGCAAACCAGTCACAAAATGGCATTTATGGTATAATACTACTTATTTAAAAAGCTAAGAAATACTTTACACACAGAATCAGTTTTGAGGATTAACAGATGAGAAGCACTGGGGTAGGGAAGCGGGGTGGAAGAAAAACCAAAACCAAGCAAAGACCTATTTCCAAAGATTACATTAACAGATACAGAGGTTAAGGCTTCAGTATTATGTTTTGGAAGAACACAATTCATAAGAATATTAATTCAGCATCTGCATCTGTTTCAATGAGAAAAGGCAGTGGGAGATTGATGATAGTGTGCTGAGTAGCACAGCTGGCATCTGCCCTGTGTTTGGCAGGGCATTCCACTTCTGTCTGTTCTCTGTGTGTCCTGGGAAGAGAGACGTTTGGACTAGGAAGTGAGATCAGATCTAGCTCTGACACCAACTAGAAAGGTTATGACAGTAAACTTCTCTCAAGTCCTAAGTGACATCTAACACAGAGAATGTTGTTGTTGTCATTGTGTACTGTTGGGTCAGAACTATCCCATAGCTGACCCTCTAGTGGGTTTTCAGAGGCAGTAAATCTCCACAAAGTATCTGGTGGATTTGAACCTCAAACCTTTTTGTTGGCAGCACATTTTCTTACCATCAAAGTGCCAGTGCAGAGAACGGTCCTACAGAATTTAAAGGGAGGCACATTAGAGTTCTCTTGAGAAACAGAACCAGAGAATATGCATATTCAGAGGAAGAGACAGACAGGTGAGGGGAGAGAAGGGCACTCTGGTGACATAGTCCCTGGAGAGCTGCACTGGCAATTTGAATCCACCAGCCTTTCTGAGGGACAAAGATGGCTCTCCTCGCATGTAATTTACAACCTTGGGATTTCCTGGGGGTCAGCTATGAGTTGCGACCAACTTAACAGCATTGAGAGCGAGAGCAATAGAGATTTAAGTCAAGGCATTGGCTCATGTGATCTGTGATTGTGGCATCGGGGTCTGACAAGTCCAAAATCCTTAGGTCAGATGTGACAGACCTAAGACTCTAGTTGGCTCCCAGAATTGAGGGAGGGAGGCTGTCATGTCCAAAACCTGTAGGTCAGATGTTTCTACAGCCTTTAGTCCAAAGATCCAAATCTCAGGCAATAAGAAGAGTGGAGAGAGAGATTAAGTTTCCCCAAAGTAGCTTTAGAGTCTGGAGGTAGAAACTTTTTTCAACTGTTTGAATATTACAATAGAACTTGCGTGTTGTGGAAAATTAAAGAGAAGGAAAATGGAAATTCCAATTAATAATGATAAACTGCATCCTGTCAATGGCAGAACACCTGTGAGACCCAGGGAAACGAAATAGTCTTGTCAAATTCCAGCTCTCACAGGCTTCACTGTGCATTAGGATCACATTATGGAAGGTGATTACATTGCATTAAACTGTATGATGGAACAGCAGCTAATATAATGTTTGGCCAAACCACTGAGAAGCATAGCTTAGCCAAGTAGACACACAGAATTACAAAGGGTGGGGTGGGCTGTTTTCATCTCCTAACTCTGGAAAAGCAACTGAGTCTGCGTTAGACCTGAAGAAACATCATACTCAGAACATGGCTTTGAGACTTTCACTCCTTTTCTTCTCTTTCCTGCAGATCCTTATCAGATTCTTGGACCAACAAGTAGCCGCCTTGCAAATCCAGGTGAGATGTTGCTGAAATTTGTTTGTTTGTTCGTTTGTTTGTCTAAACAAAGTACCATTTTTGAAATGGCCATTTGATCATTCAACTTGTGTTGGTGAGAACTTCCTGAAATGAAACACATTATGATTTTTTAGGTCTCATTGAATTTATTTGCTTAAGTGGAAATAATTAGACTGCTTATACATTAAAATTTTAGCTTTGGCAAAGAGTATTTCAGCCTACAATAAATAAAATGAGAAAATAATTACTGTTTTTTTTAAAAAAATAAACAGAATCCATACAAGACTTTAGCTTTAAGATCGTTGTCAATAATATGTTTCTGAACTTCGATGACAGTGGAGATTCTGAATTGGTTTATTCTTGCCAAGGATTATCACCTGTCCCCCACTGCAGTGCCAACCAAATTGCTTGATTTGTTTGTATTCAGATCAGAGCCAGCTGTGCTGGCACCACTTTCCAAAATTCACAGCATATGCTGCATATTCTCAACAACAAATTCAAGTGCCAGGTTGTCCCAAGCGTATTGTCTCAACCCTGAGGCCAAAATAGGGGTGGAAGCTGAAAAGATTTAGGTTCAGTTGGTGTTTGTCACAATAGAACCCATACTGGGAGAATACCATTCTAAGTAATTGTATTATAATAATTCTATTCATGACAATTTATTAATTATAATTACAAATCATCAGCATCTTTGACATCTACATTTTAGCTAACCTTTTAATTATCCAATAAATGTTATTAAACAGCTGAGCAACTAGAAGCAAGTGTTTTGTCTACGGAACTACCAGGTCCAGGGTCTAAACCAGGAGCTCAATAATTGTCCAATAACTGAATGAAGAAGTAGTAGGATATGGTAAAGGGGGTTGGAGGTTCTGGTGGAGAGAGATTACAACACTGTGTCCACACCATAGAGCCTCGTCACCATAGCTCTTTTTCTTACTCAGGCATGTAGCTGATGGCCAGGGCTTCAGAGTCCTTTTCCCTCTTCCTCAACAGTGTCCAGTTTTCCATTTGCAATTGCCAATCTTGCTATTCAAATAAAATTAATCTTATTTCTTATTGTTTTGAGATGTTTCAGTCAGGGGAAAGACTGGTGGTTTGGTGGTAGAATCTCATGCTGAAGACCAGGCTTGACACCCAGTTAGCCCACCTCTTACACAGCCTCCAACTATCTCTCATTGGAGACTAGTGTGTATGTTATGATGCTGGACAGAATTCAGTGGGGCTTCTGAACTAATGTGAACTAGGAAGAAAGGCCTGTGATCTACTTAAAGAATGCAGCCAATGAAAATCCTATAAATTCTAACACCAACGACACAGGACCAGGCAGCTGCTTTGTGAGTGGAGTCACCATAAGTTGAGGACTAACTCCACAGCATGGAACAACAATATAGTTGTTTTTTTTCTCCCCTTCATTTATAATGAGTTGGACTTCTTCCCATCTATCTTCTGGCTGTATGTGAGTCATATTTATGAGGTCTTGTCCCTGATAGCAGAATACCTTTAATCTATCCATAAATGAAAATGTTCCTTCCTGCTTGATTCTTTTTTTCCATCCTCTGATAAACAAGTCCTTCACCACTTAAAATTGCTCTCCTGCTCTTTATTATAGTGCAAACCTTTTGTTAATAATTTTAAATGGAAAAATGACATCACCCACTATGAATGCATAAGATGATATCAGCATCCCAATGTCTCTATCCCAAATAGTCATTTGATGATTTGGACCATATTTCTCCTCCTGGGAAAAGCATGCCAAGGAGCTGTTGGTGGATTCCAACCACTTCCCTGTGGGCTAGCAGCACAATTCCTTACCTACCTGAGTATAAAGGGATACACGGATATACCTTTCTTGAACATCTAGTTTCAGCCCAAACCAAATCATGGCAAGTGTTGATGTATTGGCTGAGTTCATCCTCAAGGTCCTAGAAGTGGCAGAGCCAATGTCCGAGAAAGGCACAGCCAACTTACAGAGTTAATTCCCTCATCTGCCAGCTCCGTCCCTGCCCTACACCAGGTGAGACTGAGCCCTAGGGAGTTGCAGGCTGAGCCGTTCATCCTGGACAGAGGAGCTGTCATCACCATACCAGGCTGTGGGCCCAGCCGATGGCTGTGCACGTAGATTTTCTGCACCACCCAGCAATGATAGAAAAGCTTTACCAACTCATTGGGTCCTTGGTGCCATCAGGGTCCTGGCTGTTATATTTCCTCTGTCTTCTGTCCAACGCCGCCTTGGCAAGGTTCCATTAATCCTAGTCACTCTCCAATCCCCACTTTTCCTTGTGGTTTACAAACTGTTTTGTTGCTTTGCCCTTTGCTCAGTCTGCATTCTCCTTGGAGCTGTTTCTTTTTTGTTTGCTCACGTTAGGAGACCACTTTGCTCCTGAAAATGGAAGGATTTGCTTCCGTCCTCTCGCAGGCCACATCCCACCCTCTCTCCCCCCACCCCGGGCTCTCCAGATGAGTGGGACTTCCACCTGCTCCTTCACTCTATGGCAGGGAGGAATGAGTTAGCGAAAGTCTTTACAAGCTTTCCATTGTGAAGTATTTTGTTACTTAAGTCTTCAGAAACTAATATAACATCCTTGTGATGTGAGTTAGTAAGGATTAGTTTTCTTTCTCCGAGAGAATTAATGGAAAATCCATTATTGGGGGGAAGTGGGGGCAGGGAATTATGGCTGTTCAGTTAATTCAAAGGTATTAGTTTACAGGGTCTGCTATAACAAAAATATGTCAAATTGAATGGCTTATCAAAGGCTAAAAGTCAGAATTCAAGGTGTCGTTGAGGCCAAGCTCTGGCCATCAACTCCAGGAGAAAGATGTTTTTGTGTGCATGTGTGTCCCTCCTAGCTTCTTATTCATCCAGGTGTTCCTTTCTTAGCTTGCACCTTCATCCATATTTTCATTTCTGCTTCCCTAATCACATAGCAGTATTCCCTCTATGTCTTTCTGTGTCTCTTCTCTCTCAGATGGGCACCACTCAGGTTGGATTTGAACTCAGCCTGCTCTAGCATGACCATGTGTTCACCTAACCGAGAACATCTGCAAAGACTCCATTTCCAAAACAAGGTCATGGTCAGGTGAAAGGATGTCAACATATCTCTGGGGCGGTACACAGTTCAATTCATAATAGATATATTACCAAGTTAAAATGGGAAAATAGATGTCAGTGATTTGTAAGGAAAAAATATTTATGACGTAAAGGTAAGAATGGTGTTTTGGTGTAAAATCTTGCCTCTTCAAAGAGTGTCTATTTACTTGGAAGGAGCTCTGATGGCATACTGTGTTATGTGCTGCTCTGGTCAGCTGGGCACGCCCACCTGCTTTTTTTCAGGAGAAAGATGGTGGATAGCCCCAGAAACTTGATAGAGGGTCAGTGTTAATCAGAATCAACTCAGCAGCCTCGGGGGAGTGGCGTGGGGTGTTGGTGGTTGATGCTGTTGATGGTTGGATCTGTAAAAGACCCAAGCCACTTTCTGACTTTACTCAACCCTAAAATTCTTGCTTTGGATACTTGTTCAGTCTTTTTGCATGCATCCCATCACATGTTAAATGTTACTGTTTGATCAGTTAAACAAGATCTTGATGAGCTTACTTTTGAAGTTATTGGGCCACCGATAGCTGCTTTGACTTGTAATTGACTATAATTACCCAGCCACCAGTGAGCAAGAGATCCTGGGGTGGTGCAACTGGAATGCACTTGGCTGCTGGCCCAAAGGTTAGCAGTTTACACCTACCCATGGGTGTTTAGCAAGAAAATTACCTGTTTCCAAGGAATCAGTCTCTGAAACCCTTATGGAGCACCATTCTACTGTAACATATATGGGGTTGCCGTGAGTGAGTCGTCTTGAGGACAACCAGCTTTTGAGAATTCCTGCACAGGAGGAAAATCTGTGGGGGTTCTTGATGATTTACAAATGGCTTCTATTCTGTTATATTAAATTTAGCAATTAGGGAAGCTGATAATATTACTTTTTATAGGCATTGACATAAACACTCATTCATTTTGAGTTTTCCATTTTGCTTTCATGTATGGAAGTTGATAAATTCTGCTTACAGATCTTTTCTTTTACTTCTTTTTAAAAAAATTTAAATTTATTATTAATTTCAGTAAAAATTTACAGAGACTTTGGCTTTCCATTCATTAATTGTTGCACTTTGCTCCCCTCCTAACCCTCCCCCCCCAGTACACTACCCTCTGGAAAGTAAAAGAAAAATTCTTTCCCCAGGTCCACTCCACCATGTAGCCATCGCTCTAGACTCCTGTCATGACAAAAATACGTAATCACATATCCCTTTTAAACAGTTTTCTCCCTCGTCTATTTCAATGCAGTATACATTATTGAACCCATCATTCTCAGTCTCTCCCCAACCCCAAGGTCAGTCCTGTTTTCCAACAGTGGCACCATGCAGTATTTGTCCTTTTGTGACTGAGATACTTCACTCATCATAATGTCCTCCAGGGTGACCCATTTTGAATAATATTGCATGAGTTCATTGTTTTTCAATGCAGCATAGTATTCCATTGTGTGAATATACCACAGCTTCTCTATCCATTCGTTTGTTGATGGGCACTTAGGTTGTTTCCAACTCCTTGCTATTGTGAACAAAGCCCCGATAAACATGATTGTGCATATATCTGCCTGGATGACAGTTATGGTTTCTTTAGGGTATATTCCCAGTAGTGGAATTGTTGGATCAAATGGTATCTCTATTTGCAACTTTTTGAGAAAGCACCATACCGCCTTCCACAGTGGTTGCACCATTTTACACTGCCACCAATAGTGAATATGGGTTCTAGTTTCTCCACAACCTCACCAGCATTTGTTGCTTGCTGATCTTTTCTTTTACTTCTCAAGACTCATTGCTGTTTAGTCAAAACCAACTCAGAGCTTACTCTCTATTGGGTTGTTTTTGTTGTTTTAGTTTAATTACAAAAGTCAAATACATTGTTTTTGAGAAAAGATTCTTCCAGTTTCCCTCACCACCCCTCACTGAATTATACAACTCCATGACTGGGTTTCTGAGGTTATAAATCACAGGGGAGAGGGTTACCCATCTTTCTTCCAAGGAGCGGCTAGTGGATTTGAGCCACTGCAAAGCACTGCCTTTGTGTTAGCAGCACAGATTCCAATAGTCTAGGTCCCCAGAGCTCCCTTAGATCCTGGAAGTGCTCAGTGCCTTGTACTCTGGGTCTTAAAGGATAATGGTCTAGTTAAGAGGTTAACTCATCTGTCCTTTGGGTTTCGGGCTTTCTAATCATGAATGTAGGCTCCCAGAATTCGAGCTCTTTGTGCAGGAGAAATAAAAGACTAGTAATGTCCCCTGATTCTCTCCTACACATGTTTTTAAAAGGAACAGAGGCAGTGCCAAGGTTTCAAATAGATACCAAGTGCTCCTTGAGCTGTTTAGTGAGGTCTCTGGCATTCCTCAAAATTGTTCTCTCCATGGGAGGAGGCTGACACTGAATATTTATTTTCAAACAACTTTGTGTATTTATATTAAAGCATATGTTAGACCATTAAATAAAAAAATCCCTGTTTTTTCCTATTCCCAAGTTACAGACAGAATTTTTTTCCAAAGTTGTAATCCTTTGGTTACAATATACATACTAAAACCATATGGTTTTCTCATACCATTCTTTGTATATTTTTTTGAACATGCATATTAATGAAACGTTGGAGGCAACAAAACTTGATTGAGAACAGTTTGACTATGTCCCAAAAAAGCAAAGGCTTCCATCACAGTGAACTAACTACAAGCTGTTAATACATCTCAAATGTGTTTCTAGAAGAAAAATGATTGTTCTCTATCACATATTCAGAAAAGGCTGACCTTTCTCATAGGACTGTTGTATGGATGAATTAACAAACATATCTTTTCCCATGTAGCCAAAGTGGAAACAGGGATTTACGAGTTGGACAGTTCATCACTGGTGGGAAGGATTAAAGAGATTCATTTAGAATTGATTTTCACATTACATCAGTTCTCCAAAGAGTTACCAATTAGTTATTTTAATCATCTTAGCACATCTATTGATATGCATTTATAGTATCATGAAAGGACTTATCTTTGCTAATAAGCCCGAGGTGCTGCTTAAATGACTCCACTGAGCATGCAGGCAGCCCTGCCATTGGCGTTTGGATGGGAAGACCTACCTCAGGTCTGTTTGTAAAGCTTCTAGAATCTGTTCCACACAGCTTTTCCTGGTCTACAACAATACTCTTGATATTTGCATACTTCACTCTTTTTGGGAGCCATAAATCATCTTAAAGTGCTGTAATGTAATTGCTAGAGTAATGTGCCTGGATTTACTCTGAATGTAGTGAAACACAAAAGCCATAGCTGCACGCCAGTGGGATCAGGAAAAGTCTGGCTGGGATATGCCAGCTAGATGAGAGCTCTGTGGTCAAATCCGAGGCTCACTCGAGTCCCCCAAGGGCTCACTCGAGTCCCCCAAGGGCTCATGCTCACTCCTGTTGGAGTTTTTGTCTGTGAACACCACTTTGCGGCTTTGCACCGGCAAGTGTGCATTTCCGTTAGGACGCATTCGCCAACATACTGGAAATGGGTGATCTGGTTTGAAAAAGAGCCAACTTTTTTTAAACTTCCTCATTTTGAGTGGGTTAATTCTGTTCTAGGAAAAGTTTTGACAGAATTGCCTGCTGTGCGCCAGCAAAATGTTATGTTAGAAATAACGGTGTTTGCATCCATTCTCTGAATTTCTTTCTTTTTTTTCCTTTTTTTCCCCCATAAACTCTTGAGGTTCATTTCCGAAATTTGACTTTTATTATTTTACATGACCCAGCCAACATAAATGCCATTAAGTCATGGGCACTATCCATATAATGGCACTTTCTACCTCACAAAAATAGGAAAAATTAACAGTCCCACCCCAAAACACCAGGCTGACCTGGCTTTTCTTTTGAGGAAGTTGGAGGGGGGTATTGGTGAGTAGAGCCAGCCTGAAATTTGCCCCAGAGGAATTCTTCTGGATTCCATGAAAGACTCGAAGTTTTTTGGTGAGCTGGATAGTCATCACAAGTTATCATCTAAGGTCAGGGGCCCCAGACACAGAAGGGAAAAACACCCTATGCTGTGCCATTAAGTCAATCACCTTAGACACGGGGTGACTCATGAATAGAAATGTGCTCTGCAGGATTTTCAAGATTGGGGCTTTTGAGAGCAGATTACCAGGCCTCCCTTTCAAGGCACCTTGAGGTGGGTTTGACCCATTAGTCTTTTTATGTATGTATGTATGTATGTATGTATGTCTTTTTCATTTCAATGAACATCTACAGAGATTTTGGAATTCCATTCATTCATTGTTGCACCCTTCTCCCCGTCCACCCCACCTCACCACCCCCCCCCCCTTTTTGCTCCTCTCCTTGAAAAGCAAAAGAAAAACTCCCTCATTGGTATACAATCCCCCACACACATCCCCCAACCCCAAATATAATCCACTCTGCAACCCACATTCCGTACTCTTACGATAAACACAATGCCCTAAAATGGTCTTTTAGTTAGTGTTTAACTGTTTGAGCTGCTCAGGAACTCTTCACCAGGTATAAAACAAGGGAGTAATTAAAGGTGTGTTCTTGGGAGAAAAAAAAAATGAACTGATAAAACCCCCAAAACCCCTCAAGCTCATTGCCATCAGTGACCCTCCAGCTAGCTTTTCTGAGTCTGTAAATCATGTGGGGGGAGGTTGCTCATCTGTCTTGTGCACAGTGAATTTGAGTCGGCCAAGGCACCACCTTTGACTTAGCAGCCCAACTCCCTATTGACTGCACCACCAGAGCAGAGATAGGCTGAGCTCAGGAAAAAGAGAGGAAGCCTGTGGCTGCCACTGGAGCCTTGCTTGAGGCTGATCCCTCAGAGAGCCCTGGGGCATGAATGGTCCTGCCTGAGGCTGGGGCTCTGGCCTGAGCTGCTTTGTATCTGACTGTCTCTGGCTGTGGGCTCTTGGATGTGAGTGAGTGAGGCAGTTGCTGTTTAACCAATGGCAGTTCTCTGAAGAAGTTAGCTATGGAGGAGTAGCCACAAAATACTGTCAGCTGAGGGTTGAATCCCAGCAGCAACAACAACAAATCATTTCCCTTTGGGTGGATTCTGACTCATGGTCCCCCACATGTTAGTTAGTTATGCTCCACTGGGCTGTCAGTGGCTAGGTTTTTCAGAAACTTTTCTTTGAAGATGCCTTTAGATAGACTTGAACCTGAAACCTTTTGGTTAGTAGTCAAGTTCACACCGTCCAGGACTCTAAGTCAGGGAGAGTCTGGAAAGGCAGATGTGGGTGGGGCCCCAGGAGCACCTAGTTCCCTCACTGATGGAGCCTCAGACCCTGTTCTCACTGTTGTGTTTCTTCCCTTTTCTCACCTCCTTAGGGAGCGGACAGATCCAGCTCTGGCAGTTCCTCCTGGAGCTCCTGTCGGACAGCTCAAACTCCAACTGCATCACCTGGGAGGGTACCAACGGGGAGTTCAAGATGACAGACCCCGATGAAGTTGCTCGGCGTTGGGGAGAACGGAAAAGCAAACCCAATATGAACTACGATAAACTCAGTCGAGCTCTTCGTTACTACTATGACAAAAACATCATGACCAAAGTCCACGGGAAGCGCTATGCCTATAAGTTTGACTTCCATGGAATCGCCCAGGCCCTCCAGCCCCACCCTCCAGAATCATCTCTGTACAAGTACCCCTCAGACCTCCCTTATATGGGGTCATATCACACTCACCCCCAGAAGATGAACTTTGTGGCTCCCCACCCTCCAGCTCTACCCGTGACATCGTCTAGTTTTTTTGCTGCCCCAAACCCCTACTGGAATTCACCAACTGGAGGTATATACCCTAACACTAGGCTCCCCGCCAGCCATATGCCTTCTCACCTGGGCACTTACTATTAAAGACCTGTTGGAAGCCTTGCCCAACAACACACAATCGATCGCCAGTGAATTGCCACAAACTCTTTTGGAGAAAACATGAATCAAAGTGCCTGAGAAGGAGCGAGCAAGGTTGATTGGGGCTGGGGAAGGACACCAGGGAAGAAATCCCAAGGACTCTTAGGGGGGTGGGAATTGCTAAAGTATTACTACAGAAATAAAGAGAATGCTGAAAATGCAATGTATATGGACATATAATCGGTGGACCAACCTTGTAAAAGACATTTTAAGTAGAAGCAAGACGTCACAAGACAAAGTGCCAAAGAAAGTGGTCTTAAGACACGTATAAACTTTAGAGTAGCATTTGGAATCTCACTAGTACAAACTGGGATTCAACTACAGCAATAGAGATGACACAGTTTTGACTTAACATGCCATTTATAATGTCATTTGTTGTTGTTTTTTAAAGGGAAACTACCTGTATTTAAATATAGGAACATATCAGAAAAAAAAAAAAAAAGACGACTATGGCTTATCAAGGAACATTGATAACGGAACTCATTGGCACTTGCTGTGTTGAATGAAATCAGTTTCTTTCCATTTGATGGAGAGCTCCGCTCTCTCAAACTGTGAAGACAACCCAGTTTCTGACTCCCTTTACAGTATTACAGGAGCTGTGAGCCAAACGATGGGACCCAGAAGGTGGATGGCGAAGGAGAGTGTAATTGTAGATGAAGGCAGGGGGAAGAAGAAGAGGAAGAAGCAGGACCAGGAAAGAAGCGTCTCAAGCAGTCAAGACTGGACCTAGGGCAGTGCGGGACTGTTGGCGAACGAGTCACGGAGACTTGGGTTTAAGTGTTATGCAGTCAGTGTTACACCAAAGTCAGTGTTATGAGAAAGGACACAGCGCAGTGGAGGATGGGGAAGGAGTAGGATTCAGAAACAAAAAATATGCATCTCTTTCTCTGTGTGTTTGTCAAAAAGAAACTTTTTAACTGGAATTGTCTGATGTTTAAAAGAAACATTCAAGACCTCATCATCACATGAGGGCTTTATTTCTCCACCAGGGTAAAATAAGGGCAGCCTTCTTGGCTCCCACAATCAGAAATCACATAGGCATTTGGGTTAGGCAGGCTCCAGTTTTCCTTTCGAGTCGCGAACGCTGTGCGTTTGTTAGAGTGAAGTATACAAGACAATGGTTTTTTTGGTTTTTTTCTTCTTTTTATATAATAATTATATAACTTATGCATTTATACACTACGAGTTGATCTCGGCCAACCAAAGACACACCACAAAAGAGACAATCAATGATACAATGTGGCCTTGAATTTAAACTCTGTATGCTTAATGTTTACAATATGAAGTTATTAGTTCTTAGAATGCAGAATGTATGTAATAAAATAAGCTTGGCCTAGCATGGCAAATCAGATTTACCCAGGAATCTGTGTTTGCACTTTCTTAGTGACTAAAGTTGCTTAATAGAACCTTGTCCCAAATATGTGGCTCTTGTGTTATGATTTTACTGGGACTATTGATGTCGCTTTGTGAGTCTCTCTCAAATAGGTTGCTGGGATCCCGAGCAGTGTTGGCCTTTTCAGGCCTTTCATGTTCACACTCCAATTTGCAGCACCTTCTCGAGTAGGAAGACCAAGGGTCTCACCTTGAATCCTACACAGTTATGTCCAGACTGGAACTACCGCCACCTTGGACTCCATTCTACCTCATGACGAGCCCATGTGTGAGCAGAATTGTGACCCAAAGAGCTAAATGACTGATTGGGGTGTTTAGGGGTAGTTGTAACCATGCCTTTCTTCTGAGGCACCTCCAGGTAAACTCAAAACTCCAACTTTTTATATAGTTATCAAATGTGTTAGAGACTTGCCCCACCCAAGGACCCCCACCCCCCCAGAATGAGAAGAGACCCCAAGACAGATTAGGTCAGAAGTGAGAAATTCCAGACCAGCTGCTGTTCACAAATCATCACCTCTAGTTTCTGCTATGATCATAGAACATTTGCTGATTGGTAGACAAGCTGTTGCTCTTAATGCAGTCTGTGTTATTATTGGCAAACAAAATGCCATGAATAGCTATAGTTTCTCACTTTAGAGAATCAGGAGATGTTTTCTAGACTAGAAGCTTGGCTTCTCTTTCAGAGGCTCTTCCCAAAGCAGGAGGATTTGGGAACCATGGTGATGTATCAGCGTTCAGTCTGCCTTTTCAGTCTCCTTCTCACAAACACCATTTAATTCAATGCTCCTAAGTCCATTTCCCCTGACACCTTTCTCTTGACTGCATGTCACAGATGCTGCCTACCTTGACCTCAACTCACACAACTCATTGCCATTAAGTTGAGAAATAACTGGACCTTCTGGTGATTTTTTCAGAGGCTATAAATCACACAGTAGGAGATTGTCAGTCTTTTTTTTTTTCCTCTCAGAGCAAGTGGTGGATTTGAATCACCTACCTTTGAGTTGGCAATGCAGCTTCCTTCCCACTAAGCCACCGGATTGCCCTTCCTTACCTGGGCCAAGGGGATAGCAATCCAGGACATCTAATGCAAGACACCTGTAGAGGAATCTGGACTCTCTTTCTGAGTCAGCCCATTTTATAGCTGTTTCAGGGCTTGTTTGGTATGTTATAATCCATTTTCATATAATTAAATGAAGTTGCCAAACCCCTATAGATATTTTGGCAGTGGTCTTTAAAGTCGACAGGGTCTGATTCCCAAAGTTCCAGATGCTCCACATTACTAGGTTTAAAAGAAGCTTTGCCTCTCTAGCAGCCCATGGAGGCTCCGTGGGATGCCTGCATCTCCTTAAAAAACAAACAAACAAGCAAACAAACAAAAAACCTGGCAGCTAGAGCGATCCAAACTATTTCAGTGGAAAAGGCCAGTCACTTTTTATTTTGGAATACAAAGAAAGGGCACACCTACATTCTGCACTTAAATAGTAATCTCCTTGGATGATCACTCAATTTTACTCTCTTCAAGGTTGCATCATGAAGATAATAAAAACAAGACATGATTATCATATTCCATTTTAACAGATGTCTTCAGTTAGGTTCTCCCCAACCCCTCTTGTTAAGAGTAGATAGCTGTGGAATAATTTAGGGGAAAGTACAAAGAAGGTAAAGTTAAAATTATCAAGTGCCCAGCTGGACCTTGTCAAACTATTAGAGTCCAGCCTGAACCCAGGTAAGAGAAAAAGTAAACCAAGATGGCAAAAGCTGACCCACTTAGAGCCAGGAGAAGCTCATGTTGCTTTATGGCCATGCCTTAGAAGGCTTGTCCCCAAAATGATGAATTGGAGAAACAGTACTTCGGATGACTCAGAGGTACAATGGACTGCCAGAAGAACTAAGAGGTCTGTCCTGGAGAGGCTGAAACCAATCTGATCCTTGGAGGCAAGGATTTTGAGACCATGTCTCACATACTTTGGTCATGTAGCTAGGAGAGACCAGGCTTTGGAGAAAGTTAATATTCTTGGGTTGAAGGACAGCGCAGGAGAGGAAGACCCCGGATGAGATGGCTTGACACAGTAACTGGAGTAATGCAAGTAGGCGTGTCAGAGACTGTGAGACTCGCTCAGGATAGAGCAGAGTTCAGAGCTTTTGTGCATTGGGTCACTATAAGTCGTAGTAGACTCGTTGGCACATAACAGCAACATACCAAGTTCTATACTTTACCTTGATGTGAAATGTAAAAATGTTTCCTGTCAAGTGTGGAGAAACTTGGATACAGGAACAGAAAGTAACTAGAGCTTGATTGTTTGTAATAGAGCTTCCTACAGTTGGATTGTGCACAAGTATCGGGAGCATCACATGGGAATTTGTTAAACAATTCTCAGGTCCAGCCCCAGACCTGCTGGATCAGAAGCTGTGCATAAGGCTCTGCTTAATAAGCCCTCCTTGTGATTTTAATCCATGTTGCAGTTTCAGTACAGTTACTATAGAAGGAAAGAAACCCACATTGAAGGTTCTATCCCAAATTTCAACTTAATTTCTTTAGTTGTGTGAAAATCAGCTTCTCCCTGAACTCTTCTGTAAGCAACTCTCCTCCCTACTGCTAACTTGTGCTCATTAGTTATCTACTGCCAGACAATCAGCACAAACTCAGTAACTCAATACAGCACACATTCACTATTTCATATTTCCTGTGGGTCATGATCTGGGCAGTTGACCAGGTCCTCCACCAAGGGTTTTTCAATAGACTGAAATAAAAGCACCAGTCCTGACAGTTCGAGGCCACCAGCTGCTCCGTGGGAGAAGGATGGACAATCTCCCTCCATGTGATTAACTGTCTCTGAAAACCCACTGGAGGATCAGCTATGGATTGGTTCTATTCTGGCTCTGCAGTACAAAAACAACAATAAATACAAAATACAATAAATAAAATAAAACAACTCAAAAGACTGTTGATTTCTGTCGAGTCAAATATGACTCATAGGGACCCTATGAACTAAAGGCCTGAAGCCTTTCTACTTTCTATAACTATCATCATTTATCTAAGTTCATAGAGGTTTCCAGAGGTATGTTGTTTAGGAAGTGGATGCCACTCCTGCTTCCAAAGACTTAGAGAAAGCATTACCAGACTATTTAGGGGCAAAGATAGAATTTGTCATCTTTGGCCACATCATTATTCTGTAAAGAAGAAAGTCCGTGAAAACAAAGGAAACCCTCAGTGAGATGGGTTGGCATCCTGGCTGCAACAGTGGGCTCAAATACACCAAGGACGGGCAATAAAGAAAAGCAACTTCATCCACAGCCAGCCTCAAGGAACTCAGTTTTTTTACCACAACCAGTAATGAAATCACAGCCTACTGAGATCACTGGCCAGGGACCTGGTACACTGTGCCCAGATTATGACCAAAAAAAACATGAAACCCTTTATTACATCTGTAAAATCCCTTTTGCCATATGACAATTGGGAGAACTGAGGAGGACCTGAAGCGCTAACTGCAGAAGGTCAGGAACTGCAGCCTTCAATATGGATTGAAGCTCAACATCAAGGAAACAAAGATTCTCACCACTGGGCCAACTGGCAGCATCAGTATGGATGGTGAAGAGATTGAGATAGTTAACAGTTTTAGTTTACTTGGTTCCATAGCCAACACTCTTGGTAGCAACAGCCAGGAAATCAAGAGACTAATTGCATTGGGAAAGTCAGCTGTGAG
>NW_006399801.1:5149364-5168712 GCF_000299155.1 Elephantulus edwardii
TTAAATGATCCAGGAAGTATTAAAAGAAGATGGAAGGAATATACTGAGTCATTATATAGAAAGGAATTGGCAGATACAGAGGAATTTAAAGAAATATACTGAGTTCATAAAGTAGCTTTCAGATTTTATAAGGTCATGATTGAATGTCCAGGCTACTAATTAAAGGGTCAATGTCTCCCTGAAAGAAGGTTCTGGATGACAGAACCCTGAACCCACCCTGTGACCTTACTGGTTCAACATGAAAGGTGACAAAGATAAAGACCAGAAGGTATCCTGAACACATTTCCAGATGCTGCAGGATTGAGAGAAAAATGGTTTACAAGATCAATTAAGATGGAAAGGAAGGGGTCAAGTTGAACAAATTTAGTAGAGCTTGATACTAGGACAAGCACTTTGGTAAGACAGTGGTTAAGCAGTAGTTAAGCATGTATTGCTAAACAAAATATGAGTGGTTCATACCAACCCAGTAGCTCCTGAGAGTTACCGGATCTCCATGAGTTCAAGTCAACTTGACAACACCTATGGACAACAACTGTTAGGAACTGCACCTGTATCTAACACACCTGGGAACTGGACTTAGCTGCAGCCCATGTAACAAAGAATTGAACTTTTGAAAGAAAACAGCAGTGATACTCATGGCAACCAGCATTTAATGGTCTCCTCATCAGACATGACTAAAAACTGCACGTGCTTTTTCTTATTACTTCTTCCAGTCACCGCCGTAGTACCAATTTAAAAAAAAATAAAATGAAAAAAAAAGAGTCTCAGATTACAGACCTCACCTAGCATGTGCACTGTAAAAGAGGGAAGTGGGAAATGATGCTTGTCACTATCCTGCCTGCTCCCCTTCTCTAAACTGCCACTCCTGCCCTGAGCTACTTGACAGGAAATGCAATGAGAGAATGATCTGATCTCTCAGTTCACGTGGTTATTGATCGCTCTGACTTGTAGTGATGCTATATGCAGCAGAATGAAACCTTCCCCCACCCCGTGCCATGCTCACAGTCTCTGCTCTGCTGGAGGCCACTGTTGCAGTCATGATGTCTGTCAGCATGTCCATCTCACTGAGGTCCTTTTTTTTTTTGTTCTCTGACCTTCTACTAAGCATGATGTCTCCTCTCCAGAGACTGGTCCCTCCTGATAATATACTGACTAATAGGAATATGAGATGAAGTCTCACCATCCTTACTTCTAAGGGGTACTCTGGCTGCACGTTTTCCCAGACAGGTTTAGTTGTTCTTTTAGCAGACTTTTACGATTCTCAATGTTCTTCAACAGCGCCACTACTTAAACGTGTCGGTTCATTTGGGACCTTCCTTACCCCCTGTCCAACTTCTACATGCATGTAAGGTAATGGAAAATACTGGAGGCCGGGTGCACCTTACACCTCATAGTGACATCCTGGCTCTTTAGTACTTTAAAGAAGTCTATTCCAGCAGATTTACTCATTGCAAAACATCATTTGAGTTATTGTCTGCTGCTTTTAAGAGTGCTGTGAATCTCAGCAAAATGAAATACTTGACATCTTCAATCTTTACTCTGTTTTTCCTATTGTTGTTTATTGGTTTACTTGTGGAGATTTTTATTTTCTTTATGTTGAGGTGTAGCCTGTACTGAACTTCATTGGTAAGTGCCTCAAGGCCTCTTTGTTTAGTGTAAGTAAGGTTGTGTCATTTGTGTAGTGCAGCTCGTTGATAAGTTTTTCTCTAGTTCTGCTACCACATTCTTCTTCATGGAGCCCACTTTCTCAGATTATTAGCATACAGATTGAATAGGTTTGATTAAAGGATACAACCATGATGTACAACTTTCTTGATTCTAAAGCAGGGAGTGTCCTCTTGTATTGTTCAAAGGGCTGCTTGTTGGTCTATCTATGTACAAGTTGTGCATGACATGACTAAATGTCCTGGGATAACCATTCTATCTATAATTCTATACCCATGCTATCTGTTACATTTTTTATGATCCACCCAGTCAAAAGCCTTCAGATAGTCAATAAATCACAGACATTTTTTCTTATTCTCTCTTCAGCCAAGATCCATCTGACATCCTCAATAAAATTCCTTGTTCTGGCCTTTTCTGAATCCAGCCTGAATTTCTGGCAGTCCCCTACTGAGGTACCATTCAGCTACTTTTAAATTACAATTTAGGTTACATTACCTAAAAACTATTGCAAAAGAAAACTTCTTTATTCAGCATTGGACAGATTCCAGTATCTATTCCTGGCATAGACTCCAGGAGGGAAATAGGCCAACTGGAGTGAATTCAGTAGAGAGAGACAAAGGATTGAGGGGACTTGAGGATATGCCATTGAAGGCCTGGCTAGCAGAAAGGCCTGTTCAGTGTCTCTGTTGGATGTGGGTTACATTTATTGTCCTTTGATTCATAGTGAGTGATGATAAACAGTCAGTAAATGTTTACAGCTCCATGTATAAACAAACTACCAGAAATGTAATACCTGGGCCAAAAGTATACTCAGCATGGATGCCCATTGACCAAAGCTGCAGAAGAACGTTTTCTTAGGGGAGCTGTGAGTAGAATGGCCAGATTTAACCAGTAGTTCTTCAATCCCAGATGTACCCAAGAATAAATTTCAACAGTACAGGAACTACCTGGCTGCCAATGAGCTGATCAATGTTGGAGATCATCAGTTAATATCCGGTGTGGGACAAAGATGAGGCAGTCTTCTCCTGGAAATACTTGCTGTGGAAACCTGATGATTGGAGTCAGTATGCAACTCTGGGTCTTCAAAAATGTTTAAATTCCATGTTTAATGTACATTAAAGATCAAAGAAGAGATTATGTATGAAAGTACCATAATTTCTCAACCCATTTGATTGTGGTTGGATATGTGGGCTGTTTCCATGTTCTTATGATGGTGAATATGGTACAAATATCTAGTTGTGCCCCAGTTCTCATTCCCTCAGAGTATATTCCAAGCAGTGGAATATAACAAGCAGCTGGCTCATATGGAATTTTTATGTTCAGCTTTTTGAGGAAGCACCAAACTTCCTTCCAGAGTGATGGAATACTATGCAGCACACAGGAGCAACAATTTTGAAAATTACTTCCTCACTTGGGAGGGACTGGAAAGCATTATGCAGAGTGAACTAACTCCATCCCATAAGGACAAATACTGTATAAAGCCATTATTGTAGAAGTAGAAAGATAAATAGTAAAATATGTATGGGTATCCAAGGGGGGGAGCAGAGGAGAAAGGATGGGAGCAGTAATCATAGGGTCACACGATTTGATGGGTGGAGAGAGGGAGCAGGTAAAGGAAGTGGAAAATAGCTGGTATGAAAAACAATGTATAACTTTATTAGTAAACTAGTATAAAATAAAAATTTTATTTTAAAAAAAACACGAAGGAGAGAATATGTGATGCAGAATGGGTTAAACGTTACCTTCTTTATTAAAACTAGTTATTCCTAGTGCAGGAGCACATTTGGGTCTAGACATGATTTTTAACAGTTACCATAAAGTTACTCCCTCTCATAGTGAATAAAGCCATGCATTGCTGAGTCCACTCCATTATTTATCATTGTCATGTTTGAGTCCATCATTGCAGCTAATAAGTACTGCCTTCCAAACAAGAGGCCTATCTTCTAGCACTATATTGAACAATGGTCTGTTGTGATAGGGTTTTCAAAGGCTACTTTCTAAAATTGATTACTAGGCCTTCCTTCCTAATCTGTCATAAATCTGGAAGTTCTGCTGCAATTTGTCCATAATGGGTGACTCTTGATATTTGAAATACCAGTTCCCTAGCTTCCCATGTCATAACAACTCACATGCTACCAGTATGGCAAACTGAGAGGTGGTGGGCAGACAACCTGTGGAGCTGAAATCACCCCCATTTGCTTGTGGTACGACTTTGTCTCTGTAGACTTGAGCACACCCTGCCTGAAGGGTAAAACATATCAAATTAGTACAGCACCATAAGGAGCTCTGGTGATACACTTGTTAGTCATGTAGGTGCTAACTGGTTAGATGGCAGTTCCAACCCCTATCATAAGAAGAAAGCTAGGATAATTCTGTAAAGATTTACAACCTTAGAAAGAAACCGGAAGGGCCTTTAGGCTGCATAATGTGTTGGGCTAAAATCAAAAGGTCAGAAGTTCAAATACACAAAGCCACTTTATGCGAGAAAGATGGAAAATCTCCTGCTGTTAAGATTTACATCCTTGGAGAATCAAGGGAGGGTCACCTGAGTCACTCTGTGATAAGAAATTTCTAAATACAGCTGGAATTTCTGGCAGTTCCCTGTAAGTGTACTCTTTCAGCTCTTTTTTTTGGATAATATTCAGCAAGATTTTGCTTGAATGTGACATGAATGTTTGATAATTTCTGCACACTGTTGGATTTCCATTTTTTTTGAATGGAACAAATACGGATCTCTTACAGTCAGTTGAATAGGCAACTGCCTTCCAAATTTCTTATCATAGAGTACTAAGTACATCCTTAAGTCCATTGCCACCAAGTTGATTCCAACTCCTGCTGACATGGCCCTGTACTCTCACTCAAATCCACCACTGTCTAGCTGATTCTGACTCCATTGTTTGAACCATGTAATGCTTCTTTGCTCTGTTCTGAGGAACACTTCCTGGTCTGAGTATAGGTTTCACATGAGCACAATTAAGTGTTCTGGGATTGCCACTCTTCCCAAGGTCAGTCACAGTTTGTAACTTGCGCTTGTGTAATTGATGATGTGTGTTTCACAGTCAGCATTGGTCTGATTCTGACAGCTGATACTGAGCTTCTCCAGCAATTATTTCCATAGTCAATCTGATTCCTGGGTTCTCAGGTGAAGTACATGTTGCTGTTTGTTTTTCTTTAAAAAAAGTATTCTTTATGAATATATCATTGAATGTACAAAATGAAATCATTTGCTCTCCAGCTTTGTTTCTATCACCACGTCCATGCTTTCCGACTACCATTCCTTCCTTATTGTTTCCAACTTTTGTGCTCTAGTGTCCAATAATTATTCATGCATCTTTATTGCATGTTTGATCAATTTTTTACTGTAAAAGTTGGTAGAGAGCTTCCATTTCCTCCTCTTTGGCTTTAGTTGTTGGTGCATATATTTGAGTAATAGTCATGTTAACAGGTCTTCCTTGAAGGGATATAATTCTCTCACTCACAACATTGTACTTCAGGATAGACCTTAAATTGTCCTTTTCATTATGAATGGCACTCTACTCTTCCTCAGCTTTTAATTTTCAGCATAGTAGAACATTTTATCATATGATTCAACGTGGCCAATGCCAGTCCATTTCAGTTCACTAATGCTCAGAATGTCAATCTTCATGTGTTCTATTTCATTTTTTTACAACATTCAGTTTTCCTACATTTCTAGTTTGTATATTCTATGTTCCAATTATTAATGGTTGTTTGCTACTGTTTCTCCTCATATTTGAGTGACTTCCCATCTGAGTTCTACTTCTGATGTAATATCTACCTTCCTTTCTCTGTTATTCATAGGGTTTTCAAAGACCTATTGTTTCGGAAGTAAACAAACAGTTCCATTTCCTATTATATTCTAGGAGCTCGGCTGCAACCTGTCTACTGCAGTGACCTCTCCAGCACTTGACACACTGGTGGCACAGTTTCCATCATCAAAGCAACCTACACATGACACCAGTAGAGTGGACTGAGAGACAAGTACTGTACCAACAAGAGCAAACAACAGAGAAGCAAGCATATGAACACTCATCTATAAAATAATAGGCAGACATAGCCTTAGGCATTAAGATGTACAGCACTTATTTTTGGAGGACACAATTCAATCCAAATTAGATGGATTAAAAAAAAAAAGAACAAGTGAAGGGATGATTATTTCAAAGTTAAGATTGTGGTTGTCAGGGAGCTCTGGTGGCCTACTAGCAAGACACTGCACTGCAATCCCAGAGGTATGCGGTTCAAATCCACCAGATGCTCTGCTGGAGAAGGAGGGCGCAATCTCCTCCTGTACCTGTCAGATCTGATTTGACAGTACACTTAAAAACAATACAATAAAAATAAAATAAAAAAAAAAAAGATTGTGGTTGTCTATGAGTAAGAAGAAGAGAGATGAGATTGTGGAGAGATAATGAGACCTTTTAAGACCCTTGTAGTGTTTTGTTGTGTTTTGTTTCTCAACATGGTGGTGATGTCTTTATTTTCTTTATGTATTAATTTTCAGTGTTCATCTGTACATATGGCCTCTTTCCCAATGTAGAGGCTAAGCTGACCAAGGCAGGAACTACCAGAATTAAAAGAATATGATCAGGGCAAAGAAAACATTCTTTCCTGGGAATGCAAAACATTGATTCTCTTGCTAATGCTACCATCTGATGAAGATATAGTTATGTCATGCAATATTATTAAAAATGGGTGACCCTAGAGGACATTATGCTGTGTGAAATATCTGAGTCACAAAAGGACAAATACTGCATAGTGCCACTGTTGTAAAACAAGATTGGCAGCAGGGTTGGGGGGAGACTGAGAAAGATGAAATAAATAATGTATACTGCATTGAAACAGAGGAGGGAGAAAACTGTTTAAAAGGATATGAGATTAGGTATTATTGTTATGACAGGAGTCCAGAGCGAAGGCTGCATAGTGGAGTGGGCCTGGGGGGAGGGATTGTAAACAATGAAAGAATTTTTCTTTTATTTTTCAAAGAGAAGAGTGTACGGGGTGAGGGGGGGAGAGGTGGGCAGGGAGAAAAGTGCAACAATGAATGAATGGAAATCCAAAGTCTCTGCAAAAGTTCATTAAAATTAATAATAATAAAAAAAAAGTTAAAAATATAATCATGAGAACTCCAGTGGCCTGGTGACAAGAAGCTGCACTGCAATCCTGAAAACATGCAATTCGAGGCCACCAGCTGTTCCACAGGTGAAGAATGATCAATCTCCTCCTATGCTATGAACTGCCTCTGAAGAGCCACAGGAGGGACAGCTATGGATTGATTCTGACTCTACAGAACATATCAACAACATGGAAACAGAGAAGGTCAACAAATTAGAAAATAAATAATAAACTTCCTAGAACCCAGTTAACGTAAATATTGCTTATGTAAAGAGAAACCTCTCAATAAAAGCTATGAGAATACACGGGTCAGGAGGACACTCAGCCATGAGCTCCTCTCCTTTTACCTCTCGACTAAGAAAAGTCTTGAGTAGTTGATGCTGCCGCTCAGCATTTTCCTGCTGGTCACGGAAGTGCAATTTAAAATATAATAACAAATGGGAGGGAGTGCAGACTAAGCCTTGGTTCCATACCAAGTACAAATGCTTTCTGTGCCATTACCCTTCTGCTCCACTCTGGTTACCCCTGCAGAGGCCCTGCTGCCTCCTCTGAGGCGGCTGAGAGTTCATTTTCTGTGCTGTGGGTTTTTATGTCCCCCACCAGGTTTTGCTTCCTCTGCCAAATACCCTCTGTTGGTTAGTTATTTGGTGATGCGTGTCTGTGCAGCTTTCTGTCTCTCTAAAAATGAGCCCCTTCTGATCTTCCTTCCTTTGAGAAATCATTCATTTCCCACTTCCTAAGTTTGGGACGAATTCAGTGATTTGTTTCTAGAAAAAAGAGAATGGTAGAAGTGAAAGTATGTGATTTGGGGGACTATGACATAAAAGGCATTGTGAGCTGTGATCTTCTCTATGTCCTCTCTTAAACTGCTCATTCTTGGCCAAGTCAACTGTGAGGTTATGAAGAATCTCGAGCTGCCCTACAGGAGGGAACTGGGACCGTCAACCAACAGTCATGTTCCCAGGGGATCCTCCAGCCCCATCAGGCCCTCACATGACTATAGCTTTCATTGGCAACTTGACTATAATATCATAAAAGACCACCAGGCTGTTTCTGAGTTCTTGACACATAGAAGCTATGAGATGACAAATGTTTGCTGATTTTATCTATTATGTTTCAAAACCAATTGTCACACAGCAATAGATAACTAATTTACCCTGCTTTACCCTGCTGTCTCTGGGCTACAGCCTATGGATTCTACCCGCCCTAGGCTATTGCCTTGTTACTGCTTTTAGTGCCATCAAGTCTGCTATGACTTACAGCAGCATGTATGCACGTCTGTGATCTGAAGCCTGCTGTCTCCTGCCTGCATCCTCATGACGTTAGATACACTTGAGTCCCCCGTTAGGTCCTTACGTCATTCCATCTTGTTGAGAGTTTTTCTATGATTTGCCTCCTTTCCCCAGCATGGCCAAACTATTTCAGGCTTGATTGACCTTATTCCTGAGATAGGTTTGGTTGAATCTTCTTGTTATTCTATCAACAAAGTAAGTCTTGACTCCCAGTTACATTTTCTGAATCCAGTGAATAAATTCCTTTCACATGTGGAAAAAGATATCATAGGAACCAAGGGCTTTGACACTTGCTGGTTTGTAAGATTATAGTTAAAAATAGTGTGGGCTTTTAAACCCACAGACATGCAGTAGGTCCTTCCTCTTGCTGGTTGTTTGACCTTGGATTTATCTTTTAACTCCCTGGAAAAACTGCTTTCCTTATCTGACAAGCACTGATTACTTAAGTTTACAACAGGATTTGCCACCTCAGCACCATTGTTTTGGGTCAGATAATTCTTTGTTGTGACAGATGTCCTCTAGATGTCCTGGTCTCACTCTCTGGTGTTCTCTCTCTCCTCTCTCCCTCCCTCCCTAGCCACCCACCCCCCTCTCTTTCTCCCTTTCTGTTGAGTCAGAACTGAATCATAGCTGACTGACTCTTCACTGGATTTCTGAGGCTATAAATATAACAGGAGAAGATTGCTCAACTTTCTCTTTTTCAAACCCTTAGCCTTTGGGTTAGAAGTGCAGCTCAAGGGGAGCTCTGGTGGCCTAGTGGCAAGAAGCTGCAACTACAATCCCAGAGGTGCATGGTTCGAATCCACCAGATGCTCTGCCTGGGAAGGAGGGGCAATCTCCTCCTGTACCAGTCAGATCTGATTTGATGGTACACGCACACAAAAAGGAAAAAAAAAAAAGGAAGTGCAGCTCTGTACGGATTATGCATATCTGTTATGGATTAAACTATGGGCCCCTTGTGGGTGTAAGCTCATTTGAGAACATTGCTTTCTTTGCTATGTTAATGAGGCAATAGCAATCTAGAGTGTGTCTTAAATCTAATCACCTTTGAGATGTAGAAACAACACTAGGCACAGACAGAGCAGCAAGCATAACTGGGGATGGAGGGAACAGGGAGGAGACAGATGAAAGGGCTACAGCAAAGCAAACATACCTCTACCCCTAGTGACAATGCTGTGACCTCAGACCTTCAGCCTCCCGATATGTGAGAAAGTAAATTTTGTTCTTCAAGTCACTAATATTTCTGTTACAGCAGTGTTAAGGAAACTAAGGCAATAATCACTACAACCATAAGTATCTGTAGATATTGCCAGTGAACCCTGGATGGTAAAATCACTTCTGGTTGAGAGTCACTGAGTTACATCACAGTCTTTCACCTACTCCAATAAAAAACATGTTTCTTTTATTTCCAATAGTTCCCAAAAGAGTCTTAATTAAGTCTCACTATCTTGAATTCACCTGCTGCTCCACAGGAGAAGGATGGGCAATCAACTCCCATGCAACTTACGGCCTCTGAAAACCCACTGGTGGGCCAGCTATGGTCAGCTTTGACTGAAAGGTTAACAACAACAACCTCACTTCAGGGAACTCTGGTGGCATAAATCCTAGGGAGGTGTGCCTCTAACTCCAAGGCCAGTAACTCCTCAGGAGAAAGATTGCCTATATCTTCCCCTTTGATTCACAGCCTTGGAAACACAGAGAATGGTAGGCTTTGAATGGGTTCCAACTCAGTGCCAATGAAAATGAGAGGGAGTGGTCCCACTTTTCTCACGTGCACATCACAGATGTCAGAGCAATGGAAGGTTGTCCAGGCCTGAATCACCTGTCCTAACCTAGAGTTTAGCCACATCAAACCATTGTTGCTTAGGGAATGTTGTCACCCAAATGGAAATGAGAAATTTGTGGCCACAGGGAAGAAACATCACAGTGAGCAACAGAAGCCCTTCTGCAGAATCCCTACTGATGTATTTGCACATGTCAGAGTATGGAATGGACCCACTAGGTTTCAGCAACTTGCTCTAAGGAAATGCAGCTTCTTTTAGTATTTCAACCCATCAAGAAGGGATTTTTAACTCAGCCTATGTATTCTCTAAATTATATAGTAAAATTCTGTGGAGTCGTATGGGGAGAAAGACCATTGCTTTCATATAATCCTCAAGGTTTTCCTATGACACCCAAATGAAAGAAAGCTACCTGGTCAACTGATGGGAAGAAATCCATTTTTCCCATTCTCAAAAAGAAAAAGAGAGAGAGAGAGAAAATGTTATTGTTGTTGTTGTTAAGTGCCTTCGAGTCGCAGGCGACTCATAGCGACCCTATGAAGGAGAGTTCTCGACACTTGAGTGCCTTTCATCGTCTCTCCAAGTTCATAGGGTTTCCGGAGGCAAGCTATTATGGAAGTGGATGCCACTCCTCCTTCCACGCTGGAAATTAACATACCATTTATATGATATGCAAATAAAATACTGCTGAAGAAAACTGTACATTCACAGCAAACTACCAGATACTAAGGCTGAATTCAGAAGAGATATTGGAATAAGAGATATCATTATTGATCTCAATGAATGTTGGCTAAAGGCAAAGAATATAAAAAAAAGATGCAAGTTATGTTTTATTGATTTTATAAAGGCATCTGACTCTGTGAATCATAATGTTTGAATAATATTGAGCAGAATGAGAATCCCAAAATGCTTAATAGTGCTCATATAAAACCTGTACATAGACCAAGAAGCAGCTGTCCAAACAGGACAAAGAAACAATGCAGTGTTTAAAATGAGGAAGTGTGTTAGGGTTGCATCGTTTCTCCATATCTATTAGATATATGTCAGGATTGCATCTTCTCCTTATTCCTATTCAACCCGAATGCTGAGCAAAGATTTTGAGAGGCTGGACTACATGAAGAATGTGACATCAAGATTATAGGGAGACTCATTAACAACCTGTGCTATGCAGGTTACACAGCCTTACTTGCTGAAAGTGGAGAAGACTTGAAGCACTTACTTTGGAAGATCAATGACTACAGCCTTCAATATAAGTTACATCTCAACATCAAGAAGACAAAAACCATCAGCACTTACGTGGTCTTTTAAATCACTTGCGATGCATCTGAAAATTGGAAAGTGAAAAAAGGTGACAGAAGAAGAAATGATGCCTTTGAATTATGGTGTTGTAAAAGAGTGTTGACTATCCCATGGACTTCCAAAAGGACAAACAAGTTATGTCCTGGAAAAGGTGCAGACATGGTGCTCCCTGGAGGCAAGGATAGTGAGACAACATACTTTGGTCATGTTGTTAAGAGGGATTAGTCTTTGGAGAAGGACATAATGCTTGGAAAGGTGGAGGGTCAGTGAAGGAGTAGAATCGGTGATGTGCAGATGAGACAACTTGGCTTGCTAAAAACAATGAGGACTTGAAGGACTTGCTATTAGAGATCAAAGACTACAGCCTTCCCTGTGGCTTACACATCAACATCAAGAAAATATAAGTCCTCATAATTGGACAAATAACCAATAGTCAAGGATTTCATTTTACTTGGCTCTATAATTAACACTCAGGGGAATAATAATGAAGAAATCAATGAAAATATCAGCGTTTGAGAATGAGATGGGATTGATTGACATAGAGACTGTAACAGTGAACTCAAGTGTCAGAACAGATGAGGATGGCACAGTATAAGGGCTGGGCTCAGATCCATTGTTCATAGGTTCACTGTGAGTCGTAATGAATTCAACAGCACTCAACAACAACAGACCAATAGATGACATCATTATAGACAGAAAAAAGATTGAAATTGTTAATTATTTCATTTCACTTGAGTCCTGGTACAGCAGTCAAGAAATCAACACATGTTGCCTTGGGGAAATCTGCTGTCAAGGGCCTCTCTAAAATCCTAAAGGGCAAGGAAGCCAGTTTGAAGACTAAAGTGACTCTTACCCACACCATGGTCTTCTCAGCTGCTTCATATGCATTTGAAAGTTGGACAATAAGCAAGAAACACTGAAGAAGAATCGTTGCCTTTGAATTGTGACGTAGGAGAAGAGTACTGAACAGCCAATGGACGCTAAAAGGACAATCAAATCCTCTTGACGAAAGTACAACCAGGCATATTTTCAGGAAGAGCTAGTTTTTAGAGAAAGACAACCTGACAATGTGCTGGGAGAGGTAGAGGATCAGCATGAGAAAGGAAGATCCTCAACAATATGGACAGACACGATGACGCTACAACATGAGGATGGCCCGGAATAGGACAATGTTCAGGTCTGTAGATCATATTGTTGTTGTCAACTTGATGATGTTGTTGTTGTTGTTATGTGCCGTCGAGTCGCCTGCGACTCATAGCGACCCTATGTACAACAGCCCTAAACTCCGCTCTGTCCTGTGCCAATCGCACTGTCTCCAACACTCCCATCCCAATTATCCCAGTCACTGTATCAATCCACCTCAATAATGTTGTTAAAGTGCCAGACGACTCACAAAGACCCTATAAATGAAAGACCTGAACACTTGTTTAACTTTCATCATTTCTCTAAGTTCATAGTTTCCAGAGGCTTGTTGTTTAGGAAGTAGATGCCACTCCTGCTTCCAAGCTTGTTTTAATCAGGGAGTGCCATCAAACACTGTACCCCATGGGTAAACATCATCACATTTGACACATCAGTGTCACAGTGTTCAGCTTCACAGCAACCACGAGTTACCTCTGTGTAACAATAATACAACAATAACAACAACTCCTTTAGAAATTTCCCTTCTTGTTTCAATCTGTTTAATGGTGAAGCAAGTATAGACCTAGGAAGGCAATTTGTGCTTTATAGAGTAGTATCCTAAGTAAATAACTTAAGTCCTGTTGGTTTGGGTTCACACTTCCATTAGTTTAAACTGACTATGCATTTGTAGATAATGGAATTGCTGGTTAAAATAAACATAAATGCTCTCTCTGTGTCTATCTACCACAATTCTCAAATTTCTGTAATGAAGCCAAGAAATTAGAAGAAGGAAATACTAACTTTAATGTTAATGACTTTCTCCCTACTAGGAGCTCCTGATGGTATTGCATTGTGCAGAGAACACTGATTAGGAAGGTAATAAGGATCTAGGTTTTGTTTTGAAAAGACAATATAAATCTGGGTGGTGGTTGTTGTTACAGGCTGTTGACTTGACTACGACTCACAGTGACCCTATTTAAAATAGCTCTGAACCCTATCCTGCCATGAGCCAATCTCGCTGTCTCCAACACACTTGCCTCCATTACCCCAGTTAATGGGTCAATCCAATTCCTTCAGGGCCTTGCTCTTCTGCAATGACCCTCCACCCTTTCAAGCATGATGTACTTCTCCAAGCACTTGTCCCTCCTGGACACCTGCCCAACTATGTGAGATGGCACTTCAAAATCCTTGCCTCCAAGGAGCAACTTGATTTCACCCTCTCCAAGATACAACTATTTATTGTCTTTGCAGTCCATGATATTTTAAATATTCTTCCCCAGCACCATAACTCAAAGGCATCGATTCTTCTTCTGTCCTCTTTGGTCATTGTCCAGCTCTCTGATGCATAGTAGGCAATTGTGAAGACCATGTCCTGGATCAGGCATGCCTTAGTCTCTAGACTGACACCATTGCTCTTTAGACTGTGGAGGGGTAACTGACAGCAGACTTTCCCAATGCAATTCATCTTTTGATTTCCTGACTACCAATTGTATACCAATGAAGGAATTTTTCTTTTACTTTTCAAAGAGAATGATGATTGTGGAGCCAAGCAAGCTGTAATTGTTAACAACCTCAATCTCATCTCTGATTTCATGGTGTTGCAAGTTGGCCCAGTGATAAGAATCTTGGTTTGCTTGATGTTGAATATCAGTCCATATTGAATACTATATTCCTTGACCTTGTGCAGCAAATGCTTCAAGTCCATCTCAGTTTGAGCAAGCAAGATTGTGTCACCTGCATAATGTAGGTTTTTGATGAGTCTTCCTCCAATCCTGATGCCACACGCCTCCGCATAGAGTCTAGTCTCCTGAATGATCCTGTTCTGCATATAGATTGAGAAGTTATGGAGATGGGGTGCACTCCTGATGCACTCCTTCCCAATTTTGAACCACCACTCATCTATCAAGGGAATATTTATTGCAGTTTAAAATCAGGTAAGATTTGCATCAGGGATGTATTCTTTTGCCATATCCTTTTACCATAATATGTATGCTTAGCAAATTATCCAAGCAGTTGGACTATATGAAGACTAAGGGGGCTCCAAGACTGGAGGAAGACTTTTTAACAGCCTGTGATGTGCAGGTGACACAACTTTGCTTGCTGAAAACAAGGAGGACTTGAAGCACTTACTGAGAAAGATCCAAGGCTACAGCCTTCCCTGTCGATTATACCTCAATGTCAAGAAAATAAAAATCCTCATACCTGGACCAACAACCAACATCAAGGTAAATGGAGAACTATCAAAATTGGCAAGGATTTAATTGTACTTGGATCTGCGATTCACATCCATGGAAACAATAGTCAAGAAATTAATGAAAACATCAAAGTTTAAAAATATTTTATGCATTCCATTGGATCACTTTTCATTAGATGAACAGAAATATGGGTCTCTTCCAGTCACTTGGCAGATTTTTTTTTCTTAATCTAGATGAATGGGCACTTGCTCACTCATTATTGAAATGTCTAAACTGACATTTTGTCAATTACTAGAAGCTTTGTGTTTCTCCAACTCTGTCAGTGAAGATTAGACGTCTTCCTTCAGTACTATTTATTTTTAATAATATTCTACCTCCTGAAATGGTGTCAAAGTATTCTTTTTGTCACAGCAACTGGATATTTCTTCAGTCTTCTCTTTTGATGCTTTATGTATCATTCAATATTTTGCCCTAGAATCAGTATTGCAAATTGAGGCTTGAGTTTCTTCTTCAGTTGTTTTAGCTCCTGAAATACTGAATATGTTCTTCCCTTTTAGTTTTCTAACTGCATGTTTTTGCACATTTCATTATAACGCCTTGCTTTGTATTCTTTAGCTATACCTTGAGAACTTCTGTCTAGAGCTGTCTTTTCTTAAAAATAAATTTTATTGGTTTGCATAGGAGACTAAAGAGCATTATGCTGAATGAGATATCTCAGTCATATAAGGACAAGTGTTGCATAAATTCACTATTGTGAAAATAGGCTGACAAGAAAGTAACGTATAAATGTTCAAAAAGGGAAAGGAGAGAAGGGGTGCAGAAAAATCACTGTTCTGGTTTCTTGCTTCATATTTCTTCCTTAGCCTCTATGTTCAAGAGCAAACTTCAGAGTCTCTCCTGTTACCATTTTGGTCTTTTTTTTCTTTCCTTTCCTTGTAATATTCTTTTACTTTCTTCATATATATGATGTCCTTAATATCATCCTAAAACTCATCTGAGTCTTCAGTGATTAGTGTTAATTGCATCACTTCTATTTTTGAACGGTCTCTAAACTTGTTATTGTTGTTGTTGTTATGTGCCGTCAAGTCGCTTGCAACTCATAGCGACCCTATGTACGACAGCCCTAAACTCCGCTCTGTCCTGTGCCAATCGCACTGTCTCTGACGCTCCCATCCCAATTATCCCAGTCATTAAATCAATCCGCCTCATAGAGGGCCTTCCTCTCCTGTGCTGTCCCTCCACCCTCCCAAGCATGATGTCCCTCTCTAAGGACCAGTCTCTCCTCACAACATGTCCAAAGTCTCTAAATTTAGAGACCATTTATTTTCATTTTCTGTAGTTTCAACTTGAACTTGCATTTATTCTTCAGGTGTTCCCTAAATTTAGGTGAGATGTACCTATGGCCATATTTTGCTTCTCTTGGACTTTTATACTTTCTTCAGCTTCAACTTGTACATGCATACAAACACTGGTGATCTATTCCACAATCTGCTGCTGACCTTACTCTCTCTAAACCCATTGCTCTCCAATCAAAGAGGACTCCTGGCAACTCCGCCTGTTGCGGCAGAAGAACTGCATTCCACAGAGTTTTCAAGGAATCTGGAGAGGGTTGTGCTGCTAATCAAAAGTTAAATGGTTCAAATACAACAGCAGCCCCGTGAAGATAGGCAATCTCCTCCCTGGGGAGGGGCAGGGGATGGGATTGTATACCAATGAAGGAATTTTACTTTTCAAAGAATGACCTGAAAGGGAGGGATGGGCAGGGAGAAAAATGCAACAATCAATGAATGGAAATTCAAAATCTCTGTAGACGCTCATTAAAATCAATAAAACAAACAAAAAAAATCAATAAAACAAAATTAAAAAAAATAATATTTACAGCCTTGAAAACCTAGGGGAGAGATTATGTAAGGAAGAACAGACTCAATGAAGGTGAGTCTGAGGGACATTTTTGTTTATTTTGCTTTTTGAATTTCAACCTTACATCAGTGGACCACCAGGTCTTTTGTTTTATTTCTTTAATTTTTTGAAGGTGGTGCTGGGTGGATTCATACAGCCAAACTTGCAGTTAGTTGTTACTGCATGCTGTGCGATCAGTGACCTGACACGCATTATAGAGCTGTGCAGAGGGAGAGACACGTTGCTTTTAGGTGCGGCCGCTCAACCCCGACTCCGACTCACGGTAATCACACGTACAATGAAGCTTTGCCCAATCCTGCTCCATCCTCACAATCTCTGTGGTGTCTAAGCCCATTGTTCCAGTCGCTGGGTCGATCCATCTCGCTGAGGGTTTTCCCGTCCTTTGGTGACCCTCTGCTTTCTGCAGAAAATAGCACTGCTTACAGTGAATTATAAACTGCTTGTAGTAAATTCTAAATTGCAGAATGATCCCTTACAGATGGCAGTGGAAACGACTCCTTGACAAAATCCCTCACGTGGATCCCAGGGCACATGCCATTTCTGCCATGCCCCACTTAGGCCTCCGTTAGGAGGGCTCCTAGGCTGCAATCTCTGTGGGAGCAGAGCACCAGGACGTTTCCTCTTTGGTGCTGCTGGTGGTTTCTAAACACTGGCCGTTTGAGTCTATAAGGCCTCTACAGTGTTGTTGTTGAGTATCATCAAGTCAGAACCAACCCATAGTTGACCCTCCAGCAGGTTTTCAGAGGCAGTAAATCACCTGAAAGGAGACTGCCCATCTTTGTCTCATGGAGTAGCAGGTGGATTCGAACCGTGTGCCTTCAGGTTGCAAGCACAGCTCCTTACCAGTAGGCCACCAGTACGCCCTCAGATTTCACTAACTTATCTAAAAACTCTTTTTCCAAATAGGGTTTTACTGGTGAGTTTAGTGGACAGGACTTCAAGATATACTTTGAGAAGGACATCATTCAATGCACAACATACAGGAAAATAAAAAGAAATAAATTTTTGGAGGCGTTTTGAGGAGTAAGAAGTGAGATTAGAGAGAGAAGCAAGAGCCCTTAGTGCAGTTCATTTGCTATGAGAGATTTTAGCAAGATGAGTGTGTAAAGGATATTTTTGGAAGTTTAGATATAGTTTGTGAGTTATGGCTCAGTCCTCTCACCCCTCCAAGTAACAATAAAGTCCTGCATTACTTTTCAAGGAGTGTAGAACTGTTTCTCCATCTACTGGAAGTTAGGTGGGTCTAAAGGGAAAGTTACTTTTGTCCAGGTAAACATACTTTTATTTGGTGGGCCTCTAGCACATGAGGTCTATGCTACTAGTATGTGCCTTTTGCAGATAGGAATGCTAGAGCTCAGAGAGGTTAAGCAGCCTCCTTAAGGTCACACAGCTTGCAAGTAGTAGATTCACACATGGGCTTGAAAGTTGAAAGTCCCAAGAGCTGGTTTCCTGCCAGATAGGAGCTGACTTCCTTCCCCAAAGCTGACAGGACTCACAGGCATTTGGAACATCATGTTTGCCATTTATCTTCTCGGCTACCCTCGCCTTCATTTCCTCTAACACTTCTCCTTCCTGCTCATTCCTTGAACTTTCTTCTTCCTCTCAATCTTCTCCTTGTCTTCTTCCTTAGGCTCTTCCTCTTTCTTGTAAAATTACAGACAGCGTGACATTTGCCAAACCTATGTTTTTCACACATATAATTCAATAAAACCAATGGTACCAATCATGCACAGCCATCACTGATTCCCATTCCCACAACATTCTCATCAGCTTCCCCACCTCAGGGCTGCTCAGTCTGTAGTGAAGTGTAGAGGTTCCTTGCCTTCTTTATTTCCTGGGGGGGTGGGGTAGGGTGTATTACCAGTGCCTGCATGTCACAGCCCCAGGAGGAAGGTCCTCACAGGCTGAGTGACCAGCAGCTGCCTGATAGGGGATGGAGGGCGTGGGTGGGACTGACCTCAGGACCTTCCGGCCTCTGATAAGGACCTGGCTGCTGGGTACTGTGAATGTAAACCCTGGTGGCCTCACACAGGAAGACCTCTAGGCTGTGCTATTGTTCCCTCTCCTGGGGCAGCCAGAGCGGCATCCTTATCTGAAGTGGGCAGAAGAGGAGACTGTGTGTATGTTAAACTAGGAACTTGATAAGGCTGCCTTGCCAGAAAAAAGGTTCAATTTTAATGTTTCTTACATAAAACCTGGAGAGAGTTTGAGGTGGAATTCATGGAACCCATTCCACTTTCTGTGGGTCTTGTGTGTGTGTGTGTGTGTGTGTGTGTGTGTCCATGTGCACGTGTGTGTTCTTGTGTGCATGTGAGTGTGTGTTGGCTGTGTTTGTGTGTGGATGCATGTGTCCCTGTGCACGTGTACATGTGCGTTGTGCATCCGTGTGTGTGTGTCCATGTACATGTGTGCATGTTCTGTCTGTGTGTGGATGTGCGTGTTCCTGTGCACTTGTATGTGTGTGTCCTAGTGTGCATGCACGAGCATGTGTGTGCGTGAGTTGCTTGGGCAGCAGTCTCAGCGCACTAGTTCCTTTGAGGCATCATCCCAGGTTTTATTGATGTGGACAAGTTTGGAGTTGCTCCCCCTTCTTTACTGCAAAATTCTCCCAAAGAAGGACCAGTGTTAGAAGTGTGTTTAAAGCACACCTTGTAGTCAGCAAGCTTTGAAGAGGCACCACTTGAGAGATACAGAGACAGGGAAACACACCGGATCCACAGGGGCCACCGCAGGCGCGGAAATAATGTATTGTTCCACTAGGTGGCAGCAGAGCTCCACCCACATGCCACTTCAACAGGCCGCAAGACCAGATTTCTAAGTTGGATTTTTTTACCTTCTTCTCAACTCTAATAACTTTATTCTTAGGACATTCCTCTCCTATTCTTTAAAGACTAGCCATGACCTCATCGTAATGAGCCATGAGTCGCAGGTTGTTTTTGTTGTT
>NW_006399801.1:5169117-5173232 GCF_000299155.1 Elephantulus edwardii
TGCATAACAGGTGATTGCGAAGACCATGGCCTGTATCAGACGCACCTTAGTCGCAGGTTAAGCATGTTTAAACTGAGATCCAGCTCCCAGGTGCCTCTGGGGTGTTTTGCAGGGAGAGTGTGTGTCCTGCCGCAGAGCTCTGGACTGTAAAATACAAATATAACTGTGATGACCTTGATGAAAACATATTCTAGAGTTTCTTGAAAGTATCCTGTATTCTGTTCCTGCTCCCCGGGTCAGCTTTCCCTATGCTGGGTGTTCTGGGCAATTAAAGATGGGGAAGCTGAGGTCATCAGACAACATACAAAATGACCACAGACTGGCCACTACTGGCTGCCATAGAAGCCTAAGCAATGCTTGTGGGTGGAGCCCTATTGTTCTCACTGTAGTTTTAAGAACCAAAGGACTTTGAGGTTGACACTTTAACAACAGGGAAACTCATTTGCCATTAACTTGATTCCAATTTATGGCAACCTCATTTATGTCAGAGCAGAACTGCTTCCTGGTGTGTTCAAGACTGTGACTTTTTCAAAGACAACAACCAGGTCTTTCTTCCAAAGTGCTGCTGGTGGATTTGAACCTTTAACCTTCAGTAGGTAGCCCAGTGCTTACCTGTCTTCACTGAGGGAAAGCTGATGCTCTCCAGTCCACTGTGGACAACAATGTCCATGACCTGTGCCAGGGCTGGTGTCCTTGCAGAGTGGCCTTGCTCCTGGGTCTGCTGACACTTAATCAGTGTGTGCTCTCATGTCCCACTAATTCTGCTTTCCTCTGGACCCCAGGCCCCACTTCTGGGATAAAGGAATGCCCCTGACTTTGATCCTGGGTTTGAGGAGATTCTCTCAGAACTTCCACTGGAGTCAGCATTCACACCGGGTCATCACTGCCTATTGCCGTATGTTCCCCGAGTGTCACTCACCAGACTCCCCATGTAAGCCTTCCTTGACAGACCTCAGTTCTCAGTTTGCCTGGCTTCACCCTGATCAAGCATCCTGTTTCCCCTCTCCCTGCCTGACTGAAAATCCCCAGAAGAAGTGAGAGACAGTGCCCCCAAAACCTTAGGATCCCCTCCATCATCCTCAGGTCCCTGTAGCAGACCTGGGCTATAACAAAGATCTGGTAAATATTTGTTAGGTAAATGAATATCAGGCACCCTGTGTACCCTTAACAGAAGCCAAAGGGCTTCTTCCCCAGCACCCTCCCCTCTCTCCACCCTTACATAATGTTGACAGAAAAGAAGACTTACTTTTTTGAACTAGAGGCAGGACTTTAGTAATGCAGCTTTTACCACCTGGGACCATCAATTTTAATTCCTCTCACTTACATTGGATGCAGTAAGATTGGGGGATGCCAGAGGCTGCTGCCGGGTACCTCCAGGCACCTGGATGGGAGAGAAATCTTAGAGCAAATGTGTGACAAGCATTCGTCTGTGTTTCTGTGTTTGCTGGTGTATATACATAACCACGTAGATCTGTGCATGACTTTGTGTGCACGTTTATGCATTTTGGGGTGCATGCACTTGCCTGTTAACATGTGTGCTTGTGTGCATGCATGCCTCTCATGTATCTGTGTGTACACACATGTGTATGAGGGCACAGGTATGCTTGCGCATATGAGTCATGCATGAATGTGTGTACACATTTTTGCCTGCCACTGGATGTGCATAAGTGCATGCGTGCATATGGGTGCTATATGCCAGCATGCATATGCCTCTGTTTGTGCATGTTGTGTAACACATGTGCATGAATGCCAGTGTATAGTAAGATAGGTGTGCATGTGTGAATATGTATGTGCATGCATTTATAAGTATGAATGTGTGTTTTGTGAGCTATGTTCTCAGAGTTCTAATTTCTTTTAAATATCTTAGTTTATATAGATGTAGAAAGGTTTGGAATCGGTCCCCCTATTTATAGGAGAATATTCCTCAGAGAGAACCAATTTTAGAAACTTTGGATCTGCAATCTATTGCAGGTCCTTGGGAAGTGGGAACACTGCCGTCACTGGCATTGTGAGCCTCCTGCACAGCCAGCGTTGCCTGGGTCTTTCAGGACTCG
This sequence comes from Elephantulus edwardii, assembly GCF_000299155.1. Classification (NCBI taxonomy): domain Eukaryota; kingdom Metazoa; phylum Chordata; class Mammalia; order Macroscelidea; family Macroscelididae; genus Elephantulus; species Elephantulus edwardii. The sequence continues at coordinate 5,171,172 of NW_006399801.1, forward strand.
GGCTGAGCCTTCAGTCTGGCTCTGCAGGAGCATCTCTTGGTGCCTAAGGATTGTGTGTTGTTGACCTGAATCACAGGACTTTGGTGCTAGGCACCAAAGATCAGAGCTGACTAAGGTTATTGGCCAAGGGCTGTAGTCATGCTTCCAAATATAGGGAAGTGGGTCCCTTTACTGACCCTTGGCGAGAGCCACAGATGTGCTCCCCTCATTGTAATATGCTGTGAGTACTTCACAGAAAGAGACGTGTTTTTCTACATCTTTACAATCTATGATGCATCGTTTTACTTTTTGTTTTAATCAAGATATTCTCAAGTTCAAAGAGATATTTAATGTACATGTTTGATGCAACAGGGAGACTTTATTACTTTCTAGTAAAGCAAAATCTAATTCAGAACCAGTAACCTATATCCATGTGTTTGTGTAGCAAGACAATGATAGTTCAAGAATAGAACTTTGCCTTCTAGGTGGGAGACCTGGGTTCAGTTCTTGATCAAGGTACCTCATGTGTAGCTGGCACTTGCCTATCCATGGATGCTTGGATGTCTCTCAACAGTCTTCATTGGCTCTTTTGGACTAAGACAAATGAGGAAGAAAGGCCTGGCAACCTATTTCTGAAAAGTGGTTAAAGAAAACCCGATGGATCACAGTACTCGATTTGCATCCTATCTTGGAGATGGCACAGAACCAAGTATATTTTGTCCCATTTGCAAGGGGTCAACCTGAGTTGTGACCAACTGGATGCAGCTAACACTAAACAATGTATTTGTATACTGAGTGAGACATTATTTTTTTTCCCCTGTCCTTTTTAGGTGGTGTTGTTCTTACGTGCTGTTGCATGGTAATCAGCTTACAGTAGAACCTCCAGTGGGCTTTCAGAGGCAGTAAATTGCATGACAGGAGATTGTTCATCTTTCTCCCATAGGGTAGCTGGTGGATTTGAACCACATGCCTTTGGGTTGGCACCATGACTAGCTTAGAGTTAGTAAAGGATTGTGTACATGTACATTTTTAATGGAGTAAGGTATGACTCAAAATATAAGTCGCCCTGACACACCACTTATGTTAGCACATTCTCTCAATTGGTACCCTGTGCATTCAACGAGCATTTTCTTAAGGAGAAGAAAAAACAAGTGACAAGCAGTTCTGAGAGACCTGGCGTTCACTCTGAGCTGGGAGAGTGGGTAGGGGCGGTTTTGGTCTGAGGTGGGTGGGTGCCCGAGTGGCTGGGGCTGCTCACCACCATGGTATTCACAGTGGAGTGCAGCAGTTCTGAAAACCAGACCCTTATCCCGTCTACATTAGAATCACATCACATGGAGAGGTATACATTCCTGTGTGTGACCCAGCCCTATCCTGATTTTGTGACACATCCTTATCTGGTGGGTGACTTAGACATGGTAAGTGAAATCAGAATGCAGCCTGGTAATCCCACCAGTGGTAATAGCCCCCGAACTCTAGTGATGGGGAAACTGGCATTGAGTCCAACTTCTCGTAGTCCAGTGACCATCAGCGTAGAGCTGTACTTTAGTAGGGTTTCTGTTGTCTCATTATTTGGAAGTAGATTCCCGGCTCGCTCTTCAGAGATGCACTGGAATGGACTTAAATATTTAGCCTTTTGCTTGATGACCATGTTGATTAGTCATGGACATCCCCTATGTACCTCTTACTATATCATGGTCTATCCTAAGTGTTTTCAGTTTAAACCAAGTTAATGCTCACAGTTCATCCCAGGTGATTTCCCTACTAGCCTTTATTTTGCAGATAAAGAAAACACATGCAGAAAGGGTGAGTGAAGTGCTCAAGCTCACAGAACTGGGGGGATTAGTGGAGGTGCGGCCCTATCCTGGGCAGTCTGACCTCACAGTTGGTGATGCTAACTGCAGCCTGCACTTCCTCTGATAAAACAGAATGCAGGAAGGTGCCTTGGGTTAGAGGGAGATAAACGTAATCCGTGATTACCTAAAGGTCTGGGATGAGGGTCAGATATTTAGAAACTAGGACCAAAAGCTAAAAAGACCCAGTGAAGCCAATGAGGGGAGAGAGAGAGAGAGGGAGAGGGAG
>NW_006399801.1:5173332-5177771 GCF_000299155.1 Elephantulus edwardii
AGGGAGGGAGAGAGAGAAAACAAAGATAAACAAAATACAAATAAAGGATGTGGGTAACAAGAAATAATAAAGCGCATTTATCTGGGAAGAAACTTGTGGTTCTAATTCAGAAATGCCCTTGGAGGCCACAAAGCCCTGCAAAAAGATACAGGTAGGTGAGTCCCCTGGGCGCTTCCCCGGCCCGTGGAGTCAATACCGCTATTCTCCAAGAGATGGCACTCACGTTTCCTGGAGAAGAACCTTAGGTATCTGCTCCGCTCACACAGGGCGTCCTTAGGTTCCCTGTCAAACTATGTCAGACTCAGCAAAGCTTCCTGAAGTCCCTGCAGTGGGGAAAACACCCTTTCTGTTGAGTTCCAGGTCCATTGCCCTAGAGTCATTGTCAATTCCAAACCATAGAGACCTGAGAGCTGGACCACAATCAAAGCTTTCCTGGCTGAGCGAGGTTCTGTGGAGCGGGGGAGTCAGCCGAGAGGCTCCATAGGCCTTGCACCGGGAAGCCCTAACCAGTACCAGTTACCACCAGGCAGACATCAAGCCATGGTGACCCCATGTGGGTCAGAACGAACTGTGCTCAGGGGGTTTCAGTGGAGGGTGTTTTGTTCTCGGAAGTAGATTGCCAGACCTTTATTTGAAGCACCTCGATGTGCATTCAAGCCTGTAATCTTTTGGTTAGTAGCTGAGCACATTCTCTGTGTGCTCCACCCCTGACTCTTCCCACATAAGAACCAAGAAAGGAAACTCGTTCCTGCTGAGTCCAGGTGTGCAGTTCCAGAAACACCTAATCCTCTCAATGAACACTTTATCATTATTTCTAATCCCCAATATACAGGCCAAGAAACAGAGGCTCCGAGCGGGGAGAAAGCTTGCCAAGTGGCCTGTTGGAGGTGGAGGTGGGGTGGGAGCCCCGGGGCGGGTGTGTGTGTGTGTGTCTGCGGTGGGATAACCCACTTCCCAGGACTCTGTCCTCCTGCTGTAGTGCCTGAGTGCTGAGACCACCGCATGCACCTTGCATTACGAAGAGAAAAGGGGATAAATCCCAGGGGCTAATTAATTTTCTCAGTATTTACGTTTCTCCTAAAGGTGAAAACCAATCCGATTAATTGAGGGTTTCAATTAGTTGCGCGCAGACTAACTGCAGGGTTTCACGCACTTCCTGCTCCAAATTGCAGTGTGACGAATTGCCCATAATCCGCGAAGGGACAGTGAACAAGGCCTTCCTTTTTCGGAAATAGAAAGCAAACATGAGTCTTTTATTTCAAGGTTCTCAAATTCCCCACCCACTGGTACTCTCACCTAGTCAAAACTTAAATGTGGTTTTAAAAAGAGAAGAAGAAAAGGGGTATTTTCTGGACTGAAAGGAAAAGGCTCAGTCTAATAATTCTCTTTTACTCCCGCCTTTTTCTCTTAACCCTCTGCTCCTCTGACCACCTTCTAAATCTCTCTTCTTTTTTCCTCTTAAAGGGAGTTCTGGTGACCTGGTCTATAGGAAGGTAAGCTGTTAACATAAAGAAGGTCTCTCTAGTGGTTCAAATTCACCAGCAGCTCCTCAGGAGAAAGCTGGCCAGCCTCCTCCCAGGCCATTGGAAAATTCCGAAACCCAGCAGACACTGCCTAGGAGTGGGTTCTGACTCCATGACAGTGACTTTGACTTTTTATTTTCCTCTTTATCTCTTTCCTTCCTTCCTTCTTCCCTCCCTCCCTCCCTCCTTTCCTTTCTTTCTTCCTTTCTTCTTCCCTCTCTTTTTCCCTTCGCTCCTATTTTGTTCTTTTCCTTTCACTTCTCTCTTTTCCTTTTCTTTCCTGCTCCTGGGTGCAGGGTGGGGGAAAGACTGCTAGGAGCTGGCTGGGTGACAGAGACCCGAGTGACAGATTTTAAAGCAGGTGTCACATCACTTCAGGAGACAGATTCTGGTTATGGGTCTTAAATGAACCTCAGATTTTGCATTTCTAAAGAGTGCAGGTGATTGTGCTTCTGCTGAATGACTCTTTGGGCAGCAAGAGTGCAGGAAGTGCCAGTGGATGAAGTGATGCAAAGTGAACAGGTCTGGCAGTGCTCTGCTGAGAGACCCACAGGATCTTCTCCTTGTGAGGTGGCCCAGGCAATGGGGTTTCCGGGGGCACCTGTTGCCACCTCAGAAAAGCTGCTCTGGAATCTGCAGTTTTGTATTTCAGCTCTTGGGCTTTCTCTGAGTTCAACAGCTCATTCACCAAACTCTTGGGAGATAGACTAATTGCAAGTGCAAATGGAGAGAAGGAGAAAAGGTTGCTATTGTGTTGAGAGTCCTGTTACCACCTTAGGTGGTCCAGGAGGGGTTGTTGTTACGTGTCATTGAGTCAACGACTACTCACAGTGACTCTGTAAACAAGATCTTAGCTTTGCTCTATCCTGTGCCACTTTTATAATTTCTGCTATAGTTGAACCCATTGTTACAGTCACGGTGTCAATCCATCTTGTTGTCTTCCCTTCTTATGTTAGCCTTCCACCTCTTCAAGGATGATGCCTTTTCCCAAACACTGGCCCCTCCTAAAAACATGCTCAAAGCATGAGATGGAGCTTCACCATCCTTATCTCCAAGAAGCACCCCAGTTGCACTTTATTCAAGGAATATTTTGTTTGTTTCTCTTGGCTGTCCATGGGAAAGTCAGTATTCTTCCCCAATACGACAACTGAAAGGTACCACTTTTTCCTGTCATCCTTAGTCTTTGTTCAGCTTTTAAATGCGAAGGAAGTAATTGAAAAGACCATCATTTGAATTAGGTGCACTTTAGACTTTAAACCAATATCATTGCTCTTTAGCCCTTTGGAAAGATCCTTGACAGCAGATTTTCCCAATGTAAAACATCTTTTGATTTCTTGACTGCTTTTTCCAAAGGTGTTGATTGTTGATCCAAATAAGATGAAATTGTTAGTAATTTAAATATTTTCTCCACCTACCATGATATTTTCTCCATGTACTATGATATTGAAGAATGTTTATCTGTATTTCATTGACTTTGTGTTTCAATGTAAACACAAATGTCTATTTCCTTGCATTGTGTTTCTATGCAAAGGCATTTGATTGTATGGGTCACAACAAACTGTGGCTGACTCTGAGAAGATTATGAATCCCAGAACACTTGATTGTTTGTGCTTATGCCAAACCTATACTTGGACCAGGAGGCAGTCATCAGAACAGAACAAGGAAACACCGCATGGTTCAAAATTAGGAAAAGAGTGGACCGATTGGCAGCATCATGATAGATGGTGAAGAGACTGAGATTGTTGATAGCTTCAGTTTGCTTGGCTCTACAATCAACACTCTTGGTACCAGCAGCCAGGAAATTAAAAGACAAATTACATTGGGACAATCTGTTGTTAGAGATCTCTCCAAAGCACTGAAGAGCAACGATGTCAGTCTGGAGACTAAGGTGCACCCAACACAGGCCGTAGTCTTTTCTATTACTTGTTATGCATCAGAAAGCTGGACAGTGACTAGGGATGGTAGAAGGAGAATTGATGCCTTTGAGCTATGGAGCTGGAGAAGAGGATTGAATGGATTGCTAGGAGAACAAACAAGTTCGCCCTGGAGAGGGTGAAGTCGGGCTGCTCCTTGCAGGCAAAGATTCTGAAGCTTCATCTGACATACTTTGGACATGTTATAAGGCGGGATCAGTCATTAGAGAGGGATGTCATGCTTGGGAGGGTGAAGGGACAGTGCAGGAGAGGAAGACCCTCAATGAGATGGATTTATTCCGTCACTGGGGTAATGGGGAAGGGTTTGTCAGATACAATAAGATTGGCAAGGGATAGAGTAGGGTTTAGGGCTGTTGTACATAGAGTTGCTATGAGTCGCAGGTGACTTGATGGCACATAACAACAAAAACACCACCACCAACAGTGATATTTCCCTACTGACCCAGTCGTGAGGATTTTTTCCCCTTGATGTTTAGATGTAATCCATACTGAAGACTAGTCTTAGATTTTCTGCAGCAAGCACTTCAAATCCTCCTCACACTCAGCAAGAAAGGCTATGTCATCTATACAATGTAAGTTGTTGGTGAATCTTCCTCTGACACTGAAGCCATCATATTCTTCTTCAAGAAGCCTAGCTTTTCGACCTGAATGGAATGTGCTTCAACTTGCATACCAACTCAGACCTTTTAGGTGGAAAATACTGCCAATCTGAGAGGCTGGGATAGCCCTTCAGACTGGCGTTTCCCAGTGGGCTGTGCTCCTAGAAAGACAAATCCAAAATGCATCTGAATTTCTGAGGGTCGTTTGTGGGCTGATCCACATCTAGACACATTACTCTGATGATTATGACTTAAACAAAAATTTGAGAACTACCGTCTCCATGGTTATTTTCTGCTTTCAAGGTTTCTCTTTCCCAAATTAATAAAACTTTCTTTTCTATGATGTCTCAGTATTTTTTTTGTTTTTTTAAAAATTATTATTA
>NW_006399801.1:5178063-5178672 GCF_000299155.1 Elephantulus edwardii
TTCAGGGTGAAGATCTTCTCTCACTACTCTAAAGGGCCCCTTTGGCAGTAGGAAACACATAGACTATTACGGAGATTGATTTTGGAATTTAGATGGATGTCTCAGTATTTTCGATAAAGGTGTTGCTGTTCAGACTGAAACGGTGGTCAGTCCCTTGAAGTCAAGTACATAACAGGATTATGGTCCCATAGTCAACAAGGGGGGAGCCAGGACTTCCCCTAGACGTGTAGAGTCCAGTCTAGAGCACATTTCTCTTAACCATCTTCTTTCCTTGCCACCAACAATGTCCTATGCTAGCATTTCACTATTTCTCTTGAACTTTAACTCAAGTCTCTAGTTTTCCATTCTCCTATGTCTACACTTCTAATTCCCACCTTTAAGCAATCCTTCATACTGGCAGCAGACTGACCTTTCTTCCCTACTTCTCATTTTTCAGCCACATCCACACATCTTTTGTGTCCCAGATACAGTAAAATCTAAACTCTTGTATTTTCTTTGTCACATAATCAACTTACCTGTTATTACTATCTTCTACATTTTTTGCATCATCTGCGCAATAGTCATTTTAGCAATTTTGTTTTTTTATTTCTACTTTCTTTTAAAAATATA
>NW_006399801.1:5179485-5180631 GCF_000299155.1 Elephantulus edwardii
TTCTGACATTCATTTTGGTCTTTTCTTCCTCTTCTGTCTTTGTAATGAACATTTGCACTCTTCTTGGATGATACCCTTGATATCCTCCCACAACTCATCTGGTCTTCACTCATTAGTGTTCAAGGCCTCAAACCTGTTCTTGAGATGGTTCTGAAATTCAGGTGGGATAGACTCAAACAGAGTACCAGAGGAATGTCTATCTGTGCTTCATTGATTATGCAAAGGCATTTGACTGTGTGGACCATAACAAACTGTGGTTGACTGAGAAGAATGGGAATCCCAGAACACTTGATCATGCTAATTTGAAACATTAACCAAGAGGCAGTCGTCAGAACAGAGCAAGGAAACACTGCATGGTTCAAAATTGGGAAGGGCTTAGGCCAGGGATGTGTCTCCATACCTTTTCAACCTGTATGCAGAACACATCATCTGGGAGGTTGGGCTCTATGAGGAGAAATGTTGCATTAGGATTGGTGGAAGATCTATAAACAATCTGCACTGTGCAGATGACACAACCCTGCTTGCTGAAAATGAGGAGGACCTGAGGTGCTTGCTGCAGAGGGTCAAGGACTGCAGCCTTCAATATGGATTGAGGCTCAATGTCAAGAAGACAAAGATTCTCGCCACTGGACCAATTAGCAGCATCAGGATGGACAGTGAAGAGATTGGGATTGTTCACAGCTTTAGTCTGCTTGGCTCCACAATCAACACTCTTGACACCAGCAGCCCGGAAATTAAAAGATGATTTGCGATGGGAAAGTCTGCTGCTAGGGACCTTTCTAAAGTACTCAAGAGCAACGGTGTGTCTCTGGAGACTTAAGTTGCATCTGGTATAGGCCATGGTCTTTGCAATCACTTTTTATGCATCAGACATCTGGACAATGACCAGGGAAGATAGAAGGAGAATTGATGCTTTTGAGCTTTGGTGTTGGAGAAGAGTGCTGAAGGTGCCATGGACTGCCAAGAAAACAAACAGATTCATCCTGGAGAGGGTTAAACTGGGCTGTTCCTTGGAGGCAAGGATTCTGAGGCTTTGTCTGACATACTTTGGTCATGTTGTAAGGGGGGTATCAGTCCTTGGAGAGAGACATCATGCTTGGTAGGGTAGAGGGCAGGCACAGGAGGGGAAGGCCCCCTATGAGGTGG
>NW_006399801.1:5182096-5195623 GCF_000299155.1 Elephantulus edwardii
TCAAGAGGGGAGTGTATTAGGGGGAAGGGTTGGGAGGGGAGAAAAGTGCAACAATGAATGAATTGAAATCCAACGTCTCTGTAAATTTTCATTGAAATTAATAATTAATTAAAAAATTCTCAACAAGTTAAAAAATAAATTGAGGGATTGATTGAATGAGGAATTTGATCTGATTAACTCTTTCTGATTGCCTTCATTTCTTCCTGTTGCTACTGTGACAGAACTACGATGAGTGGGTGGCAATAAAGAATAGAAATGTATTTTCTCACTGTTTGAGATTTTAGAAGTCTGAAATGAGAGCACTGACTCTCAAGGAAGTCTCTCCCATGGCCCTACCTTGTCTCTCTCTCTCTCACAGCCCCAGGATTTCTCCTTTCCTTAGCAATTTCCACATGGCATCTATCTGCCTCCACTGGTGTTTTGTTTATCTCTTATTGTTGTTGCTGTTAGGTGCTGTTGAGTCAATACAACCCATGAACATTATGAACACTAAGATCTCAACACTATCCTACCCTGTGCCATCCTCACAATCTCTAACACACTCGCCCCATTGCTGCAGTCACCTTGTTAACCTACCTGGTTGAGGACCTTCCTCAGACTCTCCACCTTCCCAAGCATGATGACCCTCTCCAAGGAACAACCTCTCTTGGCAACATGACCAGACTTATGTGAGATGAAGCTTCGTCATCTTTGCTTCTAAGGAACACTTAGACTGTAACTTCTCTAAAACCTATCTGTTCTTTTGGCAGCCCATGGGATATTCAGTGTTCTTCAACACCATGATTCAAAGGCATCAATTCCTCTCCTGTTATCTTTATTTATTGTCCATCTCTCTCATTCATAGCAGGTGACTGAAAAGACAATGGCCTGATCAGGCTCACATTTGTCCTCAGACATCATTACTCTTCAATATTTTGGAGAGGTTTTTGATTACACACTTTCCCAGTACAATACGTGTCCTGATCTTCTAACTATAGTGTGTTAGTGTGTATCCAAGATGAAGTCGTTGACACTCTCAATCCTTTCATCAGGATGTTGCCTAATCAGTTCCATTGCTATGATATATGTTTTCTTGACATTGACACGAAATCCATATTTAAGGCTTCACTGCTTAACCTTATTCAGTAAGTGCTTCAAGTCTTCACTTTCATCAAGCAAGGTTGTGTCATCTACATATTGAAGGTTATCAATTAATCTTCCTCCAATCCTGATGCCAAATTTTTTCTTCACAGAATCTGGTTTTTCAATTATTTGCTCAGCCCATATTACATAAATGTGGAGAAAAGACACACACCTTTGCTAATTTTGAACCATGTAGTGTTCCCCTGCTTACTAGCCTCTTGGCCTAGGTATACATTTCACACAAGCACAATTAATTGTCTGGGATTCCTTTTCTTCTCAGTGTTAGCCATCATTGTTAAATAATGATCCTTACAGTCAAATGCCCTTGCATAGTTAAGAAAACACAAACAGACATTCTTCTACTATTCTCTGCTTTCAACCAGGATTCATCTGACATCAGCAATGATATTCCTGGCCCCATTGTTGCTGTGCAACATAGAGTTGGAACCAATCCATAGCTGACCCTCCAGTGGATTTTCAGAGGCACTTAATCACACAGAAGGAGATTGACCATCCTTCTCCTGTGGAGCAGCTGATGGCCTCAAATCATGTACCTTCTGGATTTCAGTACAACTCCTGACCACCTTAACCCTGGCACCATAGCCTCTTCTAAATCCAACTTGAACATTTGGTACTGTTCTAGCTGTTGTTGGTATTTTTTTTAGTGATCCTCAACAGTATTTTGCTAGCATGTGATAGTAATGATATTTTCCTATCATTACCAAATTCTTTTGGGCTACCTTTCTTGGAAATTGAAACAAATATTGATCTCTTCCAATCGGTCAGCCAGGCAGCTGTCCTTCAAATTTCCTGGTATAGATTGGTGAGAACACCCAGGGTGGCATCTGTCATTTGAAACATTTCAATGGGTATCAATCTATTTCTGAAGGCTTCTCTTTTTGCCAAAGCCTTCAGTGCAGCTCAGATTTCTTCTTTTTTTTTATTGTAATTGCCTCTTGATCATATGGTAATTCTTGAAATATTTCAGTGTTGGCCAATTCTTTTGGTACAGTAACTCTGTATATTCCCTCCATCATCTTTTGATGTATTCTGGATCATTCAAGATTTTTCCCGTAAGTACTGAAATTCGAGGCTTGAATTTGTTTTTAAGTTCCTCCATCTTTAGAAACCCTAAGTGAGTTCTTTCCTCTTTATTCTCCAATTCTAGGTCTCTACATATTCCGTTATCATAGTTTGCTTTGTCTTCCAGAGCTGCCCTTTGAAATCATCTGTTCAGCGTTTTTATGTCAACATCTCTTCCATTTGTTTGGGATTTTTGATGCTCCAGTGCAATTTTCAAGGTCTCTTCTGACATATTCTTGGGTCTTCTTTCTCCTATCTTTTTAGTGGTTTTTTGCTCTCTTTGTGGATGATGTCCTTGATCATTGATGTTCAATGCTTCAAACCTATTCGTAAGATGATTTTTAAATTCCAATGAGATAGACTCAAAATCATATTTTGGTTTTTGTAGACTTGTAATTTTCTTCAGCTTCAGTTTGAATTTGCACATGTGTAACTAATGATCTGTTCCACAGGCAGGACCTGGTCTGGGTTTGACTGCTGATCTTGAGCTTCTTCAATGATTCCTTCCATGCATGTGGTCAATCTGATTCCTATGCAGTCCATCAGGTGAAGTCTGTGTGTAAAGTCACTGTATGTGTGTTTTTAAAAAGGTATTTGCCATTAATAAATCATTGAACTTGAAAAATTTGATCCTTCTATTTCCAGTCTCATTTCTGTCACCATACTTTCCATATACCCCTTCCTTTTTCATGGTTTCCAACTTTTGCATTCCAGTCACCAGTTATCATTAATGCACCTTGATTGTGTGTTTGGTCAATTTCTGATTGTAAAATTTGGTAAAAATCTTCACTTACCTCCTGTTTGGCTTAAGCTGTAAGATCATACATTTGAATAATAGTTGTATTAGCAGGTCTTCCTTGTATGCATACAGATAATATCCTATCACTCACAACATTGTACTTCAGGACAGAACTTGAAATTATCTTTTGAACTAGGAATACATTCCCATTCTGAATCTGTTTTTCACTCCCGCATAGTATACCATGCGATTGTCTGATTCAATGTGGCCAAAGGCAGTCTATCACATCTCACTAATGCCGAGAATGCCAATGTTCATGTGTTCCATTTCCTTTTTCACATCTTCTAGTTTTCCAGCATTCATATCCCAGGAATCTACCTTCAATAATGTCTCTATTCATGTCTCTCTATTGTTAATAAGGGCTTTTGTTGTTTTTAGAGGTCTGTTATTTCAAAAGTGAGTGACCAATTCTTCTTCCCTGTTCCTATAGTGCTTTTGAAAAACAAGGAGGTGAGTAGACCGAGAACACTCCCTACACTGATATGGCTTCATTAACATAACAAAGAAAACCTTTTCCCAGTTGTTGGTAAGTGCCTTGGAAATAAATGAGTATGACTCAGCAACGCTGTGAATAACAGATCTGAAACCTGTTCTAACCTGTGCCATCTTCACAATTACTGACACACTCGAGCCCACTGCTGCCATCAACTCTGTCCCAGTGACTATTACATTTAGAGGTATGTAGTTGTTGTTGTGTGCCATTGAGTCAAAACCAACTCATAAATTACCTGCCAGTGGTTGTTTTCAGAGTAAGTAAATCTCACCGGAGGAGATTCTTCTCCAGCAGAGCAGAGGGTGGATTCTAACTGCATGCTTTTAGGATAGCAGGGCAAGTTCTTACCAGCAGGCAACCAGAGTTAGAGGTTAGGGTTCCAACACGTATTTGGGGGAGAAGCGGTTCACATTTTAATCCCTATCCTGATCGGTCATTTCAACCTCATGATCTCTGGCAATTTAATAAGGTCTTCCACTGGTGAGTTATAGGTTGAACAAGTATGGAGAAAGGATACAGCCCTGACACCGTTACTGATTTTAAACCATGCAGTATTTCATTGCTCTGTTCAGACAACAACTTTTTGGTCTAGGTATACATTTCATATTAGCACAGTTAAGTATTCTGGGATTCCCATTCTTCTCAATGTTAGCCATGATTTGCTATGATCTTCACAGTCAAATTATAGTCAATAAAGCATAAATAGACATTCTCCTGAGATTTTTTGCTTTCAGCCAGGATCCATTTGATATCAGCAAAGATATCCCTGTTGCCACAACCTCTTCTAAACCTAGCTTGAACCTCTAGCAGTTCCCTGTCAGTAGCTATCTTAGAATGATCTTCAACAATATTTTGCTTGCATGAGATAATTTCCACATTCTGTTAGATCACCTTTCTTGGGAATGAGGACAAATAGAAATCTTTTCCAGTCGGTCAGCCAGGTAGCTGTCCTCCAAATTTTCTGGCATTGACTGGTGAGCACAACCAGGACTGCACCAGGATTGGAAGAAGACTCATCAACAATTTATGTTATGCAAATTACCCAACTATGTTGAAATGAGGATGGCTTGAAATGTTTGCTGCAGAAGATCAAGGTCTACAGCTTTCAGTATCTTAATATCAAGAAAACAAAGGTCTTTACCACAGCACCAACAGTCAATATAGATGGGGGAAGGATTGAAGCTGTCAATAATTTAAACTTGTTTGGATCAACAATCAACACCGTTGGCACAAGCAGTTAGGAAATAAGGAAATGCATTACATTTGGCAAGTCTGTCAGATATCTCTCCAAAATATTGAAGAATAATCATCTTTGAAGACTAATGTGTGCCTCATTCAGGTCATAGTCTTCTTAATAACCTGCTGTGGATCAAAGAACTGGACAATGAATAAAGATGACAGAAGAATTGATACCTTTGAGTTGTGGTGCTGGAGAAGAGTACTGAACATCCCGTGGACTACTAAGAAAACAAAGAAAGAGATGTGTCTTGGAGGAAGCCAAGGTGCTTCTTGGAGGCAAAGAAATAGGAAGCTTCATCTTTCATATTTTGGACATGTAGCTACATGAGTCTATTCCTTGGAAAGGTACATCATGTGTGAAAAGATGGAAGGTCAGTGAAGGAAAAGAAGACCCCAGATAAGATGGATTGACACAGTGACTTCAGCAATGGGCTCTTGTGTGTCAGCAATGATGAGGATGCTATGGGATAGGGCAGGTTCAGGATGGCTGTTCATAGTGTTGCTATGAGTCGTATATGACTTATGGCACCTACCAACAACAGCACCACTGATTAGTTACACAATCTGCAGTTTTAATCCATCAGCTGACCTATGGGAGAGCAAGAAACAGCCTCCTATTACTAAGATTTACAGCCTTGGAAACCCACTGGAGGGTTTCTTTGAGTTGGAAATCACTCAGTAGTAGTGGGTTTGGGTTTTTGGTTTTGTGTGTGTGTGTGTGTGTGCAAAGATTGGTGAAGGTAGATAGGTAGAAATTTTAAATGCATCACATATTATTTAAAAAAATTTGAGCATTTCACATATTTTTTTTCAAACTGTAAAATTGTGCAACCACTATGGAAAATATTTTTTGGCACTTTTGAAAAAAATTGGGAATAGAAATACTGTCTGATCCAGAAATCCCATCACTAGGTATATATCCTAAAGAAATAAGAGCTGTGCCAGTAACAGATATGTGCACACTTATGTTCACTGAAGCATTATTTACAATAACAAAGAGATGGAAATTACCCAAGTGTCCACTAATGGATAAATGAACAAAGAAACTATGACACTTATACACAAAAGAATATTGTGCAGTACTAAAGAATGATGAAGAATTCATGACACATCATGTAAAGTGGATAGATCTACAGGATATTAAACTGACTGAAAGAAGTCAATCACTAAAGGGAACATAATGTATGAATATATTAGAAAAATCTAAGGAAAGGTTTATACACAGGAAGAATCATCATTGAATGGTTAACAGGAATGGGAGAGTAAAACAATTAGTAAACATATATTGTTGGTTTTGAGTACCATAGAGATGGAACCAACCCTTAGCTGTTCAACCATCGAGTGGCAACTGACCCATAGCTGATCCTCCAGAGAGTTTTCAGAGTCTGTTAATTGCATGGGAGGAAATTGCTCATCCTTCTCCTATGGAGCAGCTGATGGATTCAAACTGCATGCCTTTTGAGATTGCAGTGCAGTTTCTATAGCATACGTAATATTAAGATGAGATAGAGCTCTGGTGGCCTAGTGGCAAGAAGCTGTGCTTCATTCCTGAAGGCATACGGTTCAGGTGCCTTCTGTATGATTCCCCTCCTGTGCATTTCCTAGTGTGTGATTAACTCCCTCTGAAACTCCTTCCACCCAGGAGGATCGGCTAGAGGTTGGTTCTGACTACAACACACAACAACAACACTAAGATGTGAAGTTCTTGTTGTTAGGTGTTGTTGAGTCAAATACAACTCATAGTGACCCTATGGACAGCAGATCTGAACCTTGTCCTATCTTGTGCCGTCTTCACACTTTCTGACACAATAGAGCTCATTGTGGTAGTCACTATGTCGAGGGTCTTCCTCTCCTTTGCCAACCCTCTACCCTTCCAAGTCTCACCTCCTTCTCCAAGGAAGAGCCCCTCATAGCAACATGTCTGAAGTATGTGAGGCAAAGCCTCATCATTCTTGCCTCCAAAGAGCAGTCTGGCTGTACCCTCTCCAAGGCATATTTATTTGTTCTTTTGGCAGTCCATGAGATGTTCAGTGCTCTTCTTCAACACTACAAATCAAAGGCATCAATTCTGTCATCTCTAGTTATTATCCAACTCTCAGATGCATAGCAAGTGATCAGAAAGACCATGGCCTGAATCAGACGCACCCTAGTCCTCAATCTGAAGTCATTTGTTGTTGTTGTTGTTGTTGTTGTTAAGTGCCATTGGGTCGCAGGTGACTCATAGCGATCAGATGAAGGAGAGTCCTGACGCTTGAGTGCTTTCATCCTCTCTCCAGGATCATAGGGTTTCCGGAGGCAAGCTATTATGGAAGTGGGTGCCACTCCTCCTTCCAAGCTTGTTTTAATCAGGGAGCTCCACCCCACTTTCCTGACATCATTACTCCTCAAGAAATTGGAGAAATCTCTAACTGCAGACTTTCCCTGGTGCAGCGCATCACCTGATTTTCTGACTGCTGGTACTAAGGGTATTGATTGTGGATCCAAGTAAAATGAAGTTGTTGACAGTAAGATGAGTGAAGAGAAACACTATATACAATCAGGAAATGATCACAATACCACTAAATAAAAAGAAGACACAAAAAGGCACCCAATAAATAAAGCTAATAAAAGCAAACACTCAAGCCTACTGTTACTGTGTTAGTTCTGATTCATTGTGACCCTTCATTGTATTCCCAAAGCTCTTAAATCTTGATAGGAGGAGACTGCCCATCTTTCTCTTCTGGAACTACTGGTATGATCACATCAATGGAGATAGTGGTCTTTTATTAGCAGCCAACATGCTGTTTATTACACCACAAGAGCTCCTAAAAGTAAACACTATTGTTGTTGTTAATTGTCATTGAGTCAAGCACGATTCATAGCAACCCTATGAACAAAAGGCCTGAAAGCCTTTCTGTAACTATCGTCACTTCTTCAAATTCATAGAGTTTCTATAGGCATGTGGTTTAGGAAGTGGATGCCACTCCTGTTTCCAAACCTGTTTTACAACTAGGAGCTCCACCAAACTCTGTTCACGTTGGGAAGCTATTATGACATATGACATCTTAATTACACAAGGTTCAGCATCACAGCAAACCCAGATTACCTCAGTACGGCAAATTGACAAAGAGTGATGCACAAAGTAGAGGAATGTTCCTCCAAAATATAACAACGCTAGTATCATGTAGCAGTGGTTAAGTGCCGTCAAGTCGAATATGACTCATAGCGACCCTATGAACAAAAGACCTGAATGAACTCTGTTCTATACTTAACATTATTTCTCTATGTTCATAGAGTTTCCAGAGGTATCTGGTTTAGAAAGTGGATGCTTTCAAAACCTGAATCAATCTGAAAGCTCTTTCAAGCACTGTCAATGATGGGTAACCATTATGGTATTTGACACAGCTATGGCACAATGTTCAGCATCACAGCAACTCCATGTTACTTCAGCTCAGCAAATAGACAAACCACTGCTATACGACTTACAGAATGTTCATCCCAAACTCTAGAAGTCCTAATCCATAAACATAAACATAAACATAAACATAAACAGCCTTCCAAGCATCCTGAAAAATCTACAACCAGAAGAGGATAAAATAGATAAATGGGACATTCTAAGAGTCAAATCCCTCTGCACATCCAAAAACTTCTCCAACAGAGTGAAAGGGAAGCCACAGATTGGGGAAAAAAATATTTGGTAATGACATGTCTGGTAAGAGACTTATATCTAGAATTTATAAAATACTCGAGCACCACAACAAGATAAAGGTAAATAACCCAATTGAAAAATGAGCACAGGGTAAGAACAGACACTTCACCAAAGAAAACATTCAGATATCAAACAAACACATGAAGAAATGTTCAAAATCTCTTGCTCTAAGAGAGATAGAAATCAAAACAACTACGTGATCTCATCTCACCCCAGTAAGAGTAGCAAAATTTAACAGAACTGCAAGCAACACATGCTGGCGAGGTTGTGGAGAACCCTTATTCACTGCTGGTGGCAGTGTAAAATGGTGCAGCCACAATGGAAGGCTGTATGGCACTTTCTTAAAAAGTTGCAAATAGAAATACCATTTGACCCAGCAATTCCACTATTGGGAATATACCCAGAAGAAACCATAACTGCCACCCAAGCAGATATATGCACACCCATGTCTAGTATGGCTTTTTTCACAATAGCAAAGAGTTGGAAACAACATAAGTGCTCATCAACAAAGGATTGGATAGAGAAGCTATGGTATATTCACACAATGGAATTCTATGCTGCATTGAAACACAAGGAACTCATGCAATATTATTCAAAATGGGTGATCCTGGAGGACGTTATGTGGAGTGAAGTATCTCAGTCACATAAGGACAAATACTGCATAGTGCCACTGTTGTAAAATGGAACTGACATTGGGGTTGGGGAGGGGAGACTGAGAAAGAAGGGATAAATTATGTATACTGCATTGAAACAAATGAGGGAGAGAACTGTTTAAAGGGACATATGATTAGGTATTATTGTAATGACAGGAGTCCAGAATGAAGACTATATAGTGGAGTGGACTTGAGGGGAGGGATTGTATAACAATGAAAGAATTTTTCTTTTACTTTTCAAAGAGAAGAGCGAACTGAGGGGAGGGGTGGTCAGGGAGAAAAGTGCAACAATGAATGAATGGAAATCCAAAGTCTGTAAATTTTCATTAAAATAATAATCATAATAGTAAAAAAGGGAAAAAAAGACTGTTTATTCCAGCATTAATTAATCAACTTTCAGAGTGGGACCACTCCACAGGAGCCTCCAGGCCAGCCACAGACTTAACCAAGCACTACAGAGGTGTTTTTTGTTTTTTATTATTAATATTAATGAACATTTACAGAGACTTTGGATTTCCATTCATTCATTGTTGCATTTTTTTTCTCCCTGTCCACTTTTCCCCCGAATTTGCTCCTCTCTTTGAAAAGTAAAATTCTTTCATTGTTATACAATCCCTCCCCTCAAGTCCACTCCATTAAGCAGCCTTCATTAGGGACACCTGTCAAGATAATAATACCTAATCATCTATCACTTTTAAACAGTTCTCTCCCTCATCTCTTTCAATGCAGTATACATTATTTATCCCCTCTTCTATTATTTAGTCTCCCCTCAAACCCAATGTCAGTCCTGTTTTACAATAGTGACGCTATGCAGTATTTGTCCTTTTGTGACTAAGATATTACACTCAGTATAATTAATGACACACTCAACATATGCTGTTGACTATAATATACCAAGTAGATCCTCAGCCCTTGGGCCACTGTTGGCTAAATCGGGCAAAAGTAGAGCCAGCTGATACTCACTTGTGGAGGGAAAAAACCAACAACACAAACCAAAACTCTCCTTATGTGACCCTCATCAAGACACGAGAAACCACCTTTCAGAGGGGGACTACTCCACAGGAGTCTACAGGCCAGCCGTAGCCTCAGTAACCTAAATTCAGAGTTCAACCGTAAGAGAAAAGAGTCTGCAATATTAGCATTAATAAATGTTGACCTACAAGCAAATATACAGGCAGCCAGGCAAGATGAACAGATAGGGACAGGCGAAAAGGGTACCCCATGACCGTGCATAGGTTGAACAGATGATATTACCACATTCATATTAGTATATGCTGTAAATATACTCACATAAAGAGCTAACAAAGGGAAAAGCTATGCACACTCCTTGACCACAACTAAGTATCCTGAGGAAATGAGTTTCTGGTTCTAGGACCTTGGGGCCATAGTTTGGGGAAACATCAAAGTCAATTAATATAACATAGTCTCCAAAGAAATGTTCTACATCTAACTTTGGTGAGAACGACTGGGATCTTGAAAAAGCTCTTGGGCAGCCACCTATTGATCTCCTCCCTGTCTGGAACAAAGAGGAGGGAAGAAAAACAAAGATGTATAGGAACAACTAAGTCAAAGAACTAATGGACCATTTGAACTTTAACTTCCATGACTCTGAGACCAGAAGACGAGGTGAGATACAAATCCTCAGCATTCTAAAATGGGTCACAGGAGAAGACCCTGGAGAGAGTGGGGGAATATGTGGAGCACAACTCAAAACATGAAAAGACCAGGCTTTTCTTAAGGGTTAGAGAATCACAGAATCTCTGGGGCTGTGACCTTTAGTTACTCTTTCAACTTGAAAGAAAACTTACCCCTGTAGTTCAACTTTCAGGTAAACAATAGATAGGCCTATAAGGTGACCAATAATACAAGAAGGTAATTATTCCTTAGAATAATCAACAATATGAGGTCGGCATTTGACCAAGATAAAGCCTAGAAGGCAGAGAGGGATAGGATAGAATAATTAATGGAAATGAGAGTTACAGAAAGGAAATGAGAACAGTGCAATTGTATTTTGGTTATTCTAATTAATGTCTTGAAGTGAAACTAGAGTGCTCCTTAGAGGCAAGGAGGGTGAAACTTCACTTTGGACATATTCTTAGGAGGAAACAATCCTTGGAGAGAGACATATGTTGGGAAGCATGGAGGATCAAAGAGAAAGAAGACTTTCAACAAGCTGGATAGACACAGTGACGACCACAGTGGGCTTGAGGATAGCAGAGATCAGGAGAATGGTGCAGGATAGGGCATGATTCAGATCTAAGGGGCACACGGTCGCTGTGAGTTATAGTCTATGATGACATCTAACAACAACAGTCAATATAGAGCAAAACCTGGAAGGGAAAATCTTTTGCTTTGTAAACTTTCACTCAAATCACAATTAAAAAAAAATGGAAAAGAACAAAAACATTTCCTCATGCATCTTTCCAACGATAGATGGAGAGTAGTTGAAACTTGGTCCCAGAACAGAAGAAAAGATTGAAATTGTCAACGACTTCATCTTACTTGATCCACAATCAATACATTTGGCACTAGAAGGCAAGAGGTAAGAGCTATATTGAAAAGCCATGATGCCAGTTGGAGAACTAAGGAGGCCATAGTCTTTTCTATCACTTGCTGTGCAACTGAACAAAGAATAAGGATGACATAAGAAGGCTTGAGGCTTTAAACTATGGTGCTGAAGAAGAGTACTAAATATCTCAGGAACTACCAAAAGAACAAAGAGATATGTCTTGGAGAAAGTGCAGCCATAATGCTCCTTTGAGGTAAAGAGGACAAAGTTTCATCTCACATACATCAGACATGTTGATAAGCAAGGCTATTCTTTGGAGAAGAACATCATTCTTGGAAAGGTAGCTGGATGGTGAAGGAAAGGAAGACTCTCAACCACATAGATTAACACAGTGATTGTAGCTATGGGCTTGAGTGTGTCAGATTGTGAGGATGGCACAGAATAGGACAGGGTTGTTTTTCATAGGGTGACTATGAGTTACACTCGACTTGCTGGCATCCCACAACAATAACAGCAACTATAGAAACTTGAGACCATGAAAATCAACCACAAAGTTACACTGAGAGAAAAACACTAAAAATAATGGATAAATCGTGAAAATAATTTTATTTTTCTTTATTGAATTTATTCAGTTGCAGAAAAGGTCTATGTTTTTATACTATTGGACTATAACTTCAACATCATATTAAACAGTGTAATCTTTCATGGATATGTAATAGATTGACTTTAATAGAAGAACTTGAAAACAAATCCTTTGCGGTTCGCTATGGGTAAATGTCAGAGACTCGAGACGCGTTCTTCTCTAGGGAGTGTGGGCAACACATCACATGAAATAGAGTCTCTGATTTCACTGAGAGGTCTAGCCAGGGTCCAGAAATCAGACCCTTCCTACCTTCCACTTAAGTAACTAAATGCATGCTCCTTCTATGGAGTTACCCTATACCTGACAGAGAATAATGTTTTCCTGGCTCTGGTTTCCTACATCAGTTGTCCACACTGTCTGTGTTCTCCAGGTAATTTGCAAACCCTGATCCACTTTGCTTCCTGTAACTGTAGCCAGAGACATGTGGAACAGTCAAGAGAGTCATTGTTTCCATAACTATCCACGGACAATTTTCTTACTTAAACCACATCTCTCTGACCCTCTCCTCAGCAAACAACCCACATTAAGAATATGTTTTCTTTAAAAACCTCAGTCAAATATCTTGGCTGGTTTGCCATTTTCTTTTAAGAGATTCCAGGAAACAGAGATGCAGAATGCAGGGGTGACTTATGAAGCCCCAGTTAATGATATTCCAGACATGACCCTCCCAGCCTGAAAAAACGGTAGTTAGGGGTCAGGTGCAGGCTCTTTTTTGTCTTTTACTCCCTCTGTCTCTCTCCTAATACAAAATTTTCACTTTACAGAGTTTGCTTTTGTTGCTTTCCTTCCTTTTTATTCTTTTCAAAGAGTGTTGTCTTTATGAATTGGTTCATACAAACTTTCCCCCTTTTTTGGTACAACTACCTACTACTATCAAGTAAATTCTACCTTGTGATGTCCCCATGTCAAAGTAGAACTGTATTCCATAAAGTTTTATTTCTCCTTTCTTTCTATTTTTTTTAAAGACCAAGAATGTAATAAGTTTATTATGAACGAGCAGAGACCATTTATCTGAGTAGATGTCAAAACTCTTGAGTGTGTAGGGGAATGGAAGAGTTGCATAGAGAAACTTAATGACCCAAACTCTTGAAATGACAGTGGTTTTTCTATTCAATATATCCTCATTTTATAGTGTTTCATTTATTTAAATTAAATATCAAATTTATATGTAAGATTATCAAGTATCTTTCTCAGTCTCCCTCCAACCCCGATGTCAGTCCTGTTTTACAAAAAATGGCACTATGCGATATTTGTCCTTTTGTGACTGAGATATTTCACTCAGCATAATGTCCTCCAAA
>NW_006399801.1:5196393-5198038 GCF_000299155.1 Elephantulus edwardii
TAATAATAATAATAATGAAGAGAACAATATTATCAAGCATCTAAATATTGGATAATACAGAATATTAGAAAACTAAAATCATATAATCCTTATTGGGTATATTACTTTAGCGTTTCTTTCAAACACAAATTCTTCCTTCCATGATTGGTTCTGTGTGGGAGTCTAAACCACTGCTATCCAATAGTATTGTCTGCAATGTATGTGCTCAACATTGTTAAGTAGCATCAAGCCACTTGTGGCCATTCAACCTTTGCCATGATATGAATAGTACAATGGAGTAACTGAATATTTCACTGTGTGTGTGAGTGTGTTTCACACAATTCTTCATTCATATTATGTTTCATACACATCCCAGGCATTATGTTTTGTCAAATTAATCACCACTGGGTATTGCCCATCATTACCTTCCCATCAAACCCTTCCCATTTCCTCCATTCCCACCCTCCACCCACCAAACTGTGCAACTCTTTTGTTTCACCACTCTCCACTCATCCTCATGGGTCCCCATACGTGTTTTACTAGTTACCCTTCTATTTTTACAAAGGTCTTATGTAGTATTTGTTCTTATGAGGTTGGATTCATTCACTCAGCATAATGCTTTTGAGTCTCTCCCAAGTTAGTAGTGTTTTTCAAAAGCTTTGCTCCCAAGTTCTGCAGAGTATTCCATTGTGTGAATGTACCACAATTTCTCAATCCATTCACTTGTGGTTGGACATTTGGACTGTTTTTATGTTCTTGCAATGGTAAATAATGCTTCTTTGAACATTGGTGTACAAAAATCCGTTTGTGTTTCAGGTCTAATTTTTTGGTGGTATATTCCTAGCAGTGACATAGCTGGGTTATACAGAGTTTCTATGTTCAGCTTTTTGAGGAAAGACCAAACTGCTTTCTAGAGTGTTTGTACCATTTTCTAATCCCACCAACAGTGTATAGGAGTTCCCACCTCTCCATATCCACTCTAACGTTTATTGCTTGCTGCCCTGCTAAACTTTGCCACTGTTACTGGGGTAAAATGGTTATTTCATTGTGGTTTTGATTTTCAGTATCTGTTCCTTGATTTCTTGATGCTGTAGTATCTATGTTCCTCCATTCTTGCTTGGTTGCACAAGACTTTTAGTAAATAAATTTTTTGGAAGTAGACTTTTTCTAAGGCACTTCCTGATGAGCATAAACCTCCAATCTTTTGGACAATTAAAGGAAGAATTAGCTACTTATTTCTAATTCCTTATTTCCTAATTCTCAGTTTTGGGGGGTGATCTTTAGTACAACCAAGAAATAATTACCAAAAGTAGAGTGTATCTTTCTGGAGCTGAACCCCTCATATAACAAAGCTCCTTGATATCAGGGAAGGTCAAGATACATGGAGGTTTCTGGAAATGCTGGGCAGACAGATGCTGAAGGAAACAAGGACTTGATCCTTTGATAGAAACTGGGACATATAGGCAGACACACACACACACACACAGAAACGGATTGATCCCCCAAGAAATGGCATCCATTTTTGTGTAAATATCTAGATTTCTTTCATCGACCAATCAGATTACTGAGGCTGCAGTATTTAAGTTTTCTGCGTTTTGTGTCAGAAGAGCAAGATGTCTTGTTTGTTTTGTGGTTTTTTTAAATTTTTTTATTAAATTTTATTAAA
>NW_006399801.1:5200821-5201421 GCF_000299155.1 Elephantulus edwardii
CTCAGCATTGGGAGGTATTGGCTTGCTGTAAGCCTCAGGGCCTAGCATACAACATAAGCAAAGTGACCCAGCAACAGACTCAGCATGAGCGCAGTCATCTGTGAGTTAAGCATTTGGGTAAGGTGAACAAAGCCTGGGATAGGGACATGGGTATTATTTGAGAACTACCACCTGCTCCTTGAAACACCAGCTAGCCTGGAATTGGCTGCATCATGTAATGTATATGTGGTGTAGAATCATGTGAGAACCAACATTTTATTAACACTCTACAACCTATTTAACACTTAACTCACTTTCCCCCCTGGCTATTCTCTACTTGATAAGAGAGGAAAAGTTCTGAGGAGAGAAGGTAATGACAGTATCAACATAAATAGTTGTTCTGGTCTTTTCTGTGGTGGGATTCATGCTCACTATTGCTGATTCTCATTGTTGGGCCATTTTCATGGTTGTGAAAGAGAATTTCTCACTCATTTTACCTTAGTTGATTCCACTAAATAAAACCGTTGCATTTTGAGTCAGATGACCATATGATATATTACTCTGGAGATGAAAAGACAAGGAAAAATGGGGTTGCCTTCAGAGTAAAAAAAGTAATTTCTA
>NW_006399801.1:5203886-5224381 GCF_000299155.1 Elephantulus edwardii
GGAGGGACGGCGCAGGAGGGGAAGGCCCTCTATGAGATGGATTGATTCGGTGACTGGGGTAATTGGGATGGGTGTGTCAGAGGCAGTGCAGTTGGCACAGCATAGAGCAGGGTTTAGGGCTGTTGTGCATAGGGTCGCTATGAGTCGCAAACGACTCGACGGCACATAACAATAACAACAACATTTTACTTCACTGAAGTAGAAGAGTGGGCTGTTTCATTATTATGAAGTAAGAAACATGAACAAAAGTGGTTTTTTCAAGGTCCAAGTGATTGAAAAATTAAAATTAAAGGAGTAAATTCTATAGCCAACCCCTAGTCCCTGCTATACTATAAAGATATCCTAGGAGGAGGGTAGGAGCAGAGGGGTGAGGTTGGGCAACAGGGTAATCATAGGGTCTCACAGTTTGGTGGATGTAGGAAGGAAAGGTAAAAGAAATGGGAAAGATCTGATGGGGATCTGGAAAGACAGAGTAATGGCAGACATAGTTCAAGGGATTACTTTTATTTGTGAGTTTAACGAAAGTTTATAGAAAAGTTACATTTTAATTAATTCATTCGTTCATTGTTGGACATTTTCCTGCCTCTCCCTCCCTTCACCTGCTCCTAGTTTACTTTCTTTTTAAAAAATATTCATTCATTATTGCAGAACTTCTTCCCCTTCCTCAAGTCCTCTTTGTAATGTACCTCTTACTCTGTCTTACATATAATGCCTAATCGTATATTCTTTTTTTAACAGTTCTCTCCATCTGCAATATCTGCTCTTAAAGATAGTCTGGTTAAACCATCAAAAAGTGGGGAGAAAAGTAGGTAACTTAAGAGAAAATTAACTTTGCCTTTTTTGATACTGATAGAAACAAATCAAAACACTAAAATGTTGATTTTTCTAGTCTGTCTTGCCTACTTAACTATAAGAAAGATTTCAACTGGAAATTTTGGGTAGCTTGACTGCAGGGGATCAAAAGGGTGAGGGATACAGACAATCTTTATGTTCTGTACAAATGGTGATGAACACCTGTGTCAGAGTCTCCTGCAGCATCCATAACAAATTACCACTAACTTGTTGGCTTAAAACAACGTAAGTGTATTTTCTTATAGTTGTGGAGGCCAAAAGTTGTTCTCTCTGAGGTTCTAGAA
The DNA here is from genome assembly GCF_000299155.1 of Elephantulus edwardii. NCBI lineage: Eukaryota > Metazoa > Chordata > Mammalia > Macroscelidea > Macroscelididae > Elephantulus > Elephantulus edwardii. The sequence goes on from NW_006399801.1 coordinate 5,205,023, forward strand.
AAGAATGCTCTAAATCTCTTCCTAATTCTGGTAGTTGCCCGCAGCCCTTAATGATCCTTGACTCATTGTGGTAGAACTCCAACATGCCTTCCAAGTCTACAAATCTCTCTCCTAAAGAAGATACCAGTTACTAGATTTAGGGTTCACTCTAAACTGTGGTATTGGAGGAGAGCACTGATCATCCCCATGGACCACCAAGAGAACACACAGATATGTCTTGGAGCAGGTGCAGCCGGAGTGCTCTTTGGAGTCAAGAATGGTGAGGCTTCACTTCACATACTTTGGGCATGTTTCTAGGAGGGGGTGTTCCTTGGAGGAGGACATGATGCTGGAAAGGGTGGAAGATCAGCAAAGGAAAGGAAGAACCTCACCTAGGAGGATTAACAACACGCTGGCTGCTGCAATGGGCTCTTGTATGTCAGGAAGTGTGACGATGGCACAGAATAGAAAAGGCTTCAGGTCTTTTGTTCGTAGAGTTGCCATGAGTCGTACTTGACTCAATGACACTACTCAATGACAACAACTAAGATATATTAATTCATCTTACACTGATTACATGGGAAAAGATAATACTTCCAAATCAGGTCATATTCTGAGGTTCTGGATGAATAGAAATTTGGGGGAGTTTTGTTTGATTTTTTTCCCGCCCCTCTGAGAGTGGCATTATTCAGCCACAAAATCCTGTAAAGAAATATTTTCAAGCAGTAAGAAGCCAGAACAAAAGGACCGATAGTCAGTGGGTTCCTCCTGTGTTTGTTGAAGACAAAAATCTCAGTAAGTGGGGGAAAGTCTCACCTTTGCTGTGTCAGTGGAATGGGATCTCTGGGTCAGATCAGGGACACACTGGTGTCTATTACAGCTGTGTCTAGGGTAGTGGTGGCTGCTAATGAGTGCTCTGCTCTGGCTCTGTCTTACCAGAAGCTTGTTGCCTTTGGCTTTTGATCTTGGCCTTGCTCACATGTGCCTTCTGGCTGAAGTTTTCATGATCACATAAACACTTTAACTCAGAGGCAAATGCAAAGAAGTTGGTCCAAACTTTGTAGGCTGGTGGCCCACTGACTCAGAGGCACTGGGAGCGGCTGGCTAAACCTTACTTTATAAAAACTGATGAAGGTCCTTGTGGAAAAAGAATGGAGACTTACAGTGGGGAATCTGCAGCTCTGGGCAAAAATAGACCTGGAAGGAAAGCTAAGGAGTGACTGCCAGGAACCAAGTCTGCTGGGAACTGCTGGCTAAAGAGCCAGGCAGGAGCACCTGGTCAGGAAGCTGAGGACACTGCCGAATTGTGCTTTAAAGGCACGGCATGGCAGCTCGGGTAATAGGGAGCTTAGGTGCGAGACTGTGTGTCCCATGCTCTCCCTAAAAGGGCAAGAAATCAGAATACTGAATGTTGAACCTACCCAGGAAAACTAAAAGGTAAGTCTATTATGTTGGAGACAGAGTATGACATGCTTTCCCCACACAACCCTCATATTTCTTTCTATGTGGAGGGACATCCATTAGATATCTAGGTCTCTTACTTCCTTATCATTTTCTCTTATTTATCATTATGTGGATGTATGACTGAGTTGTTTGTTGTTATTGTTATGTACCATTGAGTCACCTGCAACTCATAGTGACCCTATGTACAACAGCTCTGAACCCTGCTCTATCCTGAGCCAACCTTATTGTTTCTGACACACCTACCCTATTATCCCAGTCACTGAGTCAACCATCTCATCAGGGGCTTCCTCTCTTGTGCTGACCCTCCTCCTTCCCAAGCATGATGTCGCTCTCCAAGGACTGGTCTCTCCTTGCCCAAAGTGTGTCAGATGGAGCTTCAAAATCCTTGCCTTAAGGTGTACTGTTTTTGCATTGGTCTTTATACTTCTTTGTTCATCATCTTAATAGAATGATGAAATAACTGTCTACCTATTTGCACAATTTTAAATTAACACCTGAAATTTTTCCTCATAAATGTTAATGAAGTTTATTTTTTGGTAACAAATGAGGAAACTATACAATACTCTAAGAGATGATATGAGAATAAATGCTATATGATTTACTAAAATAGGTTTACCTATTGCATTGAATAGACAGATTAACTCTAAAAATAACCTTGTATAATTTTCCCTATCTAGAAAGAATCTCTTGAGGATTCTATTTAATCCTTTCTAAAATTATTTTCCTGGTGAAACTATGTGAGAAGTATTGTTAGAAGGCATTCTACTGCTACATTCTATTCTGGCATTCCTACTGCTACAGTTGATTTTCCAGTCACAGCTAATATTTACCATTATCTTTCTCCACTATCTAGTCAAGATCCCCTAAACATTGACAGACGTCCTTGTCATCTGCCTGATGACATGAGCCTTATCTGTGAGGAGGCTGAGACCTTGGTTATGGTAATGGTTACCTAGTGTGCTGTGACAGAAATACTACTTTGCTAAGATCAAGTAGGTAATTTTAACATAGAGAAATTTTTTCTCTCTCATAGTTTTAGAATCTATAAGTACAAATTCAAGGCTCTGGCACCAGAAAATTACTTTTTCTGTCAACTCTAGGAGAATGTCCTTGTCTTTTTTAAGCTTTTGCTTGTTGGTTACTTGGCAATCTCTCTTCCCCATCCAAGCTTGCTTGCATTTGTGCCCAATCTGCTCTTTTATATACCAAAATTATTCACTTAAATCACAACTTATGCTAACATAATCTCGTTATTATAAGAAAGAAATCTTACTTCAAAGTGAGATTAAACCCATAGGTCAGTATAAGGGTTAGAATTTATAGCATTTATTTTGGGAGAGAAGTTTGCAGCTGTTTATCCTTATTTTGACTGATGTCCAATCTGGACTCTACCTCTAATCCTGTAACTATCCACGTTTCTTTGTTTTTCACAGAGTTTTCAGAAGCTTGCTATTTTAAAAATGGATGGCTAATCCTTCTTCCTATTATGTCTTGATTTGGGCCTCCACTGAAACCTGTCCACAATGGGTGACACAGCCTTTAGGATCATAGAACAAACTCATTATCACGATGTTTAATCAAAATACTGCTGAAGATCATTCAAAGACATCTAGAACAGTACATAGACAGGAAATTGCCAGACATTCTAGCTGGATTCAGAAAACGTCATGGCACCTGGAATATCATTGTCGATGTCAGATGGATCCTGGCTGAGGGCAGAGAATATCAGAAGAATGTCTATTTGTGCATTACTGCCGATGCAAAAGCATTTGAATAAGTGGATCATAACAAGTTATGCCTAACACTGTGAAGAATGGAAATCCTGGAACACTTAATTGTGATGTGCAAAACCTATACCTTGACCAAGTTGTGTGAACAGACCAAAAGAACTCTGTTGTTGTTATGTGCCATCGAGTTGCCTGACTCATGGTGACCTGAACCCTGCCCTATCCTGAGCCAGTCTCACTGACTCCAACACACCTATCCCCATTACCCTAATTACTATGTCAATCTAATTAATTCAGGGTCTTCCTCTAGTGGACTGTACCTTCAATCCTTACAAGCATGATGCCCATCTCCAAGGACTGATCTCTACTGGCCACATGCCCAAATATGTGAGATGGAGCTTAAAAATCTTTGCCTCTAAGGAGCAACCTGGTTTCACCTTCTTCAAGAGAGACTTGCTTGTTCTCTTGGCAGTCCACAGTATGTTCAATACTCTTCTCCAGCAGCACAACTCAAAGTCATTGAGTCTTCCTCTGTCATCCTTAGTCATTGTCCAGCTTTCTGATGTAAAGTGAATAATTGTGAAGAAAATTATCTGAATCAGGCTCACCTTAGTCTCTAGACTGATAACATTGCTTTTTAGCACTTTGGAGAGGTCCCTGACAGCAAATTACCCTAAAGTAATTTGTCTTTTCATTTCCTGACTGCTGGTGCCAAGAGTGTTGATTTGTGGAGCCGAGAAGCCTGAAATTATTATCAACCTCAATCTTTTCTCTACCTAACATGGTGCAGCCAATTGACACAGTGGTGAGAATTTTTGTGTTCTTGATGTTGAGCTTCCATCCTATTGAAGACTACAGTCCTTGACCTTTTGCAGCAAGTGCTTCAGGTCCTCCTCAGTTTCAGTAAGCAAGGTTGTGTCATCTGCAGAATGTAGGTCCTTGATGAGTCTCCACTGGTGCTTCAGGTCGCATTCTCTCAGAGTATATTCCAAGCAGTAAAACAGCTGGGTCATATGGAGTTTATATGTTCAGCTTTTTGAGGAAATGCCAACTGCCTTCCAGAGTGGTGGCACCATTTTACAATCCCACCAACAATGTATAAGAGTTTCTATATTGCCACATCCTCTCCAACATTTATTACTTGCTGTGCTATTAAACTTTGCCACTCCTACTGAATTGAGATGGTACCTCATTGTGGTTTTGATTTGCATCTCTCTTATTGCCAGTGATTTTGAGTATTTCTTCATGTGTCTGTTTGCCATTCAAATATCTTCCTCTGTGAAAATACTTTTCATACCTTTTGCATATTTTGAATTGTGTTATCAGTCTTTTTCTTGTGAAGGCCCGGTAGGGCCCTTTGTTGCTGTTGTTATGTGTAGTCGAGTCTCTTGCAACTCATAGTAACGCTATGTACAAACAGCACTGAAAGCAACTCTATCCCGTTGCAGCTTTACTGTCTTTGTCACATCTACCCTCATTACCCCAATCACTATATCAATCTATCTCATCGATGGTCTCCCTCTCCTTTTCCATCCTTCCACACTTCCACACCTGATGTCCCTCTCCAAGGACTGGTCCCTTCTTGCAACATGCTCAAAATATGTCAGATGAAGCCTCAGAATTCTTGCATCTAAGGGGCAGCCTGACTTCACTCTTTAGGACAAAACAGTTTGTTTTCCTAGCAGTCCATGGTATATTCAAAACTCTTTTCTAGCACCACAGCTCAAAGGCATCAATTCTCTTTCTATCATCCCTACTCATTGTCCAGCTCTCTGATGCATAGCAAGCAATTGCAAAGACTATGGCCTGGATCAGAAGCACCCTAGTCTCCAGACTGACATCATTGCTCTTCAATACTCTGGAAAGATCCTGAACAGCAGATTTTCCCAATGTAATTCATCTCTTGATTTCCTGACTGCTGGTACCAACAGTGTTGATTGTGGAGCCAAACAAACTAAAGCTGTTAACAATCTCAATCTCTTCATCATCTATCATGATGCTGCCAATTGGCCTAGTGATGAGAATCTTTGTTTTCTTGATGTTGAGCTTCAATCCATATTGACGGCCACAATCCTTGATCTTCTGTAGGAATCGCTTCATGTCCTCCTCAGTTTCAGCAAGCAGGGTTGTGTCATCTGTATAACGCAGGTTGTTGATGCCAGTCCTGATGCCATATTGCTCCTCATACAGCCCAGCGTCTCGGATGATCTGTTCTGCACATAGATTGAAAATTATGGGTATGGGGTACATCCCTGCAGCATTCCTTGCTTTGTTCTGAGTACTCCTTCCTGGTCCAAGTATAGGTTTCACATAAGCACAAATCAAAGGCTCCGAATTCCTATTCTTCGTGTGATCCTCACAATCAAATGCCTTTGCATAGTCAATGAAACACAGACATTCCTCTGGTATTCTCTGCTTTCAGCCACAATCCATCTTACATTAGCTATAATACCACTAGAACCATAGCCTCTTCTAAACCCTGTCTGCACATTTGGCAGTTCTCTATTAACGTGCTCCTCCAGTCATTTTTGGATAATTTTCAGCAGAATCTTGTTTGCATGTAATACTAATGATAATTGTTTGATAAGATGAGCTCTGTTTGGTCACCTTTCTTTGGAATGGTAACAAATACAGATCTTCTCCAGTCAGTTGGCCAGGTCCTCCAGATTTCTTGGCACAACTTAGTGAGTGCATCCAGGGTGGTGTCTGTTTGTTAAAATATGTCAGTTGGTATGCCAATCAATTTCTTGAGTTTGTTTTTTGCCAATTCTTTCAGAGCAGCTTGAACTTCTTCCTTCATCACCACAGGCTCTTGCTCATATATTGTTTCATGAAATTCTACTGTGTCAGCCAATTCCTTCTGTCACAGTGACTCTTTTTTAATGCTTCTTGGACCATTTAATATTCTGCCCAAAGCATCGCTAAGTATTGAAACTTGTGGCTTGAATTTATTTTTCAATTCCTTCAGCTTAAGAAATGCTGAGCAACTTCGGCCCTTTTGATTTTCTGATTCCAGCTCCTTGCACATTTCATTATAATACTTTGCTTTGTCTTCCCTTTGAAATCTTCTGTTCAGCCCCTTAGTTTCTTGATATCTTCCCTTTGCTTTGGTTTCTCGGGGCTCTAATGCAATATTCAGAGTCTCCATGTGATATCCATCTTGGTCTTTTCTTCCTCCTTTGCCTTTGTAATGACCTCTTACATTCTTCATGGATGATATTCTTGATATTCTCCCACAGCTCATTTGGTCTATGCTCTTTGGTTTTTAAAGCCTCAAATCTGTTTCTGAGATGGTGTCGAAATTCAAATGGGATAGACTTAAGGTCAAATTTTTGTTCCTGAGGATTTGGTTTATTTTTTTTTCAACTTCATCTTAAACTTGCAGATGAGTCGTTAGTGGTCTATTCCACAATCAGCACCTGATTACAGGTAATATTGAACTTCTCCAGCGATTCTTCCCACAAATATAATAGATTTGATCCTTTAGGATTCTGTAAACATTTTATACAAGACCTTTGCCTGAAATGATATTGCCAAGCGTTTTTTTCCAGTCAGCAGGTTTTCTTTTCATTCTGTTGGAAAATGTTTTTGATGCATGCAGGTATTTGATCTTGAGAAGGTCCCATTCATCAATCTTCTCTAGATTGAGCGTTTCTGGTTGTATTTGGCAGTTTCTTTATATCATAGACTAGGCCATCTAACCTTGATTCCAGTTTGTCTCTGATGAACTTTATGGTTTTAGACTTTACTAACAGGTGTCTGATCCACCTTGAGTTGATTTTTGTGTGAGATGTGGATCTTGTTGCAGCTTTCTACAGGTTGAAGTCCGGTCTTGCCAGCACCATTTGATGAAGACATTGTAATTTCTTCATTTGATAGATTTTATTTCTTGTTGAATATCAGTTTACCATAAATAGCTGGATCTATTTCTGGATTCTCAATTCTGTTCCATTGATCTATGTGCCTGTCATTGTTCCAGTACCATGTTGCTTTGGTTAGTACTGCTGTATACTAGGTTTTGAGGTCAGGTGCCAAACTAATTTTTGTTTCTCAGAAGTGTTTTTCTTCTTTGGGGTCTCTTGTCTCGCCAAATAAATTTGACAAATTCCCTTTTGATCTCATTGAAAGATGAATTTGGTATCTGTATTGGGATTGCATTGAACATGTAAATTGCTTTTGGTAGGACTGTCATTTTCACAGTGTGGGGTCTTCCTATCCATGAATAGGGCAAGTTTTCACATTTATTTAGGTCTTATGTGTCTTACAGAAATTTTCTATAGTTGTCTTTGTATAGATCTTTTGTATTTCTAGTTAGATTCACTTGCAAGTATCTCAATTAATGGTTGGTTATTGTAAGTAGTAGTGCCTTCTCTGCATTCTCTTTTTTTAGAGGATGCCCAGTGATTTTTGGATTTTGATCTTGTATCCAGTTACTCTACCAAATTGGCCTACAAGGTCTAACAGTTTTTGGTGGTTTTTTTTTTTTTGTTAAGTCTTTGGTGTTTTTGTATACACTATCATATCTTCTTCATATAGTGATAGTTTAACCATCCCTTTGCAAATTTGGATGCCTTTTATTTCCTTCTCTTGTGATATTGCCTTGGAAAACACTTCCAATACAATATTGAATAGAAGTGGAAACAGTGGGCATCTCTGGTCCCTGTTTGCAAGGAAAATGCTTTTGGTCTTTCTCCATTAACAGTGATGTTGGCTCTTGGTTTTGCATATATACTTTTCACTATGTTGAGGAAATTCCCTTCTATTCCCGTTTTGCTGAGTGGTTTTATCAGGAAGGAGTGTTGGATTTTGTCAAATATCTTTTCTGCATCAATTGCTAAGATCATATGGTTCTTGTTATTTGCTTTGTTGATATGGTGAATTACACTGTTTTTCTTATGTTGAACTGTCCTTGCATAGCTATTATGAATCCCCCTTGGTCATGGGGAATAATTCTTTTGATCTTTTGGATTTTACTATGATTTTGTTAAGGATTTTTGCATCTATATTCATGAGAGATATTGGTTTATAGTTTTCTTTTTTTGTAATATCATTGTTTAGTTTTGGTATTAGGGTTATGTGTGCTTCATAGAATGATTCTGGCAATGTTCCTTATTTTTCTAATTTTTTAAAAAATATAATTTAAGTGGAATGTTAGATAGAATTCAGCTGTGAAGCCATCTGGTCTAGTAGTTTTCTAATGGGGAAGTCTTTTCATTACTTGTTCAAGTTTTTCTTTTGTGATGGATATTTTCAAATGTTCTATGTGTGTCATTGTCAATCTGGGTAGGGCATGAGTTTCAAAGAATTTGTCCATTTCCTATAGATTTTCAAATTTATCAGAGTATAGCTTTTCATAGTATTCCAATCTTATCTGTTAATTTCATCTGATTGTGTTGTGGTGTCACCTCTATAATTTCTTAATGAAGTTATCTGTGTCTTCTCTCTTTCTCTCTCCCTTTTTTTGTTGTTTTTGTTTTTGTTAAGTTTACCAGTGGTTTGTCAATTTAATCGAACCATTTGAAAAACCAGCTCAAGGGCTCATTGATAGTTTCAATTGTTTGTTTTCTATCTTGTTGATTTCAGCTTTAGTCCTTATATTTTATTTCTTCTAGAGGCTGTAGAATTAGATTGGTGCTCTTTTTCTATTTAATGAAGGTGTTTCAAACGCCTGTTATCCTGGAACTGAATAGCCAATGCTTTCTCCTGTTCAGTCTTAATTTGGATGCTCAGCTTTAGAACAATCTGACTGAGAAGCATATTACCAAAAGAAGCTGAGGGAAGACATTTCTGCATTACAGAAGTAACCAATAGATTCACTGTCAGTCGCCCCACCACTCTGTATCTTGTCCTGTCCTTTTCCCTGTTACACCAGCATTCCCCTCCATTCCTGCCTACCTTAACAAGCACCTCCTTCCCTTCAGCCAACCTTTAGTCATCAGCTCACATTTTTGCCTTGTGGCGTTTCACGTCTCTCATTCTGCTACCAATCTTTTGTGAGTTTAGGAGGCTTCAAGTCCAAATCCTCAATAATTTATGAGTAATGATGTAATAAGTAAATTATTTAGAAGTAATGATGTCCGTTTGAGGACCGAAGTGAGTCTGATTCAGGCCGTAGTCTTTGTCCTCATTTGCTATGCATCTGAGAGCTAGCAGGTGAATCAAGGATGGCAGAAAAGAATTGATGTCAGCAAGTAAGAAAAGAGCTCCAAACCAAAGTTAGTTTAGAGCCCAAGGGCCTCAGGTGTTGTAAACAACATCACTATACTAGATCTAGAAGAGACATTGCCTTCACCTGGGAAATTATCCTACTGTGACAGCAGTGTGCTGCAAACAGAAGAGCAGAGACACTAAGTCACGAGAAGACAGTCCTGGAGCAGAAGCTCAGAGACAAGAATCTTTCTCCAGAACTACCTCAGAGAGAAATCATTCCCTAAAGCTGGTACCTGGAATTTGGACTTGTTAAGTGCCGTTGAGTCGAGTACAACACATAGCAATCTTATGAACAAAAGATCTAAACCCTGTTCTATTCTGTGCCATCCTCACGCTTCTTGACACTCAAGGGCCCATTGCAGAAGTCACCACATCAATCTACCTGGTTAAGGGTTGTTCTCTCCTTCAGCAAACTGCCACCTTTCTTAACAACATATTTCTCTTCAAAGAGTAGCCCCTCCTAACAACAGGCCCAAAATATGTGAGGCAAAACATCATCATTCTTGCCTCCAAAGAGCACTTTGGCTGCACGCTCTCCACGACATATTTGTCTGGTGGGGTTTTTTGGTTGTGGAGTTCTTTTCTTGCTTGTAACCCCTTGACTGTCAGAGAATTTGACTACTTGACTTGAAGCCACTACCAAAGACAATATACACAGCAAAAGATATACCATTCCAACAATTTCTCCATGTACAATTCTGGATCATGGGTTATATTGGTTACAGGTTCCTAATTGTGCTGTCATTCTCACACTCCTTTTCCAAATTATTATACCATCGTTATCTTAAATTCCTACCCACAATGCTCCCCATTCAGTATTTCAAGTTGCTTTTGTCAATTTCATTTTGCATAGATAATTATTTAAAGGATTACAATTCTAAGAGCACATGTACTTTGGTAATTAAGCTATTGCAGGAGATCAAAGATTGCAGTCTTCAATATAGATTATATTTCAATATCAAGAAGACAAAATCCCTTGCCTCTGGGTCAATAAGCAACTTTATGATAGACAGAGAAAAGATCAAAGATGTCAATAACTTCTTACTTGGATCCAAAATCAACCCTTTTTGTATCAGCAGTCAAAAAATTAAAAGCCCATTTATTTATTTTTGCCCTCTTCTGGTTGTGCATTTCTGGCTGTATTTGCAATTCTATTTATACTATAGGGTAGGCTTTCCAAGTTTGGTCCCATTTTGTCTCTTCATGACTTTCGTGGTTTTAGTCTTTACCGCTAAAGCCTCTCCGACCCACCTTGACTTGATTTTGTGTATAGTGTGGAACATGGATCCTGCTTCAGCTTTCTGAAGGTAACAGTCAGTTTTGCCAGCATTATTTTATTAAAGAGGTTGTTACTTCCTCATTTTCTAGGTTTTGTTTCCTTGTTGAATACCAACTGACCATAGGTTGTTGTGACTCAAAACAACCCTATGACTAAAACACCTGAGTACTGTTCATAGAGCTGCCAGAGGCAAGCCATTTTGGAAGTGGATGCCACTCCTGCTTCCAAGCTTGTTTTAATTGGGAAACTCCACTAAACACTGTCCACCATGGGTAACCATTATCACATTTGGCACATCGGTGTCACAGTGTTTAGCATCACAGCAACCACGAGTTACCTCTGTACAGCAACGCACAGACCAGTGATATACCACGTGGAGCAACGTTTGACAAAAACAATTAAAACAAGCCTGAAGGCCCCAAAATAAAAACAACCCCCCCTTGGGCTTGGTAGCATAACTTTCTATCCACTAGGCCAACGTAGCTCTCTCTATGTTGCCTTTGTTATTGTTGTTAAGTGGTGTCAAGTTGTATACTACTCAGAGTGACCCTATGAAAGAAAGACCTGAGTGCTGTTCATAGCGTTTCTGGAGGCAAGCCATTTCAGAAGTGAATGCCACTCTTGTTTTCAAGTTTGTTTTAATTGGAAAGCTCCACCAAACACTGTCCACCATGGGTAACCATTATCTTATTTGGCACATTGGTGTCACAGTTTGTGGACAGAAAGTTATTATGCCAAGCCCAAGGTGGGTGATTTTAATCTGTGGCATTCAGGCCTGACCATAGATAGAGGGTGTAATTTATTGGTTCTTGATTCTGTTCCATTGGTCTTTGTGTCTGTTGCACTGGTCCCAGGCTGTTTTGGTTACTACAGTAGTGTAGTAGGTTTGAAATCAGGGAGTGCTATGCCTCCCACTTCATTTTTGCTTTTCATTACTTTGTTCATGGGGTCTCGTTCCTTTCCAAATAAATTTGCCAACTGTGTTTTCCATTTTCTCGAAAATGGAAAGACAAAAATGAAAAAAGAAAATACATAGTGGGATTATGTTAAACATGTAGATTTTTTTGATAGGACTGTCATTTTTACTATGTCAAATCTTCCTATCCATGAGCAGGGAAATTTTCCCCATTTTTTATTGTTTCTCTCAATATTTCATAGTTCTCCTTATAAAGATCTTTTGTGTCTCCGGTTAGTTTTATTCCCATGAGTCTCAATTTGTGGTTGGTTATTGTAAATGGTGTTATTTTCTTAGTTTCCTTTCTGTGTTTTCTTTGTTACTATAGAGGAATCCCACTGCTTTTGTATATTGATCTTATATACTGCCACTCTACTAAATTCATATAGGAGGTTTAACAGGTTTTGGATTATTTTTGTTTGTTTTTGTTGTTAAGTCTTTGGGATGTGTACACTATCATATTGTCTGCAAATGGTGACAAATTTACCACTTCTTTGTTGATTTGAATGCCTCTTATTTCCCTCTCTTTTGGTATTGCCCTAGCAAGTACTTCCGATCCAATGTTGAACAGTAGTGATGGTAGTGGATATACTTGTCTGGTCTGTGTTTGCAACAGACCTTTGTGCATCCAAAACTTTTCCCACTAAGGCAAAAAGAACATCTATAGACTTTGCTGTGACATCTCAGACTTATAGTGTAAATTTACAGAATACTAAAGACCTCTACAAAGCAAAGACTGATAACTCATTCATGAAATGGGCAAAAGACATAAGGAGACTTTTTACAAAAGAAGAAATTAATATTATCAACAGACACATAAAGAAATGCTCAAAATCACTGGCAAGAAAAGAGATACAAATCAACACCACAATGAGATACCATCTCACTCCAATAGCAGTGGCAAAGTTTAACGGGACAGAAAGCAATAAAATTTGGAGAGGATTTACAGAGACTAGAACTCTCATACACTGCTGGTGTGATTGTAAAATGGAATAGCCACTCTGTAAGGCAGTTGGGCCTTTCCTCTAAAAGCTGAACATAGAAATCCCGTATGACCTAGCTATTCCTCTGCTATGAATATAGAACTGAGGAAACTAGAACTGAGATGCAAATGAACATTTGTTCTTAGCAGTGCTATTCACAATAGCAAGAATATTCAAAGAGCCCAAATGTCAATCAGCAAACAAATGGATTGAGAAGTCATGGTACATTTATACAACAGAATACTCTACAACATTATGTAGCAAAGATTTTATAAAATACTATATAACATGAGGGAATCTAGAGAACTAACTTTGTCTCATAAGGTCAAATACTGCCAAGGCCACTATTGTAAGATGTGTATAAAAGTCCAAAGGGGAATGGGAGGAGGCAAGAGGGAGAGTGTGGGGATGGGGGAAATCACTAGGATAAGAATTTGGTGGTTGAAGAAATTAGGAAAGATCCAGTGAGGACCTGAAAAGACAGGGTAATAGTAGACACAGATCAATTGTGATTAATTTTATAAAATGCAATGTATATGAATAATTATATGAAACACAGTATGAATGAAGGAATATGTGAAACACATTGTACATGAAGTGGCATGTTTATGATTTTTTAATGCAAACCAATATAAAAGAAAAAAATCAAAAGCCATATTATATTTCACTGGGATATTTTGCTGTCAAGGACCTCTCAAAATTACTGAGGAGTAATGATGTCAGTTTAAAGACTTGGTTCTTGACATGATGTTTTCAAACACTTGCCGTGCATCTGAGAGACGGACAATGGATAAGGATGAAAGAAGAAGAATTGATGCCTTTGACTTGTGTTGAAGAAGAGTACTGAATATCCCATGGATTTCCAAAAGAAAAACAGTCTTGATGAAAGTGCAATTATAATGCTCATTAAAGACAAGGGTAGTGGAGCTTCATTTCAAATACAATGGGCATGTTATTAGAAGGGTCTATTTCTTGAAGAGGAACAACATGCTTGGAAAGGTGAGGGGTCAGCAAAAGAGAGGAAGATCCTCAATAAATTGCATTGACACAGTGACTGTGACAATGGGTTATAATATGTCAGAGATGATGTGGATGGAACACTGACCAGATCTGTTGTTCATACAACTATGAGTTGTATTTGACTCAAGGGCACCTAACAATAACCACCACCACCACCACCACCACCACCACCACCACATGTTTTAAGGAAGAAAGATGAGCAATCTGCTCCCATGCAACCTACAACCTCTGATAATCCGCTGGATGGTCAGTGATAAGTTGGTTCCATTTAAATGGTTGTTGTTGGCGGTGGTATGTGCCTACAAGTTGCTTGTGACTCATAGTGACCTTATCTATGTACAACAGCCCTAAACCCTGTTCTATCTCTTGCTAATCTTATTGTCTCTGACACAATTATCCCCATTACCCCAGTCACTGAATTGATCATCTAGGGTCTTCCTCTCCTGCGCTGTCTCTCCACACTCCCAAGGACGATATCCCTCTCCAAGGACCGGTCCTTTCTTGCAACATGTCCAGAGTAAGTCAGACAGAGCTTCAGAATCCTTGCCTCCAAGGACAGCCCAGTTTCACTCTCTCCAGCACAAACTTGTTTGTTCTTCTAGCAGTCCATGGAATAGTCAATACTCTTCTCCATTTGTCCAACTCTCTAATGCATAGCAATTAATGACAAAGACCATGGACTGCATCAGGTGCACTTTAGTCTCCAAACTGACATTGTTGCTCCTTGGAGAGGTCTCTGACAGTAAACTTTCCCAATGCAATTCATGTTTTAATTTTCTGGCTGCTGGTACCAAGAGTGTTGATTATAGAGTCAAGCAAATGGAAGCTGTGAACAATCTCAATCTCTTCACCATCTATCATGATGCTGCCAATCGGCCCAGTGGTGAGAATCTTTGTCTTCTTGACATTGAGCTTCAATCCATATTGAAGGCTGTAGTCCTTGACCTTCTGCAGCAAGTCCTTCAGGTCCTCCTCAGTTTCAGCAAACAGGGTTGTCATCTGCATAAGACAGATTGTTGATGAGACTTCCTCCAATCCTGATGCCACATTTCTCCTCATAGAGCCCAGCCTCCCAGATAGTCTGTTCTATATATGAATTGAAAAGATATGGAGATAGGACACATCCTTTAGCCACACCCTTCCCAATTTTGAACAATGCAGTGTTTCCTTGCTCTGTTCTGACTATTGCCTCCTGGTCCAAGTATAAGTTTCACATAAGCACAATCAAGTGTTCTGGGATTCCCATTCTTCTCAGAGTTAGCCACAGTTTGTTGTGATCCACACAGTCAAATGCCTTTGTATAGTCAATGAAATAGAGATAGACAATCCTCTGGTACTCTCTGCTTTCAGCCAAGATCCATCTGACTTTAGCTATAATATCCCTAGTGCCACAGCTTCTTCTATATATAGCCTGCACTTCTGACAGTTCTCTTGATGTGCTGTTCCAGTGGTTTTTGAATTATCTTCAGCAGAATCTTGCTTGCATGTAATATCAATGATACAGTTCAATAATTTCCACACTGTGTTGGATAAGTTTTCTTTGGAATGGAAATAAACAGAGATTTCTTCCAGTCAGTAGGCCAGGACATAAAAAGAAATTATAACTTACAGTCTCAGCATCTCTAGAAAGTCAGCATTCCATTGAGAATTTAAAGCTCTTTTCTCAATTTCTTTCCTCGTAATTGCTTTTAATTAAGATTTTTCTGTAAGACCTTCAGCAAAAATGTTTAGTTATGGTACAGTCACCATTGTGTTCTTCTGTAGTCAAGACAAAGGAGGCAGTTTTTGACTCTTTGAAATTTTAAATACAATTAATATTGTTACATGCCATCAGATGAACTAGGACAAAGCAACCCTATGAGCAATAAATAGCACTGTTTCCCCTAAAGTACTGTGGGCTCTGCGCCTCTTTGAATCTTTGTTTTCTTGATGTTGAGATGCAATCTATATTCAAAACTGCAGTCCCTGACCTTCTGCAAGAAACACTTCAAGACCTCCTTAGTTTCAGCAAGCAAGCTTGTGTCATCTGTACGATGCAGGTTTTTGATGAATCTTTCTCCAATCCTGTAGCTGCATTCTTCTTCATAGAGTCCAGGCTCCTGAATGATCTGTTATGTATACAGATTGAGAAGGAATGGAGAAAGGACACATGCCTGACACATTTCCTCTTTTGATTTTGCTGTGTTCATATGACTGCTTTTCAATCCAAGTATAGGTTTCACATAAACACAATCAAATGTTCTGGGGTTTCCATTCTTCTCTGTGTTAACCACAATTTCTTGTGATCCACACAGCAAAATGGCTTTTCATATTTGGCAAAAACCAAATAGATGTTCTTATGGTACTCTCTGCTTTCAGTCAAGATCTTTTGACAGTTTCTTATTGTGCTGTTCCAATCACTTTTGGATAATTTTTAGAAAGATTTTGACTATGTATGATTTTGTTAGATAATCTCCACTCTCTGATCACCTGTTTTGGAATAGGAATAAATATGGATCTCTGCAAGTTAGTTGGCCAAGTATCTGCCCTCTAGGTTTCTTGGCATAGCCTAATGAGCATGTCCATGGCTGTATCAGTTTGTTGAAGAATGTCAATCGGTATGTCATCAATTCCTGGGTCCTTATTTTTTGTCAATTCCCTCAGAGCAGTTTGAATTTGCTCCTTTATCATTGCTTCTTGATCATATACTATTCATGGAATACTCCTGTGTCAGCCATTTTTTAATTCTTTTTTAGAGTGCCCTTGTGTATTTCGTTAATAATGTGCAACTTTAAGATTTAAATTGTTCTTCAATTCCTTTAGCTTAAGAAATAAAAAGCAAGTTTCTCACTTTTGATATTCTAACTCTAGCTCTTTGCACATTTCGCTATAATATTTTGCTTTGTCTTCCCAAGCTGCCCTTTGAAATCTTCTGTTTAGTTCTTTAAATTCCTTATTTCTTCCTTTTGCTTTGAAAATGGAGGAAATAAAGTGTGACAATTCTTATTCTTGGCCATATGAAACAGGTCATGGGTCAGATTTGGTCTGTAGGCTATTGTTTTCTCTCCCTGTCCAAACAATACAGGTTCCTCATTACTACCTTGTGGTAGAGACTGGAGCATCAGCATAGAGATTTGACGGCAAGACCGAAAATGCATCTACTTGTCAGTAACACACAAATGTGAACTGTTTCTGATCTTTTTCCTTGATCATAATAGGAAATAACACAGTTCCCAGATCACAGGTTACTTATCTTTATCTGAAGACTGTTTTAATTCCTCTAGCAAAGATGCCACATTTGAGAAATAACTACGTAGATTCTTTCACTTGGTTTTTCTTGACCTTGAGATGTAACCCACATTGAAAGCTGTAGTCTTTGCTCTTCTGCAGCAAATGCTCCAAGTATTCCTCACTTTCAGCAAGGAAGATTGAGTTATCTCCATAACATAGGCTATTGATATGTCTTCTTCCAATCCTGAAGTCATATTCATTTTCACGCAGTTAAGTTGCTCTAAAGATTTACTCAGCATACTGATTCTTACCAGAGTTTGGGGATTATGAGTATCTGCTTGTACTTGTAGCTACCAGGGTCAATTTTTTTACCTTAATAAAAAAATAAAGCAACTAATAGTGCCACTCTTCTTAAATTCCCACCACTGGACTGATAGGTAACATTATGATAGATGGAGAAAAGATAGAAATTTCCAACTTTCTTTTACTTGGATCTACAATCAACACCTTTGGTATCAGCAGTCTGGAGATCAGGAGACATATTACATTAGGAAAATCTGCAATCAAGGTTCTCTCCAAATTACTGAAGAAAAAATGATGTGATTTTGAAAACTAAGGTGAGCCTGATTCAGGCCATGCATCTGAGAACTAGACAATGAGTAAGGATAACAGAGGAGAACTGATGTCTTTGAGATGTGATGTTGTAGAAGAGTGCTGAATATCCCATGGACTTCTAAAAAAACAAACATATATATGATGGGGAAAGTACAACTAGCATGCTCATTGGAGGCAAAGATGGCAAAGCTTCATATCATATTTTGGGCATGTTGCTAGGAGACATTATTCTCTGGAAGGTTATCGAAAAAGAGGAAGGCTCTCACTGTATCACTGGATTGACAGAGTGATTGGAGCTATGGGCTCATATAAGTTAGAAATGATGAGGATGGCACAGGATAGGCCAAGGTTCCTATCTGTTGTTCATAAGATCATTATGAGTCATTATCAACTCAGCATGGCACCTAACAACAGCAAGAATTACTTGATTAAAAACATAATTATTAAATATGCCTATGATTATATAAATAGTTCATATGATTTATTTTATTAATTTTAATGAAAGTTTACAGAGACTTAGGGTTTCCATTCATTCATTGTGGCACTTTTCTCCCTGCCTTCCCCTCTCTCCCAATTAGCTCTTCTCTTTGAAAAATAAAAGAAAAATTCTTTCATTGTTATACAATCACTCCCCTCAAGTCCACTTCACTATGTGACCTTTATTCTGAACTCCTGTCATGACAATAATATCTAATCATATATCCCTTTTAAACAGTTCTCTCCCTCATCTATTTCAATGCCGTATACATTATATATCCCTTCTTTCTCAGCCTTCCCTCAACCCCAATGTCAATCTCCTTTTACAACAACGGCCCTATGCAATATTTGTCCTTTTATTACTGAGATATTTCACTCAGCATAATGTCCTCCAAGGTCACTCAATCTATTTCATGAGTTCTTTGTTTTCAACGCAGCATAATATTCCATTGTGTGAATATACCAGAGTTTCTCTATCCATTTGTTTATTTATGGTCATGTGGGTTGTTTCCAGCTCTTTTCTATTGTAAACAAAGCTGCAATAAACATGGATGTACATATATCTGCTTGGGTGGTGGTTATGATTTCTTTAGGGTATATTACCAGTAGTAGAAGGCCCTGAATAAGCAAAGCACTCCTTGAAAAGAGAGACAAGGTAGGAAGCATCTCAGTTCTGATTTCAAATGCTACTACACTGCCATGTTGGTCAAGACAGCATGGTATTGGTACAATGACAGACACATAGATCAATGGAACAGAATTGAGAATCTCAAAATCGGCCCATCTATCTATGGCCAACTTATTTTGACGAGGAGATGAAATCAGTTAAGTGGGGAAACAACAACCTTTTTAACAAATGGTGCTGGCAAAAATCGAAAAACTATCTGCAGAAAACTCAAGCAAGATCCACACCTCATACCATACACAAAAACCAACTCAAAGTGGATCATGAATCTAGGGCTAAAACCAAAAACTATAGATTTCATTAAAGAAGAAGAACTCTAGAAGTCCTAATCAACAACATAAACAATCTTCCAAGCATCCTGGAAAATGTACAATCAGAAGAGGATAAAATAGATGAATGAAACCATCTAAGAATCAAATTCCTATGCACAACCAAAAACTTCTCCAAAAGCATAAAAAGGGAAGCCACAGATTGGGGAAAAATATTTGGTAATGACATGTCAGACAAGGGACTTATATCTAGAATTTATAAAATACTCGAGCACCACAACAAGATAAAGGTAAAGAATCCAGTTGAAAAATGGGCACAGGATATGAACAGATACGTCACCAAAGAAGACGTTCAGATGGCCAACAAGCTCATGAAGAAATGTTCAAAATCCCTAGCTTTAAATGCAAATCAAAACAGCTATGAGATATTATCTCACCCCAGTAAGAAAAGCAAAATTTAATAGGACAGCAAACATCAAATGCTGG
>NW_006399801.1:5224736-5248590 GCF_000299155.1 Elephantulus edwardii
CATCCTTTTTTTAAAAAAAAAAAGAATGTTTTTAGATATTGTCTAGATGTATTATTTCATTAGATTTGCAGAATGTTCTAATTTATCATTCCTTCATTTATTAACTGGATAAATTTTATAAAGAAAATTTTCTCTTCATCATATAATTGGTTACATTGTGGTACAGTTAATATGTTAAAGGCAGGAAGAATACTCAGCTCATTGTCTTTGGTTTCTAGTTTTAGAAATAGTGAGATGTGTTTCTAAAACCTTAAAAAAACCCAAAGAATAATGGCACTAAGCACTATCATTCCTACAGGCATGTATATGTTTTTGGTTTTGTCTTTTAAATTTATTGATTGGGCCAAAGTGAAAAACAAAGAGAAAACATTAGAGACTTTATTTTATTTTGCCCGTGTTGAAAACTCTTAACCTCCCAGGCCTGTACTCTCTTCTGACTGGTAAATATGAAATTTATTATTCTAGGAAGGGTGAATGGATAGCACAGGAGAGGAAGACTCCAGATGAGATGGATTGATACAGTAACTGGGGCTAAGGGGGTCGGTATGTCGGAGTTAGTGGGACTGGCTCAGGACAGGGCATGGTTCAGATCTGCCATACATCGGGTCGCTATGCATCACAGGTGACTCAACGCACCCACTTCCTAAAAAATATGCTTCCTGAAACTCTATGAACTCTGATAAATGTCGATTGTTGTAGAGGGTTTCTAGCCCTTTTGTTCAGAGGGTCGCTATGACATAGGATCGCTCGACTCAAGGCAATCAACAACAACAAAAAGGGGAGTTTGGGAAAAGGAATTGAAGGGAAAGCTCATTTATTATACCCTACTTTTTTCTTTATTTTTATAGTAATTGCACTGAAAGTTTACTAAATGCTAGTCATTCATTCAAAGAATTATATACATTTAATTTTATTATATTGGTTGCGATTAATTCAATGGAACAACACTTCATGTCACTCGTCATTCTCCCCATTTTCATTCACGATTCTTTCCTCTTCGTTCATGATTTCTGAACTTCATTTGTCGACAAACAATGTCCTTTCTAATGTGGGCTTTACCTCTAACACTATATCCTTGTTCCTCTGTTGTTAAAGGATTTTAAGAGGTCTGCTATTTCAGAAGTGAAATATTTTAAGTAACACTGTAGGGTCAATTGCCAATGGTAAAGAAGAAAGAAAGTACTAAATGCACTGAAGGCATTGGCAAAGAATAAGGGCCCAGGAATTGGGATCCCAATTGATGTGTTTCAAACAATAGATACAGCCCTTTATGTGCTCACCATTCTATGCCAGAAAATTTAGAGGACAGCTAGCTGGCTGACCAACTGGAAGAGGTTCATATTTGTTCCCATTCCCCCCAAAAAGGTGACCCAACAGAATGTGGAAATTATCAAACAATATCATTAATATGTCTTACAAGCAAAATAATGCTAAAGATCTTTCAAAGATGTCTAGAATAGCACACAGACAAAGAACAGCCTGAAGTTCAAGCTGGATTCAGAAGAGGTTTTACCAGCATGGATATAATCGCCTTTGCCAATGGATCCTGGCTGAGAGCTGAGAATACCAGAAGAATGTCTATGTATGCTTTCTTGACTATGCAAAGGCATTTGACTATGTGGATCATAACAAGTTATGGCTAACACCGAGAAGAATCGAGATCTCAGAATACTTAATTGTGCTCAAGGAAAAGCTATATAGACCAAGAAACTGTTGTGTGAACACAGCAAGGGAACACTACATGATTTAAAATTAAGAAAGGCACATGTCAGGGTTGTATCCTTTCTCTATACCTATTCAATCTTTACGCTGACTAAATTATTCAAGTAGCTGGACTCTATGAAGAAGAATGTGACAGGTAGGGATTGGAAGAAGACTCATCAATAATCTTTGACTTGCAGATGACACAATCTTTCTTGCTGAAAGTAAGGAGGAATTCAAACATTTGCTATAGAAGATCTAACACTGTAGCTTTTAATACGGATTGCATCCCAACATAAAAAAAAAGAAAAATTCTCACCACTGGACCAGTAAGTATGATTTTCTCCATGATATATGGAGAAATGATTGAAACTGCCAATAACATCATCTTACTTGAATCCAAAATCAATGTACTTGGACCAGCAGTCATGTAATCAGGAGACGTATTGCACTGGGAAAGTCTGCAGTCAGAGACCCCTCTGGTCCTGAGGAGCAATGATGTTAGTTTGATGACTAAGGTGCACCCAATTTAGGGCATGATCTTTTCAATCACTTGTTATGCATCTGAGAGCTGGACAATGAGTAAGGATGACAGAAGAAAAACTGATGCTTTTGAGCTGTGGTGTTGGAGGAGAGTACTGAATATCCTATGGACTTCCAAAACAACAAACGAACATGTCTTATCTAAGGTGAAGCCAGAGTACTCCTTTGAGGCAAAGATGACGAAACTTCGTCTTGAATACTTGGGGCAGGTTGCTAGAAGGGGCATTCCTTTCAGAAGGAAATTATCTTCAGAAAGATAAATGGGTGGTGAAGAAGAGGAAAATTCTCAATCAAGTTGACTGACACAGTGAATGCAGCAATAGGCTTGAGTGTGTGAGAGATTATGAAATTGGCGCAGGATAGCACAGGGCTCCGATTTGTTGTTCATAGTGTTGCTATGAGTCAGACTCGACTCAACAGCATCTAACAACAGTGTCATTTTAGGCTTGTATAATTGATTGTATTGAGCCATATGTTCCTCCATGATGCTATTATAACTTTTTAAAAATAGTCACGTCTATTGTTTAGATAAAAGTTTATCATGGGTGTGAGTTCATTCCCAGCCTTGAAGGATATATAAGAACCACAGTCTTAGGCTTTCCTCTACTAGTCTATAGTAAACCAACAAGCCCGATGTTTGTGTGTTTGTGGGTGTTGTCGCGTACTTTTCCCTCCCCTTATGTCCAGGACTTTCTATTGTTGGTGGATGTCTTTTGTCCGTCAGATGAGGTAAGACATGAGAGTGAGAGCACAAATGCCTTCAGTAGGTAAATTTCCTTAGCAAGCTCAGATTGGAATAGGAGTGGCTGTTTACACTTCTAACTACCATGGTCAACTTTTTCACCTCTTGGCGGGGTGGAGGGGAAGCAACCAAACAGTGACCCTGTTTTAGCAGTTTGGGAAAGTATAACCTGGGATGAATATAAAGAGCATGGGGGTATGAGTGGTTAAGGGCATGAGTGGTTAAGGGCCTGTGGAGAACCAAGCCTGGGAATTCCGTTAAGCTGGCATTGCTTTGATCACACACTGTAGTACTTACAACAGGTAAGGGCAGGTCACATACCTTTCACTTCCCACAATTGCACTGCACAATGCTTCATGTCTAGAAGGAACTTCCTTACTGTTTGTCTTACTAATGAGCAAGAGCCTGGGGGTTTACTTTGTGACCACATTGCAAAGAAGAGAACCTCCAGGCAAGGTTTCGAATCAACTGGCAAGTTTTCCTTTTCACATTACACTAACATGTTTTTCCCAGGATCTGTAACTTCCTCCCTTGGGCACAGTGTTCCTTGGAGCTTCTAGGTATGAATCAATTCATACACTGAGACATAAAATACAAATATACGGTATCCATTTACTTAAATTTTGTTGCAAAGCTATAGTTCATTAAAGCTCCTGTTCTTTCCTTTTGAGTTTGGCAAGGTTTCAGGAACTTTATAGGTCATAGGACTGTAGGGTGGGAGTTATTGTGTGTATTGATCTTCAGTCATTTGTCCATATAGGTGACTGTCCTCTGTTTTGATCATCAGACTTCAGATCTGAGGTTCTCAGCTACTTATGAGACTCAATTTGACTGCATGTATCTCTCTCTCTCTCTAAGGTACATGGAGAGGCAAGGCAAGTTTCTACTTTTCGGAGAATCTTACTGAATCATCTTTTCTTCTTCTCACTACCAGAAGAATTAGGGAGACATAGGAAAAAACCTTGTTCTTCTAATTTTTTTTTGTCTAAGAGTATTGCTTCTCTCTCTCTCTCTAGATACATAGATGATAGATAGATAGATATTTTTTGTGGTTTTTCTGTTTTTTAAAATGTTATTTTATTAATTTTTATGAGCATTTCCAGAGATTTTGGATTTCCATTCATTAATTGTTGCACTTTTCTCCCTGCCTCCTCTCCCCCAGTTCGCTCCTCTCTTAGAAAAGCAAAACTCCTTCACTGGTATACAATCCCCCCACCCCCCTGCACCTCCCCCCACCCCGAGTGCACTCTACTATACAACCTTCATTCTGGACTCTTGTGATAACCATAATACCCTATCATATATCACTTTTAAACTGTTCTTTCCCTCATCTTTTTCAATGCAGTATACATAATTTATCCAGTTTTTCTCAGTCTTACCCTCACCCTGATGTTAGTCTCATTCTACAACGTGGCACCATGCAGTATTTGTCCTTTTGTGACTGAGATATTTCACTCAGTATAATGTCCTCCAGGGTCATCCATTTTGAATAATATTGCATGAGTTCCTTGTTTTTCCAATGCAGCATTGTATTCCATTGTGTGAATATACCACAGCTTATCTATTCATTCGTTTGTTGATGGACACTTAGGTTGTTTCCAACTCCTTGCTATTGTGAACAAAGCTGTGATAAACACAGGTGTGCATATATCTGCTTGCATGGTGGTTATGGTCTCTTTAGAGTATATATCTTCATCATACCTCACAAACACTTTACAATATTTTAGTAATTTAAGCTTCTAGAAAACCAAAGACAGGTGATTTATACCTTCATTCCTACCACTTTTCATGGGAAAGTATTAAGCATAGATCTGAAAATCAAACCCAATCCCCCCTGCTATCCAATTTATTCTAGTGACAATCCTCCACTGGATAGCCAAGACTGTAAATTTAATGGGAAGAGATTCTCTCATAGTTTCCCCTTTCAGTATCTGTTGGGTTTGAACTGCTTGTCTTTTGGTTAACAGTTCAACACTTAAACTATAAAGGTGTTAGGCCTCTACACACAGAGCTTGCTATATCTTTAAATAAAGGGGGGGGAAGGAGAGGAAAGGAGATAAAAGAAGAGGGGGAAAAAAACCACAACCACACAAATGTTTGTACATCCTTGTCACTTAGGTTTTCAAAATGTTCTCAGGGATTGGAGTATGGTTCTAAGAAGAGTAAGACTCTGGCACAGGGAGCTTCAAGGAAGTATTGAGTGGATGGCACACTGCTTATCCTACATGTTAATTAGAGAAGCAGGAAAACCAAAGGCAATTCTAAAGGTAGACAGTATTATGGATTGAGTTGTGTCCCTTGAAATGATATGTTGAAGTCTTAAACTCTGGCACTTGAAAAAGTGTTTTGAAAGAGTCTTTGAAGGTGTATTTGTTAAGTCAATATAGAGTCATTCTGGAACATAGTTTGATATTATTCTTCTGTGCCATCTAGTTGGGTCCAACCCAGAGCCGATTTTTGCATTGGTTTCCAGAGGCAGTAAATTGCATGGAAGGAGGTTGTCCATCTTTCTCTCATTGAGAGGCTGGTGGATTTGAACCTCATGCCCTTGGGTTGGCAGCACAGTTCCTTACAACTAGGCCACCAGCACTCCATGGAATAAGGTTGGTTATGGCCTTATAAAAGAGAAGAGATACAAACACTAGGAAGTGGGAATAATATGAAGTTGAAGACAGAGATTGCAGTGATGCATGTATAATCAGGAGGCATTGAGGATTTCCAGAATACACTGAAACTATCAGAAGCTGGAAAAACACAAGGATGAATACCTTCCCTAGAACATCATAAACCTAATTTTGTACTACTAGCCTCCAAATAGATACAGTAAATCAGCTTACATATCATTGCTAACACAATTTAGAAATGTCCAAACAGTTCACATCAGTTTTCAAGCAAATCACAAACACTTAACCACCAGGATCCAACTTCGCCAAGTTAAAGGCTCACTCACAGGCAGGACCAGACCAATATCATTGCTGATGTCAGATGGATCCTCCCTGAAAGTAAAGAATACCAGAAGAATGTCTATTTGTGCTTTATTGACTATGCAAAGCGTTTGACTGTGTGGATCATGACAAGTTGTGGCTGATATTGAAAGGAATGGGAATCACAGAGCACTTGATTTTGCTCATGAGGAACCTGTACCTGGACGAGGCAGCTGTTGTGCAAACAAAGCAGGGGAGCATTGCATGGTTTGAAATTGGGAGCAGAGTGCACCAAGGATGTTTTCTGTTTCTACCTGTTCAATCTATATGCTGAACAAATTATCCGAGACACTGGACTCTATGAAGAGGAATGTGGCATCAGGATTGGAGGGAGACTCACCAATAACCTGTGTTAAGCAGATGATACAACCTTGCATGCTGAAAATGAGTAGGATTTGAAGCACTTGTTGCAGAAGATCAAGGAATGCAGCCTTCAGTATTGATTGTATCTCAATATTAAGAAAACAAAGATTCTTAGCACTGGACCAATTGGCTGTGTCATGATGGATGGAGAGGAGTTTGAAACTGTCAACAGTTTCATCTTGCTTGGATCCACAATTAACATCCTTGGTACAAGTCAGTCAGGAAATAAGGAGACACATTGCACTGGGAAAATCTGCAGTTAGGGACCTTTGCAAATTATTGAGGAGTAGTGATGTCAGTTTCAGGACTAAGGTGCATCTAATTCAGGCCATAGTCTTTCTGTTTACTAGCTATGCATCTGAGAGAACCAATGGTAATGAAAGAAGAAGCTAAAGCTTCACTAATGACATCACAGTCAGGTGCTGGAGAGGGAGGGAGCTTAAAGCCCCTGGAGAAAAATTCTGGTGTGGTGCTTTATCCAGGACCAAAGAGGACAACAGAATTTAAGAGAGGGGGCTGTAATCAGATCAGAGATTGATTTTCACAGCTGGCACACTGAAGTGTCAGTGAGGATGGGAGATAAAATCCCTTAAACAAAAATGTTTTTGAGTTGGGAAACTTGGTTGAGACACACTGCAGACAAAAGAGGACAGCAGACTTCAGGAGAGGAGGTTGCAATTAGGTGAGAGGCTCAGTCCCAATACATTAGATACAATACTCAGAGTCAATACATTCAGGTCCGGCAGAGGGAGAAGCATGAAACTATCTTTAAGAAAAACTCTTCCATTTGGGGATCCTGGTCACCACAGGGCTACCTCAAAGACCAAAGAGGACAATAGAATTTAAGAGAAGAGGCTGCAATCAGGTAAGAGATTCACTTTCACAGCTGGCCCACTGAAGTGCTAGTGAGGGAGGGAGCTGCATACAAAACACCCTGGACAGAAACTGCTTGACCTGAAGAAGCTGGTTGTGCCACTCCTCAGACTAAAGGGGACAATAGATCTTAGGAGAGTAGTTACAGTAAGGCGAGTTTCCTGCATGGCTGTGCTGCAAACCAGAAAAGACATGAAGGACTTTAGGAAAGCTAAACTTTCCTACTCCACAGACTGAAAGGATTGAGTATTTTAAGCCTGAAACTAATCAATAACATCATTAAGGTAAAGAACTATCAACAACCTATGCAGACACAATAGAAACAGCCTACCACATACCAAGAAAAACTTCACATAATGTTAAGAAAGCAGTAGACAGCTTCAAACATTGTAAAAAAGCCAAATTATACTTTGTAAAAACAAAAACCAAAACCATATTGCAGACCAAATGAATAGCCCAGAGTCAGGGAGGCAGAAGGAATATATTGATTCAGAGTCACATGAACAGCTACTGAAGAAAGTACAAATCATGAAAGAAATAAAGTTAATACCCCAGAGACAGGGAACCAGAAGAAATATATTGATGTAGAGTTATGTGACCAACATTGCGAGAAGGTGCAAATGATAGTAGAAAGAATGGAAGACTTAAGTAAAGCTAATAATATGCCAGTGACTGGAAGCCAGAAAAAAATACATCGATGCAGAGAAACTTGAACAACTATGGAAGAAACTGCAAAATATGGAAGTAAAACTTGAAACTATAGATAAAGAAGTAAAAGAACTTTAAAAATACAGAGATAGCACAGCCCAAACAGTAGTGGAGGATGTGAGGGTGATCTAGCTGTGACATCTGTTACCTCAATGATAGCCAAGGTTGATTCAGCTGATCTGGCTGGCTAGGCAGATGTTCCCTTCCTCCCTCACTGCTCCATGTGTATCCCTCCCAATGCTGCATGCTCTGTTGAAGAGGATAACCATCCCTGATAGACGGAAGACTCTCCATCATTCAAGGGTGTACAAGTAGCTGTGCTCCCCTGATAGAATCTCTGAACAAGCTCTCAAAACAGTAGTGGAAATGTCATAAATGCACGAAAATGCAATACAATATGTTAACACCAAAATGGCAGAAGTTTCCAACACAATGGAGGGATAAAAAAGAGTAGAACAGAAGTGGTGGAAAAGAGAGTCAGTGAGCTAGAAGACAAGAACCTCAATGGGAACGTACAAGAAGAAAAATAAGAGATAAGATGGAAGGGAAATTAAGAAAACATTTAAATAATGTGGGATAACATGAAAAGAAACAAAAAAAATGTATGATTGGAATTACAGAAAAAATACATTGACATATCAGAGTCAAATCCTCCAAAATGAAGATAGGGATAGAATACTAAAAGTAGCATGAGAAAAAGAGTCACTTACAAATGAGATTAAGTACTGATTACTCACCAGAAACCATGCAAGCAACAAGATAATGAGATGGCATATACAGAAGGTTGAACAAAACATTCCTAGCTAAAAAAAAAAAAAAAAAACAACAAACAAACAAACAAAAAAAAAACATTCCTAGCTGAGAATCCTGTACCGAGCAAAGTTGTCTATCAAATATGAAGGAGAAATTATTAGGTCATTTTCAGAAAAGCAGGAGTTTAAAGAATTTATGAAACCAAAGACAACTTTACACAACATTGCAAGGGAAATTCTTCATACAGGAGCACCAAAAGAAAGTGGATGGACTGTATTAACCAGAAATAATTTATTGTTGTTGTTATGTGCCGTCAAGTCGCTTGCAACTCATAGCTACCCTATGTACAACGGCCCTAAACTCTGCTCTGTCCTGTGCCAATCGCACTGTCTCCGATTCGCCCATCCCGATTATCCCAGTCACTGAATCAATCCACCTCATAGAGGGCCTTCCCCTCCTGCACTGTCTCTCCACCCTCCCAAGCATGATGTCCTTCTCCAAGGATTGGTCTCTCCTCACAACATGTCCAAAGTACGTTAGACGGAGCAGAAATAATAGGGGGGAAATAAAGCAAAATGGTAGCAATAAAACCTGGTCTGTCAATAACACGCTTAATGTGAATAGATTCAGAATTCTTGTCTTCAAGGAGCAGCCTGGTTTTACCCTCTCAAAAATGAATCTATTCATTCTCTTAGCTGTCCATGGTATATATTCAATACTCTTCTCCAACACCACAGCTCAAAGGCAT
The DNA here is from genome assembly GCF_000299155.1 of Elephantulus edwardii. Taxonomy (NCBI): domain Eukaryota; kingdom Metazoa; phylum Chordata; class Mammalia; order Macroscelidea; family Macroscelididae; genus Elephantulus; species Elephantulus edwardii. The sequence goes on from NW_006399801.1 coordinate 5,234,152, forward strand.
TAATTCTCCATCTATCATCCCTAGTCGTTGTCCAGCTTTCTGATGCATAACAAGTGACTGCAAAGACCACGGCCTGTATCAAGTGCACTTTTGTCTCCAGACTAACACTTTGTCAGTCTCCAATCTTCAGTATTTTGGAGAGGTCTCTAACAGCAGACTTTCTCACCACAATACATCTTTTAATTTCCTGGCTGCTGGTGCCAAGGGTGTTGACTGTGGAGCCAAGCAAACTAAAGCTGTGGACAATCTCAATCTCTTCACCATCTATCATGATGCTGCCAATTGGCCCAGTGGTGAGAATCTCTGTTTTCTTGATATTGAGCTTCAATTCATATTGAAGGCTGTAGTCCTTGACTTTCTCCAGCAAACACTATCCTCCCTGTGTACTTTTCAGTGGTAGCTGAAGATAAAGCACAGAGATTCCAGTAATGTACTGTGTTTTAACAAGAAACCTCTGTGTTCCCATCATCACTATCCAACTGAAAAGTGTAAGTGAGCCAATACTTATGTTATTGTTGTTAGGTGTCATGGGGTTGCTTTTGAAAAAAATCTTGTCTCATCCCTTGTCATCCTCATAATTTCCACTATGATGAAGTCCATTGTTGCAACTAAAATGGTTGAATGTCTTCCAATTCTTTTTTTTGTCCAATAATCACTGATCTGAGTGTCTTGATAGATGGTGAAGAGATTGAGTTGTTAACAGCTTCAGCTTGCTTGTTTCCACAGTCAACACTGTTGGTACCAGCAGCCAAGAAATTAAAAGATGAATTACATTGGGAAAGTCTGCTGTCAAGGACATTTCCAGAGTACTGAAGAGCAATGATGTCCATCCAGAGACTAAGGTGCACCTGATCTAGGCCATATCTTTGCAATTACTTACTATGTGTCAGAAAGCTGGACAACGACTAGGGATGATAGAAGGAGAGTTGATGACTTTGAGCTTTGGTGCTGGAGAAGAGTACTGAATATACCACGGACTGCTAGGAGAACAAACAGATCCACCCTAGAGAGGGTGAAATCAGGCTTCTCCTTGGAGGAAAGCTACATCTGACATACTTTGGGCATGTTGCAAGGAGGGACCAGTTCCTGGAGAGGAACATTATGCTTGGGAGGATGGAGGGACAGCACAGGAGAGGAAGACTCTCGATGAGAAGGATTGATTCAGTGACTGGGGTGATGGGGGTAGGTATGTCAGAGAAAATTAAATTGACACAGGATAGAGCAGGGTTTAGGGCTGTTGTACACAGGGTCACTATGAGTTGCAAATGACTCGATGGCACATAACAACAATGTGTATTTTCTTCTATCTTTTAATGCTTCTTACATCATTCCATATTGTCAACAGAAACTTCACTATTATAACTAGAAGCTTGAATCTCTTTTTCAGTTCTTTAAGCTCATGATAAGCTAAGCTAATCCTTTCCTTTTGGTTTCCTACCTCTGGTCTTTGCACAGTCCCTCTATATTTACTTTGTCTTCCTGAGTTTCCCTTTCAAATTTTCTTTGCAACACTTCAACTTAATCATCTCTTTTATTAGCTTATAACTACTCTACCATGTTTTAGAGTAAATTATTATCTCTTCTAATATTGATTTTGCTGTTTTCTTTCTTTCCTTTTTAAATGACGTTTTTTTCTTTCTTTATGCATTATGTTCTTAATGTTTTCCCAAAGTTCAACTGATCTTTATTATATTCAACTATTTTCAATGTGTCAAATTTAGCCTTGAAAACACCTCTAAATTTGGAGATGTACATCCTGTATGTGAAACAGATGAGCAAGTTTTTGGAGAATTTGAGTAACTGGAAAAGTTGGGGTACAGTGATGAGACAAAGGCACTGATATAACATTTCTGGTCCTGGAGGTTAAGGTTGTGTTGGGAGTCCCATGTGGCTCTAGGATCTCTGGAAAATCCCACTGTAAAATATATCCCAATAGAAACCCACATTGCCTCCACATATGTCTCATTTGAAGTCCAGCTCCATGCAATTTAGCTAAGCCAGAGCCTATGTTTAATACTGACATTGATGTTTGCAATAATCCCTAGACTTGGAGAAGCCATTTGAGAGTTATGGGCAGAGAGTGGACATGAAGTTTGGTGGTTTTCCTGTGCTCAGAGAATATTCAAACTCCTCGGACAGCAGCCTACGTCTGCACATGAGAGTGGGACAGAGCCACCAGCCAGAAAGTTGAAAAGGAAGGAAACAGACATGAAGGGAAAAAAAAACCCACACAACTTTATAACCTCACTTTCCAAAGGGATTCTCTCATGGGTGAAAGATGCTTTCTCTAGTTTCAAACATTATATTCTCCCTGAGTCATATTCACAGCTAAGGGCAGAGTTGACTAAGGCAGTGAGAGAACTCCCATTTTATGCCTTTTTCCTTCGCCAAATTTCTCCTAGAGTACCCTAGCAGACTTCTCCCATGTCCCAAACCATGAAATTCAATAGTATGGTCACCTAAACTGTCAGATACCATCTGCCTTCTTTGACTTTTAGAGTGAAGCTGTGTGTAGGAAGAGGAAATAAGGGAAGGGATTAAGTAAGGAATCCTAGCGAGTTCTTTAATTGGCTTTGTGACCTTGAGGTTGTTACTTAACCCCAGTTTATTTAACTGTGAAATTAAAGATTACTGGATAAAATGTAAGTTGTCTTTCAATATAAAGGGATTTATTATCTAAATCAAAACCTTTAGCATGCTCCATGTACATATGTGCAAAAGGAAGACTAATTTGGGGTAGTCTTTGTCCTTAGCTTTTTTTTAATTAGTTTTAATGAAAGGTTATAGAGTCTTAGGGTTTCCATTCATTCATTGTGGCACTTTTCTCCCTGCCCACCCTCTCTCCCGCAATTCACTCTTCTCCTTGAAAAGTAAATGAAAAACTCTTTCATTATTATGCAATCCCTCCGCCTCCCATGTCCACTCCACTATGCAGTCTTCATTCTAGACTCCTGTCATGACAATACCTAATCATATACCCCTTTTAAAAAGTTCTCTCCCTCATATGTTTCAATACATTATTTCTCCCCTCCTTCTCTGTCTTCCCTCAACCCCCATGTCAGTCCCGTTTTACAACAGTGGCCCTGTGCAATATTTGTCTTTTTGTGACTGAGATATTTCACTCGGCATAAAGTCCTCCAGGGTCACCCATTTTGAATAATATTTCATAAGTTCCTTGATTTTCAATGGTACATAGTATTCCATTGTGTGAATATACCAGAGCTTCTCTATCCCTTTGTTTGGTAATGGGCACTTGGGTTGTTTCCAGCTCTTTTCTATTGCAAACAAGGCTGCAATAAACATGGATGTGCATATATCTGCTTGGGTGGTGGTTATGATTTCTTTCAGGGTAAATTTCCAGTAGTGGAATTGCTGGGTAAAATGGTATTTCTATTTACAACTTTTTGAGAAAGTGCCATACAGCCTTCCATAGTGGTTGCACTACTTTATACTCCCACCAACAGTGAATAAGAGTTCCAGTTTCTCTGCAACCTAGCCAGCATTTTTTTTACTTGCTGTTCTGTTAAATTTTGCTATTCTTACTGGGGTGAGATGATTTTTGACACTCTGGGGAGCTGCTTGTTTGACACTTTGGGGAGCTGACATGATGGTTTCTCTCCCTCTGGGTTGGATGATCCGTAGTGTGTCTGGAACATCAGGGCTTATAGGCTTTTTAATGGCCTTTGATTATAGTGTTAAGTTGATACTCTGAAGCATAGCTCTTGCTGTTAGTGGTTAATAGTTGTTTTTATTTGTTGGTACATTACTAACCTGATGCCTTGCAAAAGATTGTTGAGGAGACTCAGAAGGTCAACTATGGAAGAAAGAAACAGATTTTTTTTCATTAATATTTCTGACTAGCAAGGAGTTAAGGGTTCCTTTTCCTGCTCTTGTTTTTTTTCCTTTCTACAAATCTATGTCTAGTTACAAGGTAGTCAATTTTCCCTGGAAATGATATCTGAAAGGGTAAAGCTCTGGAATTAACAAAACTCAGATTGATTACAGATGGAGAAAAGACTGAGACTATCAATGACTTAATCTTACTTGGGTCCGCAATTAAGATGTGGATTTGGTACCAAAAGGGCAGATATTAGAAGATATACTGCACTAGGAAAGTCTGCAATCAGGGACTTGTCCAAATTATTGAGGAGCAATGTTGTCAGTTTGAAGACTAAGGTGTACCTGATTCAGGCCATGATCTTTTCAGTCACTTGTTATTCATCTGAGACACAGAAAATGACTAAGTATTACAGAAGAAGATTTGATGAATTTGAGTTTTGGTATTAGAGAAATGTACTGAATATTCCACAGACTGACAAAAGAACAAACAGATTTGTATTAAAGAAGATGCAGCCAGAGTTCTCCTTGGAGGCAAAGATAATAAAGCTTTGTTTCACATACTTAGGACATGTTGCTAAGAGAGGGACATCATGTTTGGGAAGGTAGAGGGATGGTGGAGAAGAGGAAGACCCTCAACCAAGTTATTTGACATTGTCTGCAGCAATAAGCTTGAGTGTGTCAGAGATTTTGAGGATGGTACAGGATAAGACAAGGTTCAGATCTGTTGTTCATAATGTTGTTATTATTTATACTTGAATTAATGACCTCTAAAAACAACACAACACAAGGATTGAATATTAACAGTTGGGCAATTCTTTCATCTGCAAACCAGTGTAATAATGCTTCACAGATTATTTTGATAATAAAATAATACAATGCACGTCAATGTAATAGCTAAATTTCAGACTTGATTTCATGTGCTATTTTGACATCTGTTGTCTGAAGAGGAGAAAACAGGCACTGAAGGCACAAGACCATGAGCGTCTTTCTAAAAGGGTCAGAGGAAGTGAGGATAGCATGGTCCCTCACCACCCCAGAGCAAAAAACAGTTAATGAGCCCATAGTCCAGCCCCATGGTGCCTGTAAAGCCCCACAAATGGCAAGAGGGTCTTTTATTCATTGCTGACTCATTATGGTATGAACAATGGGGTTTATTAGGGAAGAAGTTGGACAGTGGGGGAGGCAAAGAATATCACCCAAAACAAAGCCAGGCTTTAACCCAACAGTTATGAAGCACAATTTCTCAGTAAGTCCAGGATTTGGTTTCAGTTCGGCAGTCCAATCCAAATCATCTAGCAAAGTTTGTCTCAGAGCAGTTATTAGTCAATTTCTCCTTCAAACATCCAGCAAGAACAGACAAAACTTTAACTGTGCCCAGCAAAAATACAAAAAGCTTCAGGTAACATCTTGTCATGATTTATCTATAGCAATCCCACAATCTCTCTACCACCAGGGTCTTGCTGTCATAAGCCTTGCTCACCTCAAGTTTTGTTTCTAGTTTTTCTCACCTCAAGTCTTGCTGAACAATGTGGGAAGCACACTTACTCTTATCCTAGTCCCCCAGCTAATGCTGGAAGACGATGTTGAGTTGAAAGACCATGTATCTGCAGTTAAGGTAGCTGGAGATCAGAGAGAGCTAATTGTAATGGTGGGGGGGGGCGGGAGGGGAGGGAAGCAAACCTTTAGGCCAAGACCACATCTGGTAAAATTAGGAGTTCCTCTAAAGTCTAACTGTACATGCCTGCCCACTCAGCCCCTGAGTAGTATAAGGTCCCAGAGTCAAACAGCCTTCTTTGTCATAGAGAACCAGGTGCAGTTTTTGTTTATCCCTGAATAGAGGGTTTCAATTCCCTACCAATGCATTAAATTATTTAAATAAGCCACTGATATCCTTTGTGGGAACCAGGGAGCACCTCACCCTCTTATTACTACAAAATTTTCCTCACACAGCACTTTATTATTTTCTCTTTTCTCAAGTATGAACCCATGTGTCCTGGCCTGCCATATCTTCCTTACCAAGCCTGTCAATATATATGACTAAAAAGCTCTAGTAATCTCATGTGTTCAATGTCAAATGCTGTGTATTCCACTATTCCTAGGAACTTAAGGTGGATCACCTTTTTAAGTACAGGATGAATAAAGAACAAAAGAACATTAAATTTGTAGATACTTCAAGATATATTTGTTGTTGTTGATGTTAAGTGCCGTCGAGTCACTTGCGACTCATAGCCACACTATGTACAACAGCCCTAAACTCTGTTCTGTCCTGTGCCAATCTCATTGTCTCTGACACACTCATCCTGATTACCCCAGTTACTGAATCAATCCATCTTCTAGAGGGCCTTCCCCTCCTGCACCTGCCTTCGACCCTCCCAAGCATGATGTCCTTCTCCAAGGACCAGTCTCTCCTTACAGCATGACCAAAGTATGTCAGATGAAGCCTCAGAATCCTTGCCTCCAAGGAGCAGCCCTCTCCAAGATGAATCTGTTTTTTTTAGCAGTCCATGGTACCCTCAAAACTCTTCTCCAACACCAAAGCTCAAAGGCATCCATTTTCCTTCTATCCTCCCTAGTCATTGTCCAAGTCTCTGACACATAACATGTGATTGCAAAGACCATGGCCTGTATCAGACGTACCTTAGTCTCCAGAGAGACACCGTTGCTCTTGAGTACTTTAGAGAGGTCCCTAATAGCAGACTTTTCCATCGCAATACATCTTTTAATTTCCTGGCTGCTGGTGCCAAGAGTGTTGACTGTGGAGCCAAGCAGACTAAAGCTGTGAACAATCTCAATCTCTTCACCATCCATTTAGAGCATGCAAAATGTTTGCTATTGCTGTTGTTAATATTCCTTAAGAGGAAAAGAAATATTTTGGCCTCCTTTCAAATATGTTTAGCTTGCGACATTAGTTGTAGGCTCTGCTAGAGAGATTTTCTGGAATGTTCTTTAAAGTTCCTCTTTAATATACGGATTCACTAATATATGCCTCAGACAAATGACAGCTACATATTTGAAGGCTATAATTAAATTCAAAGTCATGAAATCTTAAAATGCCCTAGCTCCAAGAGACCTGTGAGAAGGAAAAAACGTCGTGAATGAGTTGAATGACTAGATCACAATCATGCGAGATGGGCGTTTGGAGTCTAGAACTCAAGTCTCCTGATTCAGTGATGCTTCCCTGTACTTCTCTCAACAAGGCTAATCAGAAGAAATAAAATGGCAGAGGAAATTGCAGACTAATACAATCATATTCAGGTTAGCCAATGTTTGCTTTGCAAATTAGTTGCAAAAGAAAAAAAAAACACTGCAGGGTGTACAGTTTAAGTTAATCACCAAATTTTCTGTGCCATCGCAGCTACCTGATATCATTCATAACTATTATTGTCAGACAGAGGTCCTTGTATACAATATCTACCACAAACTCTGTGTGTGTGCGTGTGTGCATGTATGTGTGGTTTTATTTATTTATTGGTTCTAAGGGTGTAATATTCAGGAGTTGTCCCCCAGTCCCCTAAGACAAACATCTTAGATACAAGAAGTCTGTGCATCCATCATTTCCTTCTTTTCTTCTGTTGGAAAACGTCCATAGATTCTGTCTTTGCCAACACTACTATGAATAGAAAGCAGCTTGATAGGTGTTCAACAAGTAATATTACCCAGCACTACACACACTTACTATACTACTCCAGGGAAAGTGGGGTGACTGTCCCTCTGCTCTCTGTATGTTACTTGATCTCTTGGTAAGATGAGCTTTAAGTGAAAACAAGACTTTGAGATGCATAAAACTGTGGCCTGAACCAACCTCTAGAAGACATATGTGCTGAGTTTTCTTGTAGACCTTGGGAGCATTATCTTCTCATTATCTTTTCCCCTAGGTATCTGACTACTTCTAAAATTCTCTAGGTGAGACTTCCGTAATTACATGCCTTAGAAAAGGGAAGAGTTACATGGAGAATGATGGCAATTCAGACTGGAGGATGGTGCAAGATTACAGTAGTTTTGTTATACTCTATTATGATTACAAGAAATAAGAATTAAACCTGAGAAAGCATAGAACGTTTTAACACTATGTTAAAGTGTTTTCCATCATATCCCAAGAGCTTATCATTATTGAATTTACCCACCTCTCCCCTCACTTTTCATTTATTACATTCCTTTTGTACATTGTGAGTAAACACCTAACGTGTGTAATTCTGTTACACATATTGTTGTTGTTAGCTGCTATCGGGTCGAGTATGATTCATAGTGTCTCTGTGAACAAAAGACCTGAACCCTGTTCTATCCTGCATCATTCTTACACTTCCTGACACTCTAGAGCTCACTGCAGCAGTTGCCACATCAATCCACCTGGTTGAGGGTCTTCCTCTCCTTTGCAGACCCTCCACCTACCCAGCATCATGTCCTTCTCCAAAGAATAGCCTCCCTCTTGGCAACATGCCCAAAATATGTGAGGCAAAGCCTCATTATTCTTGTCTCCAAAGAGACTCTGGCTGCACCCTCTCCAAGACAAATCTGTTTGTTCTCTCAGGCATTCTTGGGATGTTCACTGCTCTTCTCCAGCACCACAACTCTGTCACCCTTATTTGTCCAGCTCTCAGGTTCATAATAAGTAATCAGAAAGCCTAAGGCCTGAAATCAGACACACCTTAGCCCTCAAGTTGGCATTATTACTCCTAAATAATTTGGAGAGACCCCTAACTGCAGATTTTCCCAGTGTAAGGTGTCTCCTTATTTCCTTACTGTTGGTACAAACGGTGTTAATTGTGGATCTAAGCTAGATGAAGCTGTGGGCAGTTTCAATCTCCTTTCTAATCATGATGATGTTGCCTATTAGTCAAGCGGTAAGAATCTTTGTTTTCTTGACACTGAGATGCAATCCATAAGTAAGGCAGCATTTCTTGATTTTCTGGAGCAAGTTTTTCAAATCCTCCTCACTTTCAGCAAGTAAGGTTGTGTTATCAGCAAAATGCCATTTATTGGGTCTCCTTCCAATCCTGATGCCACACTCCTCATAGAGTCCAGCTTTTTGGATAATTTGCTCAACAAACAGATTGAATAGGTTTGGAGAGAGAATACAATCCTGACACACTGCCTTCTCAATTTTAAACCATAGGTGTTCCTTTGCTATTTGCAAAATAGGCTCTGCATGCACACAATTAAATTCCCTTGGACTCCCATTCTTCTCAATGTCAGCCACAACTTGTTATGATGCACACAGTCAAAGCCTTTCCATAGTTAATAAAACACATAAACATTCTTTTGGTATTCCTTACTTTCAGCCAGGACCAATCTGACATTAGCAATGACATCCCTGGTGCCATGGCCTCATCTAACTCCTGCCGAACTTCTGGCAATTCCCTATCTATGGAAGTTTTAGCAGTTTTTGAATGATCTTCAGCAGTGTTTTGCTTGCATGTCATATTAATGATATTGTTCAACAGTGTCCACGTTCAGTTGGATCAATTTTCTTGGGAATGGAAACATATATGGACCTCTTCCACTCTGTTAGCCAGGTAGCTGTTCTCCAAATTTCCTGGCGGAGACTGGTGAGTGCATCCAAGGCTGCATCTGTTAATTGAAGCAAGTCACTTGGTATCCCATCTATTCCTGAGGTTTTATATTTTGCCAATGCCTTCAATGCAGCTTCCTCTTCTTCCCAGCTCCTGCTCAAATGGAACTTCCTGAAGTTTTTCAGTGTCATTCAGTTCTTTCTGGTAGAGTTTTTCTGTATTCCTTCCATCTTCTTTTGATGCTTTTGTTAGGTCTAAAAATTGCCACCCAAAAGACCACTGACTCATGTATGCAAATAGCAAGAGTGCTTTATGCTGCAGAACTTCAGCGTGCATGCAGGGTCACCACTCAGTAGAAAACGGCGACCCCGGGTGCCGGTTCACAAGCCTTTTATGGGTTAAGGTAGGGCAGGTTTACCAGGATGAGGTAATTGGGAGCATGATTGGTAGGCAAGGAGAGCAGTTATGAGTCGGTTTGCTATTGGCTTGTGCCTAGACCAGTCAGCCCACCTCCCCCCTTTCCTGTGTCACATATACACCCTTCCTGTGCCATGTATGCATGTCCTTGTGTTATATACATAAAACCTCAGGATTGGTTACTTAAACTTTACAAGGACATGAGTCACAGATGGCTGACCTTGAGATAAGACCTTCCCATATTTTGGTGGTTCAGGCCTAGGATGGAGGCTAGGCACAAAATGGAGTCTGTACAGTCCTCTCACTTTCTGAGTCATTCAATAAATTTCCTATAGCATCTTTCAATATTGCAACACAAGGCTTAAATTTATTTTTCAGTTCTTTCACCTTGAGAAATTCAGAGCGAGTTCTTCCCTTTTTATTCTCCTGTTCCAGCTCTACACACATTCTGTTAGAATACTTTGCTTTGTCCTCCCAAGCTGCCTTATGAAATCTATTCAGGTCTTTTACTTCAGCATATTTTCATTTTGTTTTGGCTTCTTGGTGCTCTGGTGCAATATTCAGAGTCTCTTCTGACATCCATTTCAGTTTTTTTTTCTTTTTTCTCTGTTTTTGTAATGACCTTTTGCTTTCTTCATGGTTGATATCTTTGAAATCATCCCAGAGCTCATCTGGTCTTTGAACATTATTGTTCAATGCCTCAAAATTTAGATGGAATTGATTCAAGATCATATCTTGGTTCCTGTAGACTTATTTTCATTTTCTTCCACCCCAGTTAGAATTTGCATATGAGTAATTTAAGATCTGACCCACCCACCGTCCGTCCCTGACCTAATTTTGACTGCTGATATTGAGCTTTTCCAACAATTTCTTCCACAAATGTAGATCAATCTGATTCTGGTGTAGGCCATCAGGTGAGAACAATGTAACAATGTGTAAAGTTGTCATTTTTGTCATTTAAAAAAGGTATTTGCAATGAGTAAATAATCATAAATACAATATTCAATTATTCTACATCCAGCCTCATTTCTATCACCAAGCCCATATTTTCCAGCTAGTATTTCTTCTTCACTCTTTCCCACTTTTACATTCCATTTATTTATTACCATTAACACATTTTCTTGCATATTTGGTTAATTTTGAAATGCAAGATTTAGTAAGAATTCTCAATTTCTATACTCTGTATCAAATGTTTTTGTTATGTGCCATCAGCCTGCGACTCATAGTGACCCTATGTATAACATCCCTAAACCCTGCTCTACCCTGTGCCAATCTGTCTCTGACACATCTACCCTCATTACCCCAGTCACTGAATCGATCCATCTCATTGAGGGTCTTTCTCTCCTGCACTGTCCCTCCACTCTCCCAAACATGACGTCCCTCTCCAAGGACTGGGTCCCTCCTTGCAACATTGTCCAAAGCATGTTGGGTGAAGCTACAAATATGTCCACAAAATGTGACCTTTCATCTGAACCTATATTTTCTCATGTATAAAATTTCCAGGATTCTGTAATTTCTTTTCCCAAATGAAAAATATTGAGAAAAGTTATGACATATTTCAAAGACTTCCAGGAAATTTTATTAAGCATTTTGATAAGTGAAGTGTAAAGAAGCTGAAACATGCAGATTGAATTTCTTTTAAAATACATGAAGGTTCATACAAATAAGGGGAAACGTGCTTTGCAAATTGTGGTTTCAGGTTTTCAGAACCAACTTGAAATTCCAAACTGTGGCTGGGCTCACCCATCCTTAATTTTAAGGAGAATGAAATCCATCTGTTTCTCACTAATTTGCACTCAGCTCACCAAAATGCTGCTTGGTCAGAGCAATGGCACATCCGAGAAGTTGCACAGGCTGTTTTTAAGTTATGTTTTCCTCAACTGGAAAGTACGAAAGGCCAATATTCTCTTGGATCAACTTCTCTGGTGATTGATCTTTTATACAGAACCCACCAACTTCTAATGGATTCTAAATTCCCTGAGGTAAATTCATGCATATGTGAGAGTTCTGAGAAGGCAACTGATCACGCCCCTGCCTCATGGTGAAATAACATGTAGATTCCTTGTTATTTCAGTTTAGTCTCCATTTCTAACTTTTTCTTGTGCTCAACAAACTTCCCTTTAAGAAATTTTCACCTTAGCTATTCTGTGGCTAGGAATATATACTAAGGAGATCAGAATTGAGCCATGAATGGACATTTGTACACCTACGTTCATAGCAGTGTTTTTCATAATAGCAAGAAAATGTAAGCAACCCAAATGCCCATCAACAAATGAATGGATTGGCAAATTGTGGTATATTTACACAATAGAATACAATACAACACTAAGAAGCAATGACTTTGTAAAACATTACATAACTTGGAGGAAACTAGAGAGCATTTTGCTTAGAGAAATATTTCAGTCACATAAAGACAAATATTGCATAAAACCACTCTTGTGAAAGTAGAATAACTGAGTAAGATATGTAAAAAAGTTCAAAAGGAAAAGGACAAAAGGGGAAGAAAAAAAGAGAAAGGGAGAAAAAAAAATCACTGGGATAGCAGAGGTTTGTGGGGAGGGAGGATGAAACAATGGAAAAGAGGGCTTGAAAGGATAGAGTGATAATAGGCATAGAACAATGGTAATTTTATAAAATATAAGATACACGAATGATTGTACAAAACATGAAGTATTTGAATGATTATATGCAAATCAATAAAAAATGGAAAAAATTCCTGTGATTAAGGTGCACTTGATGCAGCACATGGTCATGGTATTTGCCATGCGTCAGAAAGCTAGACAATGACTATGGCTGACAGAAGAAGAATCAATGCCTTTGAGTTGTGGTGCTGCAAATGAGTCTTGAACATACTGTGGATTACCAAGAAAACAAATAGATCTGTCTTGGAGAGGGTGAAACCAAGTTTCTAAGGAGGCTAGGACTTTGAAGCTCCATCTCACATACTTTGGGCACGTTACCAGGAGAGACTGGTCCTTAAAGAAGGACATCATATTCGAAAGGATGGAAGGACAGTGCAGGAGAGGAAAACCCCACATAAGATGGATTGATACTGTAACTCGGACATTGGGGTAGGTGTGCTGAGTCAGTGAGACTGGCTCAGGACAGGGTAGGCTTCAGAGCTATGATTTGCAGATTACTCAATGGTACCGGGCTGCTACTTGGAGGCAAGGATTCTGAGGCTTCGTCTGTCATATTTTGGTCATGTTGTAAGGAGAGACTGGTCCTTGGAGAAGGACATCATGCTTGGAAGGGTGGCGGGCTGGTGCAGGAAGGGAAGGCCCTCTAGGAGATGAATTGATTTGGTGACTGGGGAAATTGGGATGAGTGTGTCGGAGACAATGAGATTGGCACAAGACAGAACAGAGTTTAGAGCTGTTATACATAGGGTCGCTATGAGTGGCGAATGACTCGACAGCACATAACAACAACAATAACGATGGTACATAACAACATCAATTTATGTCATATTGTTAGCTGCTGTTGACTTAGCCTCTGTCTCATGGTGTCCCATGTACAACTAGACAACACTCTGCCCAATACGATGCCATCCTCATGATGGTTGTGGATCAACAGTTAGGATCCTTAGTGTTTTCATTGGATGCATTTTGGAAGTAGATCCTCAGCTTCCTTTCTAATCCATCTTAGTCTAGAAGCTCCACTGAAATCTGTTCAGTCTGACAATAACCTACAAGCTTCCACTGACAGTCAGGCAGTCTCTGTGCATTAAGAACATTGGCCAAAACTTGATTTCTGGTTCTCCTGCATTAAAGACAAAGCTTCTACTGCTGACGTACCATTGCCTTCACTATGTATGCACCATAGTTTAGTTGAAGGGTTATATACTGTATTATTGCTGTCCTTATGCACCATCAAATCAGTACCTACTCATAGCTGTCCCTCTAGTAGATTTTCAGAGGCTGTAAATCTCATGGGAGGAGATTGCATCTTTCTCCCTCAGAGAAACTGCTGGATTCAAATCCCTTGCCTTTGGGTTGGCAAAGCAGCTCCTTACCCACTAGGCCACTGTAGTAGTATATCACTGAGCTCTCCTAGTATCCCTGTTACCAATTCTTTTTACTCATTCCCCAGTGTTTAAAAACGTTACTGCCAGCAGCTAAATCTAGGGGCTAGAGACTTACCCATAAGATCTAAATATATCCTTCCTTCAACCCAGAAGGGAATTTCCAGTCTTCGAGGATAGAAAATGAGTCCAAGGTATTTGTAATTTCCCTAGACACCAGTGAGGTAGAAACGTTTGAATGAGAACTTTCATACACAAAAATTTACAGTGGTAGTTAAATAATGAATGATGTCTGCCTTAATTTTTCTTTGGGAAATGCAAATTAAACCAAAATTGTTTTTATTGTTATGTGCTGTCAAGTTGCGTGTGACTCATAATGACCCTGTGTACAACAGCCCTAAAACCTGCTCTATCCTGTGCCAATCTTATTGTCTCTGACACACCTAAACTCCTTATCCCAGTCACTGAATCAATCCACCTCATCAAGTGTCTTCCTCTCTTGGGCTGTTCCTCCACCCTTCCAAGCATGACGTCTCTCTCCAAGGGCTGATCTCTCCTTGAATCATGTCCACAGTATGTCAGACGAAGCTTCAGACCCTTGCCTCCAAGGAACAGCTTGGCTTCACCCCCTCCAGGATGAACTTGTTT
>NW_006399801.1:5251455-5258618 GCF_000299155.1 Elephantulus edwardii
CCCCCCCCCCACTCCCACCCCGAGTATACTCCACTCTGCAACCTTCATTCCGGACTCTTATGATAGTCATAATGGCCTAAGATATATTGCTTTTAAACTGTTCTTTCCCTCATAGGTATGCAGTATATATAATTCATGTGGTACCTTTTGAAATAATTGGGCATTAATCAATTTTTGGGGGTAGAGAAACTGTTCATTCCTTTCATCTTCCTTTGATGCTTCTTGCATCATTCAATATTTTTCCCATAGAAACTTTCCCTACTTCAACTTGGGGATTGAATTATTTTCCTCAGTTCTTTCAGCTTGAGAAACACTGAGGTTCCCCCCTCCCAATTTTAGTTTGTAGCTCCAATTATTTGCACATTTTGTTATAGTACTTTGCTTTATCTTCTAAAGTTGCTCTTTGAAATCTATTCTGCTCTCTTATTTCCTCATCTCTTCCTTTTACTTGTTTCTTCATGCTTTAGAGCATGTTTCAGAGTCTATTTTGACATCAATTTTGACCTTTACTTTCCTGCCTCTTTTTAAAATGACCTTTTGCTTTCTTCCTGTTTGACATCCTTGATGCCAGCTCACAACTCTGGTCACCAGTCATGATGTCTAAATTTGAGTGGGATATGCACAATGTTGCATTTCAACTCTCGGGGAATTATTTTTCTTCAGCTTACATGTGAGCCATTGGTGGTCTATTCCATAACTGGCTCCTCAACTTGTGACTAATGGTATTAAACTTCTCCATCATCTCTTTTCACAGAGGCAGTTGATTTGATTTTTGTTTATTCAGTTTGGAGAGGCCATTATGTATCACCCACTCATTCACTTGACTCACTTTAAGACAGATTTGCTTGATCTTCTCAAAGTTCATGGTATATTCTTTTCCTTTTTCTGACATCACAATTCAAATTTGCTAACTTTTCTTTCTTTGACCTTCCTTTACCATTGTCCAGGTTTCACATATGAAATCTCACATAAGGCAATTGAAAAGACCATGATTTGATGACTTGCATGAGGCACATTTGAGTCACACACACACACACACACCCTCATCTATTCCTGGGGCCTTATTTTTGCTATTTCCTTCAAAGCAGTCTGAACTTCTTCCTTCATCACCACAGGCTCTTGCTCATATGTTGTTTCATGAAATTCTTCTGTGTCTGTCAATTCCTTTCAATACAGTGACTCAGTATATTCACACACACACACACACACACACACACACACACACACATATATGGTTCAATATATGTATTTCAATATATATTTATGTGTATCTCTATCTCTATCATCTCTACCTCCTCTATCTCTATCTCTATCTCTATCTCTCTATCTCTATATCTCTCTCTTTATCTCCTATCTATCTACCTACTTACTTGAGGACTAAGGTGTGTCTGATTCAGGCCATGGTCATTTCAATCACTTGCTATGCATCAGAGAGATGGACAATGAATGGGGATGACAGAAGAAGAGTTGACGCCTTTGAGCTGTGCTGTTGGAGAAGTGACCTGAATATCCCATGGACAGCCAAAAGAACAAACAGATATGTCTTGGAGAGGGTGCAGCCAGGGTGCTCTTTGGAGGCAAGAATGATGCAGCTTCACCTCATGCTGCTAAGAGTGGAGATTCAGGGGAGAAGAGGAAGACCCTCAACCAGATGGACTGACACAGTGACTGCTGCAGTGGGCCCTTGTGTGTCAGGAAGTGAAAGGATGGCGCAGGGTAGAACAGGGTTCAGATCTTTTGTTCATAGGATCACTATGAGTCGTTCTCAACTTGATAGCACCTAAGAACAGCAACAAAAACAAATGCAAAGCCACTGAGAGGCCTAGCGAAGTTGACAAATAAAATTAACCATCAAACTGGCAATCAATCTGTTTAGAGTGAAACTTCAAGTTTGATCTGACTCATTATTATACAGCATTAATGATCTCAACTTTGACTTAATGAGACAGAGATCCTTTGCATAGAATTGACATCTTGAATAAAGATTTCCAGACTAAAAGATTGACCTTGTCAAGGATTTCATTTTACTTGGATTCATACACAACATCCTTGGAAACAGTTGTCGTTATATGTCACTGAGTCTCCTGCAAGTCATAACGATCCTATGTACAACAGCCCTAACACCCTGCTCTATCCCTTGCCAATCTTATTGTCTCTGATACACCTATCCCCAATACCTATCCCTATTACCCCAGAGACTGAATCAATCCATCTCATTGAGGGTCTTCTTCTCCTGTGCTGTCCCTCCACCCTCCCAACCATGGCATCCCTCTCCAAGGACTGATCCTACTTTGTAGTATGTCCAAAGTATGTAGTCAAGAAATTAACAGATATTATTGTATGAGCTAAATCTAGTGCTAAAGACTTCTTTAAAATGTTAAAGAAAAAGGATATCATTTTCAAGACTAAGGAGGGAGTGGTCCAAGTCATAGTATTTTCAACTGTTTCATACGTATGTGAAAGTTGAATCATGGATAAGGCATACTGAAGAAGAATGGATGACTTTGAATTGTGGCATTGGCAAAGGGTATACCATGGACAGTCAAAAGAACAAACAAATCTGTGTTGGAAGTGTATCCACAGTGCTCTTTATAGAAAGACTGTTGAAACTTCATTTAATTTACTTTTGGCATGTTATCAGAAGTGTCCCTGGTAGAGAAACCATATCAAAAAAGGTAGAGGGTCAAAGAAGAGAAAGAAGACTCTCGATGAGATGAATTGACACAGTGACTGCAACAACAGACTTAAATAGAGACTGTGACGATAGTAGGATTGGGCAAGGCTTAGATCTGTTCTTCACAAGATCGCTATATATTGGAGTTGACAGAACAGCACCTAATAATAACAACAAACTGAAATAGTAGATTTATCTTAGTTATATCCACTTGTGGTTTTTCTATTATAGCAGATAACTAAGACAGAGGCAGAATATGATTCTACAACACATAGAGGATGATAGTGAGAGAATCCCATTTAGGAGACAGAACTCAGACTCAAGATCTCTACATCAGAACCAGGACCTTACCCCTAGAAGCAGTCAGTGAGGAAGTTAAGCAAAGCAAGAACTTCATATCTGGAGCAAAACACTGAGGCTAGACATCAAACACAAAGAGATTGGCCAAGACAAGGGTATAAATGGGTCAAGTACAGATTTTAAATCATCAGAGGCTAGTTGTTCCCTCTTCAAGTTAATGAAATACTAGACTTCCTCTCCCTACTGCTATTTACAAAGATCTTGTAGATTTCCCAGCAACTTTGAGTTATTTGAAAGTACTTGACTTTGAGATGTGTTTCATAATTCTATCTGCTATTTGGGGGCATTCTGTCATAGTGTGGTACATAAAATATCAGGCTATACTAAAAAGGTCAAGAGTTCAAATCTTTCCCACTGGAGAAAGATGGGCAATCCTTTTTATAAAGATTGGAACCCTGATGGATGGTCGTTATGAGTCAGAACTGAATTGATGGCAGTGGGTTTGGTTGCTTGGGTTTGAAACAGATGTGTTGCTAATGGTCACAACCTTACCTATGCTTCTAATACTTTTATAATAAAATATTTTCTTCTTTTTAGCTCAGAAAATAATAATGTCATGTGTAAAGGGCCTTGAATAATGAGGTCTGGAAAGACTGACGTTAAAGATTTACTTGATCTTCAACCACAGACTGAAATGAAATGAGAAATCAGCACCAGCAGTGAATAAGGCAAAGCAAAGAGAAATAGCAACAATATTATAGGTATTTGGTTAATAGAAGTGAAGCAAACTGCACTGCTTCAGGACACTGATAAAAAAGTACAGACTACAGCCATGTCAGTCTGGAGACTAAGGTGTGCCTGATCCAGGCCATGGTCTTCTCAATCACTGCTAGGCATCAGAAAGCTAGACAACAATGAGGGATGATAGAAAGATAATTGATGCCTTTGAGCTGTGGGGTTGGAGAAGACCATCGACTGCTAGGAGAACAAACATGTTTGTCCTTGAGAGGGTTAAACCAGGTTGGTCCTTGGAGGCAAGGATTCTGAACCTTCGTCTGACATATGTTGGACATGTTGCAAGGAGGGACCAGTCCTTGGAGAGGGATGTCATGTTTGGGAGGGTGGAGGGGCGGCAAAGGAGAGGAAGACCTTTGATGAGATTGATTCAGTGTTGTATGTTTGGTTGTTTTTTTGTTTTGTTTTATTTAAAAAAAAGATTGTCTTTAGAAAGACACTGTTTGAAGTTTGTGGTTCTGAGCTAAGAAATGTGACCTCTGAGCCTACTACTATTACTACTAATTATATTGTAATTCTTTTTTTTCTGTACAATCAATGCTTTGTTAATAGCAAATACCTTTTTTTAAAATTTGGTTTGTTTATTTTTCATTTCAATGAACATCTACAGAGATTCTGGAATTCCATTCATTCATTGTTGCACCCTTCTCCCTGCACAAACCCCTCCCTTCTCCCCCCCCAATATTATGGGGAAAGTGAAACACTTCTAAAAAGGTAGCAGGAGGGGTTGCTGTTCAAAGGGTTTGTTATAAATTATAGTCCATTTGATGACACCTAACAAAAACAAGACGATAAAATTAGCTTTATTTTATTTCTATTGCTTCATAGGCAGGAGTGATTCTGTATTTCGTTTTAAAAGTGAAAGATGACATACGAAAATAAGAAATAGTTTGAAAATTAGAGTTATCTACTCAGCTAATGGAAAGGGGGATTAGTCATGGGGTCACACAATTTGATAAGTGGGGAGGTGAGGGAAATGGGAAGGATCTGGAGAAAAAAACATAGTATTTTAATTTTATGAATAAACTAGTATAAAAAAGAATATAAAAGAGAATGGATATGAATGTATGAAACCTAGTGTAAATGAAAGATTGTATAAAACAATGTATATGAATGAAACATACTGTAAAGGTATTATTATATGAACATCAAGAAAAAAATTTTTAAAAGTAAATGGTTAATGATGACTGTGTACAGTACGGTTGGTTTAGCGGTGACAGGACGTTATCTGAGTGTGATTTCCAGCCTGTCCTGAGTAGCAGGTCAAAATTGAGAAACACAAGGTATGATTCTGCTCATCCAAGGCCCAAATCAAGAAGAGCTTAAAACTCACAGGGAGGCGAAACTCTCAGCCTGCAGCATGGTCCAGGCACATAGGACAGCGGTACGCTATTTAAAAGTCGGAGACAGTAGCGTGATTGGGATTTCGGTAAGCGCTCACCACTAGGGCTGCCAAGGAACAGTTGGCTTGTAAAATCATGTCATTTGGGATTTCCATCACCATAATAGTCCTGTGAATGCTATTAAGTGGTATTTTGGAATGAGTCCTTTTGGAGTGGAGAAGTCTGTTTATCGAAGCCTTTTTGCAACTTACAATTCCATGACACCCACAGCAATAATTCCTTAAAAATAGATCCAACTTGGCTGTTCTCTCCTCTCCCAGCGGCTGCTGACTGCTCCGAGTCAGCACACAAACACAGCTTCCTCTTGGGATCTGGAGTTTGTTTTTGTAAAAAGTTCCTCGTACAGTCATACTTCCTGTCATGATTTGATTTAGTACAACATCCGTAATCTTAAGTCTTGGTGATAGATGAAAGAATTTAGCTAAACTACAATGAATGAAAAGAAAAAAAAAAAAAGACCCCAAACCCAAACCAAAATCGTCCCTTTAAAACCCCTCCTGCTACCTTTTTGGAAGTGTTTCACTTTTCCCATACTATTAAGTACTTTGTAAGAATTACAATATTATTAGTGGTAATAGTAATAGGCTCAGAGGTCACATTTCTTAGCTCAGAACCACAAACTTCAAACAATGTCTTTTCAAAGACAATTTTTTTAAAAAAAAAAGCAACAACACAACACAACAAAACCCTTATTGTCACCAAATCAGAACTGACTCACACTGAGGATTTGGGAGCCTGTATATGGCATAGGAGGAAATTTCGCTTCTTCTAAGTAGTTGCTGATGGATTTGAACTGCTAAGGAGGAGATGACTTTGGGTTAACAGTGCAAATCCCTCCTTATCACACCACCTGAGGTCCCTTTTAAGGAAATTATTGTTGTGTGTACCATCCAATTGGATGTGACTCACAGCTGACCTTCCAGTGAGTTTTCATAGGCACTTAATCAAATGGGAGAGATCTTTCAAAAAGCAATTGGTGGATTTGAACTGCATACTTTTGGTTGCCAGAGCAATTCCTTACCGCTAAGCCATTAGGTAATGTTGTTGTTTGTTGTTATGTGCCATTAAGTTGCTTGTGACTCATAGCGACCCTATGAAAAATAGCCCTGAAACCTGCTCTGTCCTGTCCCAATCTTATTGTTTCTGACACACGTACCCTCATTACCCTAATCACTGAATCAATCCATCTCATTGAGGGTCTTCCTCTCTTGTGCTGTCCCTCCACCCTTCCCAGCATGATGTCCCTTTTCAAGGACTGGTTTCTCCTTACAACATGCCCAATATATCTCAGACAAAGCCTTTAGAATCCTTGCCGCCAACGAGCAGCCTGGTTTCATTCTCTCCAGGACAAAAATGTTTGTTTTCCTAGCTGTTCATGGTATATTCAGTACTCTTCTTCAGCACCACAGCTCAAAGGTATCAATTCTCTCTCATCCCTAGTCATTGTTGAGCTTTCTGATGCATAGCAAATAATTGCAAAGACTATGGCTTGGATCAGTGCACCTTAGTCTCCAGAGTGATGTCCTTGCTTGTCAGTACTCTGGAGAGGTCCCTGACAGCAGACTTTCCCAATGCAATTCTTCTTTTTGGTATCTTAGCTGTTGGTACCAAGAGTGTTGGTTGTGGAGCCAGGCAAACTAAAGCTCACAGTCTCAATTTCTTCACCATCTATTATAATACTGCTAATCAGCCCAGTGGTGAGAATCTTTGTTTTCCTGATATTGAGCTTCAATCCATATTGAAGGCTGCAATCTTTGACCTTCGACAGCAAGTACTTCAGGTCAGGTCCTCCTCAGTTTTAGCAAAGCAGAGTTGCGTCATCTGCATAACACACAAGTTGTTGATGAGTCTTCCTCCAATCCTGATGCCACAATCCTCCTCATAGAATCCAGACTCCTAGATAATCTGTTCTGCATATGTTGTCGTGTTGTTATGTGCCATCGAGTCGTTTCCGACTCATAGCGACCCTATGCACAACAGCCCTAAACCCT
>NW_006399801.1:5258718-5259654 GCF_000299155.1 Elephantulus edwardii
TCTTTTCTCTATTCATCATAATGTGCTTATTGGTCCAGTTGTGAAGATTTTTGTTTTCCTTGTGTAAGGTATAATTCATAATGAAGGTGTCAGTCTTTGATATTCATCAGAAGTGCTTAAAATGCTTTTCATTTGCAACAAGTAATGTTATTTCATCTGTATATCACAGATTGTTAGTCTTCCTCCAATCCTGATATTATGACTTCTTCAAATACTCCGACTTCTCAGGTTAATTGTATCCAAATGCAGACTGAATAATTATGGGACAGACTACAAGTGGGCCACATGTATACCCTGACTTTGACTCATGCAGTTTAAATTCTGTTTAAATATAAGTCTCTTGGTCTATGGACAAGTTTTCCAAAAGCTCAATTAAATGTTCTTGGATTCCTATTCTTTCCAATGTTAACCTTAATTTGTAATGATCCATATTATGAAATACTTTACTTGTTCAATAAAACCTAAGTAATTGTCTTTCTAGTATCCTCTGCTTTCAGCCAAGATATATGTCAACAGTGATATTCCTAATTCCAAAGTTTCTTCTAAATCCATTTGAACTTTGGGCAATACCCTATCAATGTATTTATTCTATAATTTTTAAAATCTCTTCAGCAAAAATTTACCTCATGTGATATAAATGATTTCATCAAATTCAATAATTTCCTCATTCTGTTGGATAATTTCTTTTCTGACAGATCATACATATAGATCCTGTCCATTCAGTTGGCCAGGTAGATGTCTTCCAAATTTGTTGATATTAATGAGTTTGTGCTTCCAGTGGGTTGCATCTATTTGTTGAAACATCTCAATTCACATTCTATCAATTCCTGAAGCCTAGTTTTGTTGTGGATTTCAACCCCACCCCCCATTATCTTTAGCAAAGCTTGAACTTCTTCCTTCAATTTTACTAATTTCTATCATGTGGTACTTTTTTTT
>NW_006399801.1:5268689-5270962 GCF_000299155.1 Elephantulus edwardii
TATAAGCACAATCAAGTGTTCTGGGATTCCAATTCTTCTCAGAGTCAGCCACAGTTTGTTGTGACCCACACAATCAAACACCTTTGCAGTCAACGAAATACAGACAGACATTCCTCTGGTACTCTGTGCTCTAACCAAGATCTTCCTAACATTAGCTTTAGTATCTCTAGTATCACAGTCTCTTCTAAACCCAGCCTATTTTTCTGGCAGTTCTCTGTTGACGTACTGTTCCAGGCATTTTTGGATAAGTTTCAGCAGAATCTTGCTTGCATGTGATATTAATGATATTGTCTGATAATTTCCTCACTCTGTCGGGTCACTTTTCTTTGGAATGGGAACAAATGTAGATCTCTTCCAGTCAGTTGGCCAGGTGGTTGCCCACCTGATTTCTTCATACAACTTGGTGAGCATATCCAGGGTAGCATCTGTTTGTTGAAATATGTCATTGGGTATGCCGTTAAGTCCTAGGGCCTTGTATTTTTGTCAAGTCTTTTAAAGAAGCTTGAACTTCTTCCTTTATCACCACAGGATCTTGCTCAATACGTTGTTTCATGAAATTCTTCTGTGTCAGTCAATTCCTTATGGTACAATGACTCTGTATACTCCTTCAATCTTCTTAATGCTTCCTGGATCATTTAATATTCTACCCAAAGCTTCCTTGAGCAGTGCAACTCAAGGCTTGGACTTATTCTTCAGTTCTTTCAGCTTGTTGAGTGAGTTCAGCTGTTTTGACTTTCTGTCTCTAGCTCTTTGCACATTTTATTATAATACTTTGCTTTATCTTCCCATGCTGCCCTTTGAAATCTTCTGTTTAGCTTCTTAGTTTCTTGATTTCTTCGTTTTACTTTGGTTTTTCGACACTCTAGTGCAATCTAATTTTGCACATGGTCTATTTTTAAAAACAATGTGAATATTTTTGAGGGGCAACAGGAAATCTTTTGGGGTGTAAGAAGGGATGGATACTAGATTAAATTTGCCCATGCATAAAGGTAAAATTATAATTTAGTACTAGATCATAACAAATGGATGGGAAAAAATGAAGTTACCATTTCATTCAACCTGGATTAACAATTAATATCCATGTAAGCGTAGTAAAGCAATTAAATGAATCCTTTAATTAAATGAATTAAATGTTTTGCATTGCCAGAATCTGTTGCAAAAGCAAAGATGTCTTTAAAACTCTAAAAACAAAAATGTCATTCTGAAGGCTAAGGTGTTCTTGGCCTATGTCATGGTCTTTTCAATCATCTCATATACATGTAAACCCTGGGCAACGAAGAAAGAGGACAGAAGAATTGATGCATTTAAACTGTGATGCTGCAAAGAGTATTGAAATTGTTGTGGCCTGTCAAAGAGTGAACAAGGCAATCTTAAAATACATACAACCAGAGATTTAACTCCTGAACTGAGGATGACGGGACTTTGACTCACTTAGTTTGCACATATCATCAGAAAATATCAATTGCTAGGGAAGGATATGCTTGATAAAAGAAAGCATCGCTGAAAATGAAAGGAGACTCTAAATAAGATGGATTGATACAATAGCCACAGCAGTGGACTCAAAGACAATACAAGAGTTGGCTGTGTTCCTTCTGTTACATATAAGGCTATTACAAGTCAGAACTATCTTGAGAGGAACTAATAACAACTAGGGAGCTCTGATTGCTTAGAGTTAAGGAATTGTACTGTGAACACAAACGTGTGCAGTTCGAATCCACCACCTGTTCTTTGGGAGAGAGATAAGCAATCTCCTTCTACGTGATTTATTGCCTTTGAGAACCTGCTGGAGGGTCAGCAATGGGTCACTTATGACTCAGTGGGAAGCAATACCTAGATCATGGAGTGCAAATGGATCAACTAAGAGAAAGTGGCTTTTGAGGTGTCCTAGTTCTTAAGTGCACTCTGAGGGTCTAGTGGCAAGATACTGTGCTACAATTCCGAAGGCCAGCAGTCACTCCACAGGAGAAGGACGGGCAGTCTCCTCCTGTGTGATTAACTGCCTCTGCAAACCCGCCGGAGGGTCACTATGGGTCGGTTCCCTCTTGAAGGTAAATAACAACTATAACAACAACAACAACAGTCCTTAAGGAGTGGTCCTGCTTACTCCAAAGCTGCACCTCTCAGGTGGTTTGAACCTACTAACCAGCCATGAATGAAGGAAAATTAGAAATTGTTAAGAAAGAAATGGAACGCATAAATATTGGCATACTAGGCATTGGAGAGATGAGATGGACTGGCATGGGGCATTTTGAGTCAGATGACCATATGATATA
>NW_006399801.1:5273512-5299942 GCF_000299155.1 Elephantulus edwardii
CAACAACAGCCACTCCATAGGAAAAAGATGGGTAATTTCCCATGAAATTTACAAACTCCAAAAACCCACTTGAGGGTCACCTATGAGGAAGCAATAAATTTTTTGAAGATTTTTCTGGTTTTGGTCTTTTCCCTTCAGTGTTGATGAAGACTACAGAAACAAGAGGTCTCATTCTCCTAATTCTCTCAGGTCCCTGCATATCCACATGGGGAATAACTTTAAATCCCAGGAAGGGTCTTCCTTAGTAGACAGTCTCAGAGCACATAGAAAATGACACCATGCTTGGTAAAAAAGAATCAACAAACACAAGGAAAACCCTTAAGAGTTGAATTGTCACAACAGCCTTAACAATGGGCTCAAATCTATCAAAGATCAGGAAGATGACACAAGACTGAGCACATTATTCGATTCTGTTGTGTTTAAGTCTGACACTGTAATGACTTAATGGCTATTAAAAAAATTTGTAAGGAGTTCTGGTGGCCTACTGGCAAAGAAAATGTGCTACAATCCCAAAAGCAAGTGGTTTGAGGCTAAAGATGGACAATTTCCTCCTATGAGATTAACTGCCTCTGAAAACCATAGGTGGAGGGTCAGCTATGAGTTGGTTCCAACTTTGCAGTATACAACAACAACAACAACAACAACGGTATTTGTAGCATTGTTAAATTTGACAAATAAGTACACTCAGTCATATCACAACCTTTTCTAGTTCTCCCTGAAATTTTGTAATTTTAAAAAATAGATTAATGCAGGACATTGAGGAAATCCAAAGGAGTCCATCCAAGGCTCAGTACAAGATTATGAAATAAAGGATTTCATATATGTGCTTATATAATGTGCAAAACTCTCATCTGTGCTATTATATTCAGAGTTAGATGGTTCTTATCTACATATGTGATATCTTAGACTTTTATATTCATGCCTCAGTATTGTCCTTTGACTTTCACAATCTAGTCTCAGAATTTACAGGGATTTAATTATCAACTCTAATCAATACCTCTTGCCTTTCTTGGCTATTTTGATTCACCACCACAATTACAGCTGAAAGGTGAAATATTTTGTTACCAACATTTGGAAGTCTAAAAGTCCATAAATTATTAAATTGGGCTGATTAGTCCCAAATGGTGCAAACTATAAATGTGCTTAGTTGTTAATGGAAAGTTTCCAATTTTGAGCATACTCTGAAGTGTGTGTAAAGAAAGGCTTGGAGATCCACTTACAAAATATCAGCCACTATATAGTAGGTGGAGCTCATGGGACTTTGTGGGGTTGCCCTGAGTTGGAGCCCCCTGGATGGCTACTGAGTATCTTTTAACATACTGGATAATTGGGCTTCCTGGTTGACAGAATTTGGATCTGTTGTTTATAAGCTCTCTATGAGTTGTTCATAAATCGCTAACAATAGCAACTAATAACAAGAGTGTCTGAACAATAGTTAAGTGCTTTGCTGTTTGCCTGAAGATCAGCAACCAGTCTACAAGATAAAGATAATGCGGTGGTTTAATTTTGTAAATATTTACACTCTGAACCTCTATACGCGCTTCAGTTGTATCCAATTTTTCACTATGGGTAAGAATCAACTGGATTCTTAGTTTAGGAAATGGTTAACCAAAAACATATCAAGTTGAAAGGACATTGAGCCAACAGAATGACTGACGAGAGGATGAAAACAAATGACAGAGGCTTTGTTTCTGCCTTACATTTCTTTCTTTTCTAAAGTAGTTAGTGGAAAAACTGGGGGGGAAAATGTTGGGAGATAATCTGTCAGTCTTTATTGTTGTTGTTACTGTCAGTCAAGCCAAGCAAGCATAGAGAAATGGCTTCTCCTAGGAAGTCTGACACATACACTGTCACCACCTACAGTAATCTAAGACTCAAACACCCACTTTTTCCCCTTCAAGGCTCTTTTCCACCTGTAAAGCTTCTTTAATTATTAGTGTGCATGCTTTATGGTCCCCTTTCTGCCTTCTTGATCTGGAAGATGAGGAGTTTGTCTCTGAAAATTGACAACATAGTCAGTGTACTGAAAGCTATTAATTCCCACAGAAGTAACACTTATTGTCAAACACTAATTCAGTTCTAACAACACCATTTCACCAATTTTAACTCTGGAGACTGAAAAGTGCAAGGCACACCCAGCTTGAGAGCAGATAGTTGCCCCTACTGTCATAAGATGAAGGATTGGTTGGTTGGTCATTCTGACAAAAGATAAACTGAAGTTTAGAAAAGATAAAAGAAAGTAGCTAATTAATTAGAAACACATTATTGTCATTTTGAGCCTGACTCATGGCAACTCCCTGGGCAGTGGAGCGAGGGAATTCTGCTTTGTAGTGTATTCAAGTGCCTGTTTTTTCAGAAGTAGATTATCAGGCTTTCTCTTCCAAAGCAGCTCTAGGCAGACTTGGTGCTCCAAACTTCTGGGTAGAATTGTCACCTTCTATGCATGAAACTGGGGTTTGGATCCAGGCTAATGTACCTCAAATGCAGCCATCACCCATCTGTCAGTGGGGTCTTGTATGTTGCTAGGATGCTGAGTAAGCTTCAGCAGAGCTTCTAGATGAAGAGGGACTCTCCTCAAAATCAGCCAGTGAAAATGTTAGGGATCACAATGTCAGACCTGGGCAATGTTCTGTTATGATTGGGAGCGGGTGTCAATAAATGACAGCTAACAGCAACAATACATCAATTATGAAGTGAAATGCTGATTTTTAGACCCCTTATGTGCTTTGGAGAAGAGCACTGAACAACCCATGGATGGCCAAGAGAACAAATAGATATGTCTTAGAGAGGGTACAGCCGGGGTACTCTTTGAAGGCAGAGATGATGAGGCTTCATCTCACATACTTTGGGCATGTTGCTAGGAGGGGCTATTCCTTGGAGAGGGACATGATACTGGGAAGGGTGCAGGATCGGCGAAGAAGAGGAAGACCCTCAACCAGGTGGACTGACACGGTGATGGCTGCAGTGGGCTTTAGTGTGTCAGGAAGTGTGAAGGTGAGGCAGGATAGAACAGAATTCAGATCTCTTGTTCATGGGGTCGTGTTGAGTCATACTCCACTCTATGACACCTAACAACAACAATGCGCTTAAAATTGTGGTGTTGGTGAAGAACATCGAACATATATAGTTGCAAACAGAACAAACATGACTTTCCTGGAGGAAGTATAACCAATGTGTTCCTAAAGAGATAAAGATTGTGAAAGCTCATCTCACATATTTTGGGCATGTTGTCAAGAAAGGCCAGTCTCTCTCTCTCTTTTTTATAATTTAAATTTATTATTAATTTCAGTAAAAATTTACATAGACTTTGGATTTCCGTTCATTCATTGTTGCACTTTTCTCCCCTCTCAGCCCTCCGCCCTAGTACACTACCCTCTTAAAAAAGTAAAAGAAAAATTCTTTCATTGTTTTACAAACCCTCTCCCAGGTCCACTCCACCATATAGCCTTCGCTCTAGAATCCTGTCATGATGAAAATATACCTAATCACATATCCCTTTTAAACAGTTTTCTCCCTCATCTGTTTCAATGCAGTATACCTTATTGAACCTATCTTTCTCAGTCTCTCCCCAACCCCAAGGTCAGTCCTGTTTTACAACAGTGGCACAATGCAGTATTTGTCCTTTTGTGACTGAGATACTTCACTCACCATAATGTCCTCCAGGGTCACCCATTTTGAATAATATTGCATGAGTACCTTGTTTTTCAATGCAGCATAATATTCCATTCTGTGAATATACCACAGCTTCTCTATCCATTTGTTTGTTGATGGGCACTTAGGTTGTTTCCAACTCCTTGCTATTGTGAACAAAGCCGCAATAAACATGTCTGCTTGGATGTCAGTTATGATTTCTTTGGGGTATATTCCCAGTAGTGGAATTGCTGGGTTAAATGGTATCTCTATTTGTACTTTTTGAGAAAGCACCATACCGCTTTCCACAGTGGTGGCATGATTGAAAGAAAGGCCAGTCTCTTTTGAAAAACAAATCATGTTGAGAAAGGTAGAGGATCAGCAAAAAAGGGGAAAAACCCTCAACAGGATGGATAGACACAGTGATAAAAAGAAACCATGCACTTGATCATGGTGGAGATTGTGACAACCATCCAGCATAGGAGCCACTTTCCATCTGTTGTTCATGGGGTTGCTGTGAGGTGTATTTGACTCAACAGCATCTAACAAGTGCAACAACAATGCATGACATTTCCTATTTTAAACCAATTGTATTCATTTTCTGGAGACTCTTCTCTGTGATTTTGCCACAGGTGAAAGAGGGAACCCCTGTGGACCTGCCCCATTGTGAAGGGTAATGAATGGACCTTTAGGATACTGCCTGGGGCTATTGGCTGCAAGGTACGGTGTATGTACATTTTCTAGACCTAATTTGCTGCTACTTACTTTGCAATTTCCCAAATGAAACACAATGTTTTTGAATAGTCTCAGTAAAAAGGCCTTTTTGTCAAAAAATACTCCAATCATTTGGCTACTTCTTAGTTGAGTTGTTGCAGTATGCTGTCAAGACACACACAATTTGAGAGCACAAAGCTGACCCTCCAGGGGGTTTTCTGAAGCAGTAAATGGCACTGGAGGAGATTGTCCATCATTCTCCCACAGAGCAGCGGGTGGATTCAAACTGTGTGCCTTGTGATTACAGCCCAGTCTTACCATCAGGCCACAAGAGCTCCTGGCTTAGTTGGGTGATGAGAATGAATGTGTTTTATTGGAAGACTGTCCAAGAATCAAATAAGTTTGTTACCTGAATCTTTTGTCAGCATGTTTATATAGTTTTTGGTTCAAGAATCTTGGTACTATAACAGTTAAATGTTCAGCTGCTAATCTGAAAATTAGCTGTTCAAATTCCTTAGAGGTTCCTGTAAAGATACTGCCAAGAAAAGCCAATGGCTAGATCTTCTTTGTCACTGAGAGTGGGACTTAACTCTGACACCCAGAAACGATGACAATAGCATTTGACACAAAGTAATAACAACAAAGTACTCCTGGGAACTAATAAAACGAAAACCAAACACAACTCTGCTGAATGTCATATTATGATTTATTGACTTGAAAACGTTAATTTTAAGATACTCTGCATATTTGTCTTGTGCATAAGGTAAAAAGATCAGGGCACTGTTTGTAGTGTGAAAAAGTCTTCTGAATTTAATTGAAACTGTCATTTGCTAGATGAAAACTGAAAAAGTTTTCAGGAATTTAGACAACATCATCATATCACATATACTGTAAGCCAGCAAGATTTCTAAAATTTATCACATTCAAACTAACATTAATGCAAATACTATGAAAGAATTTAATAGTGGAACAGATGAGCTGTAAACAATGTCTATGGCAGTATTTTCTTGTCAGTTATACCATAACAGACAATAAAAACAAGGGTAATGACAGAAAGGACTAATATTTAACCACACTAACATATAATATTTTTAAAGATAAAGAGCTGACATAATCTGTTATCAAACTATCAACAGAACAAGTAAAACAATCCTGAATGATTGAGACAAATTTTCCCCTTTCGTGCACTGAGATTGTTTTACATATCTTTACT
Organism: Elephantulus edwardii; assembly: GCF_000299155.1. NCBI lineage: Eukaryota > Metazoa > Chordata > Mammalia > Macroscelidea > Macroscelididae > Elephantulus > Elephantulus edwardii. The sequence continues at coordinate 5,279,070 of NW_006399801.1, forward strand.
CACTTAACCCCTGTTATTCTTATACCTTTTTTGATTACTTTCATTCCAAGTTAGTGATTTTTTTCTGTTTGATGGGATGAGATTGGGAAACACAATCACGTCAGGATATGACAAGATTTAATGTGATGCATTTCATCATTTCACTGAAAACCTGAATCTGTTTTGCACTTTCATTTCTGTGAAACCTGATGTTCATACTCTCATTGAACTAATCGTGTGTGAGTACTTTTTTAAGGACTTGCTCTCTTAATTGCAAAGTCTTTCATCGATGATGCCTAAAATCATGCTTGCCAAGTTTGGCATGTATGTGTGTGCATGTATGTGTGTATGTGTACACACACATACACTTATGTAGATGCCAGTGTACATCTGCAACACATGCACATTTATGGATACAATGCCTTTGACTGAATATAAAAATATGCCTCTTTTTGCAATCCATAAGAATGTACCTTAGGCATATTCCAGCCCATCCTCTCCAAGCACATAGGGCTCCAGTCTCTCAAGTCTAGTTGGAGGTAAGCTGCTATATCTAGAATACTGTTGGCTAAGATATGTTTATTCACATACTCAGTGTCCATACGCTGTACATCTTAACAGATTATCACATTTCCCCTCATGCTTCAAGGAATCAGTTTGTTTATTAATTTCTTACCCTCAGAGCCTCTTCTTCACTGCCCAGCCCCAGCCATCTAAACAATTTCCTTTGTTGATATATACTTTTATTTTCCCTTTGTGCCAAATGTAACTAACAAGCCATACATTTAGTGGGGCCGATACAATAATTACTCACAAGAATTATGCTCTGCTTCTAGAATGTCAGTTCATAATGCAACACAGTTCTTTTACAGATAAGGGATTTTTAATAGACAGGAATGAAAATGTTGGCTCATGACAACGAACTGAAGAAAGAAGGTGTGCTTGCTCTCCAGGCCACCAGGAAGGATATGGCATCCACAGTCAGGAATCTCTGTGGCTGTAGAAAGTGGAATTAACAACAATGTCCGGAGAAGAACTTCTCATACTTTATTGCAAACATGAATCACCTGGAAATCTTGTTAAGCTACAGATTCTCATTCAGTAAGTCTAGAAAGGGCTACGAGTCTCTATTTGTAATATGCTTCTAGGTGATGCTGATTAGACTGGTCTGAGAACTAAAGTTTGGCAGTGTCAAATCCTAACCACTAGACCACCAGGGACACTGAGAACTAAATTTTGAATAGAAAGGAGCTCATGCATTCCAGGACTTCCTGAGTGGTGCAAATGGTTAAGGAGTTTGGTCGTTAACAATAAAGTTGTTGGTTTGAGTCCAGAGAAAGAAAATTCTGGCAAGCTTTTTTAAAAAAAAAGCGCCATTAAACCTCTATGGAGAATTCAGACACACACGGAGTAACCATGAGTCGTAATGTAGTCGATGGCAACTGGATTGGTAACACAGCACCAATGTATTGATTCCAACTCAGAGAGACCCTCCAACACTGTAAATGGCAATGTGAGGAGACTACCCATCATTCTGCTTTGGAGAAGCTCGTAGATTCAAATCACTGGAAAAACTGACAACATGATTTCATATGGACTATGTCACCAGAGCTCACTTCGAGTTAATCAATACATGTGAATTAGAAAATAATTACTGTGAATAAAAACATACCTCCATTTATAAGTGCTTTCACAATTAATTTCTGGCTTGATCCATGTCACTCTGTACAATTCATCTCACTGAAGAATAATAAAATTAAATTATTACTTTTGTGAGTAGAAGTCCCCCTTGCCACTTTTCTTGATGCTCTTGGAGAGAACATTTTCTTTATTTGAAAACAAAGGTCAAAAAAAAGATATGTTGTAAAGCAATGCTGTAAGATGAAACCACATTTCAACCCCTGGGCATAATGTCTTTGATACTGGATTAAATAAATAATTTATATTATAGCGGATATTCTTGGATAGAAGTGCATTTCCTTTCAATGCCGGTTTTGCTAAAGGTCTGTCCCTCCAGAAAGGCACAGTTTAATTGCCCTACTTCAGTATGTTGTTTTTTTTTTTTTAAATATAGCTCCATGATAAAAAAATAATTGAATTCTGAACATTCACTTAAGTATTTAGGGGAGTCTTCTTCCATCACGGAAATGCTTGTTGAGGCACCAGATCAAAGGAAAGAACTGACTCTGTGTGAGTATGCAGTGTTTTGTAGCGCATGTTCACGTATCTTCATTTTTCCTTTGCCTTCGGGAGGAGTTCTGACGAGGAGACAGCTTGCAGAGTCAAACTGAGACGATGCCACCGAGCTCAGATCCTGCTCTGTTGTAGCAAAAGTGTCCTCAGTTCTCTCTCTCTCTGATCCTCCTGCCTGTACTTCTCCTCTAGTTTCTGCTTCTCAGAATCGGCACAGTAGAAAGTAGAATCAGGGCTCTTCCGGATCTGTTCGAACTGACTGAAATCAGCCACGTACTTTCCATTTTTGGAAAGAGAAACCACAGGCACAAACTCAAAGCCCCAGTAGATCTCCTCAGGGATGTACGATGTCCGGCTCTGGCAGACGGCGCTGGTGGACTCCACAGTGGCGTTGAGGAGGACCACCAGTTCAAATTCCTTCTCTTTTAGGTTTTCAGGCGTGAGGTCTCTCAGGGGACTTGTCTCATCCAGCACATGGTAGAACGTCATGGGCAGAATGAGGAAGGGGCTCTCGGAAGAGGAATCCACGTGGAACTTGACGGTGGCTTGGTTGAGGAGGATGCGCTCTCCCTCCTTGGTGACGTGCGTCTGCAGGAGCTTGCCAGAGAGCTGGCACTGGATCAGGAGACTCTTCCTCATGTTGGCCACCTGGATCACCAAGCACAGCTTCCCGTTCTGCTTGGTGATGACGGCGCAATGGCTGAACTTGATGGTCTCTGCTCGCTTTTTGGGTCTTGCGATTTTGGCCAGAAAGGTGCCCGTGATGAAGATCTCAATCAAGGTGGTGATGACCAGCTGAGCCACCAGCAGGAAGATGGCATGCGGGCATTCCTCAGTGATGGAGCGGACTCCGTAGCCAATGGTTGTCTGGGACTCCAGGGAAAAGAGGAACGCCCCTGTTAAAGAGTCTACTTTCATGATGCAGGGCGTGTGATTGGAGCTGTGCTCACTCGGCTCCAGGTCCCCATGAATGAACGCAATGGCGTAGTAGATCACTCCAAAGAGGAACCAGGTCATCACAAAAGTGGCTGCGAACAGAGTGAGCTTGTATCTCCACTTCATGTCGATGACGGTGGTCCACAGGTCCTGAAGGTATAATAGATATATGCCATCCACCTTGTCGATTCTTACATTGCTGTGTCCGCTTTTGGACATGACACGGGGTCTGTTGGTCTTGAGTTCAGATCCCGTGGTGTGCTTCACCAGGGGAGCACTGGACATGTTGACATGAATGGTGTCCATGGTCATGTTCTGGGACCACCTAGGGACACGACAAAGAAAAAAGGTGTTTCATTAAAGGTTCGGTGTTGGCAAATTTCTAGAAGAGCACAATAGAATAATATGTGTGAAGTAAGTATGACTATATATGCAAACTTTGGAGAGAAAGAAGAGACAGATGTCACAAAATCCTGAATGTAACTGAATTGTACCTGAAGTTGATAGCAGGCTGGAGGAAAGGACACAGATGTCAGAGGTACTTGAGGTGGGGTAGCAAATGGGTAACATAGGTAGCTGCAAATGGAAAGGTTGGAGGTTTCAGTCCACCCAAGGGCACCTCAGGAGAAAGACTCAGTGATCATGTAACAGTCTAATATAAAATTTTTTTAAAAAAGAATCAGCCTCAAGAACTCTGTGGAGCATAGGTCTCCTCTGACACACATGGTGTCTTGTTGAGTTGATCCCAACACAATGGTGAATGGTAGATGCTATAGAAAAGCATACCCAGCTTTAAATGAAGCCTCTGCAATTTACTAGCTGTAAGGTCAGCTATTCAACCTCTCTGGCACACTTCTCTATAAAGAGGTACCAAACCAACTTTCCAGGTTTTTTGTGCTGATTAAAGAAAAAAATGAATGTAAAATGCAAATAGAGCACCTAATATTAAAAATCAATGCTATCCTTGTTATCTGTTGCACATCTCTCATTATAAGCACGTATTTGCATTTGTGTGTTTATCGTGGATATCCCATTATTGTAAAGCAGAAACACAATTCTACTGCTCAGGGGAGAAATAGATAACAAAGGTGATACATATAGCAACACTCTACCATATAAGATAATTATTGATATATTACAGGAGAAAGATGGATAATCTCTTCCTGTGTGATTAACTGCCTCTGAAAACCCCCTGGAGGGTCAGCTATGAGTCGGTTCCAACTTCATGGTACACAAGAAAAACAAAAGATCACAATTAAAAATAAAGGAAAAAAATGTAAAAAAAAAGTTATTAATATATATATATGAATGTATAAAAATTTGAATACCAACGTAATATAAATAAAACAGGTAATACATTAAATTACCAATGTACATGACATCCCATCTATTAGCAATTTATTTTCCCCCAATCCAATAATAATTTAGAAACCATGATCTCTCTTAGTTCTCCAATACATTGAAAAAAAAAAAGCCAAAGAAAATACTAATTTATCAGACAACTAAAACCAAATTTTTCAGCATCATGAATGACTTTGTGAATATACTAGTTATTCTTCAAAAAGTGCCACCAATATATCATTTTAGGTGACAATCCATGGTTAACCATTTAGCTTTTCTTCTTTGGGACTAAGCCAGTACAAGGAATCTACTTTAAAGAACAAATGAAAAGATAAGTAAGTGGAGACATCTACCTTTACTGCAGAAAAGACTTGCCCAGAGAGCCGCTGACTCCCACACTCAGCCCCAGGGAATGCTTTGCCTATGTTAGCAGACAGGAAAAACCTGGCTGCAAGCGACAAAGTGTCTTATATATCTGCCTGATTAATCACCCTACATTCCTTGAAAAGATAATGGGAGTGATTACAGGGTAAGTCTACCTGGTTGACATGGTTTTTTATTTCACCTTGTTGGTATTTTAAGGATAAAAGAAATTCCCCCTTTTAGAAAGGAACTGGTATCTATTGGTCTGTGATTCATGTAATAAACTTTACAATTAGTGCAACATTGTCCCAATAGAAGTCCTGAAAGTGATCCCCTGGGTAATCCCCTTCCAGGTACAAAGGAAGCAGAAATGGTCACCAGGGGGAAAGAGAACCTGTTCAGGATGCGGAGGACCTGCTAGGCATTCTCATTTTCTTTCCACTACTACACGTGTGTCACGTGCCAAATGCACCTTTGAAATGCTGTTAGGGGTTGTGTTTTTTTCTTGGAAAAGAAAGCCACTTTTTTGGTTTCTTTGCAAGGAACAGGGGATGTTACTCAGAATTTCTTTACTTTGGAGAGGCTGACTCTAGTTACTTTGGGGCTCAATTTAGGAGAAAAATGCAGGATAACCGATGAATGGGGGTTTTATCATATCCTCAGCAGTGCTTCTCAGTAACCAAGAGGAAAGCCAACGCAATACAAGTTTGAAAACAAAACACCACAGTGGCTAATGCACAGACAAGCTCAGAATGCTGGTCCTGCCAAAGACAGATGCAGCTTAGGTACAAGTAACTGCATGCCTAGGTTTTTGCCTGTCTTTTTTTTTTTTTAAAGGGAACTTCTAGGGGAAAGTGCATGTCATTCAATCCACTGAAACAAAACAGAGGCTTAAAGTTTTGAGTCTGAGTGATACCCAAGTGCCCTGTGGGCACAAACAAAGCTCCAAGCTCAGTCTTCTGCCAGGTTCTGGAAACCTTGGCCCTGTTCACATGAACACAGCACCATGGAGCTTCTGTCTGAGGCTCTCTTTCAAATGGGCAGTGGATCAGGCTCCAGATAGGCTGTATCCTTTGCTCTTTCTGCTGAAAGCTTGTTTGCTGTATTTTTGTGTCCCTGGATGGTGTGAAAGGTTAATGTATGTGGCTGCTAAAGGAAAGGCTGAGAGGTGCCTTTGAAGAAAGGTTTGGCAATCTACTCCTGAAAAACTCACCACTGGAAGCTCTCGGACACACAGTTCTTTTCTGACACACGTGAGATTACCATGGGTCAGAATCAATTTGAAGGCAAATGACTATTAATTGGTTATCATTAGGTTAGCATTAGGCTTGGTGACACAAATAACACCTCCCCTCAGGGTTTTGGTAGTTGTATAGTGGGAGATAAGACTAAAAAAGACTTTTTAATTCTTCCGCCTCTTTCAATGGAAAACAGGGCAGCTGGTGGACAATATTCAAAGGCAGGCAGCGTTGGCCCACTCTGTCATCTCCCTCCCTCTCAGTGCCCTATGCCCTCAGGGTCTTTTTTACTACCTGATCGGAACTCAGCAAGTCAGAAGGTCTCTTCCTTACGGCAGATGGAATGTTCTTGCTCCCCTTCACCCACCTGGCTATCATGGGGTTCCGCTACTGCCTGAAAGAAAGAGGGACATATGGTGTTTATAAGTGTTTGTGAGAGTGCCTCAATGAAATAACCCTTAACTATTCCTCTAAGGACTGGACTGCAGCACTGACCTTCCACCCGCACCACCCACAGCTGTCCACTCTTACTCAGAGTCACCCTGTCCCTGGCACTCTGGCGTGCTGCACAGAAGGAAGGCTCAAGAACTGCTTTAAGAATTAAACTGAACCCCCAGCCATAGTCCTCACTGTGGAGATATCTGAGGGAGCTCATTCGCAAAGCCTGCTGGCAAGAGCGTGTCCCCCCACCCCTATAGAGGCCCCGCTGTGAGCGGACCAGCAAACGGAGGCAGGAAGGGGAAGTGCAGAGGAAGTAAACAGTGGCAACTGGAAGGGAAGAGTTTAGAATATTTTTACCGCCTGTGGAAATGCATTATTAAGGTTGCGTCACAGAATGTTAGAGTTGAAGGGACAGTTGAGATCATCTCAAAAGATATGCATTTCACGAATGAGGCAGCTGAGATGAGAATGACTAGTCTTCATCACAGAGCTGGTTGGTGGCAGAGGGAGAGCTATTCAAAGTCTTTGAAAGCTAGTATTCTTGTCTGTACACCACAAAATCTTCCCATAAGTAGTCTAGGCTTAATGTAATCTACTGTAAATTCAAGAGGTTCTTTTAGCTTTCTGCTTTTCTGAAAAAGAAAAAAAAAATGAGCACACACACACACACACACACATACACACCCATCCATTTGTATCTTTCTCTCACACACTCAGACACATGCTTCCAAGAACTTCCAGAGCTACCAAACATTGAGTTCCCAGATTCCTAGTTCTCAGGCTGGGAGTCTAAATCCAGGTGCCTGAAGGGATATACTCTCTCTGAAAGTTCTAGAGGAAGATTCCTTTTTGTCTTTCGTGACCTGTATTAGGATCAGGCTTTCCTCGATATTTAATTCATGTGGAGACCTTTCTGCCTCTGTGTATGTTCTTTTTTTATAAGGGTACCATAGAATTAGGTACTCACCCTACGCTACTCTGACCTCATGTTAATAAATACTATCTCCAAAGACCCTATTACCAAGCAAAGTTAGAGTCACAAGTCCTGAGGGTTAGGACTTCAGTCTATGTTTTGGAAAGACACGTCCCAACTCATAACAGCACTCTTTCCACTTCTTTCTGATGCACCAATTATCTATGATAATTACCTTTTTTATAGTGAAATTACCCCTGCCCACAGGACCCTGGAGATACAGATTCTCAAAATATACTCCTGGCATACTCAGTCAGTGACTTTTCAACACTGTCTTAACAAGACCACCACATCTTCCTCTCTACACCATCAATCTTCCATGTATGTTTTCTATATTTAGACTTCTTAATTCCTAGCATTTTGTTTCTCAACTGGCTTCATCCACAAGCTTTATTGTTGACACACGTATTTCATATAATTTTATATCTTGATTTAGGTTGTTGTTCCTCTTAGTGATTTGCAACCCACTTGGCTTAACTTCTAAACTATTAGGGGACAATAATAGTTTCCTAAAGTTAAGGAGGCAAAGAATGATAATAGAGAAGGACCAGCAGTATGAATCCACCAGCTCAATCTAAGAGAGAAAGAGAAGTAGTCTCCTGTAAAGGTTTTTACAGCCTCAGCAAGCCAAGAGGAGGTGGCTGTCAGTTGGAATTGACTTGATGGTAATGACTGGTTGGCATTTTTTAAGCCCATGAATAAAAAGACCAAGGTGCATCTGATTCAGGCCATGGTCTTCTCAATCACCTACTATGCATCAAAGAGCTGGACAATGAATAAGGATGGTAGAAGAAGAATTGATGCCTCTGAGCTGTGGTGCTGGAGAAGAGTACAGGCCAAGGACTTCCAAAAGAACAAACAGATATATATTGGGAAAAGTGCAGTCAGAGTGCTCCTTGGAGGCAAAGATGGCAACACTTCATCATTCATACTTTGGATATGCAGCTAGGAGAGGTTATTCCTTGGAAAAGTAGATCATGCTTGGAAATATGGAGGGATAATGAAGATGAGGAAGACCTCCAATGTGACTTCAACAATGAGCTCTAGTGTGTCCAGAATGACGAAGACGGCACAGGTTGGGTTCAGGTAGGCTGTTCATAGGGTTGCTATGAGTTGTACTTGACTCGATGGTAGCTAACAGCAGCAGCAAGAATTAGAGCCTTGGTGGTTCAATAGTTGAGCACTTGGTGGATAACCCAAAGGTTGACAGTTTGAAATCACCAATAGCTCCCTGGGAGAAGAAATATAGGAAACGTCATGGGGTTTCTGTCCTAGAGTGGTTATGAGTTGAAACTGACTTACAATTGGCAAACAATAATCCTATAAATGAGCCATTAGTAGAAGCCCTGACTAGTTTTCTTTTATCTTTGAAATAGTATTTATATCTCTAGATTCATGATAGTGTCCTAAGTTGTTACTTGGCATTGTACTCCTTAGAATGGAGCTATCTCTCTGACGTGTTTGCCACTATTGAAGAGAGAGACCAATCTTATCCCTTCCCACTTCAGCCAATAAAAGGTGTATTGTGTCATCTTTTAGAATTCATGTTTCAGAGAATTTGTTTCCTGGAGATAAAGGAAGGAAAACAAAGTCTTTTTTAAAACACAAAAGAACTGACGGTACATTAAGAAGATATTTAACCTCATAAAACTACACCACCAATGCAAGAACAAAACAAGAAGAATGGAGAAAAATGGAAAGGGTGGTCCCATCATCTCTTCAAAAGAGAAAGAATAATGCCAAAGAATGAGAAACCTGCATGAATGATGATCAAAGAAACTAACCACAGTGAACTGGAATCCATTGTTACATCGAGGAGAAACCTACCTTATGAATGATGATTGCTGGAAAGAATATGTTCCCTCACCCCTATTGAGACTGTGTTGTCAGAAAAAAAGAAATGTGCATATACCAAGCAAGAATGTAGCCAGAAGTGATCCAGAGTAGAAATGATCTATACTGACAACAATAATAATGATCATGGAGATAAATAATAACAGTAATGAGAGCAACAGCAATGGCTATAATAAATAGATAATAATACTGGGCACTGGTTGAAGAGCTTCCTATATGGGAATTCAATTAACCTTCACACCACCTTGCGAGCTAATGACCATAATTATTTCCAAGAAACTGAAGCACAGAGGTTGAATGGATTCCCCAAGTTCCCAACAATTGATAAGGTGGGGAGCACCTACACAGGTGTCCATGCTCTTAGATCCCATGGCCCAAGCAAACCCTTTGAGTCAATTCTCACTCAGAATTGGACACAGTAGAACTGCTTTATTTGGCACACAAGTCTATAACTCTTTAGCGGAGCGGAGTACCACAACTTTCTGCCTTGTGGGTATTACAATTAGCAGCAACTACTTTGTATGGCTCCTGCTACAAAAGGTAAAAAAAAAAAAATTCAAGACCAAACTTCTCGGTAGGTAATGATTCTGATTCAGGGTATTTCCTAGCAGATTTCCTAGAAGTTAGGGACCTTTCCAAATTATTGAGGAGTAATAAAGTCAGCTTGAGGATTGATTCAAGTGCCTCTGATTCAGACCGGGATATTTTCAATCGCTTGTATGGATCTGCAAAGTGGACAATGAATAAGGATGACAGAAAAGAACTGATGCCTTTGAGCTGTGGTGTTGCAGAAGAGTTCTAAACATCCCTTGGACTATGAAATAGAACAAACACATATGTTCTGGAGAAAGTGCATAAGATGATAAAGCTTTGCCTCACATACTTTAAGCATGTTGGTATTACCAGAGAGGTTAGGTTACTCCTTGGAGAGGGACATGATGCTCAGAAAGGTCGGTGAAGGAGAGGGATACCCTTGACCAAGTGGATTGACACTGCGACTGCTGTAATGGGCTCTGTTGTATCAGGAAGTATGAGGATGGTACAGGAGAGGACAAGGTTCAGATTTGTTGTTCATAGGGTCGCTATGGATCATTCTCGACTCTACAGCATCTAACAACAACTTCAACACAAGCAGAATGCCACAACTTTCTCCCCAGGAGTGACTAGTACGTTTGAACTGTGATCCTCTAGTTAGCAATGCCACTCTTACCCAAGTAAGCTCCATACCAGTATGGTTGCTGCTTTTGTTATGTACCTTGAGTTGGAACAGACTCAGAGCTGACCTCCCAATGGGTTTCCAGCGGCAATAAATCACATGGAAGGAGATTGACCTTCTTTCTCCCACTTGATAGAGGTGCTCAAACTTGAACTGCATTAAAATCACTTACACGTCTCAGAGGTATAGTGGCATAGTGGTAAAGGCTGGAGGTTCAAACTCACAAGCTGCTCAGATGGAGAGACAAATGCAATTTGTGTCTATAATGATTTACAGCTTTGGAAATTCTGTACTCTATAGTTATTAAGAATTGGGATTTACTTCATGGCAGTAGTGGGTAGGTGAAGATTAGGAATTTACATTTCTAACAGATTCTTTTAGGTTTCAGATTCAGGGACATAATTTGAGCACCAGTGCCACTGTGGTGTATGTTGTTGTTATGTGCTGTTATGTTGCTTGTGACTCATAATGACTCTGTGTACAACAGCCCTAAACTCAGCTCTATCTTGTGCCAATCTTATTGTCTCTGACACACCTACCCCCATTACCCCAGTCACTGAATCAATCCATCCTATCGAGGGTCTTCCTCTTCTTCGCTGTTCCTCCACCATCCCAAGCATGACACTCCCTCTCCAAGGAGTGGTCCCTCCTTGCATCATGCTATGGTATGTCAGATGAAGCTTCAGAATCCTTGCCTCCAAGGAGCAGCCTGGTTTCATCCTCTCTAGGCAGAATCTGTTCATTCTATTAGCAGTCCATGGTACACTCAATACTCTTCTCCAGCACCACAGCTCAAAGACATTAATTCTCCTTCTATCATCCCTAGTCATTGTCCAGCTCTCTGATGCATAGCAAACGATTGCAAAGACCATGGCCTGGATCAGGTGCCACAACCCCCTGACAAAAATGCTTATCTCTTCATTTTTCTCTTAGCTTTCCAGACCAATACTCTTTTTCTTTCTTTCTTTTTTATTATTATTAATTTTAATGAAAATTTACAGAGACTTTGGATTTCCATTCATTCATTGTTGCACTTTTCTCCCTCCCCTCCCCACTCCCAGTTTGCTCTTCTCTTTGAAAAGTAAAAGAAAAATTCTTTCATTGTTATACAATCCCTCCCTCCAAGTCCACTCCACTATGCAGCATTCATCTCCTGTCATGACAATAATACCTAATCATATATCTCTTTTAAATAGTTCTCTCCCTCATTTGTCAGACCAACACTCTTGTGTGCAAGTATCGAGAACACCTGTTTCTTAATGTCCAATTCCTACCGGCCTACTATATGAATAGGGAGCTCTGGTGGCCTGGTGGAAGGAAGCTGCCAAAGCCGTTCTGCTGGAGAAGTTTCGGCAGTCTCCTCCTATTTGATTTACTGTCTCTGAAAACCCACCCAAGGGTCAGCTACAAATTAGTTCCAAATCGATGGCATACAAGAAAAATAATATATGAATACCAGCTACTCAATTATGTTTTTATTGTTAAGTACTGTTGTGTTGATTACCAGTCATAGTGACCATCTATCTGTACAACAGATTTGAAACTTGTCCTATTCTGAAGGGAATAGAAGACTAAGTAAAAAAAAAAGATAGCCAAAATTAAGTACAGAAAAATCTTGTCTTCACACAGTAGTTGCTCGTCCATCTCTTCTGCCAGCTAGCATGTGCATATTTAATCTTTTTTTTTTATAAGTTTCAACATGGTTCCTCCTGTTGTTTAGTGAATGCTTTGTTAGGAAAGAAATGTCATTTAAGAATGATTTTTCTTCTTTTCCTTGCTGTAAAAAAACTGAGAACTTCTGAAAACTCTACTGAGTTGGGCTTAATAAGGTTTTGCTGCCCTCATTCTAGGTAAATCTTCAGCCTTTGTGATCTAGTGGATAAAACACACACTTGGGCCAAAGAATGATTAAAGAAAGGCTGGAATGGCATCAGAACCCCCACCTCCCCAGTCCTGAAGTTTCTCAACAAATCTCAAGTGACCTTAGTCCACGAACCATTAGAAAGGGTGTTGGACACAGAAGAATGAAATCCAAATCAAAGCACGAGCTTGGATTTTCAAATTAAAATTAGAATTTCAATTATCTGACTTAATCTCTCATAAGTCAAAACTTCCTATTTGTGAGTAAAATTGCTTGCAAAGGCTTCTTGGACATCATAGATTTCTGTCAAACAATATTTTGATGATTTTTTTTGTCAGTGAATTACAAGTACCTGGATTGAGGTTCACGTTAAGTACACTCGGGTTTAAGTATTAAGTAGGGAAAACGCTTGACAAGAGCGTACATGGGGTTCACTGAACTCACAAGGTTTAAAAAGTAATTGAAAATAAAACCAGTCAGGCTTAACTACCCTTTCATTGGATCCTGTGACCGTGGCCGCACAAACGTGTGTGCTGGTTTGGCTTTGTGCCACTTGCCTCCGTCCTCTTCAAAGCCTCCTGAGATTCGCTCCAATGGCTGGTCTGACTGCTCTGCATCCCTTTCTGGACTTCTCCAGTGCCAGCTGAGGACAGAGATGACTTTGCCCAGGTGGCCTCTAAAACAGATACATTCATTTGCAGAGAACAAAGTGTCCAAAGTTGGCACTCAGCAGATACCAAAGGGCACTCCTGGTTAATCTGATTTTTGTTTGCTGGAGAAGTTATTCATTCCTTCTGTCAACCCATTCTTTTCCTCTGTCAGCCCATTCATGACTGAGACGTCTATAGGGAAGGCCAGTCTCTTGGAAGCTGCACATTTAGTCATTTTCCTCCACAAGCATCCCAAGTATGTCAGGAGTTGGGATTATGGCACAATATCAAGTTAGTTCTCTAGCAGCCCTTGGGTGGTGCAAATTGGTAATGAGATTGTCTCCTAACCACAGGACTGGAAGTTCAAGTCTACCCTGACGTGCCTTGTAAGAGAGATCTGGCAGTCTACTTCTGAAAAACCAGCCATTGAAAATAGTCTGCAGACCTCCTCTGACGTACATGAGGGTCATCAGAAGGCAGAACCAAATCTAGGGTAACTGGTTTCTTTCTCTCAATGACTTCTATTTTGAAGATATAAACAGCCGTGATAGCTGCCGTCCCCTTGTGATACACTGTATGATTCTTCCAGGCATTTATTTAGCACACCTCTCTGCTGGGCTGGTCCAGTCAGGATCCCTTTCTAGTCCTGCCCTTGTGAGGGGGTCGTTTTTCTACAGTCCCTTACTTCAGTCAAGACCATGTGACTAGTTTCATCCAATTGACTGTAAGCAGTAATGACTCAACCCACAACTGAGACGCACACCAAACTGTCATTGATTTTGGTCTCTTATTTCTGACTGGGTTTGGTCCTTTTTCTGGAACACAGGTGAAAGATGACATTTGATGCTAAGCTACAAGTGGACCACCGCTATGGCAGAATTCATACTGCTGTAAACCACTGAGTTCTGGGGGTCGTTTGTTACTGAAGCAAAGTCTAATGAAAACCTCATAATAGAAACACTCCTACAAAATGCTTTTGTGGTTTAGGATTTTGCCAGATCTCTCTTACAAGGCACGTCAGGGTAGACTTGAACTTCCAGTCCTGTGGTTAGGAGACAATCTCATTACCAATTTTGCTTTTACCTGACCTACAAGTACTAACATTTGAAGGGTACATAGTGATAAAGAAATGTGCTGCCATCCCAAAGGCGTATGGTTCAAATCCATGGGAGAAATATCAGAAATCTCTTCACATGTGATTAAACAGCTCTTGGAAGCCCTGTCCTGAGCCAGTCTCACTGACTCTGACACACCAAACCCCATTGTGCCAGTTACTGTATCAGTCCATCTCATCCAGGGTCTTCCTCTCCTGTGTTTTCCCTCCACCCTTCTGAGCATGATGCCCATCTCCAAGGGTCAGTGCCTCCTGGCCACATGCCCAAAGTATGAAAGACAGATCCTAGCCTCCAAGGACAAACTTGGTTTCACTCTATCCAAGACAGACCGTTTTGTTTTCTTGGCAGTACATGACATGTTCAAGACTCTTCTCCAACACCACAACTCAAACTTCTGTCATCCTTAGTCATTGTCCAGCTCTCCGATGCATAACAAGAATTGCAAAGACCACGGGCTAGATCAGGTGCACCTAGTCTCTAGGCTGACATCATTGCTTTTCACCACTCTGGAAAGGTCCCTGACAGCAAATTTACCTAATGCAATTTATCTTTTGCTTTCCTGACTGTTGTTGCCAAGAGTGTTGATTGTGGAGCCGAGAAAGCTGTAACTGTTAACTATCTTTTCTCCATCCATCATGGTGCTGCCAATTGGCCGAGCAGTGATGATCTTTCTCTTCTTGCTGTTGAGTTTCAATTCACATTGAAGACTGGAGTCCTTGACCTTCTGTAACAAGTGCTTCAGGTCCACCTAAGTTTTAGCAAGCAAGATTGTCTCATTTGCATAATGTAAGTTGTTAATGAGTCTTCCTCCAATCCTGATGCCACATTCCTCCTCATAAAACTCAGCCTCCCAAATGACCTGTTCTGCATATAGATTGAAATGGTATGGAGACAGGATGCATCCCTGATGCTCTTCCTTCCTGATTTTGAACCATGCAGTGTTTCCCCTTCTCTGTTCTAAGTACTGCTTCCTGGTCCAAGTATAGGTTTTGCATAAGCACAATCAAGTGTTCTGGGATTCCATTCTCCTCAACATTAACCACAATTTATTGTGATCCACACAGTCAAATGCTTTTGCACAGTCAATGAAATACATATAGATATCCCTCTGGTACTCTTTGCTTCCTGCCAAGATCTATCTAACATTGGCCATGATGTCTCTATTGCCATGGCTTCTTCCAAATCCAGCTTGTATTTCTGATAATCCTCTGTCACTGTACTGTTTCAGTCATTTCTGGATAATCTTCAGCAGGATTTTGCTTGTATGTGATATGAAAAGTTAATATTTTTTTCTGATTATATGAGTTTAAAGTCAATATTTACATTATTCACCATGACTTTTCAGGGGATATTATAAGGATGTTATATCATAACAAGTTGATTTTTTTTATCCTTTCTCCATATTTTTTTATTTTTATTTTTTTAAACTTACTCCTTGTACTTTTATTAGTTGCATTTTACATATGGGGAAATGGAAACAGAGAAATAACTTTCCTAAGATGGTATTTCTATCCATTTTCTTTCTACTAGTTTATTTATAAAACTCAAATACAAATTCAAACAAATTCTTTCCATTTCCCTCACCCCCTCATCCATCAAATCGTACAACCCAATGATTAATCCCTCCCCCCACACACACGCACATCCACATCCCTCTGCTTCCAGCCTCTCCCACCCCTATGGATCCTTATACTCATTCTACAACAACGATTTTATACAATATTTATCCTTGTGAGACTGAGTTAGTTCACTCAGCATAATGCTCTCCAGTCTCTCCCAAGTTAGATAATAATTTACAAAGTTATTGCTCCTAGCAGCATTATTCACCATCACAAAAACATGGAAACAGCCCAAATATCCAAACACAAATGAATGGATTTAGAAATTATGATACATTCACATCATGGAATACTATACAGCACTCAGGAGCAATAACAAGTTAATTTTTTATGGAAAAGAAATTCTGGTTGAAAAGCCTAATGTCTCTTGATATCTGACACTACAGATGCACTGAGCTGGCCTAAGACCATTATCACCATAGCATTATAACTTTCATTTGTGAAAGGGTTACTTAAAAGGGGCAAGGAATTTTCATATCAATTACAAACCTTTTATGCACTCTTTCTCTTTACCTTATGAAGGAGTATTACTTTCTCTGCTTTTCTAAATGAAGAAACTGAGGTTAGAGAGGTTAAGGAATGTATGTATGTTTAAATGGTGGTGCTGGCAAAGGATACTGAATATACCATGTGTTGCTGAAGGAACTAATGACTAATATTAAAATGTGCTTCAGAAGCAACGATAGTGAGGCTTCAGTTCTCTTTGTACCCCTGCTTTGAGGCTATTAGAGAATCAATGAAAATGATGGAGCCCCTTAATAAGATGGATTGGCAAAACTGCTGAAACAATGGGCTCAAACACATCAAGTAGGAAGATGGCACAGGATCAGGTGCTTCCCTCTGCTTTGCACCTTGATTCAGGGCCACCTTGATAGCAGCAACGCAAACCGCAACACATGTTTGTGAAGCTAATAAATGGAGGACCTGATTAGATGCTGAATTTGCCTATCTTCAGAGCGGTGCTCATATCTGACCACTCTTCTACCTCTGTTTCAAAGTGAATTCTTTTGGTACACCGAGACAAAGCATAGATAAGTTCCTAATCACTGAGGGAACTTTGGGCCTACCAAGTAAGGAGTTGCTCTGCTCGCTCAAATGCAGGCAGTTTGATTCTACCAGTACTTTGAGGGGAAAAAAAGAAACAATATTTTATGAGATTTACTATCTCTGAAAACCCCCTGGAAGGTCAGCTGTGAGTCAGTTCCAGTTCCGTGGCAATGCATTCACTAAGTTACTCAGTGTTGGTGTTGTTATGTGACATCAAGTTGCCTTTGTACAATAGCTCTGAACCCTGCCCTATACTGAGCCAGTCTCACTGATTCTGACACACCCACCCCTATTACCCCAATTACTGTATCAATCCTTCTCATCCAGTGTCTTTCTCTCCTGTGCTATCCATCCACCCATACAAACATGATGTCCTTCTCCAAGGACTGATCCCTCTTATTAAAGGGTTAACAGTTAAAGATGATTGACTGCTTATCCTGTTTCAGGCATTTTATATAAAAGTTCTTAGGTGGTGCAGTTAATATATTTGTTGATAACTTGAAATCTGAAATTCTAGCCTACCCAGAGATGACTTGGAGGAAATGCCTGGCTGCTTGCTTCTGGAAAACCAGTCTTTGAAGATCTTATGGATCACAATTCTTGCTTTGACTCAGAATCAACTAGAGGATAACTGGAAATAGAAAAATACATTCCCTCATAGTTTCTGCCAGGAACCCTGCTAATGCAGTAGCCAAGTGCTTGGCTGATAACCAAAAAACTCATCTATTCTAACCCAACAGTCACTCTGCAGGAGAAAGATGTGGCAGTCTGCTTCCAAAATGATAGTTTTGGAGACTCTATGGAACAGTTAGCTCTATTCTGTCTTATAAGGTTTTTTCTTTTTAAATTTCTTTATTTTTCATTTCAATGAACATCTACAGAGATTTTGGAATTCCATTCATTCATTGTTGCACCCCTCTCCCTGCTCCCCCAACCCCCACCTCCCGTTTGCTTCTCTCCTTCAAACGCAAAAGAAAAACTCCCTCAT
Source organism: Elephantulus edwardii (assembly GCF_000299155.1). Taxonomy (NCBI): domain Eukaryota; kingdom Metazoa; phylum Chordata; class Mammalia; order Macroscelidea; family Macroscelididae; genus Elephantulus; species Elephantulus edwardii. The sequence goes on from NW_006399801.1 coordinate 5,296,884, forward strand.
TGGTATGTAATCCCCCACACACATCCCCCAATCCCCAAATATAATCCACTCTGCAACCCTCATTCCATACTCTTACGATAAACATAATGCCCTAAAATATAAAATATTCTCTCCTCCAAAGACTTCAATGCCGTAAACAAATTTCATCCAGTTTTTCTTAGTCTTACCCCTATCCCAATGCCAGCCTCATTCTACAACAGTGGCACCATATAGCATTTGTCCCTTTGTGACTGAGATACCTCACTCAGCATAATGTCCTCCAGGGTCACCCATTTTGAATAATATTGCATGAGTTCCTTGTTTTTCAATGCAGCATAATATTCCATTGTGCGAATATACCACAGCTTCTCTACCCACTCGTTTGTTGATGGGCATTTGGGTTGTTTCCAACTCCTTGCTATTGTAAACAAAGCCACAATAAACATGGGTGTGCATATATCTACTTGGGTGCCATTTATAGTTTCTTTAGGGTATATTCCCAGTAGTGGAATTGCTGGGTCAAATGGTATCTCTATTTGCAACTTTTTGAGAAAGCGCCACATCGCTTTCCACAGTGGTTGCACCATTTTACACTCCCACCAACAGTGAATAAGGGTTCCAGTCTCTCCACAACCTCGCCAGCATTTGCTGCTTGCTGTTCTGTTAAATTTTGCTAGTCTTACTGGGGTGAGATGATATCTCATAGTTGTCTTGATTTGCATCTCTCTCAGAGCTAGGGATTTTGAACATTTCTTCATGTGCTTGTTGGCCATCTGAATGTCTTCCTTGGTGAAGTGTCTTACAAGGTCTTTATGAGTCAAAATTGACCTTTAGGACCTCAAGTTGGTTTTTATTGTTGTTATGTACACAGAGTCAGAACCAATACATAACTGACCCTCTGACAGGTTTTCAGAGTCAGTTGATCACCCGGGAGGAGACTGTCCATCCTTCTCCCACAGAGCAGCTGGTGGTCACAAACGGCATGCTTTCAGAATTTCAGCACACCTTCTTGCCACTAGGCCACCAGAACCCCCTACTCAGATTGGTAAGTCTGTTTTTGTATTGTTTCATAGCCCAGAGGAGGAAACTGTGACACAGAACAAAGTCTATAAGAACCTGTAGCTCATGCTTCTAATCTTGGTAATTGTGGGTTTCCAACTTCAGTAAGCTGCAGATTCACAAGACGGGCTAAGTAAAATGCCCGCTGTGCCCTAAGGTTTCTAAGTCAGTAGACCTGAGATGGAGCTGAAGGCCCTCTATTTAGAATATGTGGTGCTGGTGTTGCTGCTGCCGGTCCAGGGGCTGTACTTTGAGAACCACTGATTACCTCTATTTACCACTTCATGGGGCGGGGGGCTAGGGGAGTCTAGAAATAGGTAGGAAATTGGCAACTACACATATTAGATTGCATGAAGAAATCACCCTCATTATGTTCAGACAAAAGAATGGGTTCTTTGGGATGAGAAGGAAAAGAAAGTCAACTGGGTTAAAGATACAATATAGAGTTTCCAGGCAGAGTTTTCAATTTTCCAGAGGTGAAATTCCTTGGGGATAGAATTTAAGGTTTAAGTATATTCTCGTGAGGGAAGAATAATAGTTTCTGGGAGAGTTAAGCAGCTGCCTGGGCATTGCTCTGAGGTTTCTTCCTTGGATGATGGGTGATATGTGCACATGTGTGTGTGTAAGGAATTCCCCGAAGTCCCATCAGTCATGAGGCAGCTAAAGCAAGGACTCTACCATCCCAGCTGATTGCGTTGCACACACAAAGACACTTTGCAAAGTGGTGACACCTGGAAATCACTATTATTATTTATAGATGGTAAAAAGTAAATGACAGGAGCACATATGAGGTAACCCAGTCTGTAGGGAGTTGCACTGCAAACCCAAAGGCTGAGCCTCTCTAATGGTGTAAATCTATCAGCCGCCCCTTGTGAGAAAGAGGAGCGATCTCTTCCTGTGCAATGTACAGTCTGGGACAAACTTCTGGAGGATCAATCAGTTCCAGCTACTTGTTTCTAAAAGGGGACCTGCTCAACCTTCACAAACTCTGGATGTCCCGTCTGTGTCACTGAGTGACGTACTAAGTCCAGGTGAGGGCAGGCATCTCTCTCTCTACTCAGGTCAGCTCTGGTCAGGTGCAGTGTGCCTGTGTTCATTATGGGTACGTGTGTGTCTGTGTGTAGGTCTGTAGTTTTCCTTGGTTGGATCTGATCCCCTATTCTTGCTGGTCCAGTTCTCAGCCAACAGCTTTACAATACCCCTGGGCCAGTGCCCGCATGTGCCCACGCCTCTGCAGGCCTCCTCTCAGATCTCTCAAGTTACAGCTCTCAGCACAGCCAGGTCATCTACAATGTCAAGCCAGCTGGGTCTCCGCACTGACACTTGCTCGTCTTGGATATCTACTTGCACAGGCTCTGGCTTGGCTGCTTCCTCTTGATGAGGTACTCGGCTCTGCTGGTGACCTCCTGTCCAGAGGTACCTTGCTCAGCCCCCTGAGCTGACTTGTCCCCTGCGCTTGTAGGCCAGTCTTGTGGTTCCTGCCACTTGTACTGTTGCCATCACTTCTCTGCTGCCCTGCTTTGCTTGCAATCATTTCTCAGGCATCAGAGTTACCAGCTCAGTGTTATAGCCCTTAACCTGCACTACAGTTCTTCTAGGAGGTTCTCAGTGCAGGGCCCTGTGTCCAGAAGACACACTTTTTACTCTTGGTTCTCCTCACTCAGAAAGCCTTACCTAAGCCTCTGTGTTCTAGAGTTCCTAGTATTAGGACCTCCAGACAATCCATGTAAAGGTGGGTGGTCAATCCACCAATCCCTTATAAGATGCTTAAACAGCAACCAACCGTTTAGCACAGTGTGGCCTAGCCAATTATTCTGGGATAAATAAAAACATCACAACATTAAGAAAACAAAACACCTTACCACTTGACCAGTAGGCACCATCATGATAGATGGAGAGAAGATTGAAGTTTGCAATGATTTAATTTTAATTTGATTCACAATTACCATCTATGGGGACAGCAGTCAAGAAATCAAAAGATAGGTTGTGTTGGAAAAATCTGTTGTCAAAGGCTTCTCCCA
>NW_006399801.1:5300187-5302060 GCF_000299155.1 Elephantulus edwardii
GGGTCGGTTCCAACTCTATGATACAACAACAACATAGATCTGAAAGTTGACTTATGAGCAAAGAAGACCTGAGAAGAAATGATGCCTTTGATTTGTTTTGTTGTGTTTTATTTTTAATTAATACTTTAATGAAAGTTTATAGAAAGCTTGAATTTACATTCATTCACTGTTTCACATTTTCCTCCTTGACCCCCTCCCCCCAGTTGACTTTTCTCTTTAAAAAGAGTCTTTCCATGTTGCATAATTTCCTCCCTCCCCTCTGCCCCCAGTCAAATTTGTTATACACTTCTTATTCTGGACTGTTGTTATGCAAATAATACTTAATCATATATTCTTTTTAAACAGTTCTTCCCCTCATCTGTTTCAATCAGTGCTCATTATTTATCCCTCTTTTCTTAGTTTCCTTCCAATCTCCATGTCAGCCCTGTTTTATAACAGTGGTATTATTGTCCTTTTGTGACTAAGATATTTCACTCAGCATAATGTCCTCCAGGGTCACCCATTTTGTATAATATTTCATTAGTTCCTTATTTTTCAGTGCTGCATAGTATTCCATTGTGTGACTATGCCATAGCTTCTCTATCCATTCATTTGTTGATGGGTTGCTTCCATCTCTTTGCTATTGTGAACAACTCAGCAATATACATAGCTATGCACATATCTGTTTGAGTGGCAGTTCGGGTTTCTATAGAGTATATTCACAGTAGTGAAACTGCTGGGTCAAATGGTATTTCTATTTTCAACTTTTTGAGAAAACACCATATTGCCTTCCATACTGGTTGCACCATTTTACACTCCCATCAACAGTAAGTGTTCCAATTTCTCCACAACTTCACCAGCATCTGTTGTTTGTGCCTCAGCTGCACTTTGCTGTAGTTACTGGAGTGAGATATCTCATAGTTGTTTTGATTTGCATCTCTTTTAGAGTTAGGGATTTTGAATATTTCCTCATGTATTTGTTTGCCATCTGAAAGTCTTCATTGGTGAAGTGTCTGTTCATATCCTGTGCCCATTTTGCAGTTGGGTTCTATATCTTTACCTTATTTAAGTAATGGAATATTCTGCGAATTCTAGATATAAGTCCTTTATCAGACATGTCATTACCAAATATTTTTTCCCAGTCTGTGGTTTCTTTTTTGTCCTGTTGGAGAAGTTTTTTGGTTTTTCTTTCTTAAATTTAGATTTTATTGTAAGTTTATAAAGAACTTGGATTTTCATTCATTCATTGTTGCACATTTTCCTCCCTGCCCCACTCCCCCCAGTTTACTTTTTTCTTTGGAAAAATAGTTCTTTTTTTGTTATACAGTTCCCACCTCCCAGTCCACTTTACTATGTAGCTCTTATTCTGGACTCTTGTCATACCAATAATACCTAATCACATAGTCCTTTTATACAGTTTTCTCCCTCACCTGTTTCAATGCGGTATATATTATCCCCTCTTTTCTTAGTTTTCTCCCAACCCGCATGTCAGTCCTGCTTTGTAACAGTGGCATCATGCAGTATTTGTCTTTTTGTGACTGAGATATTTCACTCAGCGAGGCTATGAAGAAACTGGAACCCTTATTCACTTTTGGTGGGAGTGTTGAAAGGGTGTAACCACTACGGAAGGTAATATGGTGCTTTCCCAAAAAGTTGGAAATAGAAATACAATTTGATTCCATTATTGGGAATATAACCTAAAGAACAAATTCAAACCTAGAGTCTCTATAATCAAGGATGCTTTGGGCAGAATATTAAATGATCCAGGAAGTATTAAAAGAAGATGGAAGGAATATACTGAGTCATTGTATAGAAAGGAATTGGCAGATACAGAAGAATTTAATGAAATAACATATGAGCAAGAGCCTATGGTGATGAAGGAAGAAGTTCAAGC
>NW_006399801.1:5306698-5411517 GCF_000299155.1 Elephantulus edwardii
ATTGGAATTTCTTCAATTTAGTAAAAAAGAATATATGCAAACCCAAGAGCCAACATCGGTCTCAATGGAGGCAGATTAAAGGCATTCCCTTTGAGAACAGGAACTATGATGCTCACTATCCTCTCCTATTCAATACTGTGTTGGAAGTCTTAGCAATGTCTTGGATTTGAGATGTTGAAGAAACAGTACTGAGTATCTTATGGACTGTTAAAGAGCAAACAAGTCTGTCTTAGAGGAGGTGCGACTAGGGTGCTTCTTAGAGACAAAGATGGTGAAACTTTGTTTCACGTACTTTGGGTATACTCCAGAAGGGGCCAATCCTTGGGAAAAGGCATCATGTTTGGGCAGGTGGAGGGTCAGAGAGACTCTCAAGAAGATGGATTGACAGTGACTATCACAGTGGACTTGATCATATCAGATATCATGAGGATGATAGGGTGTAGTTTTGATATATTGTTTATAGGGTCACTATGAGTTGTAGTTTGACTCAATGGCACATAACAACAATAACAATAGGACCAGAAAGGCTACAACAAGGGGATTCATGATGCTGTCACTACAAGTGTTGTGACAGAATAGCTGGAGAAACACAAGCCTGTGGTGAGATTCTAAGTTTGCGGCCCTGAGAGCTAAGGCAAGGAAGACTTTAGCTTTCTTCTTACTCAAACTTTTCTCTGACAATATGTAAGAGGCACTCCATGAGTTAGGAGATTTGTAGTCAAGTGATCATAGAAAGGAGTTTCTGGAAAAAACAAACAGCACACTCAGATGCTAACTGAAAGTTTGGAGGTTCAAGTCCACCCAGAGGTGACTCAAAAGAAAGTCCTGGCAAGCTACTTCTGACAAATCAACCTGCATTGAAAATCTTGTGGAGTACAAGTCTACTCTGACATGAATGGAGCTGACTCAATGATAACTGGTGATTTTTGCCAAATTAGTCCCTAGATACCTCACCAAGTCACTTTTGGAGAGTCACACTGCACACTTGTCCAGTGCAGGCTCTGAGAAGACCTACAGCAAGGAAATTTGCTTAGCTTGATAGAGGGAAACAAGTATAAGGCAGCAACCTATCAGAAGAAAAACAAGCATCTTGCACTAAAATGAACATTGAAAGAATGGTAAGACTATATATATATATCTCCTGACAATGGCAGAACACCAAACTGTCCTCCTGATACCCGGCCTCACAGATTTAACTGTATACCTGGTATTCATTTTGAGGAATGTCAATTTTATCTGAACCCCTCATTTTAAATCTTGGGGAAAAAGAGGAGTAAAAATATTTCCCAGAATGGTTTAGCTGGATACAGTGGTCAGAGATGGGAGTCAGCTTTATGATCATTCATTTTATGGACAGATTTTTTTCTTTGTTGTTATAAGATACACTATACATCTCACTCTTTGCTGAAGACAGAGTGACATAAAATGGTGGTGGTGGTTGTTTTTATCTACCATTGAGTCACCTGTGACTCATAGTGAACCTATGTACAACATCTCTAAACCCTGCTCTATCCTGTGCCAGTCTCACTGTCTTGAAACATCTACCCCCATTACCCCAGTCACTGAATCAATCCATTTCATTGAGAGTCTTTCTCTCCTGTCCTGTCCTTCCACCCTATCAAGCATGACGTCCTTCTCCAAGGACTGGTACCTCCTTGCAACATGTCCAAAGTATGTCACATGAAGCTTCAGAATTTTGCCTCCAAGGAGCAGCCTGGTTTAACTCTCTCCAGGATGAACCTGTTCATTTTCTTAGCAGTCCATGATACATTCAATACTTATCTTCAGCACCATAACTCAAAGGCATCAATTTTCCTTCTATCCTCCCTAGCCATTGTCTACCTCTCTGACGCATAGCAAGTGATTGCAAAGACCATGGCCTATATCAGGCACACCTTAGTCTACAGAAAGACACTATTGCTCTTCAGTACTTTGGAGAGGTCCCTAAACCGCAGACTTTCCTATTGCAATATGTCTTTTAATTTCCTGGCTGCTGGTGCTAAGAGTGTTGACTGTGGAGCCAAGCAAACTAAAGCTGTGAACAATCTCAATCTCTTCACCATACATCCTGATTCAACAACAAAACAAAATACAATGGTGCCATTGCACAAATTGGCATCACTTGGAAGCTGATTGCTTTTGCTGTTATTTCTCCTAGTGTTGGCTCTGATTGGCTTTTACAACAACAGATGGATGACATGCTGTGCAGTCCAGTGTCATCTTAGTGATCACTCGTATATCTGTATCCATTGTGGTGTGTCGATATACATATCAGGAAGTGTTTTTCTTGTTTTCTTTGCTCCTCTCTGTACAAAAAAATTAAGCCCTTTCCTAAACATTGGTCTTTCTTGATGATGTGTTTAAAATTAGTGAGCTGAAATCTAATCATCCTCATTTCTAACAATCATTCTAGTTGTATTTCTCCTAGGACTGCTTTGTATTTTTTTTCTAAGGCTGTATTTCTTCTAAGACTCTGTTGAAATTCAATGTTCTTCATCCACATCACAGTTTTCCCATTCCTCTTCCATTTTCCTGTCATTGTACAACTTACTCATGCATATGGAGCAACTGAGAAAAAATCATGCCTGCAATCAGCCACAGCTTAGTTACCAAAGTGTCATCTTTATTTTTAGAAAGGTGAAGTTGCAGGTCCCACCATGTAGCTATCATGTCAGAATCTCCAATGGTGCTGCCCCCAAATCAGAGCTTTAAGATGCCCTTCATTGTAGAGATATTGGAACTCTCATACACTGTCAGTGGGACTGCAGAATGGTACCACCACTCTGGAAGGCATTTTAGTGTTTCCTCAAAAAGCTGGAAACAGAAATTCCATATGACCCAGCTATTTCGCTGCTATGAATATACCCCAAGGAAATTAAAACTGAGTCACAAATGAAGATTTGAACAGCAGTGTTCATAACAGCATTATTTGCCATCGCAAGAAAAGGAAAACAGCCCAAATGCCCAACAACAACAACAACAACAAAATGCATAAAGAAATCGTGGTGAGATTCACACAATAGAATACTATGTAACATGAAGGAACAATTTCATAAAATACTTCACAAAATAGGAGAGTCTAGAGAGCATTATGCTCAGTGAAAGAACTCAGTCTCATGAGGATAAATACTGCATAAGACCATTATTGTAAAAATAGAAGAATATCTAGTAAAATGTGTATGGGTACCCCAAGGGGAAAAGGATGGGAGCAAAGTGGTGAGGATGGGTTGGGGAAAAATAATAGAGTGGTCCAATTTGGTGGGTGGAGGGAAAAGCATAAAGAAAATGGGAAAGATTTGGTGGGGATCTGAAAAGATAGGGTAATAGTGATTAAGTTTATAAAACACAATGCATGAGAATGATTGTACAAAATGCAATTGGAATGAAATAAAGTGTGATACACAATTTGTGTATATACGAATTTTGTATGCAAAACTATATACAATAAACATTAAAAACAAAGAAAAATAAACCACAGTAATTAAAAAAAAGCCATCTAGGTGATCTGCCAGATATAGTATCAGTAATGAAAAGTAGTATCAACTCGAGAAATAGTATAAATAGTTCCATTTTCCAATTCTTATGTGGCCAATATTTGCCATTGAAGACTTCTGCTCGGTCTATTAGGAAAGGCTAGCAAGTAATCCACAGAGACAAAGCTCATATTTGCATTGCATGTGAGCATCCAATGATTCAATTTGCCTCTTTGGTCAGATATTTAGCCTTTTTCCTGTTTCCATTCTGTTATTTTTGTTTAGAATTCCATAAGCACTAAAAGAAAAAATTCTTTTCCAGCTCTACATGTGGTTTGCATAGTTATACTTATGACTCTTCAATTCAGATCCTTTTAGGAAAAGATATATTTTTTTTTTCATTCCCTAGAACATCAGCCTTTTCTCTGCAGGGACAAGTTTAAACAGACACTGGATTCAACAGGATACTCATTTTCCGTAGCAAAGAATCTGAGCCCTGGAATAGTCAGAGATATCATTTACTGAATATTTTTGTAAAAGCAGTTTAATTTCAGGCCCTTTATTTTCAAGAGAGCTGGCTAACCCAAATAAACATTATACATCTGTCTGTTGTTATGAGTGACCAGCTTCAGCTGCATGTTGTTACTTCATAGCAGCTAACTTTCCTATAGAGTAAAAATGTGTGGCAGCTCAGAGTGGATGGAAATTTCCTTTGGTTTACCACCCTTGGTCTCTCCCTGCTCCAGCATGTGGCTGAATCCACTGCTGTCGAGTTGATTCTGACTCATAGCCACCCTGCAGGACAGACCAGGGCTGCTCTATAGAATTTCCCAGGCTGTAACCTTTATAGAAACAGACAGCCACAACTGTGTCCTGTGGAGTGTCTGGTGGGACTGAATCACTAATCTTTGGTGAGCAGCCAAGTGCTTTAACAACTCTGTCACCAGGACTTCTTATAATATATGGATTCCTCGGAAAATAAACATCTTCTCCCTTCTAATCATGTCAAGGCTTGGGCTTGCATTGTTGCAAAATGACTCGTGAAACAGGTAAATTTCTGCGTAGGGAGTAGGATAAATGGAATTGTGTGTTAACCTACCCAAATCACTGATCAAAATTTTCTCTTCAGTGAAGTTATTTTATTTTTTTTAAACTAGCTCAGTTTTCATCTGTAGTATTTTATACGTAATGCAGAGAAAAGCTTATAAAGATGACACAACCTTACTTGCTGAAAGTGAAGAGGATTTGAAGCACTTGTTGCAGAAGATAAGGAATGCAGTCTTTAGTATGGATTGCATCTCAATATCAAGAAGACAAAGATTCTTACCACTGGACCAATAGGCAGTGTCATGATGGATGGAGAGGAGATTGAAATTGTCAACAGCTTCATCTTGTTCAGACCCACAGTTAACACCCTTGGTATGAGCAGTCAGAAAATAAGGAGATGCATTACAATGGGAAAATCTGCATTTAGGGACAATTCCAAATTATTGAGGAATAGTGATGTCAGCTTGAGGACAACAGGTGCAGCTGATTTAGGCCATGGTCTTTCCAATTACTAGATAGTCATTTGAGAGCTGGACAATGAATAAGGATGACAGAAAAAGTATTGATGCCTTTGAGCTGTGTTGTTGGAGAAGAGCACTGACAGATATGCCTTGGAGAGGGCAGAGCCAGAGTGGTCTTTGGAGGCAAGAATGATGACGCTTCGCTTCATATACTTTGGACATATTGCTTGGAGGTGCTATTCCTTGGCGAAGGACATGATGTTGGGAAGGGTGGAGGGTCAGCGGAGGAAAGGAAGACCCTCAAACAGGTGGACTGACAAGGATACTGTTGCTGTGTGCTTTTATGTCAGGAAGTGTGAGTATAACACTGAGCAGGACTAGGTTCAGATCTTATTTCCCCAAAGAGTCACTACATGTCACAATCGACTTGATGACACCTAAGATGGTGTAAAATAAGAGCATTTAGTTGAGAGGAAGAAAAGTGGGACAGTTGGGTTCATCTAGGCTATAACGTGAAATGAAGGTTTATGAGCTTTGGAGGCCCAGTGGCAAGAAGCTGTGCTGCTATTCCAAAGTTATGTGGTTTGAACCATCCAGATGTTCCACCGCCTCCGTTCAGTTCTGACTCTATCGTGGTTGTTATTATGTGTTTTTGAGTTGCCTGCTACTCATAGTGACCCTATGTACAACAGTTCTGAAGCCTGTCCTGTCCTGAGCCAGTCTCATTGACTTTGACACACCAACCCCCATTGCCCCAGTTATTGTATCATTTCATTTCATCCATGGTCTTCCTCTCCTGCGCTGTCTCTCCTCTCTTCCAAACACAACGTCCTTCTCCAAGGACTGGTCCCTCCTGGCCATGTGCCCAAAATATGTGAGACTAAGCTTCAAAATCCTAGCTTCCAAGGAGAGACTTGGTTTCATCCTCTCCAAGACTGACCTATTTGTTTTCATGGCAGTCAATGGTATGTTCAAAACTCTTCTCCAGCACCACAACTCAAAGGCATCAATTCTTCTTCTGTCATTCTTAGTCATTGTCCAGCTCTCTGATGCATAGCAAGTAATTGCAAAGATCATGGCTGGGATCATGGATACTTTAGTTTCTAGACTGACATTGTTGCTTCTCAGTACTCTGGAGATGTCCCTAATAGCAAATTTCCCCAGACTCAATGGAACATAACGGGAACCAGGAGGTTCAACTGTGGAATACAATGATGCCTGTCAGTAAGAGGGCAGTAGAAGTGCAGTAGAGTTGTGCCCCACAGAATTGAGGATTATGAGGTTTTGCTCCACATACATTGGCCATGCTTCCAAGAGGGGGCAAGCTCTAGAGAAACACATCATAGTCAAGGGGAGAATCAATAAAAAATGGGGAAGCTTCCTTGTTAATAAGAGAAACTGCCACAGTAGTTGTAACAATGAGCTTGAGCAGAGCAATGAGGGTAAGAGTGGTAAAGAGCTGGGTAGGGTTTCTCTCTTTTACATACATGGTCCTTATGAGTCAGAGCCAGCTTGAGAGTACCTATCAGCGATAAACTGGCTCAATAAAGGAGGCCTGCTGGCATAGGGCGCTACAAGCTAGGCTTCTAACTGAAAGAGTGACAATTCAAATGGACCAACAGCTTTGCATAAGAAAGATGAAGCGGTCTTCTCCAGAGAAGATTTGTCTTTGGAAAGCTGATGGGGGGTTTCCCTGAGTAGGAATCAAGTTGATGGTGCTAGATTTTAAAAGTTAGGTGGTTTTTAAAAAAGGAGACTGACTAGTAAAATGGTAAAGAACTCTAATCAAAACGTTGTAGGTTTGAATCCATCAGTCATCAGAGGAGAAAGATATTGCAATTTACTTCTATAAAGAAACTTTGGAAGCCCCAATGGGTAACTCTCCTTTGTTTTGCAGAAGAAAAAAAAAGATAAGGAAAAAAAGATAAAAGACTACAGTCTTCAATATAAATTACACCTCAATGTAAAAAATACAAAAATCCTCATACTAGGTCATGATTTATAATGAGATAAGACTGAAGTTGATGATAATTTAATTTTACCCACAGTCAACATCCAAGTAGCAGTATGGACCCATGTATCTATGGTCAATTGATATTCTACAAGAAAATAAAACCTATCAAATGGGAAAATAACAATCTCTTCAACAAATGGTGCTTCAGGAAACAGACACAACCGTGGATGTGCTCACCAACCAACAAATATGGAAGACAGTTACCTCTCCAACTGACTAGAAGAGATCCTTATTTGCTCCTATTATCACAAAAGGTGATTCAATAGACTGTGGAAATTATAGAACAATATTATTAATATAACACTCATGTAAAATCTTGCTGAAGATTATTAACAAACTGGAAGAGCATATTGACAGGGAATTGCCAGGTATTCAATTTCTGTTTTGAAGAGATAGTGGCACAATGGATAACATAGTTGATGTGTGTTTAGTGATTCTTTGGGATTATATATATACTCACATATATATACACACACACACATATATGTATGTGTGTATGTATACACACACACACACGCAATGTTGTTGTTGTTGTTAGGTGCTGTCAAGTTGTAGATGACTCATAGCGACCCTATAAGCGAAAGACCTGAGCACTGTTCATAGAGTTTCCGGAAGCAAGCTATTTTGGAAGTGGATGCCACTCCTGCTTTCAAGCCTGTTTTAATCTGGGAGCTCCACCAAACACTGTCCACCATGGGTAACCATTATCACATTTGGCACATCAGTGTCACAGTGTTTAGCATCACAGCAACCACGAGTTACCTATGTACAGCAATGCACAGACCAGTGCTATACCACCTAGAAAAATATTTCACAAAAAACAATTTAAACCAGGCCTGAGGGACGCAGGGTTAAGGGCCCTTCAGGAATTTAAGCCACCACCTGCCTTAAACCCTAGGCCAAGCCTCAAGGACCTCGCTCCTGGGGGAAGAGCAATACTACACATCAAACACAAGCCCAAAAAAGCACACGGCTCCAAAAACTTGCAAGTAACTAGGGCATGAGGGACTCCATGAACAGGCAGCAAGAAGCCACAGAGACTCAGAGCGGAGTCATCCAGGAACAACCTGGCCACCTTCTCCTCCCTTCCACCTTCGGGGATTTATATAATATATATATTCTAGGTTTTCAAGTCATCAGATTAAGATTATGCCCTTGAGAAACAAATATTACATTAATTGCTTATTTAGAAATAGTTTTAAAAAAATATTTAGGAAGTATACCTTAGAAATGTAATATGTCTTTCCACCTTGTTCTGACAAGAAATGGCAAATAATCATAACTTTAGAGGTAAGTGATATGTGCCATTTTACACTACCAAAATGTATTGAGTTTTCTGTGTGAAGGTTATCATGTCCAAGTAGAAAAAAACATTATTACTGTAATTTTACCTAATTAATCATATTAATATATTAGTAATATTATACACACATTTTAAAATAAAATAACAACAACATCAAAAAACTGAACTACTACCTGCAGAAAGCTGAAACAGGATCCACATCTCATACTATACACAAATATCAACTCAAGATGGATCATAGACCTGGGAATAAAGCCCAAAACCACAAAGTTGATCAGAGGTAAACTGAGATCAAGCTTAGATAGCCTAGTCTATGGTATAAAGATATTGCCAAATACAGCCAGAAACATACAGTCTGGAGAAGATAAAAAATTGATGAATGTGCTCATAAAAACTTTTTCCAAAAGGGTGAAAAGAAAACCTACTGACTGGGAACAAACATTTGGCAACACCAGCACAGACAAGGACTTCATAACAAAAGCTTACAGAATTCTCCTGGGCCTCCACAAGAAAAAGACTGGTAACACAATTACAAAATGGACAAAAGACATGGAAAGACTTTTCAGAGGAAGACATTCAGATGGCCAACAGACACATGAAGAAATGCTCCAAATCACCTGCAATAATAGAGATGTAAATCAAAACCACAAATAGCAGTGGCAAAATTTAGCAGGGCAGCAAGTAATGTTGGAGAGGATGTGGTGAGATAGGAACTCGTATGTTGTTGGTTGGATTGTAAAATGGTACAACCACTCTAGAAGGCAGTTTGGTGTTGCTTCTAAAACCTGAACATAGAAATTCCATATAAGCCAGCTGTTCCACTACTTGGAATAAACCCTGAGAGAATGAGAACTGAGGTACAGACAGAGACTTGTACAGCAATGTTCACAGCAGCATTATTCACCATATCAAGAGCAGGGAAGCAGCCTTAATGTCCAACTACAATCAAATGGACTGAGAAATTATGGTACATTCACATGATGGAATACTATGCAGCACACAGAAGCAATGATTTTGTAAATCACTACCTAACTTGGGAGGGAGTGGAGAACGTTATGCTGCGTGAACTAACTCAGTCCCATAAGGACAAATTCTGTATAAGACCATTATTGTCGAATGTATATGAGGATCCAAGGAGGGAGGGGGAAGCATAGGTGTGAGGATGGGCAGGAAGAGGGTGGTTAAACATAGGGTCACACAATTTGATGGATGGAGAGAGGGATGGGTGAAGGAAAGGGAAAAGATCTGGTATGAAAGACAACGTATGTGAACTTTATATGTAAATCAGTACATAATAAAAATTTATTTTAAAAAACCCAACAAACTACACACACACGCAAAGAAATTAAAAGATGTATTGCATTGAGAGAATCCATTATCAAGAACCTCTTTAAAATATCAAACAGCAAGGATGACAGTTTAAAGACCAAGGTCCTCTGACCCAAGCCAGGGTATTTTCTATTGCTTTGCATGCATGTGGAAGTTGGGCCATGAATAAAGAAAGAATATTCAAGAAGAATTTATGTCTTTTAATGGACTTTCATGTGGACCACCAAAGAAATACCCCAAAATCAGTGTTGAAATAAGTGCAACCAGGCTAGTCCTTGAAAAGGTGAAGAAGGTGAAATGTCATCTTTCACACATTGGTCATGTTGTCAGTGGGGGCAAGGCCTTGGAAAAAGATAGCATTCTGGGAAAGTGAAGGGTTGATTAAAGAGAAGAACATCATTAACACAGTGACTGCAATAAAGGGCTTGAACATGCTAGAGATTGTGAGGATGATGCCGGGTCAGGCAAGGTTCCCATCTCTTGTACACAGAGCCACCATGAGTTGGAGTCAATTCAAAGCCACCTAATAAAAGAGTATGAACTGGGATGTTTGGATGGCAGCTTATTTTTCTGAAGGTGATTTAAATGATTTATGATTGAGTAACTGGGTATCACAAGCAGTTAAGTACTCAACTATTAGCCAAAAGGCTAGTAGTTAGGACCCATCCAGAGAGACTTCAGACAATAGCCTGAGTAATCTGCTTCTGAATGGCTACACAAACTTGGAAATCCTATAGATCAGTTCTGCTCTACACATGGGGTCATCAGGAGTTAGAGTTAATGATGACAACTAATAACAACAAACCCATACAATGGTGCCATGGAAAGAAAGGCTGACAATATGTTTCACAAAGATATAGCCCAAAAAGACTTGTTACGCTACAGTCCACAGTCACCATCAACTGGAATTAACACACCGGCAATGGATTTGGTTTTTTGGTTTCAATCTGAAATAAGTCATACAGGAAGCTATCTCTCTCTCTTTTTTTCCAGAGAGTACTAATTTCTCGTGTATTTAATTGAATAAAACTTCCAGCTAAACATAGTTGCAGCATTTTACACATTAAAAGAGAAAAAATAAACAAGAATAAAAATTATTGATTTTCTCATATCTCTATCATTTTTATGACTTGGAAAGTTTTTTTTTAAGATTGGACGATTACATTTCTTCAAATGCATCAGTATATAATTTTGTAACATTCCAAATTTATTTTCCCCTACATAAGTCTCTTATCCATCGAGCACCTTCTTCAACCACTCATATTTCTCTTTCATTGTCTTAGACTTGTATTTCTACTATGATGAAGATATTGGACGATAGAAAGCATATGGTGTGGTGTTTGTAGTGTGTGTGCATGTGTGTGTGTGTGTGTTGTGTAGGTTAGCTTGCTTTGCTGTCTTCTAGATGACTAGTTTTTTCTTTTTAAAAAAATTTGAAATAGTGTATTTGTGTCAAAGATGAACAGACTTTGATGCAATTCACATATATAAAATCCCAAACCAAGTACGTTGGCATCAAGTCAATTCTGATTCATGGTGACCTGTGATTAAGAGCCACAACTGTAATGATAGGATTTTGATAGTTGTAATATTTACAGAAACAGATCATCAGACCTTTCTATCAAATCAATTACAACTCACAGTGCCACTATGGAAAAAGGTCCTTAATCTTGTTCTATTCTGTGCCATCCTCAAGCCAATTGTGATCATTACTGTGTCAGTCCATCTTGTTGAGTGTCTTCCTCTCTTTCCCTGACCTGCTACCTTCCTAGAGTATCTCTCTCAAAGGTCTGGTTCCTTCTGAAAATATGCCCAAAGGTAACTTAGATGACATTTCACGATCTTTGGCCCTAAGCAGCACTCTAGTCACACTTTGTTCAAAAGAGGTCTCTTTGTTCATTTGACAGCCCGTGGGTATACAATACTCTTCACCAACACCACAGTTCAAAGGCATAGATTCTTCTTCTGTGTTCTTTATTCATTGTCCCACTTTCAGATGCACAGGAAGCAATTGAAAATACTGAGGCTTGAATGAGACACATGTTAGTTTTAAATTGACATCCTTGTTCTTTTTATGATGGAGAGGTCCTCGACAGCATATTTAACCAATACAACACATCTTCTGATTCCTTGACTGATGTTTCCATGTGTGTAGATTGTGTACCCAAGGAAAATGAAATTGTCAACAACTTCCATTTTTTTTCTCCATTTATTTTGATGTGGTCTATTGGCCCAATGCTAAAGATTTTTGTGGGTTTTTTTTTGTTTGTTTTATGAAGAGATGTAACTCATATTGAAGGCTGTAATCTTTGGTGTTTTGCAGCGAGGTTTTCACTTTCTTCAAGCAAGGTTGTGCCATCTGCATAACGTAGATCATTTATGAGTCTTCCTCCAATCCTGATGCCACAATTTTCACATAGAATAGCGTCTTGGCTGATTTCCTCAGCATGCAGACTGAATAGATAGGGAAAAAGACAACTTTGACACACACTTTGTCTTATTTTAAACCATGCAGTGTTCCCTTATTTTGTTAAGAAAATTGCTTCTTGGTCTATGCATAGCTTTCGCATAAGCACAATTACATGTTATGGGATTCTCATTGTTCTCAATGTTAGCAATAATTTGTTATGATTCACATAGTCAAATTCCTTGGTATAATCAATAAAACATATTGAACTTACCATGGGCAGCCAAGAAAACAAGTAAGTCTGTTTTGAAGAGGGTGATACCAAATTTCTCCTTGGAGGCTAGAATTATGAAGCTCTGTCTGGCATACATTGGGCAAGTGGCCATGCTCAGCAGGATGGATGGGCAGCACAGGAGAGGAAGAGCCAAGGTGATATGGATTGATACAGTGACTGGGACAGTGGGCATAGTTGTGTCAGAATCATTGAGACGGGCTCTGGGAGAAGGCTTCAGAGCTGTTGTACATAGGGTCATTATGAGTCACAGGTGAATCAATTGCACATAACAACAATAACAACAACAAACATTCTGTTAAGATCTACCTGACATAATGCTATCTCTTTTGTCGCAACATCTGTTTTTGAATAATCAGCAGTAAGAGTTTACTTGCATATGATATTAGTGATATTGCTTGATAGTTTGCACATTCCACTGAATTATCGTTTTTGAGTTTACTAGGTAAGGACAAGCTTGTGGGAATAATTATTACAGAAGGTGACGACTTTCACTACCAAGCCAAAGACATTCAGTTCAAATTCACCAGCTGCTCTGCAGAAGGAAGATGGGTTATCTCCTCCTGTGTGGCTGACAGCCTCTAAAAACTTGTAGCAACAGCTATGAGTTGATTTCCATTTGAGGGCACACAGTACTCTACAGAAGCAAACTGGCACATCGTCCTCCTGAAGAGCTGGTGGGCTTAAATCACCACCAACAACCAGTTGCTTTAAGCCCTGTGCCACCTGGCCTCCTTTTATACCTGGATATGGAATCCACTGCTGTTGAGAAGATTCTGACTCCTGGGAACCCTCCATCAGCTTCCCAAGGTTGCATGTCTGTATCCTTCCTAGCAGCTGGTGAGCTCACCTTTCTATTAACTGTGCAATAGGTAATGCAATAAGTAATAGTATGAATGTCACCAGAGCTTATTTTCACTTGGCTAAGAGAGGAATTCTGTTGTTGATCCCCAAGCTCATTATTTCCATGCTTGAAATCACGTCGCAGACAAGGTCTTGAAATTCATTCTCGAAATTCACTCTCACTATCAATCTAAACTTGGATCATATTTCCTTGATTTAGAAACTGGCTCTCACAGGATCCCAGGGGAATTCAGGTTACAACAGCCTTGGAAAGTGGTCGATTTACGTTAATTACTGCTTCCTGAGTCATCGCCTTGTCCCAAATTTTAAACTTAGACAGACACTTCTAAGTTTTAAATGATAGTAGAAAAAATCCAAACCTCAAAATAATTTCACATTCAAAGTCTGGGACCACATCTCAGTCCTCTAACTTCCATCAGTAAACAGGATAAGAAAACACATTCTAACCATGTGTAGTTAACAACTTGGGAGGCTATTGTCTCGGTTTTGGGGTTATTTAGGGCTCCTTAGAAAAATGAAGAAAGAAAACCTAGTTAAATTTGAATCTCAGATATATAAGAAATAATTTTTAGTGTATGTCTTATGCAATATTTGAGACACATTTTAATAAAAATTATTCTTCATTTCTAATGTGTAAACCCCCCATCATTTGCCACAAATCCATGCATGTTTATGTGCAAAATACAATTGGAGCTTATATTTTTATTTTGTATTCCTGACTGAAGACTGAGATAAATTGATACTTTGAATTGTGGTGTTGGCAGAGAACAATGAATATTCTATGGACAGTCAAAAGAACAGACAGATATATCTTAGAGGAAGTGCAACCAGAGTGCTCCTTAGAAATAAAGACGGTGAAATTTATGTCACAGACTTTGGGCATGTTGTCAGGAAGGACAAATCCTCAGAAAAGGACCATGCTGGGGAAATCAGAAGATCAGTGAAAACAAGGAGGACTCTCAGAATGGTGGATTGGCACAGTGACCACAATGATGTATTTGAGAGTGTGCAGATGCTATAAGATAGGACAAGATTTTGACCTGTATGTAGTTCACCCAGTTGCTATGAGTTGTAGTCAACTCAATGGCATCAAACAAATAAGAGCACAGCTGACAACTCTAAGAAAAATTATATTTTTATTCCAAAGTACCTAAGAATGGGCAAAGTACTAAGTACCAAGGACTCTCAAAACAAACCTAACCAATGTGGAATGGCTTGCAGCGTTTCATGCACTTTGTGCTAGAGGAATCTCTCCTATGATCTAGTGTAGATGGAGTTGAAATGATTCAAATCCACCAGTGGTTCTGCAGGAGATAAATGAGCCTTCTCCTTCTGTGTGATGTTTAGCCTCCTGCAAACCTGCTGGAGGATCAGCTATGAATTGTTCTGACTTAATGGCAATGAGAAATGGGATGCAGGTCTCATTCTTAATATGTGAGCTCAGGGAGTCTTAACAAATTTTACATCATTCTTGGCTCTCTAGTGAAACCTGGAACAGTCTCAGAATAACATTTTGAACATAAAAATAAAAGGTCACAAAAGCCACCCATGTTATTAAAATGCACTCATCAGGATATTGAACTACAACAAACAACAACTGTGCTTCTTTCTCATGCAATCATGAGATTCGGAACTTTGAAGGTGTGGCAGAAATGACATTTCAAGATCTCTGAAACAACTAGTGTTGCACTGCAGTATCCATAACAGTTGCCACTAACATGACTGGCTTACTGCACACATTCAGAATGAAATAATATACAAATCTTAGAAGTCATTGAAGAAAAGTGATTTCTTTTTGCTCATCCTATTTGATGAAAGTTCCTATATTCTACCCTTGATTTCTCAATGCCCAGATGATCTGGATTTAAATTCTGATGTGATCACTCTTCCTAATATCAGTCTGTCACAGGAGTGGAACCCACCAGTTGAATCTTTCTCATTAATTCTTCACATAGACATTTCTTGACATATTTAACAATTCTCAACTCACTGCTGTTGAGTCAGAATCAACTTTTGGTTGACCGTCCGATGGGTTTTCAGAGGCTGTAAATCGCACAGGAGGAGATTGTCCATCTTTCTCCAATGGAGCCACTGTGGATTTGAACCACAGTTGCAATCCCCTGTGCTCAGAGGGCACCCCTTTAACAGTCTGACACCTAAAATACTCTTCCTTTTTGAGAACAGCCTGGACACATAACAATTAGAAGCACTGAGAAATGCCTATCCAATAGGACATGATTACTGATGCACCAGTATTATCAGTGAGTAGGAAGCTTGTGCTCTTGCCATTGGACTAACAATATCACTAGAGACACTCTAGCCTCTTCACCAGTCTGAAAGGAATGACATGCTTTCTTCTTACATTGGAACAAAGGAAGAAGTAATAGGCAATATCATATCTAGAGTTGCGTAACTCCTGGTCATGACAGCTTACATGTAGCATTCCTCAGAATTAGGCAAGCTAGAGTTTTCCAGTTAATATACTAATCAGTCACATGAGCTTTTTATTACCATTGTTTCCTCATACATTTTACCAGGAAAAAAAGAGTGCTTACTCATCTGCAGAGTGCTAAATCAGATAATACCACCTTCTTAATCTTGGAGTGGCTGCCACTGCTGACAGGATAAGTCCTGAGCACCTATGCAAAGCAAAGGGAGCCTCTTCTAAGGACGGGCTCCTGCCCCCACCCCACGCCCTCCGCTTTGCTCTCCTCATTCTGTAGGCTGGGCCTGTACTTGCCTTATTCCTGCAGGTGCAGTCAGACACCCTCAGAGCTCCATGTCTGTGAGGCTGCAACCCCTTCCTGAAGCTTCCTACTCCTCTCTTCCTGGTTACCTCCCACCTGCCCTTCAAAGAGCCAGGTTGAACTTTGCTTCCCCTGGACTTAAAAAAAAAAGTTAACTAGTTCTTCAGAGTCAATGTAGTGTAAAGGGTCAGAGTATGGGACTCTGTTTCTGTTAACACTAGCCAGGTGACTTGGGGCACATTTCTTAACCCCTTGCACACTCCACTTCGTCAGCTGAAGAATTCTGCCTTTTGTACCAATTCTGTCCAAGATATTGTGTTTCTGGTGATGGTTGGGTGCCATCTTGGTCTTCTGGTCTCCAGATAGACAAGGCTGTGGTTACTTGGGAGCTTTTAGTTCTATAGACTAGTTTC
This sequence comes from Elephantulus edwardii, assembly GCF_000299155.1. Taxonomy (NCBI): domain Eukaryota; kingdom Metazoa; phylum Chordata; class Mammalia; order Macroscelidea; family Macroscelididae; genus Elephantulus; species Elephantulus edwardii. The sequence goes on from NW_006399801.1 coordinate 5,323,049, forward strand.
TTCTTTGAGCTTTTGGTTTTCTTCATTGTCTTTTGCTCCAGATGAGTATAGACCAGTATTTGTATCTTGGATGGTTTCTCGCAAGCTTGTAAGAGCCCAGATTCTACTCACATTTGTATATTGTTCTAGAATGTAGAACAACATCTTTATGAACCATATTATGCCTTTGCTAGCCTCTGAGATTATGTCCTCTAAGTCTTCATACCCAATAACCAAAAACGTGAGGTGCTTGGTTACAGCTAAGCAGTATCCACATCTGTGCTCTATGGAATAGTCTGTAGTTGTTCTACTAACACAAAGGCCACACCTCTCTGGTGCTTCAAATCCACTGGCGGCTCAAGGGAGAAAGATAAGCAAACTCCTCTCCTGTAATTTACAGCCTCTGGAACCCCTTAGTGGGTTAGCTAGGAGTTAATTCTGACTTCATGACAATAAAAAAATGGAGTAGCTATTTTATTATATATATGAATATATATGTAGCATACATGCTATGTTTATACACAGTAGTGAGATATATAAATGTCTACAGATACACCTGTACTCAACAAGATTATTTAACACAGTGACTGGAACAAAGGGTTTAAGCATGCCAGAAATTGTAAGTGTACTCATTTACCTTAGTCTAAGTGTGCAGTCTTCTCACATATGCACTATTGCCTCTACCATTGCTAAAAAGATCAGTGATTCTCTTAAAGTGATTCTCTCTCTTCCCCCATCTCATTCATGGTAACTATCAAAGGTTGTTGCTGTCTGTGTGTATACTTGTTCTTGTCTTTTTATGGAAAAAGACCATGCAAGTTATTTTCTGGTAATTGATTTCTTTCACTCAGCATAATGTCCTCCATGTTATAATGGCTTTTGTCTTTTTCTATAACCTCATATGCCTGAAAACGCTGGTCAAATAAGAAGGGAGACTAAAAGAAGAGTTAATACACTCAAACTGTAGTATTGGCTAGCAACAGTGAATGCACGTATGGCTGCCAGAAGAACAAACAAATCTCTTAAAAGAAATACAACTAGAAAGTCCTTTGAAGGGAAGATGGCAAGTCATTAGCTCATTCACTTTGGACATGTGGAGAGAACTGTATGAAAGAAATATGTGACTTGGTATTACTGGCATGACAAGAGTCCAGAATGAGAGCTGCATAGTAAAGTAGACTGGGTGGGGACCGTACAACAATGAAAGAATTTTTTTTTCCAAAGAAAAAAGCAAACTGGGGAGGAGTGGGGACAAGGAAAAAAATGTGCAACAACAAATGAATGAAAATCCAAGTCATCTATAAACTTTCATTAAAATCTCAATTAAAAAAAGGAAAGCTCTACCACTAAAAAAAGACAGTCTGTTTCATAAAGTGGAAAGGAAATAAAAATGAGGGAATTCTTCAGTAAGGTGAATTGGCATAAAAGCCACAGGGCTGAGCTCAAGTATACAGGTGAGCATGAAGATGGAGCAGGCCTGGGCACTGTTTTGTTCTTTCCTATAGAAAGACTCCATGTATATATAACCCCAATGTTCCATGCACTTTTGGTAATCATAGCAAAACTGTCCAGCTCAGTGGTTTTCTTTAGCTACAAACTCAAACCTCAGCCCCTAGCATGGCTGAAAGATTTTAGAGGCAGCCAATCAGCTTGACACCTTACTCCTTCTGCTTAAGCCAGACTGAACCACTTATAGCTGTCCAAATGTGTTGGTAATTGATTGATTGATTGATTTGATGCTTTTAAATTACACCAAACCATATGCTGCAAAGCTGATGGCCCTCATCACTATTTTTACCTCCTTTCTTGCTATTTCAGGACAAGACACGTTTTAGAACAGTTGATGTCAGTTTGAGGACCTAGGTGAATCTGATTTAGGCCATGGTCTTTCTGATCACTTCCTATACATCTGAAAGCAGGACAATGAATAAGGAAAACACTAGAAGAATTGATGCCTTTGAGCTGTGGTGTTGGAGAAGAGCACTGAACATCCCATAGATGGTCAAAAGGATAAATACATATGTCTTGGGGAGGGTACAGCTGGAGTGCTCTTTGGAGACAAGAATGATGATGAGCCTTTGCCTCACATACTTTGGTCATGTTGCTAAGAGGGCCTATTCCTTGGAAAGGAACATGATCCTGGGAAGGGTGGGTGGTCAGCAAAGGAGAGGAAGACCCTCAACCAGGTGGATTGACATGGTGACTATTGCAATGAACTCTAGTGTGTCAGGAAGTGTGATGATGGCACAGGGTAGGACAGGGTTCAGATACGTTGTTAATAGGATCCCTATGAGTCACACTCAACTTGATGGGACCTAACAACAACTCCCTGTCCCCATAGGCTAGATGCCTTCACTCCATGTGAACTCCTGTGTTTCTGTCTTTTGAATAATGTATCTCAGTGCAGTGGAATTATTTTCTCATTTGTGCGTATTGTTGTTGTCGATTGCCGTTGAGTAAAGAACCACTCATAGTGACCCTATGAGCAAAAAGTCTGAAGCCTTTCTATAACTATTGACATTTATAAAATTTCATAGAGTTTCCGGAGGCATGTTGTTTAGTTATAATAATTATCAAAGAATCGCCATCATTAATTCAGATTGCGTACTGTGACTAGCCCTGTGGGAGTTCATGTACTTTAAGTCCAACTTTCTGGTAAAAACAAGTAAACAGAAAGTCAGGTAGTGCTAAAGAGATCGCCTAAGGTCACATTACCAGTAAAATCCAACTCTTTCTCCGTCACATTCCCTGTTTCCCACTGGAACATAGGTTACCATATCTAATCTTGAATGTACCCGAGCCTAGATTCTGGCAGGGCCTTCACCTTTGTCCAGTGAATGAATGGAAGGAAAGAGAGCTTAGAATCTTCCAATTCTAGAAAAGCAGCCTGGCAAGAATAACAATGTCCCTACCTACTGGCTGAACTGATGAGTTTAATTTAAAAAAAAAAAAAAGATCTTTTTATCTAAGGTTCTTCCACAAACACTAGTTACTGTGTAGTTGATTCTGACTCATGGTGGCCCCGTGTATGTCAGAATAGAATTGTACTCCTAAGGGTTCTCAATGGTTGTTTTTAAGAAATAGATTGCCAGCAATTTCTTCTGAGCCCCTCTGTCGTTGATGAGTACTGTCAAGTAGGGGCTGACTCATACCTCTGGTGAGCTTTCAGAGGCAGTAAATCATACTGGAGTTGATTGTCATCGTTCTCCCACACAACAGCTGGAAGACGGAGCTTCAGAATCCTTGCCTCGAGGGAGCAGGCTGGCTTCACCCTCTCTAGGGTGAACTTGTTTGTTCTCCTAGTAGTCCATAATATATTCCATACTCTTCTCCAGCACCACAGCTCAAAGGCATCAATTCTCCTTCTATCATCCGTAGTCATTGTCCAGCTTTCTGATGCATAGCAAGTATTTGCAAAGACCATAGCCTGTATCAGGCGCACCTTACTTTCCAGACTGACATAGTTGCTCTTCAGTACTTAGGAGAGGTCTCTGACAGCAGACTTTCCCAATGCAATTCATTTTTTAATTTCCTGGCTGCTGGTACCAAGAGTGTTGATTGTAGAGCCAAGCAAAGCGAAGCTGTTAACAATCTCAGTATCTTCACAATCTATCATGATGCTGCCAATTAGCCGAGTGGGAGAATCTTTGTTTTCTTTTTTAAAATTGTATTCATTTGTGTGTGTGTGTGTGTGTACACCATCAAATTGGATCTGACTGGTACAGGAGGAGATTGCCCATCCTCCAGCAGACCATCTGGTGTATTTAAACCGTGTACCTCTGGGATTGCAATGCAGCTTCTTGCCACTAAGCCACCAGAGCTCCCAGAATCTTTGTTTTCTTGATGTTGAGCTTCAATCCATATTGAAGGCTGCAGTCTTTGACCTTCTGCAGCAAGCGCTTCAGGTCCTCCTCAGTTTCAGCAAGCAGGGTTGTGTTGTTTGCAGAACTCAGATTGTTGATGAGTCTTCCTCTAATCCTGATGCCACATTTCTACCAAATTACATAATTAAATAATTGCCAAGTTACATAATAATATAATTGCCAACTGCTGAGAATCATTGCCCAGCTAAGTTAACACATAACCTTAGTCATTTACAGTTAATGTTACTTTGGAAACTTGGCATCCATTACTGCTAGACATACATCATTAATACGCAAAATAATCAGATAGTAGATATTTTACTTAGGCATAAATGCAAAATGTTGACTAATAAGTTAGTCAATAAATGAGGAGTATATACAGTCCTTTAAAAATGAGAATCTGTCCCTATCACCCCTTCATTGTTGTTGCTATTGTTATGTGCTGTCAAGTTCCTTGAAACTCATAATGACCCTCTATGTACAAGAGCCCTGAACTCTGTTCTGTCCTGTTCCAATTGCACTGCCTCCAACACACCTATCCCGATTTCCCCAGTCACTGAATCAATCCACCTCATAGAGGGCCTTCCCCTCCTGCGCCGTCCCTCCACCCTCCCAAGAACGATGTCCTTCTCCAAGGACTGGTCCCTCCTTACAACATGTACAAAGTATATTAGATGGAGCCTCAGAATCCTTGCCTCCAAGGAGCAGTTCGGTTTAATCCTCTCAAGGATGAGTCTGTTTTCTTGACAGCCCATGGTACACTCAATACTCTTCTCCAGCACCACAGCTCAAAGGCATCAATTCTCCTATCCTTCGTAGTCATTGTCCAACTCTCTGACGCATAACAAGTGATTGCAAAGACCATGGCCTGTATCAGACACACCTTAGTCTCCAGAGAGACACCATTGCTCTTCAGTACTTTGGAGAGGTCCCTAACAGCAGACTTTCCCATGTCAATATGTCTTTTTATTTCCTGGCTGTTGGTGCTAAGAGTGTTGACTGTGGAGCCAAGCAAACTAAAGCTGTGAACAATCTCAATCTCTTCACTATCCATCCTGATGCTTCCAATTGGCCCAGTGGTGAGAATCTTGGCCCAGTGGTGTGAATCTTTGTCTTCTTGATATTGAGCCTCAATCTGTGACCCTCTGCAGCAAGCGCTTCAGGTCCTCCTCAGTTTCAGCAAGCAGGGTTGTGTTGTTTGCAGAACTCAGATTGTTGATGAGTCTTCCTCTAATCCTGATGCCACATTTCTACCAAATTACATAATTATATAATTGCCAAACCACTGAGAATCATTGTCTTCACTATCCATCCTGATGCTTCCAATTGGCCCAGTGGTGAGAATCTTGGCCCAGTGGTGTGAATCTTTGTCTTCTTGATATTGAGCCTCAATCTGTGACCCTCTGCAGCAAGTGCTTCAGGTCCTCCTCAGTTTCAGCAAGCAGGGTTGTGTTGTTTGCAGAACTCAGATTGTTGATGAGTCTTCCTCTAATCCTGATGCCACATTTCTACCAAATTACATAATTATATAATTGCCAAACCACTGAGAATCATTGTCCAGCCAAGTGAACAAATAAACTCAGCCATCGCAGTCAATGTTTGACAGCCCTCAACAAAGTGACTCTAACAATGGGCTCAAATATGTTGGAGATGATGGGGATAATTCTGTGGGGTCACCTTTTTTTGGGATAGGGACAAATATAGACCTCTTCCAGTTAGTTGGCCAAGTGGTTGTTCTCTAGATTTCTTGGCACAACTTGGAGGGCACGTCCAGGGCAGCATCTGTTAGCTGAAATATGTCAATTGGTATACCATTTATTCCTGGGGCCTTATTTTTGGCCATTTCCTTCAAAGTAGCCTGAACTTCTTCCTTCATCAGCATAGGCTCTTGCTCATATTTTGTTTCATTAAAATCTTCTGTGTCTGCCGATTCCTTTTGATACAGTGACCCAGTATACTCTTTCCATCTTCTTTTAATTATTCCTGAATCATTTAACATTCTGCGTTCATGTCAAACCTAAAATTGTTCCTCATCTCTTACAGGAGAACTACAAATTGTCTCCTTGATGCAGAAGGCCTTCCATAGTCTAACTCCTAACTCTTACTCTGAACATATATATTTCTGTGTATTCTCTATCCCTTCTATTATCAATGCATCCACAATGCATTGATTTTACTTTTACATAACTCTACGCTGTTAACAATCAACATCCTTGATATAGCGATCAGGAAACCAGGAGATGCATTGTACCGGGCAAGTCTGTTGTCAGGGATTTCCCCAGAAAGCTGCTGACAAGCAGTAATGCCAGTTTGAAGACTAAGACACACCTAATTTAGGCCATGGATTTCTCAGTCACCTGCAATGCATCAGTGATCTGGGCAATGATAAGGGATGACAGAAGAAGAATTGATGCCTTTGAATTGTGGTGCTGGAGAAGAGTACTGAATATCCCATGGACAGCTCAGAGAATAAACACATGTGTCTTGGAGAGGGTGCAACTGGCCTACTTCTTGGAGGCGAAAATGGTGAAGCTTCATCTTTCATACATTGGACCAGTAGCTAGGTGAGACTATTCCTTGTAGAGGAACATCATGCTTGGAAAACTGGCAGGTTAGTGAAGGAGAAGAAGACCCTCAATGAGATGAATTTTCACAGTGATATTAGCAGTGAGCTTGAATTGCAGAACTCATGAGGATGTCATAGAATAAGGCAAAATTCAGGTTAGCTCTTCATAGGGTCACTGTGAGTCATACCTGACTTGATGGCACCTAAAAACAACAACATACTATCTCAAACTTTTTCACCTGCCTTTGTTTCCACTGTTCCATCTACCTGAAAAGATTATTTTAGTGCTGGATCTGACAGCTGTCCCAGGAAAATCTTCACGATCCTCTCCAATTGGGCTCATTTAATTGTCCTTACTATTCTTTACAGTTGTTGTTGTTAAGTCAAATTGAGTACAATTCATAATAGATCTGAATCCTATCCCAGCCTGTGCTAGCCTCGCCATCTCTGATACACCTGAACCTAATGCTGCAGTTGCAGTGTCAATTCATCTCCATGGGCGTCTTCTTCTCTTTCTCTGACCCACCACCTTTTCAAGTATTATATTATTTTACAAGGAATAGCTTCTCCTAGCAACATGTCCAAAGTATGAGAGATGAAGCTTTGCCATTCTTGCTTCCAAGGAGCACACTGGCTGCAACTTTTCCAAGACACATCTGTTCGTTCTTTTGGCAGTTCATGGGCTATTCAGTACTTTTCTCAAACACCACAACTTAAATGCATCAATTCTTCTTCTGTCATCCTTAATCATTGTCCAATTCCCAGATGCATAGCAAGTAACTGAAAAAACTATGGCCTGAGTCACACTAAAGTCACACTTTAGTCATTGCTTCTTCCATATTTCGGAGAGATCCCTAACAGCCGACTTTGTCAAAACAATTTAACTACTTATCTCCTGACTGCTAATGAAAAGTCTTACGAAATAATGTTATTGTTTTTAACTGTCCTTAAATTAGCAATTAGCCCCAAGTCATCGAGAACCCATGCACAATAAGCTATCCCTATCAGCATTGCTTGGATCCATAATCAATACCCTCAGTACATGCAGTCAAATGCCAAAAGATGTATTACATTGGGGAAAGAATCTTCTGCCAAGAACCTCTCTATAGTTGTAAGGAGCAATGATGTCAATTTAAAGAGTAAGGTGCAGCTGATCAAATCCATGAGGTTTTGTGGTTTTTGTTTATTTTGTTCCTGCCCGCCTTGTCCCCCGCCCAACCCCAACTACTTGCTATGCATCTCGAAGCTGGACAATGAAAAAAGATGATAGAAGACCATTGGATGCTTTTGAGTTGTGGTGTTAGAGAAGAGTACTGAACATCTCATGGACTGTCAAAAAACAAGCAAATATGATTTGAGGAAAGTAGAAGCAGGGGTGCTCCTTGAAGGCAAAAATGGAAAAACTTCATTCATAAATTGTGGGCATGCTGTTAGAAGGAGTTAGGTTTTGAAAAAAGACATACTACTACCTAGTAAGGTTGAGAGTCAACAAAAGATAGGATTTACAAATTACATAATTATATAATTGCCAAACCACTGAGAATCATTGTCCAGCCAAGTGAACAAATAAACTCAGCCATCGCAGTCAATGTTTGACAGCCCTCAACAAAGTGACTCTAACAATGGGCTCAAATATGTTGGAGATGATGGGGATAATCATATGGAAATGTTTCTGACTTATTTAACATGATTTCTATTTACTCATTGTTTTACCTTTGTGGGAAATGTTTTCAATTATGCTGAAGTCTCCTGGGATAAGAAGCACTTCCTTTTATCTGCTCTGAGTCAGACACTCCTGGAAGCTGGACTAACCCTTTCAACTCACTTGGGAGATGAGCCCGAGGCTGTGATTCACCCGCATCCTCACACAGCAGCATGATCGTTCATATGGTGTTTTCTGTCCAACAGTGAAGTCCTTATTAGGACATGATTAACTATACCTGTAGCTACTTGCGAAGCCATGGTGGTGGAGTGATTAAGTGCTCACTGCTAACTGAAAGTTTAGTAGTTCCCAACTACCAGATGCTCCACAGAAGAAAGATACTGCAGTCTGCTTCTGTTAAGATTTACAGAAGGTTTTTTCCAGCCCTGGGAACACTGTAGGTATATTTATTCTTTGTCCTATAGAGTGACACTGTGTTGGAATTACATAGTGGAAGGGTTTTGGTGTTGGTAGCTATTTGAAGGATTGTAGATAATTTTTTAAACTTTTGCTAATTGTCAAAGAACTGTTAATTGAATTTCCAATTCAATATTTTCCATATGCATAATGCAGCAACACCCAAAACATCAATTATGTTGTACAATCATCTTCAATACCCATTGTCAAATTTTCTATCACCATAAAATTGGTGCTTTCACATGTTCATTGCTTTACTATTTATTGAATCATTGAATCTCCATATGGGAGTATACGTCAACGTGACAGGGAAATTACTGCATGTTCCCATTTGTCCTTTGTAGTTTGATGGCCATTGTAGCAGCTATTGCCAGTATCTTTAAGAGACCCAGATATTAAACTTGGGTATAGCAAGAAAGGATATAAAAGGCTCATGGATCTATTGAGTGGGCAGGGGTTTCCCTTAATTACCTCTCACCTCACCTGAATACTTTCCTATCGTCAGTCCACGGTAATAAATTGGAAACTATCACCTATGATGTCTAAGATTTGCTTATGAGAGTTTAAGGCTAAGGGTTACTCTGAACAAACTACTACTATCTTCTCAGTCCTAAGAAATGAGATCTCGTGTTTAGTATACTACTTCTATGTCTATTTTAGGGAGCTCTGGTAGCCTAGTAGTGAAACCTCTGCTGCCATTCCAAATACACATGGTCCAAATCCACCAGCTGCTCCAAGGGAGAAGGATAGATAATCTCCTCCTGTGCGATTTAGTGCCTCTGAAAATTCGCTGGAGGGTCAGCTATGGGTCAGTTGCAACTCCATGGTACAGAACAAGAACATTTTAGCAGAGTCCCTGGGTGGTGTAAATGGTTCGTGAACTCACTGCTAACTGAAAACCTGGTAATTTACTTAGAGGCTCCTTAGACGAAATAACTGGTGATGAGGGGGAGAGGGGAAATTGGGGAACAGTGAATGATTTTTTCCCCCAAGAAAATGAATTATGGGGTGGGGGAGGAACATGTTCAACAATGAATGAATGGGTGAAAATCCAACTTTTCTGTAATCTTTAATTAGAATAACAATTAAAATAAAAAAAAATCGTTATTTAAAAAGCCAAAACAACCTATTGAGAACCTTATGAATAGTTTCTACTCTAACACATATTGGACCTTTATGAGTTGGAATTGACTCAATCAATGGTAGTTGGTTTGATTTGATTTATTATTGTTTTAAATACACTATAGGATGGATTGCTTGCAGAAAATGAAACTATTTGAAGTAATTATTGATGAAGGAAAAGACTATATTGTCTTCAGTACAGGTCTATTTTAAACTAAAGAAAGCAAAAATCCTTACAACTGGACCAATAAACAACCATGATAGGTGGAGAAAGGATTGAAAATGTCAGCTTCATAAGATTTCATTTTACACTAGTGTACAAGTCTCCATTTGTGATTCAGTTCTCAATTTTCCAGGGTATATTCAAAGAACTGGAATAGCTGGGTCACATGGAATTTCTATATTCAGCTTTTTGAGGAAACACCAAACTGCCTTCCAGAGTGGTTGTACCATTTTACAGTCCCACCAACAATGTATCAGAGTTCCTTTCTCACCACATCCTCTCCTACATTTATTACTTGCTGCCCTGATAAACTTTGCCACTGTTACTGGAGAGATGGTATCTCATTGTGATTTTGGTTTGTATCTCTCTTATTGCCAGTGATTTGGAACATTTCTTCATGTGTCTGTTTGTCATTCGAATATCTTCATAGCAGTGTTATACACCACTGCAAAAACATGGAAACATCCCAGATGTCCAACCACAAACAAATGGATTGAGAAATTATGGCACATTCACACAAAGAAATACTACGCAGCACACAGGAGCAATGATTTTGTAAATTATTGCCAAACTTGGGAGGGACTGGAGAACATTATGCTGAGTGAACTAACTCAGTCCCACAAGGACAAATATTGTATAAAACCATTATTGTAAGATGAGTATAAGGATACAAGGTGGGGAGAGGGTGGAAACAGAGGGATGAAGAGGTGAAGACAGAGGAGGATTAACCATGGAGTTTTACAATTTGATGAGGTGGGGGCGTGAGGGAAATTGCAAAATTTGCTCTGGAAAACAATTTATTTGAATTTTGTAAATAAACTAGTATAATAAAATCAATTTTAAAAAGAGAAAAAAAGATTTCACTTTACTTGGACCTACAATCAACACTAATAAAAGCAGCCATCAGGATAACAAATGACATATTACATTTTGCAAATATGCTGCCAAAGACCTCTTTAAAGTGATAAGGAGCACTGTGACCTAAGCTACATTATTTTTCAGTTGCTCCATATGAATGTGAAAATTGGACAATGAATAAGGAAGATGACGAAGAACTGATGCCTTTGAATTGCGTGTTGGCAAACAATACTAACTAAACCACGGACTATCAAAAGAACAAACAACTTTGTCTTGGATGAAGTACAACCAGAGTGTTCTTAGAAGGAAGCAAGGTGAGAGTTTTTCTCAAATACTTTGGGCCTATTATCAGGAGAGCCCAGTCCATGGAGAAAAACACCATGTTAGGAAAGGTCGGTGAAAAGGAAGAAAGCTCTCAAAGAGATGGATAGATCCAGTGACTGTAGCTATAGGCTTAAACACAACAGAGATTGCGAGGCTGCTTCAGAATTGGACAGGGTTTCATTCTGTTTTGCCTGAGGTCATTGTGTATTGGAATAGCCTTGACAATGCCCCAAAACGGAAAATGATGACAGGGGGATAATCGAAGAATCAAACTATGTTACTATTTCCTTGGTGCCATTGTTCTCCAATCACCAACATATTATTCATTGACTTACTTATTCCTCTGTGCATTTATTTAGTAAACATTTATAATTATTGTAAGGAATATCTTTGAAATATGTAAAGATGAATGATGCATGATCCCTATCTTCAAAAAGTATACCACGTAATGGAGGAGATTTGCATACACGTAAGTAGTTATTATATCAAGTATAATAGAATCCTACATGCTCGAATAGTCTATCATGTGCAAATCTACTATAAAATCATAATATTTATTTAGTCATATGTTTCTCTCACTCTGTAAGACTACAACACACTTAAAAATAAGGATGCTGTTGTTTTATTCCACTCTTTGTGGTCTAAGAATAACACTTAAGCTTACATAATTGGATATAATGTACAAAAAATATACTATGGGAATTTGAAAGAAGGATTGACTTATTTCAATTGGAAGAATTATTATATAAGACTTCATTCATTTTCTGTGTGAAAGTGAACCAGGGAAAAGAGATTACTGATAAGGAGGATAACCCAAGCAAAATTGTAGGCAAACTTCCTGAATGTTCAACTCCAGGGTAATTCTCAACACTGCCTGCCTTTTAGAATCTTTAGGGACTTTTAAAATTAATGCCTTGTTCTAGCACAGGTTTATTAAATCATATTTTTTTATGAGAGAAGGACGAGAAGAAAGAGAGGCCTGAGTGTTGGTATTTTAGAAAAGGTCACTATTCTATTGTAGGTGCTAGATACTTACAAGGGAGCTCTTGGTGGTCTAGTGGCAAGGAGTTGTGCTGCAAACTCAAAGCCATCAGGTTTAGTTCCATCAACTGATCCATGATATTTACAGCCTCTGAAAACCCACCAGATGATTAACTATTAGTCTGCAATGACTAGGACACACATAACAACAACTTACATACTTGTTAGGTTCTATTTAGGTACTAGGGTACTTAAAGAGACTTACAAGAAACTAGACCATAGAAATAGTAGCATATAATTAAAAAGGCTATCAAACTCTGAACTATAATCTCTCAACAGTCAAGAAGAAGCTCAGATCATATAGATAGAGAAGATGGGGAGAGTATCCATAGAGAGATTCTTCAGGGGGCTATTGAAGGAATCTGAACAATACGTGGGCAGAAGTGGATCACTACCTTGGTTGATCAAGATAATTTCACATATATATTCGGTATCAGGGAGCCCTAGGTCCTAGTACGTAGGGAGTTGCACTGCTAATCTCAAAGCCACGCTTTGTTGGCAGTCCAAATCTTCCAGGAATTCCTTAAGAGAAAGATGGGTAATCCTCTCCTGTCCAATCTACAGCTTTCACAAACTCACTTGTGGGTCAGTTATGAATTAGTTTCAACAATGAGTGTGTGTGTGAGTGAGTGAGTGAGTGATTAGATATCAAGTGCTGATGGCTGGGTGAATGGTGCTGCAGAAAGCTCTAGGGTTTAATGCTTAGATGGAGCTGAAGCTTTGACTGAAAATCTGGGGATGTTGAAGGCAACAAGATAAGATCCATTACAACAATCTGGTCATACATCTTTTGAACATGAACTTGGACCTGATGATGGAAATTTGGTAATCACTACAGGAAGAGGTGAAAGCAGATTGCATGTAAGTCAATGAAATGTACAAGCAAGAGTCAAGATAAGGCAGTTAAAGGCAGAATCATGGAGGCTATCTGTATTAAAGAGTTGTTGTTGTATACCATCACGTTGCTTATAACTCATAGCAAGCCTATGCATAACAGCTCTGAACCCTGCTCTATACTGAGCCAATCTTATAGTCTCTGACAGAACTACCCCCAGTACCCCAATCACTGAGTCATTCCATCTCATCCAGGGCCTTCCACTCACACCATCCCCTCCACTCTCTGAAGCATGACGTCCCTCGCCAAGGACTGATCCCTCCTTGCAATATGTCCAAAGTATGCCAGATGAAGCTTCAGAATCCTTGCCTCCAAGGAGCAGCCTGGTTTCACCCTCTCTAGGATGAACTTGTTTGTTCTCCTAGCAGTCCATGGTATATTCGATATTCTCCAGCACCACAGCTCAAAGACATCAATAGTATTTTTCTCTTTAGATATTAAAGAGTAGGAGAGAGAATTTTATAGCACAGGAAATTGAGAAAGAACAACTTAAAAACTGGACAACTATGCAAATTTATTAGACAACTAGTGAAGCAAGATATTAAGAAAAGCAATGAGATTTGATGGTGGACAAGGAAGCTTTGACACTGCAAGAAGAGTAGATCTCAGAAGAGAGCGGAACATCTGTTACCCCAAGACAGGAAGGAAAGAAGAAAGCATCTGCTCATTCAACAATAGAGCACTGACTACTTTCCAGGTTGTTCTAGGCACTAGAGACATGCAAGACAGCACAGACATGACTATTGGCTCATGAAGCTCATGGTTTAATTGTGGGGAAGGTGAGAGAGACAAAGTTACAAAATATTGAGGAATTCAGCATAAAAATTGTAAGATTGTAGATGCTTGATTTTAGGAAAAGAAATTATGGGTTTATTTTTAAATTGTATTTTATTATTTTGTGTGTGTGTGCACTGTCAAATCAGATCTGATTGCTACAGGAGGAGATTGTCCTTCCTTCTCCAGCAGGGCATCTGGTGGATTTGAACCGCGCACCTCTGGGATTCTAATGCATCTTTTTGTGGTCTTATTTTTTAATCTTGTTTTATTTTACATTTGATGTGTTAGGAACAAGTGCAAGAAGGTGAAACAGACCTGGGATAGCTCCTGAATAACATATAAGAAATATAAGAAGAGATGAAGAAAGAAATTGAACCAAGAGATAAACCTGCGGGGCTCTGATGCATGAACTGGTGCCCTGGGCATATTCACTGTGACGCCACCGACATTAATCGTCTTAGGAGTCTTAGTTGAGTACAGAAGAGGTCAACTTCCCAGAGGTGGAGACTGGTCAAGGTGGCACAGATTACCAGGATTTAGGATTACAGATACCCAATGGGGGAAAAAAAAAACCCAACCCAAAAACAAAAAAAGAAACCAACAACCATTTGAAAACCTCAGAATGTAAATGCTCAGGGTCATAGCACACTCATCAGCTCATGGAATCTTTATAGTAATTGAGCACACTAAGAAGTTTACTGATTCTACTGTCTAATTTTAGAAAAGTTGTAATTTCTTATCACTACCTGTCAATTAGCCTTGCTTCCCTCATCTGTAAATGAGAAGGTTGGACTAAAGTGATTTCAAAGTATTCTCCTGGTATGGTCAGTGGTGAATGTTAGGGTGCATGTGAAATTCTGAAATTTACTTAACATTGAATGTTTAATTACTGATGCTCAAAAACAGACTCTAAGCTACTGTAACACTGTTAAGTCTGTGCACACGAAGCTCTTAATTTTGTGGATCCTCCTGGTTTTAAAATACATTGTCTCTTGAAAGGACAATCTGAATTGTGGTGGAAGAAATCTTAAGGTCATGAGTTAATGAATAGAGTAAATAATTGGACATTGATATGGCATTGAAAATGAATTGTGAGAGAGTTATCAGAGATGAATACCAAAATACCAATCTGTTGCTATTAATGCTGTTTATAAGTACTAGAAGTTTCAAAAGTAGGGGAGGGGGAATCATACCTGCAGTCAAGGTAGATCCTTTTGGCTGTATCTCCAAGAATTCCCTGGTCGTTTAAGGTTTGAATGTTTTTCCTCTTCCTTCTGCACCACTCTGCTTGTCCTTACCTTGAGTCTGTGCACAGAGGCTGTGCTCAGCCAGAGGTCCCAGATATCTGGGGTGGAGACTGAGCCCAGTAAGGAGAGAGCCTTGATTGCTGGGGAGCCTGTGTGCAGCCACACCTGCAGGCTACGTGCTCATGTGACACCCGAGCTAGTGGGAGAGAATAGGCCGTCCACAGGCAGGAGGTAGATGCTGGGCATTGGAGCAGGACCTCCAGTCCCCAACATCTAGTGGCCCTCTTCCAAGGGCAGAGTTTTTCCCAGGCCTGCCTGGACTTCTAGAACCCTGCACTTCAGTTTGTTTTTTTTTTTTATGGGTGAAAGGCAATCCTTTTGCATCAGAAAGTATTCATTATCTGATACAGCTCACAATTGTCCAGCCCAACTACCTCAACACTTAAGTTATGTGACAACACAGACTGCTGAGCTGAACTGCTAGAGAGAGCTGAAAGATAGCACAAATATTTTCCTTATTTTTCGGAGGAACTAGGAGTCCCTGTAGCATGGTGGTTTGAGTGCTGGCCTGCTGACCAAGAAGTGTTGTGTCAAAAGGTGAGCAGTTGAAACCTCCTACCTGGGGAGAAGGATAAGACATTGTGCTCCTGATAACAATTTACAGCCTTGGAAAGCACAAGTGAGAGTCCTGTTCTGCCTTGCAGGGTCACTAAGAGTCGGAATCCAATTGACAGCATGGGTTTCAGGAGTTCTTGAGTTGCACAAATCGTTAAAAGGATGGCTGATAACCAAAAGATTGGAGGATCGACTACACCTAGAGGCACCTCCGATGAAAGGCCGGGTTATCTACTTCAGAAAACCCTCTTTTAAAAATCCAGTGGAACACAGTTCCACTCTGACATAGGAAGTCATTTATGAATTGGAGTTGATAACAAAGGGGATCTGGTTTAGGAGACACTGTTGTTGTTGTTGTTGTTGATTACTGTCAAGTCGAGCATGATTCATAGTGACCCCATGAACAAATGGACCTGAAGCCCCTCTACAACTATTGACATTTGTCAAAGTTCATAGAGTTTCTAAAGCCATGTTGCTTAGGAAGTGGATGTCACTCCTGCCTCCAATTAGAAGACATTAGAGATTCGTTTTACTGAGTTCTCTTCAAAGTGCTCTGGAGCCTTGAAAATTAGTTACAGTTTAGAACTTTTTAGAACCGTCATGAGCTTTACATTTTCTGTCCTAAACCAGACTGTGTAGTTCATAGGGTTTGCATTTTGTTTTTAAAACATCAGGTTCTTGAGTATTCGTTGTTGTTGTTGTTATGTGCCAGTCGCCTGCAACCCACAGTGACCCAAGTACAGCAGCTCCAAACCCCTCCCTGTCCTGAGCCAGTCTCACTGATTCCAACACACCAACCCCCATTGCTCCAGTTATTGTATCAATCTATCTCATCCGGGGTCTCCCTCTCCTGTGCTGCCCTCTACCCTTCCAAGCATGATGAGCCTCTCCAAGGACTGGTCCCTCATGGCCATTTGCTGAAAGTATGTGAGATGGAACTTCAAAATCCTAGCCTCCAGGGAGACACTAGGTTTCACCCTCTCCAAGATAGATCTACTTGTTTTCTTGGTGATCCATGGTATGCTTAAGACTCTTCTCCAACACCACAACTCGAAGGCATCGAGTATCCGTTATCTGGGGATAATTGTGATAAACAGGAACATGTTAGCAACTTCTTGAGCCATCAGATTCCGCTCATGCACCTTCTTTTTTTTTTTCTTTTTTCCTTTATGAACTCCCTATGTTTTTCTGCAGATGGCCTCTTCCTCGTGCAGCGTGTTCCCATATGGACCTTCTGGACAGGATCTACTTCAGAAAATTAACCTCAAAAATGTTGTGAACCACAACAGAACACTGTCTGACTCATTGCCTTTGGGCATGTCACTAACCACTGTATCACTTTGTTGTTACTTGAAGCAGTATCGGTCCAGGAGGTCAACATCATGTCTGGTGAAGCAGAGCGTGTGGGAGAACTGGGCAATGTTTAGTTCTGTTGAGCAGGAGTCAACTCAATGACAGCTACAGTCAATATCATATTTTGAAAAAGGGAGCTTAATAGAGCTCATCTTGCATTAAAATGGGATTACAGACAGTGAACGGAATGCACTCATCCCACGGTGCCAAGCAAGACTCAGCAAAGGCTGACTCGTCCTAGCTCCACCACAATGTGCTCTGGGATTTCCAAGAGAAGCAGGCGGGCACCTATGCCAACAAGGTGCTGGAGTCAGACACAGAACAGGATTAGGTCCTCAGGCCTTTGTTCGGCTTAGAGGAAAGGAAAATCAGGAAGTACAGAAGTGGTAAGACTCCACAGCGAAGGGACGGCTGACCTTCCACTGCCCATGAAGGGCTGTCAAGGATGAATAATGAGACTCTGATAAGAAAAAGGAAAAAAGATGTGGCTTTCTAGGAAAGCAAACCCACACTTGCAGGCAAAGGCTATGAAGCAGGAATAAATCAGGTAGCTTAATTGAAGAAGGTAATTAGTAGAAAGGGAGCACTGGTGGCCTAGTAGCTAAGGAGTCGCACTGCCATCCCAAAGGCACTCGATTCAAATCCACCAGCTGCTCTGTGGGACAAAGATGGGCACTCTCCTCTCGTGTGATTTACAGCTTCTTAAAAAACCTCCTAAAGGGTCAGCTATGAGTTCCAACCCGATGGCACCTAGAAATTGGTAGGAAAGGTGGGAAGGCAGTTTTGAGTACATTGGATCTTAATGAAGATCGTGAGGTGAGAAGGAGGCCTCCCACGGTAATGCTTTATAATGTTTGGGCTCAGAAGACTCAGGTTAAGACTGCTAATAACCGCATAACCATCTCCAATTGCCACTGATATTTGGGTGAACTCTCAGTGCAAAACTTCCTCTCTTCCCTGGCTTACCTGATTTCAGAAAGCGCTCTGTGGTTTCTCTCTGAGCCAGCTCCTGCACGATGCAGTCAATTTATAGTTTACAGGGATTTCTCACACACCCATGTACGTTTTCCACTGAGGTCTGTACTTTTTCCTAGACCCACCCGAATTCCAGAGCACGGTTCACTGGTGTGCCAAGTTCATATTCTCTCTCCTCACTGTTGCTCCTCTCTTCCCAAAATTTAGGAGAAAAGTACTTTGTAATGCTTCAATATATTTAAACCAGGAAAGAAAGAGCTGCAAGAAAAAGGAATATTTGTAATGGTAATTTCTGATTTAGTCTGTTATGTGAACAATAGCTCTTTTTAGAGGTAAAACCAGCTATCACTAGCTATCACATATAACCTTTGCAGATCAAATTTTGAGTGAAGATAAGATAGTTGTGTTGTTCGGTGTTGTAGAGTTGAGTACGATGCATAGCCACCTTATGAAGAGCTGACCTGAACCCTGCCCTATTCTGAATGTACATTTCCTTTAAAGAGTTTCACAAAGGAAAACTGGCTTGAGGGTTGTGCTAAGGGTGATGGTCCTCAGGAATTCAGAGCTTCTCTACAAAATGAGTATGAAAACGAAGCTGGACTACACATACACATAGGCTGAACTTTATATATTTACTTATACATACACGTATATATACACACACACATACACACACACACAATTAATGTTAGGATAAACATTCTTTAAGCGGTACAGCAGTCATTCAGTACAGCAGTATATTTGCTGTACTGAATAGTTTGGAGTTTCTGTGATGCAGAACACTGTGCCACAGTCGTGTCAAATACTATATGGTTACCCGTCATGAACAGTGTTTGAAGGGGCTTCCAGATTGATTCAAGTTTGGAAGCAAAAGTGGCATCCACTTCCTAAACCAGATGCCTCCGGAAACTCTGTAAGTTGCATAAACTCTATCAACATAAAGAAATGATGTTAATTATAGAACAGAGCTCAGGGTTTTTTTCATACGGTTGTTATGAGTCGTATTTGACCTGATGACACTTAACCACTGCTAAGTGAAACTAGTGTTATTATATTTTGGAGGAACATTCTTCTACTTTGTACATCACTCTTTGTCAGTTTGTCATACTGAGGTAATCTGGGTTTGCTGTGATGCTGAACCTTATGCCATTGGGGTGTCAAGTGTCATCATGGTTTCCAAATGTGGACCGTGTTTGGCGGATCTCCCAGTTGTAAAACAGAGCTGGAAGCAGGAGTGGCATCCACTTCCAAAACCACATGCCTCTAGAAACTCTGTGAACTTGGAGAAATGACAATAGTTATAGAAAGGCATTAGGTCTTTTGTTCATGGAGTCTTTATGAGTTATGTTCGACTTGACAACAATCAACAACAACAGCAACTATGTGTGTGTGTGTGAATACATATATTCCACACCTCCCCCAAATCCTGAAGGAGGAAAATGTTGTTGTTAGGTGCTGTTGAGTATGACTCATCATGACCCTATGAACAAAAGATATGAATCCTGTTCTATCCTGCGCCGTCCTCACACTTCCTGTCATACAAGAGCCCATTGTAGCAGTCACTATGTCAATCCACCTGGTTGAGGGTCTTCCTCTCCTTCACCGACCCTCCATCCTTCCTAGCATGATGTCCCCCTCCAAATAGCCCCTCCTAGGAACATGGCCCAAAGTATGTGAGGTGAAGCCTCATCATTCATGCCTCCAAAGAACACGCTGGCTGTACCTGCTTCAGGACATATCTGTTCGTTCTCTTGGCAGTCCATAGGATGTTCAGTGCTCTTCCAACACCATACCTCAAAAGTGTCAGCTCTTTTTCTATCTTCCGTATTCATTGTCCAGCTCTCAGATACATAGCAAATGATCGGGGGGGGGGGAATAGGAATGATTTATACTGAGAGTTCTCCATCCATACTTTTGTGGTGCTAGAAAAGAGTATTGAATATACCATGAACAGTCAGGAAAACAAACAGGTCTGTCTTGGAGAGAATGAAACCAAGCTTCTCCTTGGAGGCAAGGATTTTGAGGCTCTGTGTCATATACTTTGGGTATGTGGCCATAAGGGACTGGTCCTTGGAGAAAGACATCATGCTTGGAAGGGTGGAGGGACAGTGTGAGAGGAAGACCCCATATGAGATGGATGGACACAGTAACTGGGGTAATGGGGTTAAGCGTGTCAGAGTCAATGAGACTGGGCAGGATTCAGAGCTGCTGTACATTGGGTCACTATGAGTCACAAGTGACTCAATGGCATGTAACAACAACAATCAATACTGATCAATTCACAGACACGTAAGTGATATTTACCTGCCATTTTCACAAACATCACTGCGTTTAATCTTCTTAACATGTCTGTAGGTATCCCTGGTGGTGCAGTAGTTAAGCATGTCACACTGCCAACCAAAATGTTTATGCCACCAGCTGGTATGAGGATCAAAGATGTGGCAGTCTACTTCCAAAAAGATTTACAGCTGAAAAGATCTACAGGAAACACTAAGGGAAAGTTACCCTCAATCATGTAAGGCCATTAACTGCAATTGATGTAACAGCAGAGGGCCTGGTCTGGTTTGGTTTATCATCCCTGTGCTATCATGTGTATATTGTACTTTGGTGGCTTGCATAGTGCAGTAACATTAAAAACTCAGCCACCAACATTTCAAGTACCAGCAAGGCCACCCATTGATGTCAGGTGTCAGCAGGTATTCCAGAATAGGAAAGAACAGGAAGAAAAATGTGGCAATCTGCTCCTGTAAATTAGTCAAGTAAAATACTTTAGATCATAACAGAAGATTGTATGATATAGCTTTGGAAATGAGTCCTCAAATTTGAAAGCACTGAATCATAGCAATTGACTTTTGGAATAGGTTACCAGACCTTCTTCCTATTCCATCTTAGCCTGGAAGCTCTGCTGTAACTTGTTCAGCATCACAGCTACACATAAAGTTGGTGGCTGCAGTGAGTTGCACTAGCTGGAAACCAAACCTGGTTCTCCTGATTGGAGGCTCAGCTAGGAGACTGACTACCTAGAATTGTCACTCAAGTTTTATGTGGAAGTCGACAGGCCATTCTCTTTTCTTTTGATCAGGATGCTTCTTTAATCAGAATGCCCCTCTGCTTGTAAAACTTCTAGATTAACTTGAGGGACCTTTTAATTATGCTCTACATTTGTGTGAGGATGGCACAGGATAGTGCAGAGTTCAGGTCTGCTGTTTATAGGGTCACTACAGGTGAACCATTTGCTGCAGAAGGTTAAGGACTGCAGCCTTCAACATGGACTGAAGCTCAACAATTAAGAAAACAAAGGTTCTCACAACTGGGCCAATTGGCAGCATTATGATAGATGGAGAAGAGATTGAGGTTATTAAAAACTTCAGCTTGCTTGGTTCCACAAGCAACACTCTTGGTACCAACGGTAGGAAAATCAAAAGACTAATTGCACTGGGAAAATTTGCTGTTAGGGACCTCTCCAGAGTGCTGAAGAGCAACAGTGTCAGTATAGAGACTAAGGTGGCCTGGTTAAGGCCATGGTCTTCGCAATTGCTTGCTATACATTAGAGAGCTAGACAATAACTAAAGATGAAGAAGAATTGATATCTTTGAGTTGTGGTGCTGGAGAAGATTATTAAACAGATTATGGACTGCTAAGAGAACGAATAGGTCTTTCTTAGAAAAGGTGAAATCAAGTTGCTCCTTGGAGGCAAAGATTTTGAGGCTCTGCCTCATACACTTTGGGCATGTTTCCAGGAAGGATTAGTCCTTGCAAAAGGACTTTGTGCTTGGAAGGGTGGAGGGACAGCACAGGAGAGGAAGACCTTGGATGAGATGGATTGGCACAATAACTGGGATAATGGGAATAGATGTGTCAGAGTCAGCAAGACTGGCTCATGATAGGGAAGGCTTCAGAGCTATTATACACAGATGCGCTGTGAGTTGCAGGCAACTTAATGGCACATAACAATAACAACATGTTATACTATTGGAAAAGTATCTGCAAAAGATTCAAGTAAGATCCACACCTCACTCCATATATAAAAACCAACTCAATGTGGACCATGGACCTAGGACTAAAACCAAGGACTATAAACTTCATAAAAGAAAAGTTAGAAACAACGCTGGAAGTCTTAATCCACAACATAAACAGTCTTCCAAGTGTCCTGAAAAAAACCTACAATCAGGAGAAGATAAAATAGATAAATGGGATCTTCTAAGAATCAAATCCCTATGCACATCCAAAAACTTCTCCAACAGGGTAAAAAGGGAAGCCACCGACTGGGAAAAAGTGTTTGGTAATGACATGTCAGATAAGGGACTTATATCCAGAATTTATAAAATACTTGAACACCACAACAAGATAAAGGTAAATAATCCAATAGAAAAATGGGCACAGGATATGAACAGACACTTCACCGAAGAAGACATTCAGATGGCTAACAAGCACATGAAGAAATGTTCAAAATCCCTAGCTCTAAGAGAGATGCAAATTAAAACAACTATGAGATATCATCTCACCCCAGACAGAATAGCAAAATTCAACAGAACAGCAAGCAACAAATGCTGGCGAGATTGTGGAGAAACTGGAACCCTTATTCACTGTTGGTGGGAGTGTAAAATGGTGCAACCACTGTGCAAGGTGATATGGTGCTTTCTCAAAAAGTTGCAAATAGAGATACCATTTGACCCAGCAATTCCACTAATGGGAATATACCCTAAGGAGACCATAACTGACATCCAAGCAGATATACGCACACCCATGTTTATTGCAGTTTTGTTTACAATAGCAAGGAATTGGAAAAAACCCAAATGCCCATCAACAAACGAATGGATAGAGAAGCTGTGGCATATTCACACAATGGAATACTATGCTGCATCGAAAACCAAGAAACTCATGCAATATTATTCAAAATGGGTGACTCTGGAGGACATTATGGTGAGTGAAGTATCTCAGTCACAAAAGGACAAATGCTGCATGGTGCCACTGTTGTAAAACAGGACTGACTTTGGGGTCTGGGAGAGACTGAGAAAGATGGGTTCAATAATGTATACTGCATTGAAACAGATGAGGGAGAAAACTATTTAAAAGGGATATGCAATTAGGTATTTTTGTGATGACAAGAGTCTAGAGCAAAGGCTACATGGTGGAGTGGACCTGGGGAAGGGTTTGTAAAACAATGGAAGAATGTTACTTTACTTTTCCAAGAGGCTAGTGTACTAGGGGGGAGGTTTGGGAGGGGAGAAAAGTGCAACAATGAATGAATGGAAATCCAAAGTCACCATAAATTTTTACTGAAATAAATAATAAATTTAAATAAAACAAACAAACAAAAACATGTTATACTTCACTCGATGGCACCTGATAACAACACAGTATGTGTGCATGTGTGTGTGTGTGTGTGTGTGTGTGTGTGTGACACATTGGTTGTTGCGTGCTGTTGAGTTGGAACTAATCTATAGCTGACTCTCCTTTCTGCTGAGACTCCATGCCCCTGTCCCCACACTCCCCACTACCAAACTTTTATGTAATCTTTTCTTGAACCTTTATGCCCTCTACTGCTTCTCTCCTTTGAAGCCTAAGAATTTTTAAAGGTCCTCTTCTTCTTACTCTGTTATCTATGCCAATGGTGTGTTCTAACTGTTCCCTTCTTCAGAAAATTCCTACTCATATACCCTACTGGGCCAGACATTCTTTGTTCCTCTTTCTGCTCCTCTGATGATTTGTTCTTTTTCTCCTCTGTGGACATTCTTTTTCTCCAACCCCTGAACTATTTCTCCCAAACTTTTGTGCTTATCCTCTTTTATTTTCTCTTTGTATTCTTTGTTAGAATTCTCAACTTTCCCCTCTTGACCAGATCTCATCCCATTACTTCAGCTGCTGTTCATCTACAGCAAAGGCAAGATTCAGTGGTAGAATCTTCACCTTCTGTGCAAGAGACCCATGCTCGATTTTGGGGCAATGTCTCCCATATATAGGCACCACTTGCTGTCAGCAGAGGCATGCATGCTGCTATGATGGGCAACAGATTTCATTGGAGTTTCCAGACTATGAAATAGCCCAGTCAGAAAATCCTGGCAATCTCCTTCTGAACATGACCCAGTGAACAGCCTATGGATTGCAGTAGCTTAATCTGTAGCCAATCCTGAAGACGATGCTGGACCAGACAGCGCTTTGTTCTGGTGTCCACAGTTTTCATCATCAGTCAGGGCTAATCTCAAGGTAGCTGACAGTAATAACAGCAGCATTTTCACTGAGATCCAGTCAGTGTTTCCAACATCCAACAACTTAAAAAGAAAAAAAGCAACAATGAATAAATGGAAATAAAAAAGGCCCCCCAAAACAGTGAACATCACTGGTGGTTTGGACTTAATTATTAGCGAATGTGTAGAAACTGTTTAATATTGCTGCTTTCAAAACTACAAGCTTCGGAATGAGAACACCTCAAATTTGTATGAAAATGCACTATTATTTGTAATATAAGGAACAAATTTGGGATAGTTATTCAGATTAAATTACTCTATGTTATAAAAAAATAACAGTGTATATGGACTTTATGAACTTTGTATGTAAACCAGTATAAAATTTATTTTTTAATTTAAGGAAAAATTATCTTATCTTGATAAAATAAAATAAAACAAACAAACAAAAAACCTGTATCATGTCACAATTCTTATTAAAAACTCAACTCCTATCATGTTTAAGTTCAGTAACTTCTGACTTCAATCCTTAATTACAGCATGCTCATTCTCCCCCCTTTAATATCTTTAAGTTCCATCACTCTTGTATCTAAGTCCTCATGCACTCACAGTTGACCTTCTTATCGTGGGTCTCTTTTTCCAGCTTCTGCAGCCACACCCCTCACCAGGGTCTGTTTTAATTACTATTCAGCCTCTCAAAATACCGTTCCAACTAGTCACTCGGCTGTGATGGTCTCCCTACACTGCTGCTAGACTGATATATTTAATGTACAGCTCAGAAACCATTAGCCTGGTGGTTTAAAACATTCCATGATTGAAAACAAAACAAAACACACACCAAATTCCCTGATTGTTTATTGTCCAGCAAACTAATCTCTCACCAGTCAGCCCTTTCCAGTCAGGCTGTCCTTGATTCTCAGCTCCAGGACAGAGGACCTAACTACGTGTGTGGCCTCTGCAGGTGGACAGCATCTCTCATACTCCGTTTCATGCTCCTGAAGCTGGTGACAGTAAAGAAATTACTGGTCCCTGTGTCCTGTCTCTCATAACACAACAAAAATTGTGAGCATGGAAGGTCTGGATGGTGTTGTGTCCTATTGTACATAGGGTTACTGTAACTCAAGTCAACTTAATGGGACTTAATAGCAACAACAAAATTAAGCTAAAAAGAAAGCCTATTTCATAGGCAGCTGCAAGGATGAAGATACTAAGCACGGTACGTGGTCCTTGGTGATCTTTACCATTATGAACTATAATGTTCGTCTTGATTCCTGACTCTCCTTTCCTAGCCCCTCAACTCCTCCTACTCACATGTGGGCCAGTCTTCACTTTCCTTCTTTTGCACCTCTGCTCACATTGTCCTCCTGACCTCTGATTGCTTCTATTCTTCATTTTGACTCTACAATGTTATTACCCTTAAGACTCATTCCAGATGCCCAAAGCCTTCCCCAACTAGCTCAGGGAACTTGCTCTTTCTCTCTTGTACTTTACTCAATCCTTTTCCGGAACGTCTTGTATAATCTTCATCCCTCCCCAGCTTGCACCATAGTCATTCTATGTTTGTACGCTTTGTCTATTTGTCCACGTCTATTCATTGCTGCTCAGGCCTTCCTCCCAGAGCAGGAAGAAGGTTCCTTTGGATCAAGGACTAAGTCTTCTCTGCATGCTGAATGAATGAGGGTTAGAACCAGACTATGTGAAATGAAGGGGTGCTCTAATGCTATAGTCCACAGGGAACCATCCTGCTCAGTCTACATTCAAGCCTTCTCTGGCAATTTGAATCCAGCACTGGCTCCACAGGAGAAAAACAGGCAATTTCCCTCCATGTGATTTACAGCCTCCAAAACCCAGGGGAGCGTAAGTTGTGAGTTGGTTCCAACTCAAAGGCAAAGAATAAATGTGATCTAAAAAAAAAAACAACAAGAAAAGTGAAAAAAAAAAAACAAAACCAACAACAAAACAGCCACCAGTTTTGTTTCTCCTGACTGATGCAAAGCCCATTAGAGGCTTAGAGTAGTATTGTATCCCATAGCATTTCAGTGGTGGTCAGGGGTGTGTGTGTGTACTAAGAAGAGATTGCCCCACCTTCTCCAGCAGAGCATCTGGTGGATTTGAACTGCACGCCTTCAGGACTGCAGCACAGCTTCTTGCCAGTAGGCTGCCAGAGCTCCCCAGAGGTAGATATTTTGAAGTATTAATGGACCACCAAGGAGCTCTGGTGGTCTAATGGTAAAGAGCTGTGCTGCCAACCCAAAGGCAGGTGGTCCCCTGCTCAGCAGGAGAAAGATTGGCAATTTCCTCCCCTGGATTACAGCCTCTGAGAACCATTGGAGGGTCATGAGTCCATTTCAACTCAACAACACGTAGCAATAACAACAACAATAGATCATCAGGTGATCTATCCTCGGTGCTGCTAGGTAGACTTGAGCCATCAACGTTCTGGTTAGAAGCGGACTCCACTAAGTTTTTGTATCAGTCAGAGACTCAAACTATTTAAAATTCTTATTGAGTATACATTTCTACCAACTATAGAGTCTGTAATTCACAGACTATTTATTTATAGAAAGCAGAGTTTCGGCAACATTCCCAGGATATTGGACTAGACAAGTTAATATCCATAATTGCAAAGTTCATGCTTAAATACACAGACCCTCCTGCAGTTCTGAACTCTGGAGCACCATATACCGCCCGCCATAGACTGTTCTAAGTCAGAATGCAATGCTTTTGATTGTAATCGCAGAAAAGTGGGTCTTAAGAGCTTTATCCTTATAATATTTCATCTTTTAAACAAGCAAATCTTAGAAAATTATCTTCAATTTAAAATTTAAAACACACTGAGGGCCAAATACCTTTCCCGCCACAGGTATGCTAACACAGACCATGTCTAAATTTAGCATCTGACAGAAACTAAGGGCACGTTCATTATGCTGTCTGCTGGGTTTGTTGAACCACGGAGCAAATCACCCCCACTCACCCCAGGGCTGCAGTAAATTCTTCCTTTTATTTCTTTCCCTTGTTTTCTTCTCTAGCCCACACTTCTTTGCTAAATCCAGCCGACTCAGTATTTACTTTTCCACTTTATTTTAAATTTCTCCATTTTTCCCCTTTCTAAAATATTCTGCATGCCTTCTGTTTCCCTCCCCATCCCCAACCTGGGCTTATACAACTACTGTATTATAGGCATATGGTGCTCTGTTTCTTCTTACGCAAAAACATACTCTCCTTCATTGATAAACTCACTTTATAATGCTACACACCCATTTATCTCTGGGAAATGCTTGCTGATGGAGAAAACAAAAATTTTAGAAAAGAGGACGGGCAAACAACCTCATTTGAAACCAAAAAGCAGTTGCTATCATGGCTAAGTGCTACGCAGTTTTCAATGACTGATTTTTAAATTTTTTTAAAGTAGCTCACCAGGCCATTCGTTTGTGGTACCTTTGGTTGAACTCAATCCTCAAACCTTTTGGTTAGCTGTCAAATGCATTTACCTTTTGTCCAAACCAGAAACTCCGAGAAACCAAACCAGTTGCTATTAATTGATTCCAATGGGCGAGCTCTGGTGGCAAGAAGCTGCAACTACAGTCTCAGAGGTGCATGGTTCAAATCCACCAGATGCTCTGCTGGAGAAGGAGGAACAATCCCCTCCTGTACCAGTCAGATCTGATTTGATGGTACATACAAAAAATAATGAAATAAAATAAATTAAAAAATAAAAAAAATTGATTCCAATGAATAGTGAACCTATATGTTCCAGAGTAAACCCTCTTGCTATAAAGTTTGCAATGGCTTTGATCGTCCAGAAGCAGACTGCCAAACCTTATTTTCTGGTACCTCTGAATAGACTTGAACTGTCAGCCTTTTTGTTAGCATCTGAGTACTTAATTGCTTAAGCCTGGAAATATTTTTCAGATATGTATGTGTCCTGAACACTGTCGATGAAAAGTTCCATGTAGTGCAACTGCAAGCTGAAATGAGTGTAGGTTCATGGGGCAATGGAAGATGTAATTATATAAAAATTTATGCCTTCATGCCAATGCACGTTGAGTCTACAAACACTGCCCGAGAAACTGCTTATGTCCAGTACTGGGACACAAAGTGAGAACTGATAAAGTCACCATTGCCTGAAAGCTTGTAGGTCAGTGTGAGAGACAGGTAAGCAGGCAACTGGGTCCTCATAAGGTAGGGCCAATCAAGATGATCCATGCCCAGGATTTTTGGGTAATTTCAACATTGGTTCCTGGCCCAACCTTAGTGGTCCAGAGATGGTCCCCTAATTCTTATGCCAGACCTGGTCTTAAACCAATGGGAAAAGTTTACAACATCAGTTACGGACATTATAGGAGTAATTCAGTTTTATAAAAAGATTAAAAGAGACATTGTCTTTCAAAAGAATTACAAAATATAGTGCATGCACCATCAGATATAACAACTACTCAAATAATTCTCAGGTTAAAATGTGAAACAAAATCTATGAATAAGATTCCATTAATGGCAATAAGCTGCATTGCAATCCTGAAGGCACGAAGTTCAAGGCCACGAGTTGCTTTGTGGGAGAAGGATGAGCAGTCTTCTCCCGTGTGATTAACTGCCTCTGAAAATCCACCAGAAGGTCAGCTATGCATTGGTTCTGACTCTACAGTACACAACAACACATCCACTTAGTTATGCTTTTAATAAAAATGATAAAAAATAACATGATTTTATCAAAATATATTCTTTATATAATAGTTTTGTTACAAAATTCGAATACATTGTTTTTGAGAACAGATTCTCCAAATTTCCCTCACCACTCCTATCAAATTATACAACTCCATGACTAATCCTCCTCTCCCCCTGCACATTTAGAGGCATATCTTTGTCATCCAGATTTAATTCATGCTGTCTTGGAATATTTACACCTATCTGTTTACCATACTGTGATGGCTTGTATGTTGCTGTGTCTGCTGTAACTAAGCCACTAGTAACTATTTAAAATACCAACAGTCATCCCAGGACAACAGGTTTCAGCAGAGCTTCTGGTGAAGACTAGAAAGAAAAGGAAGGTGAAAATAAAAAAATCAAAATCAGCTAGAGGCAACTCATGGATCACAACACAACAATTTCTGATTTTCTTGCTTTGGGCATTCTGCCAAGAGGATAGACTCACTGGAGCAAGACACCATGTTCGTGGAAACAGGGGTCCTGTGAGGGTGAGAGAGACGCTGGTGGGATGGATCAACATAGTAGCTTCAACATGGTATACATAACCACATACTGATATGCGTATGGTAGCTATGAATTGGATAACTCAGTGGCAGATAGCAAACTTGTGAGAAGATATGTGGAGGTTCATGTTTGTAATTTCACTTTGGGAATAAGGTGGAGTTGTTGTTGTTAAGTGCTGTCAAGTTGTAGGTGACTCCTAGAACACTTGTATAACTTTTGTTGTATCTCCAAGTTCATAGAGTTTCTGGAGGCAAGCCATTTCAGAAGTGGATGCCACTCCTGCTTCTAAACTTGTTTTAATCTAAGAGCCCCACCAAACACTGTCCACAATGGGTAACCATTATCACATTTAACACATCAGTGTCACAGTGTTTAGCATCACAGCAACTACAAGTTGTACAACAAATGGGCAGACTAGTGCTATACCACTTAGAAGAATGTGTGACCAAAAACAATTAAAACCAGGCCCAGGGGACACAGGTGCATGTTCCCAAAAGCATTTTTAAATAGGAGGCCAAATCACATCATATCATAACCATTTGTAAATCCACATTCCACCCTAATCTTCACCAGGACCAGTAAACAAGCCTCTGTAGAATCCGGCTGCTGCAGATTACTTCAAACTGGATTCAAGCCCCATACAACTGTCCAAATGCATTTATAAATAGGAAGCCGAATCATATCACCTTATATCCATTGGTGAGTCAACATTCCACTCTAATCCTCATTATGTTGTTGTTGTTGTTGTTATGTGCCATTGAGTCGCTTGCGACTCATAGAGACCCTATGAACAAGACCCCTAAAAGCCATTCTATCCTGTGTCAACCTCACTGTCTCAAACACACTCATTCCCACTACTCCACTCACAGAATTGATCCATCTCATCAAGGGTCTTCCTCTCCTGCACAGTCCCTCCACTCTCCCAAACATGATGTCCCTCTCCAAGGACCAATCCCTCCTTGCAACATGCCCAAAGTATGTCAGACGAAGCCTCACAATCCTTGACTCCAAGGAGCATTCTGACTTCACCCTCTCCAGGACAAACCTGTTTGTTCTCCTAGCAGTCCATGGTATATTCAACACTCTTTTCCAGCACCACAGCTCAAAGGCATCAATTCTCTTTCTATCACCCCTATTCACTGTCCAACTCTCCAAAGCATAGCATGCAATTGTGAAGATAATAGCCTGGATCAGGAGCACCTTAGTCTCCAGCCTGATGTCATTGCTCTTCAGTACTCTTGAGAGGTCCCTCACAGCTGACTTTCCCAATGCAATTAGTCTCCTGATTTCCTGGCTGCTGTTACCAAGAGTGTTGACTCTGGAACCAAGTAAACTAAAACTGTTAACTATCTCAATCTCTTCACCATCCCTACTCAAGCTGCCAACATAAAGAAGTAAAAAAGTTTCCTTGTGCTGTCAAATTGACAACTCATAGTGATCCTATGAACAATGAATCTGAATCTTGCCCTATTCTGTTCATTCCTCATCATTTCTGATATAATTTGAGCCCATTGTTAGAGTCACTATGTCAGTCTATCCTATTGAAGATCTTCCTCTCTTTTACTGGCTCTTCACCTTTCCAAGCATGCTGTCTTTTTCCAAGGACTAGCCCCTCCTAGCAATATGCCCAAAGTATGTGAGACAGCATGTCACTACCCTTGTCTCAAATGAGAAACTTGGTTGTACTTCCTGCAAGATATTTCTGTTTTTTCTTTTGGCAGTCCATGGGATATTTAGTACTCTCCTCCAACATTGGTTTGTAGGCATCAATTCTTCTGTCATTCTTAGTCATTGTCCAACTTTCAGATGTATAGTAGGTAATTGAAAAGACCATGATTTGGATCAGGTGCACCTTAGTCTTTAAACAGATGTCATTACTTTTTAGCATTTTGGAGAGGTCCTTGACATCAGATTTTCTCAGTGCAACACAGGTTTGATTTCTTAACTGCTGCTACTAAGAACATTGATTGAGGATCCAAGTAAGATGAAATTGTTGGCAACTTCAAAGTTTTTTACATCTATAGTGAGGTTGTCTATTGGCCTGGTAATGAGGATTTTTGTTTTCTTTATGTTGAAACAGAATCCATCTTGAAGACTGTAGTCTTTGAGTTTCTGCAGCAATAAGGAAAGGTGGTGGGAGTAAATGTACTATTTAGGGATGCCTGTAAGCTGTCACTTTGCAGTTCCAGAGGCTAACAAGTTTCTTACTGAGGTAAAATAGCTATGTAACTTCCAAAATACAACTTAAAAGTTAGTGTCAGTGTTATAAAGTTTTATTCTTAAAGCACATGACACCTTGCTTCCCATATCAAGCATAGTCCTTGTTCAGTGCAGCCCCCCTCCCCAGTGAGGTCAAATGGAAAACAGATGTAAGTGGATAGAAGGAAGTGGAAACAGTTTCGTGGGCCAAGCTGGTTGCACAGCTGAAAGTTATAAGTTAAACGAAGTCTCTGTTATAGGACATCTTACCCTTTGTGAGATACAACTGATGGCAGAACTCCCTAGTGGGAACTACAGGGCATGAATGGTTTCCCAAGTCTATCTACTTCTTGAAAGCCTAGAGTTACACAGAATCCTTCTCAGGAAATGCTGTTCACCAGTAGAACTATAGAAGAGGCTCTGCTGCCAGCTTTGATTATGTTTCAGGACCCTCTTTTTTCCCTTCTGATTTGTCTCTTGTCATTCCCCATCTCCCACTCCCTCACTTCCGCCTCCAACCCGTGACCCCATGCAGTCAGGATGATTCTTACTCATGATGACCCTCCGTTGGATCTTTGAGGCTGTCACTCTTTACTAGAGGAGATTGCCCATTATTCTGCAATAGAGTAGTAAGTAGATTCAGACAGGCTGACACATTATACACTGTGCTGCCGTGGCTTTTTCTCTTGTCATTTTATGGAAATGAATGGCCCATATGGCCAGCAAAGGAGAGGTCTGTGCAGTAAGGATCCCTTCCTCATCACCAATTGCACAGTAATGATCAGCATGAACCCAACCCTCAAAATGTGGAGAATGAGCCAGTTTTCACATTCTAACTTCTCCATCTTCATTAACAGCTACCCCAATAGCACTTTCTATTATACTCGGCAACCAGAGGGAGCTGAGAGCTCACAGGATAAAAAGATCTTCCTGCTGGCAAACAGGTGGAAATCAGCTACAAGTTTGGAGAGGTCATAAAACACTCCAACTCTCTGACTATAAATTCAGGGTTGGTTTCCTTCACTTCTTCAGGCACCCTGAGTCTCTGACTTTCTGGATCCTACTCCCATTTGAGGGGGCTGTAGTGGCCTAGGAGTGCAGAGTTGTGCTGGCAACCCAAAGATATATGGTTTGAATCCACCAGCCGCTACATAGGAGAAAGATTGGCAATCTCCTCCCATGTGCTTTATGTCATCTAACAACCTGCTAGAGAATCAGCTACGAGCTGGTTCAAACTTGACAGCTCATAGCAACAACATTCCAATTTGGGTTCAAGAATTTGTTGAAATGACTCATAGCATTTGTAGAGTACATCATACTTAGCAAAGAAAACCATGTCTATTTGTACTTTATTTACTATACAAAGGCCTTTAACTCTGTGGGTCATGACTCAACTTATAACTAACATTGAGAATAATTGGAGTCACTCAGGTGAAACCTATACCTATCCCAAGAAGTTATTGTGCAAACAGAGCAAGGGAACACTGCATGGTTTAAAATTAGAAAAGGTGTGCATCGGGGCTGTATCCTTTCTTCATATCTATTCAATCTATATGCTGAACAAATTATTCAATAAGCTGTACTCTATGAAGTGGCATCAAGATCAAAGGAAGATTCATCAATAACCTCTGTTATGCAGATAAAACAGCCTTATTTGCAGAAATTAGTGCAGAAAATGAGGAATGAAGTATTTGATGCAGAAGATCAAAGACTACATGTAGCCTTCAATATGGATTTCATCTCCACGTCAAGAAAGCAAAAATTCTCACCACTGGACTGATGGGAAGCATCATGATAGATGGAGAAAAGATTGAAGCTGTCAATGACTTCATCTTACTTGGATCAGGAGATGTATTGCACTGGGAAAGTGTGCCGTCAGGGACTTCTCCAGATTATTGAGAAGCAATGATCTTAGTTCGAAGATTAAGGTATGCCTTATTCAGGCCATTTTCTTTTCAATAATTTGCTACACTATACTGTTGAAAGCTGGGAAGTGAGTAAAGATGATAAAAGGAGATTGATGCCTTTGAGTTGTGGTGTTGGAGAAGTGTACTGAATATCCAATGGACTACCAACGGAACAAACAGTTAAGTTTTGGAGGAGAAGATGCAGCCAGAGAGCTCATTGGAGGCAAATACGGTAAAATTTCATCTCAAAGACTTTGGGCATGTTGCTAGGAGGGGCTATTCTTTGGAGAAGTCTCTGTCAGGCTTAGGAAGGTGGTAGGATGGCAAAAGAGAGGAAGATGCTCAACCAGGTGGATTGACACAGTAACTACAACAATGGGCTCAAGTGTGTCAGAGATGATTAAGATGGCAAGGTTAGGACAGGGTTCAGGTCTGTTGTTCACACGGTTTCTATGAGTCATCCTTAACTCGAGGATACCTGGCAACAGTGATATCCTTAAAGGGAGCACTAGTATTATGTACTAGTAGTACATAGAGCTCGAGTTGTGTGCTAACCTAAATGTGCCACTTCTCTAATAGTTCAAATCCACCAGCAGCCCTGTAGGAAAAATATGGGCATTCTCCTCTCTGCAATCTACACGTTTCCAAAAACCTACTGGAGAGTCAGCCATAAGTTGGTCCATGAAGGTCAACTCAAAAACAATGCGTTTAAGAAGCTTTTTTCCCACCTATCATAATAATGATTCCTGATTTATTATCATCAAATAGGTTATAAGTGAAGAAATGAAAGGAGTTGGGTTGGGGGAGTTCCAAAGTTGGGGGAGTTCTATATCTTAATGGACATGTTATCCTCCTAAGAGCAGACATTCTCATCATCTAGAAGCTCTCTGGGCTTCTTTTGTGTTTGGGAATTTGATTAGCTAGTTTTGTTTGCTAGGCTAACTCATGCCTCTTGAGGCTAGTTGAGTAAGTCTTTTACGGTCTGGCCAGCACATACTCCCCAGCACATATGCTCAGATGTGGTCTGGATATCTCAGACCAAGGAACCCCATTACTTCAGTGGTGACTACTCTGGAGACTAGGATGAAGGTCACTTTAGTTAGGAGAGAGCTAAGTCATGCATACCACAAGATTTCTTCCTAATTCATAGAAGACTGAGTAATAAAGAAATTGGAGCAGAGCTCTTCCATTACCTCATCTCCTCTAGGCATCCTTGTCTGGTGGGGAAAGATAGACTCTCTTTTGTCCCATCTCATTAATTTCTGGCCAAATTTTCTCAACTTCCTGGTGGCCATATGGGATATAGTGTCAGGATCTGGAGCTCTGAGTGTCTCCTAATTGTTGTTGTTAGGTGCCGTTGAGTCAAGTATGACTCATAATGACTCTATGAACAAAAGATTTGAACCCTGTTCTAACCTGCGCCATCCTCACACTTCTTGATACACAAGAGCCCATTGCAGCAGTCACTATGTCAATCCACCTGGTTAAGTATATTACTCTCCTTCGCTGATCCCTTCTAGCAACATGTCCAAAGTATGTGAGGTGAAGCCTCATCATTCTTACCTCCAGAGAGCACCCTGTCTGCACCCTCTCCAAGCTATATCTGTTTGTTCTCTTCGCCATCCATGGGATGTTCAGTGCTCTTCTCCGGCACCACAAATTTAAGGCATCAATTCTTTTTGTCATCCTTATCCATTGTCCAGCTCTCAGATTCTTGGTACCCTGGGTACCAAGGGTTTTAGCTGTGGTTCCAAGCAAGATGAAGCTGTTGACAGTTTCAATTTCCTCTCCATTTTCCATGATATTGCCTATCGTTCTAATGGTAAGAATCTTCATTTTCTTGACATTGAGATGAGATGCAATCCATACTGAAGGCTGTATTCCCTGATCTGCCACAAGTGCTTTAAGTCCTCCTCACTTTCAGCAAGCAAGGTTGTATCATCTGCATAATGCAGGTTATTGATGAGTCTGCCTCCAATTCTGATGTCACATTCCCCTTCATCGAGTTCAGCTTCTCGGTAATTAGCTCAGCATACAGATTTACTAGATATGGAGAAAGAATACAACTGATACACTCCCGTCTCAATTTTAAACCACGCAGTCTCCTCCTTCTGTGTTAACACAATAGCCTCCTGGTCCAGATATAGATTCTACATGAGCACAACTAAATACTCTGGGACTCCCATTCTTCTCAACCTCAGCCACACCTTGTTATGATCCATGCAGTCAAATGCCTTTACATAGTCAATAAAGCACACATAAACATTCTTCTAGTACTCCTTACTTTCAACCAAGATCCATCTCACATCAGCAATGATATCCCTGGTGCCACAGCCTCTTCTAAAACCTGCTTGAACTTCTAGCATTTCCTTATTTATGTACTGTTCTAGCCATTTTTAAATTATCATCAGCAGTATTTTGCTTGCATGTGATAATCTCCTAATTGGATTATCACAATATTCACACTGACAAGAAGGGAGTCATATGATACAATATCTAACTACCTAGTTAGGAAGTGATATTAAAGGGTCAAACCCAGTATTTGACATTTCTATATCATTTAGAGAAAACATTTTCTTTGGTGATTAATGTGTGCCTAAAAAGGAAGTTTTGAATTTAAAATTTATTGAATAAGGCAAGGTGTTTAAAATAGAGCACCATTGACCTTGAAATGTTGTCTTTGTTCCTATATAAAGGAATATTGGTGATGCAGTCATTAGAGCATTCCATTTCTTATCAAAAGAACAGAGATCAGAATTCCCTACTGCTCCATGAAGAAAAGTATAGATATCTACTTCTATCAGGATTTCTAGCTGTTCTACTCTCTCCTTTAGGGTGGCTTAAGTCAGAATCCACTGAATGGCAATGGATTCGGAATTATTTGAGTTAATGCCTATACAAGATTTCTGTGCGGCAAATATTTTTCACTTAGTGCCGTCAAGTCGAGGATGACTCATAGCTACCCTATAAGCAAAAGATCTGAAGCCTAATCTACAACTATTGTCATTTCTCTAGTATTCATGTTGTTGTTGCTGTTATATGCTGTCAAGTCACCTGTGACTCATCGTGACCCTATGTACAACAGCCCTAAATGCTGCTCTATCCTGTGCCAATTTCACTGGCTCCAACAACCTATCCCGATTACCCCAGTCACTGAATCAATCCACCTCATAGAGGGTCTTCCTCTCCTCTGCTGTCCCTCCAGCCTCCAAAGCATGACGTCCTTCTCCAAAGATTTGTCCCTCCTTGCAACATGTCCAAAGTAAGTCAGATGAAGCTCCAGAATCCTTGCCTCCAAGGAGCAGCTTGGTTTAACACTCACCAGGATGAATCTGTTAATTTTCTTAGCAGTGCATGGTATATTCAATACTCTTCTCCAGCACCACAGCTCAAAGGCATCAATTCTCCTCCTATCCTCCCTAGTCATTAACCAGCTTTCTAAGACATAACAAGTGATTGCAAAGACCATGGCCTATATCGGGTGCACCTTAGTCTCCAGAGTGACACCATTGCTCTTCAGTACTTTGGCGAGGTCCCTAAGAGCAGATTTTCCCATTGCAATACGTCTTTTAATTTCCTGGCTGCTAATGCCAAGATTGTTGACTGTGGGGCCAAGCAAACTAAAGCAGTTAACAATTTCAATTTCTTCACCATCCATCCTGATGCTGCCAATTGGTCCAGTGGTGAAAATCTTTGTCTTCTTGATATTGAGCCTCAATTCATCTTGAAGGCTGCAATCCTTGACCTTCTGCAGCAAGTGCTTCAGGTCCTTCTCAGTTTCAGCAAGCAGGGTTGTGTCATCTGCATAACACAGATTGTTGATGAATCTTCCTCCAATCCTGATACCACACTTCTCCTCATATAGCCCAGCCTCTCAGTTAATCTGTTCTGTATATGGATTGAAAGAGTATGGAGATAGGACACATTCCTGGTGTACACCCTTTCCAATTTTCAATCATGCAGTGTTTCCTTTCTCTGTTCTGGTGACTGCCTCCTAGTCCAAGTATAGGTTTCATATTAGCACTATCAAGTGTTCTGGGATTCCCATTCTTCTCACAGTCAGCCACAGTTTGTTGTGATCCACAGTCAAATGCCTTTGCATAATCAATGAAACACAGATTAAACATTTCTCTGGTACTCCCTGCTTTCAGCCCAGATCCATCTAAAATTAGCTAAAATATCCCTAGTACCACGACCCCTTCTAAACCTAGCCTGCACTTCTGGCAGTTCTCTATTGATGTGCTGTTCCAATCATTTTTGGATAATCTTCAGCAGAGTCTTGCTTACATGTCATATCAATGATATAATTTGATAATTTCCACACTCTGTTCCCAAAGAATGGGAACAAATATAGATCTGTTCCAGTCAGTTGGCCAAATGGTTGTCTTCCAGATTTCTTGACACAACTTGGTGAGCACATCTAGGGCAGTATCTGTTAGTTTAAATACATCAGTTGGTATACCATCAATTCCTGGGGCCTTATTTTTTGCCAATTCCTTTGAAATAGTTTGAACTTCTTCCTTCATCACCATAGGCTCTTGCTCATATGTTGTTTCATGAAATTCTTCTGTATCTACCAATTCCTTTCGGTATAGTGACTCTGTATACTCTTTCCATTTTCTTTTAATACTTTCTGAATCATTTAATATTCTGCCCAGAGCATCCTAAAGTATAGCAACTCGAGCTTTAAATTTGTTCTTCAGTTCCTTGAGCTTAAGAAATGCTGAGCAAGTTCGGCCCTTTTGATTTTCTGACTCCAACTCCTTGAGCATTTTATTGTAATATTTTACTTTGTCTTTTGAAATCTTCTATTTAGCTCTTTACTATCTTTAATTCTTCCCTCTGCTTTGACTTCTCGGCACACTTGTGCAATATTCAGTCTCTTCTGACATTCATTTTGGTCTTTTCTTTCTCCTCTGTCTTTGTAATGACCTTTTGCACTCTTTCTGAATGATATTCCTTATATCCTCCCACAACTCATCTAGTCTTCACTCATTTGTGTTGTTCAAGGTCTCAGAATTTTCAAAAGCCTGTTACTTAAGAAGTGTATGCCAAACCTGCTTCCAAGTCCATCTTAATCTGAGAGCTCTAACAAATCCTGTCACCCATGGGTATCCATTAAGGCACTTGACACACCAGTGATGTAGCTTTCAGTGTCACAGCATTGCCAAGTTATCTCAGTATAGGAAAGTGACAGACAAGTGCTACAGTTAGAATAATGTTCTCTCCAAACTCAATTAACACCAAATGTCCAAACAGTTTACACCCAGCTTTCCAAAAGCAACCTATCCTCCAGAATCCAACTGCTTTACACAGGACTGATAATTAAAACATTGATGATTTGAATTCCCCTAGCGGTGCTGTGCGGGAAAATGTCATAGTGAACTGCTCCCAAAATATTACAGTAAAGGAAGTTTTCTGGAGCAATTTGGGGCCAACTCAATGTCACAAAACAGCAACAACAACATGTCTTTAAAGAGACTTTCATCATTGATGTTTTTGGTAAAGACATATACCAGTCTTTCTCACTTTCACAAAACATAAGGTATATCAAGGACCTCTTCAAATTACTGAGGAACAATGACTAGTTAGTCATTAGTTAGTAGGACTAAGTTAGTTTCAGGAATAAGGTGTTCCTGATTCAGACCACAGTCTTTCCAATCATTTGCAATGCATCTGAGAGTTGGACAGTGAATAGGATGACAGAATAAAAATTGTTGGTTTTGTGATGTATTGTTGGAGGAGAGTACTGGCGTTCCCATCGACTGTCAAAAGAACAAACAGATACATCTTAGAGAAAGTGAAGACAGATTAAGCCTTAGAAGCAAGGATGGCAAAGCTTCATCTCACATACTTGGAGCATGCTGTTAAGAGAAGCTATTTCTTGGAAAGGGACTTCATGCTTGGAAAGGCAGAAGGTTGGCCAAGGGGAGGAAGACCCTCAACCAAGTATACTGACACAGTGGCAACAGCACAGGGCTCAAGTGTTTCAGAGATTTTGAGATTTTGAGAGTAGGACAGGTTTCAGGTCTATTGTTTATGGGGTCGTTATGAGTTATATTTGACTTGATGGCACCTAATTATAATAAATAAATATCTTCATGTAATACGTGGGTTACAGTCTGCTAGATTTGTAGATTACCGAAAGTATAAAGAAGAAAGAATAGAGTTTTCATCATTTGTATCCAATCTTTATTGTTGTTGTTATTGTTAAATGCCGTTGAGTCAGTCGTAGGCAACTCATAGCGACCCTATGAACAAAAGTCCTCAACACTTGTGTGACTTTCATCCTTTACCCAGGTTCATAGGGTTTCTGAAGGCAAGCTATTATGGAAGTGGATGTCACTCCTGCTTTCAAACTTGTTTTAATCAGGGAGCACCATCAAACACTGTCCGCCATGGGTAGCTATTAATGCATTTGACACATCAGTGTCACAGTGTTCAGCTTCACAGCTACCACAAGTTACCTCTGTAAGGCAAGTGGGCACACCAGGGTTATATGACCTACAAGAATGTTTGAACAAAAACAATGAAGAACAGGCCGGAGGGCCTATGGTCCTTGGGCCCTTCAGTATTTCATCATTCTGGCATGCCCAAATGCTGGCAACCTATGGACCAGAAACCCCCAGTTCATCTGGCAAGTCCGCTCTGCTGACACCCACTTGTGGCAAAAAGAAAGCCACAAGCGCCCAAGCGTTCCATCTTGCCCTTTCTTCCAGACGCCAAAGGCCCCCCCAGCTGACGCTAAGACTCACTTCAATCTTTATACTGAATAAAAAAATCCAAGAATTTAGACAATATGAAGGAGGTAGCATCAGTGTCATAGAGAAGCTGGATAATGAACAAAAAAGACCAAAGAAACACTGATGCCTTTGAATTGCAGTGTTGGTGGAGAATATAAAATATACCTTGGCCTTCCAAAAGAATGAACAAAACTGTTTTAGAAGAAGTGCAACCAGAATGTTCCTTAGAAGCAAGGAGGGTAAGACTTCATCTCACATACTCTGGGCATTCTCTCAGGTGAGGATGGAGCCTTGAAAAAGACATCAGGTTTGGAGATGTAGAGGCAAGAGAAAATAAAGGAAAACTCTCAAAGAGATGGCTTGAATTGGCATAATGGCAGTGAAAAAGGACTTAAGTCCAGCAGAGATTGGGGATGGAGCAGGGCTGGGAAGAATTCTGTTTGGTTGTATAGAGGGCCACTATGAGTTGGAGCCAACTGAATAACATTTGACAACAAAAACAGGGACAACTGGAACCTCAAGATTTGTTCTCTTCGCTAACTCTCTGTAGGTATGTGGGGATGGAATTCACAGAAAGAGTGTAGTAAGCTATGAATGTTCTGAAGTTTCAAGACAAAGGATATACTTTTAAAACTTCTTCAAAGGTGAAGACAGAGAGCCATTATAACTTAAAAAATAGAAAAGCAAGATTCGGGGAAACAGCCTTGTATTCTTTGGCAAACAAGATAAGATGGAGAAAGTTATCAATCTGCAAACAGTTGAGAATGTAAACATCATTGAGTGAGAACATACTTGGCCTGATAGGAAGGCTTAGCAATATTCAAACTGAGAAATGACACTGTAACACACTATCTGCTCTGCAAACAATAGAATGGAAGCTCAGAGAGGAGGCCAACTAAGCCAGGCACGCAGGTATCTATGAGAAAGAGGGAGCAAACCCTCTTTCAATGAGAAACATGTCTTTGAGATGTTCGTCATGAGTCTATATTTGAGGTTAACGAATGGCATGATGTTCTTCAAGATTCATTTCTACCACAACAAGATAAAGGTAAACAACCCAATTGAAAAATGGGCACAGGATATCAACAGACACTTCACCAAAGAAGACATTCAGATGGCCGACAAGCACATGAAGAAATGTTCAAAATACCTAGCTCTAAGAGAGATGCAAATCAAAACAACTATGAGATATCATCTCACCCCAGTAAAAATAGCAGAATTTAACAGAACAGCAAATATCAAATGCTGGCAAGGTTATGGGGAAACTGGAAACCTTATTCACTGCTGGTGCAAGTGTAAAATGGTGCAACCAACCACTGTGGAAGGCTGTGTGGCACTTTCTCAAAAAATTGCAAAGAGAAATACCATTTGACTCAGTAATTCCACTACTGGAAATATACCCCAAAGAGACCAGAACTTCCAGCCAAGCAGATATATTCACACCCATGTTTACTGTGTCTTTGTTCACAACAGCAGTTGGAAACAACCTAAGTGCCCATTTCAAATGAATGGATAAAGATAAGCTGTTCACACAATGGAATACTATGTAGCATTAAAAAACAAGGAACTCAAGAAATGGGTGGCCCTGGAGGACATTATGCTTAGTGAAATATCTCAGTCACAAAAGGACAAATACTGCATAGTGCCACTGCTGTAAAATGGGACTGACACTGGGATTGGGGAGGAGACTGAGAAAGAAGAGATAAATTATGGATACTGTATTGAAACAGATGAGGGAGATAACTGTTTAAAAGGGATATGTATGATTAGGTATTATGGTCATGACAGGAGTCCAGAACAAAGGCTGCATAGTGGAGTGGACTTGAGGGGAGGGATTGTATAACAATGAAAGAATTTTTCTTTTACTTTTCAAATAGAAGAGTGAACTGGGGTGGGGGGAGTAGGGAGCCGGAGAAAAGTGCAACAATGAATGAATGGAAATCCAAAATCTCTGTAAATTTTCATTAAAATTAATAATAATGAAAGTTGAATTTCAAGTTGAGAACTTTTCAAATGGAAGAGGCACCAATGGTTCTGTCACAGGCAGTAACACCAACTGTTCCTGTCCTTAGAAAAACCAACTTTGATAGCATCATACCCTTGGGCTAAATGTGTGTGACCTGAAGTCTCAGTTACAAAGCTGTCATTGTTAGTATGATCCTTAGAATTGAAACTGACTGACAGATGTCCCTCCATCAGGTTTTCAATCACAGGGGAGGAGATAACCCTTCCTTCTCGCACAGAGCACCTAGTGGATTTGAGCTGTGTGCCTTTGGGATTATGACACAGCTTCTTAGTAATAAGCCACATACAAAATAGGAGCCAATATATTATTGCAACATGCTGGTGAAATGAGCAACATTTTATATATCATTCAAATACAGATAAATTAAAACATGGTTAGAGAAGTACATTGACAGGAAAGTGCTGGAAATCCAGTGTGGATTCAGAAGAGGACGTTGAACAAAAGATACTCATGTCAGATTGATATTGGCTTTAAGTAGAGAACTCTAGGAAGATTTTCTTTTTTTTTACTTGTGTTTTATTGACACAGTCACTATGCAAAGACATTACACTGTGTGATCATAATAAAATGTGGATAACATTTGGAAGAATACAGATTGCATTACTTTACATCACTGATCATTAGACACAGCCTGGTTATTTGGTATATTTGTTTATAATTTCTCTGACCTCTAGAGGAAAGCCCACAGTTTAAATCTTTATACATAATGTAACTATTCATTTGACAAATAAGGATTGGAACTCTGTTACATGTGGCACAGAATGGATTTATCACAAAGCCAATGAATGTAAGCTTCAGGGATTCTCATTTGTATCAGCCCTTTTCAAAGTTTGGTGTGTAATTTGATGGTAATAATTTTCTATTCAGTTTCCTTAAGGAAGGTAACTTAATTACATAATCTTTTAAAACAAACAAACTAAGACCCAAATCAATAAGTAGGCTTTAAGTTGACTCTAACTCTTGGTGTCCCTACGCGTGTCATATAGATCTGTCCTTCATAGAGAGTCAAGGCTGTAGCTATTCAAAAGCAGATCATCAAGCTTTTCTTTTGAGGCACCAGTAGATGAATGCAAATTACCAATGCTGGTAGTCAGGTCCTTGACAATTTGCTTTATCTATGAACTCTTGCATAATTTTTCCAAGCTCGGTAAAACTGTTATTGACGTTTAGTAGCACTGGAAGAAAGGACAAACATTTCAGTTACTAGTCCAATATCAGGGCAAGTCCAGCTAAGGTAGGATGTGGATTGAAACTCAAATCTGAGTCACCTGAGTCCTAGGAACACCCTGACTCCCTGAGGCTGTATCTCTCCTCTCTGCTGTCTCTATGCATATGCAAATGACCCAGTTGTGCCTTTAAGGTTTAATCCCCAAACCTGGTCAGGCTCCACATTCCAATGACTGGACCTGAGCAGCCAGTACAGCCACTAAGGGTATTGAGCAGCCCATGCTGGAAGATGTGCATTACTTGGTTTAACATGGACCATTACTTGTATAGATGATTTGGAACTTGAACAGCAGGATCATCAGAATGAGGTGTCAGGGAAAAAAAATTAATCATTTTATTGCTAATGTTTTAGAATACAGCTTGAACATGCTATCATTGAATCACTTCCCAAGAAAAGCAAATTGGATGATTGGTACTCCTTTCTGTGTTCAAAAATCAAGCCTTCTTCTTGTGTAACATCATAATTTGAAACATATCTAGACTGTTGCTAAAGAATTTTCAGATCTAGAAATATAGATATTAGGGCATAGTTCAAATCTACAAGCTCTCTGTGGG
The DNA here is from genome assembly GCF_000299155.1 of Elephantulus edwardii. Lineage (NCBI taxonomy): Eukaryota > Metazoa > Chordata > Mammalia > Macroscelidea > Macroscelididae > Elephantulus > Elephantulus edwardii. Next base: position 5,367,057 of record NW_006399801.1, read on the forward strand.
AGATAGCTGGGCCATCTCCTTTCCTGTGATTAAGTGCTTCTGAAAACTCACTGGAGGGTCAGCTATAAGTTGGTCCTGACTTGAATGTACAAAACAACAAACAATGTGTATTTCCAGGGTCAAACAGGAAAATGAAATCTAAGCTAAGACACGATGATGCTAATTTAGGAGAATGGAGCACTGGAATTTCCAAGAACTGGACACAAAGTTAATAGAGTTTGGATCTTTTCTTTACAAAAAGAACACAAATGTTTTGGTTTTGAAAAACCCTGATCAAGCAGTAAGAGGGGATCTCTAGATGGTGCAAATGATAATAAACAGACGAAACTGCTTACCAAAAATTTGGAAGTTCAAGTCCACTCAGAGAGGCTACAAACAAACAAATGAACAAAACCCACCAAAACAAAACAAAAACAAACAAAAAAAATACCTGGTGATAGGCTTCTGAAAAATCAGCTGGTGCAAACCCCGTGAAGTACAATTTTACTCTGACACACATGGTGTTGGCTTGATAACAACGGTATTGCTATTTACCCCCCTTGGCAGAATTTGTTATTGTATTCCCCACCCCCATGCCGTCTACTCCACTATGCAGCTTTCTTTCTGGACTTTTATCATGACAATAATACGTAATCATATATTCCTCCTAAATAGTTCTTTCCCTCATCTGTTTCAATGCAGTATACATTATTTGTCCCCTCTTAGTTTCCCCCAACTCTGATGTTAGTCCCACTTTACAACAGTGGCACTATGCAGTATTTGTCCTTTTATGACTGAAATATTTCACTCAGCATAATGTCCTCCAAGGTCACCTGTTTTGTATAATATTGTACTTTTACTTAGATAGGTTTATCTGTTTCTGGTTGTCCATGACTGTTCTGGCAGTCAATATTCTTGGCCAACATCATAATTTAAAGTATCAGTTCTTCTCTGGTATTTCTTATTCATTACACACTTTTAACATGCCTTTTGAGAAAGTAAATTATATCACGGCTTGGATCCTCAAACTGATCACATTACCTGTTAGCACTTTACAGAGATCTTTCGCAGCAGATTGTCCAAAGTAATAAGTCATTTGATTTTTTTTACTGCTGCTTCCATGATCTGAGTGAAATGAAATGCTTGAAAAGATAAATCTTTTTCTCTACTTATCAAAATGTATTTTACTGGTCCAGTTTTAAGGGGTTTTGCCTGCTTTATATTGAGATGTAATCTACACTGAACATTGTAGTCATTAATGTTCAAAAATGTTTTGAATCTTCTTCACTTTTGACAATCAAGTTCCCCTCACTTTCAACCTGCATATTGGCTGGGTGTTAATGTATCTGCCTCCAATCCTGGTACCACTTCTCCATTTTACAGGTAAACTCTGGTTTTTGTTTGTTGCTTACTTGCACTTTATGAATATTGCCACCCAACCCCTCCCTTTACAAATTCTGTGTTGAGTGAGACGAGTGCACTGTTTTTCATGGTCACACCATGTTTCTTGTTGCATTTCAGCAATTGACTAAATATTGAAAACTTTCTCATAAGGCTTTTCCATGCTTAGTAGATTATAAAATAGCATACACATAACTTTCTTAATGCACTTGAACATAACCACCACCACCACCACAAATCACGTGTCTGGCTTTATTGTGATAGTTGCTGTATTGGAGTCTAGAACTGAACCTGCAATAAACTTGATACATGCCTTTATTCTAGTATCTTGCATCATTTGCTAAGTATACACTCTACATACAGTCTTGCTCTCTCTCACTTTCCAATCTCCCTCTCTCACATGTACACAGACACAACCCACCTACATACCCCAAAACAAAAAGTACACCTCTTTCTATATTTTCTGAACACGGAAACAGAATGAGGGCGTGTGCTCAGCTCTGTGCAGAGGGGCCAAAAGACCTGCTATTCTTGGCTCTTAGACACTGCTGGCATGTTGAGTGGGGGTCTCTCTCTCTCCCCCCACAATATGAGCTGTCTCCATCAGTTACAGTGTGTGGAGAGGAAATTGAGGAAATAGTATTTCTGTAAAATGATCACAACTGTTGGTGGGAAGAAGGAGAGGGGAGGCTCTTACAAAATGTGTTTTCCTTAAGCTCCTAGAATCACAAAATTCCACTAAGTCTAGTTGTATAAAACCCCCGGAATACTTACACATTAATTTGACTCAGAGCATAAACATTAGTTCTGTTATTTAATTAGCATTTCTGAGATGAGATTAAGGGGGATTTGGGTAAATTCTTCTACTTTCTAGCCTTTCTTAAGGTGCTGGGAAGACTTGTCTTCTGGCCTCTGGGTCCTTGCCAAGGGAGCCATCTATTAGATTTATAGCGAAGGAAAGAAGAAACTTCTGAGAGAAACGCCAAGGAAGAAGTGGCAGAGCAGAGGGCTTTGTGTGTGGTAAGTGCTCCATTTTTTATCTAGAAGTCACTCAGCTGTTTAGTTTCACAAAACGATGGTATTGAAAAATGCATTCTAGTTCTAGTCAACTCTTTTGGTCCTTGGACAGTTTTAAATGGAAAAGAACATTATCACCTAAGGCTATTAGTGGCTGCTAAACATTTGTTAAACATGGACAGGAGAGAATAAATTGGGATTGGGGGTTTAGATCATAGTTAATGATGTATGTGTACAATTTTGAGGTTAGAAAACCTCAGTTAGTTGGAATACTTAAAAAAAACTTTCATGTAAGTTTCTAACAAAGATTAAAATCATTTCAGATAAAAGGGAATTAATCTAAAATTCTTAGTGGGAAAAAGTAGGATTCTTAACTTGGCAGATAGAATACTCCTTTTGCCATAAATTTTGTAACCAATTATTGAAAGAAATTGTGAGGTCAATAATCAGCTATTGAACAACAACAACAACCTTATTTCCTTCAGGCAACTAAACACGGAAGTGCAGAGAGGAGATAAAGCTAGGCTTCACAGGAGCGAAGGGGAAAATTTTACCCAGCATAACATTTGTTAACCGTGGTCTCAAGACACAGAGAATTAAATGCAAATGACATAAAAATCAAAATCCACTGGTCCTGAAGAAAGTCCATAATGTTTCCAAAGTCAGAATTGTTTACATTCTTTATACCTACCACAGAAATCTTACATAACTTTATTTCCCCTTCATGAGAGTAGGTAACAGATTTTAAAATATTCCAGTGAGGATTCCGCATTACGGCGAGGCAAACTGATTTCTCCACTGACAGAGGAAAATAACTGGCAGAAAATTACCTCAAAGGACTATATAGTCACTGAGAATCAATCACAAACTTGCTCTGACAGACACCGGGAGAGAAAAACACTTGCAAAGAGAAGTGGGTGGAATTCTTCTCCTGTGAATCTAGATCACTTTCACTCATAGCAAACAAGACAACATCTGGAGATTGTTGCTCAGGAAAGAATAAAGCACTCTTTTTTCCTTTTTCTTTTTGATCCCATCATTAAGAGAAAACCCCCGTTTTCCACATGCAAACAGCACTCCTAAATTCCCCAGATAAGCTTACAGTCTTGAATGATTTAAGATTGTTTTAAAAGAATTGCAGCTTTCTCTTTACCTTTGGAAGCAGCAGCGCTTTTCAGAAAGTTCTTCTAGCTTGCCACATGCGCCAGTGTTGAAGGAAGTGCACGCTGCTTACCTGCGATGAGTGCACCACTGTGGGCTCCTGGCTGGATGGGAAGTTATGGCCAGACAGAAGGAAGGGAACAACAACAGAAAGAAAGATCAGTCTATGCAGGTTACCTTGGAAAAAAGATAGGTGCTTAGGTTTCCTGCAAATGAAGAAAAACTCCCTCTCTGCTCACTGTCAGTCAAAAGCAAGTTAGGACAAGTTTGAGTAGGAATTACCTGAAGGAATTGAAAAGAGAAAGAGAGATTGGAAGAGACTGGACAGAGGGAGGAAGGAAAGGGAAGGAGGAAAGGGGGAGGGAGGAAAGGGGGTGAGAGAGAGAGAGGGAGAGAAAGAGGGAGAGAAGGAATCTGAGAAAGAAGCCCATGATGTCAGCAATGTGTCTTAAGGAAATCACCAGAGTCTAAGGGACTTTCGGTCCCAGGCCCTCCAGGAACCTGTAAAAAGAAACCAATGCCCTTTTATAAAAGACCAATGCCCTTTTATAAAAGACCAGTCAGTCTTTAAAGAAAACTTCAGCCATTCTTATCAAAGGCTTTTGAAGGCCCTTTTATCTAAATAAATGCTAACTAAATAAAAAAAAAATCAGACTCATTGTGGTCCTCCAGTCGGAACTGACTCACAGCTGACCGTCCAGTGGGGTTTCAGAGGCTGTAAATCACGTGGGAGGAGACTGCTCATGTTTCTTCAGCACAGTAGTTGATGGATTTGAACCACTCCTTTGAATTGGCAACACAACTCCCTACTGTCTTGATGTCTTGATGATTTTTTTCTGACAAGCTCTCCTTCTGTTCTTCCCTCTTCAACACCCCCCCCATTCCAAAGGAATATTAACAAAATTTTTCAACTCCTTGGAAAATAAGAACGAACTGGAACAGACTTTATGTCTAGCCCGTGTGCCCACTCCTGAGCAGTGAAAAGCTGAAGGAAACACACGTTTTTGGCTCAAGACCCTAATGACTGTGCTGATTATTCATAGCCTTGGGTTTTCTTGTTTAAAATATGGGAGAGCATCGGATACATATGGATAATGTTGAGTTCTTCCAGTAAATTGGGACTGGGGATGCACATTGAATTGGGCTTATTGCATTGCTGCAAAAGTGGAGTAGACTCTTTTATGAGAAGTGGATGGAATTCCATGCTTGAAGCAGAGAGACCTGAGGGGAGATCATTTTGTCTGTGTAAATGGAAGCAACACGTTTATTTCTGGAATGCAGTCCTGGGTTCTTCCTAGGCCTGTTTTTGGTCACTGGATGCCAGTCTGAGGCTTCTGTTGTAGATTGTCTGACACAGTACAATTGTTATTGTTGTTAACTGCCCTCCAGACAGTCCTTCACTCAGGTGAATTTAAGTAGCTGACTGCAATACACTCTCGTTAGGGCTGGTTGTACATTGGACCATTGGTAACTCACTGGATTGTCAGCGGTTGTCTAGCCCATAGGCCTTTTCACTATTAAACCAATCGTGGTGTCTCGATGTCTCTGAGGGAGAAAGATGGGTAATCTCTTCCCATTAGAGTTATAGCCTTGGAAACCCAACAGAATGTCAGCTATGAGTTAATTCTAACTCCAAGGCAAAGAGTTGAATTCAATTTTTGGAAGTGAGTTACTAGGCCTTTCTTCACAGTCTCACTGTGGGAGCTCTGCTAAAATCTGCTCAACATTATGGGAACACACAGGCCTCCTTTGAGAACAGGAGGTGGCTGTGCATAAGTTGCATTGCTTGGACATACCTCTGACATGGAAGGCTGGAATTTCACCACTGAGACAAGATGGGTTTCCCATATATTCCTTTGCTCTTGAGGTTCCTACATACAGGTGCAATGCACCTGTACAGACACCTGAGTGGAATCAGGGAGTTGTTTTAAATTGGAAGGTGCAGCTTGAGGAGGTACTTGTATTTGCTGGAAATAAATGATACTCCCTCTGCCCTGGATTCCAGTGTATCCCTTGCTCCCCTGGCCCCCACCCCATTCTCCTGCTTCACAGGACTGAAATTGTTTTGAGAATTTTAACATCTTTCCTCCTATCCCTTGATTTTTCTCCTCCCTCCTCTTTATTCCTCCTAAATCAAAGCCTTATCACAATGATTACAGTTCTTTATTCCCTCAGTGGGAATGGTTCACATTGCTCTCCCTTTTGTTCTTCTCTGTCCTTTGAAGTGGTGGCCTCTGAGAGAGGACCTTGGGTTTCCAAGGACTTGAGGCTTAGGACAATAAAGAGTTCCTACAATGTTGGGACGTAAAGCTGGTGAGTCTTCCTCCAGAACTCAAGGACCAGATAGGCACCCATGAGCATGCTATAAAACCCTGACATAACATAGATAAACAGAGAGGTAAAGAAAAATTAAAACAGTAGTAAAAAAGGAAAATCTGCATGATGCGCACAAGTTGTTTCCTCCATCTAGGATTCTTTGATAGCACAAATGGTTAAAGTGCTTGGCTGCTAACTAAAAGATTGGAGGTTTGAGTCCACCCCAAGGTACCTGGGAAAAATGTCCTGGTGATCCACTCTGGTGATCTTGGGAAATATATGGAGGTACACATAGGGTTATCAGGACCCAAAGCCAACTTGACATCAATTGTCTTCTTTAGTTCCCTTTGCCTAGAATATTCCCCCTCAGCTTTTTATTCATCCACTTCCTTATCACTATGCATATCTTAGCCCAAATTACAGCTTTGCAGAGAAATATCTTTTGACCATTTTGTCTAATATAAATCCACTGTAATTCTAGATGTCAACAACAAGCAGTCTCTTAGTTATGAACCAGATCAGTTCCTAAGTCTATCTTTAAGGTAAATTTGTAGGTAAGCCAAAATGTGTGCACATAGTTTTTATTTTATAATGAAGAGGAACACTATTGGCCTTGTATGCCTTGTTGTCAAGTTGGTACTGACTCACAACTGATCCTCCATTGAGTTTCCAAGGCTGTAAGTTGTATGGGAGAAGATTATCCTTCCCCTCTCCCCCCTTAAAAGACCCTGGTGGATTCTAATTGCCAGAGATGCATGGCTTTACTCTCTATGGACTACACCACCATACTTGGCTACTAACCTAAATGTTGTTGGTTTGAATCTACCAGTAACTCTGAGGGAGATAGATAGAGCTGTTTGCTTCCCCAGAAATTTACAACCTTGGAAACTCCATAAAGAAATTCCAGTCTGTCTTACTGGGTCATCCATGGCAGTGAGTGGGTTTAGGTTAGTGAAAAATAAGGCTTAACACTTTTTTCCTTTTCCTTAATATTTTCTAAATGATTTAAAATTGCACATGCAGCAATTGAACTGATCGTGATGAATTGGTTATGAGTAGAGCTGGTTCAATCATTTCAAAGTGAAGGGAAACTTATATGTACTAGACAGACATTAATCTGAACACTTGCTATATGGCCTTTCCAGTGGCCTATTGTGAGAAGGTGCACTACAATCCCTAAGGCTTGCAATTTGACTCCACCAGCTGCTCCACAGAACAATGAGTAATCTCTTCCTGTTAGATTTATTGCCTTTGAAAATGTGCTGAGGGGTCAGTTATGAGTGGTTCTGACTTGATACACAACAACAACTGTACCCCCTTTTCTCATTTATATCATTAACCATTCTTTGAAATGATTCTATATGTTTATCTTTTGTTGTATTTATTTGTAGAGGAGAAAACGGTCCATAAGGACACAAAGCCTTGAGCTCTCTCTGAAAAGGCCAGAAGGAGTGAGAATAGTACAGCCCTTCACTACCCCAAGTCAGAAAGCAGATAAAGGGCCCATAGCCCAGCCCCATCTAGAGCCATCACAGAAGCAAGATGTTCGTTTACTTGTTGCTGACTCGCAGACTCACAGTTGGGGTACTGAGAATGGGTATTTTTAGGGAAGTAAGTTGGAAAGAGGGAGAGGCAAAGGATATCACCCAAAACAAGTCTAAGTTTAGCTCAAGTTTCAAGGCACATTTCCTCAATTAGTCCAGGCTCTGGTTTCAGTTCAGCAGTCAGATCCAAATCATCCAGCAAGGTTTGCCTCAAGAGCAGTTAGTTATAAGTTAGTTTCTCCTTCAAGTATTCAGCAAGAACAACAAAAACCTTTAACTGTGGCCTCTATTTCAGGGCTGCTCTGCTTACACCTTGTCACAGTTTTCTCCATAGCTATGCCACAGTGTCCTACCACCAGGGTCTTTCTTTCACTGGGATCTTTTTCCAGTCTCCCTCAAGACTCTATGCCACAAGTCTTGCTTGCCTTGAGTCTTGCTGCCCAATGTGGATAGTGCTCTTTCTCCTATCCTAGTCCCACAACTGTTGATGATGTGCAAGACCATACTGATTTGCAAGACCATGTGCCTGCAGTTAAGGTAACTGGAGACCAGAGAAGGCTAACAGGAACAGCTACAAAAAGTCACCTTTTAAGCTAATGCCATATTACTCCATTTTAAACCTAGATAATATTTGTTGTGTTCCATAGGTATCCGTAGTAAATCTTGATCTTCCAAGTGAGTTAATAAAATATTATAAATGGAGGATATGTTTGCTACAATCAAATTTCAATTTATGTCACCCACCCCCCCACCCATTTGATTTGTCTATCTTGAACTTTCTTTTGTATGTAAAAATGCATATAACATTTATAAAGTCAGCACTTCATAACTCCATATTTTTTATATTTACAATCTCAGCTTTAATTAATAAACCAACACTTAAATGCTATCTCCCAATTTATAAAGTTTTTAGAGAAATATTGTGAATCTGCTGTTCAGACCAAATGTTTAGTTAGGCATGATCAGTTATATTTTAAAAGCAAAGAAATGAAAGCTTTTCAGAAAAATTAAGTGATTTGCTCCGTCTAAGAGTTTGAAAGTGGTGGAAATAAACTCCAATCAGTTCTTCCTTCTCTCTGCCCATGCATTTCATTATGCGGCATTTTTCTCAAATTAGTCTGTCATGGATATACATATGTATGTGGAGATTCCTTTGAGTATCAGGTAGTGCAGGGTATGAATTATAATCATTGTTTCATAGTCTGGCAAGTTTTGTCACTGCTAGATCATACATAGCAGAGTTTCTATTCATTTATAACACAATCTTTAAAATGACGAAAGAAAAAAATTACTCAAAAGTAGTATGAATACATAATAAGTATATTGTGAAAACTTTTTTTTTGGTAGTACTTACCTATTTTTGTTATTTTTCATTTGGTGACTTACCAATGATTAAATCTTCAGGTAATTGGTCTAATAGAATTAATCAAAGGAGTTAAAGTCTCATATGTGAGTGGAAGCATTCTAGAATATTCTGTTTTGGTGACAAACTATGGTTTACCTGGTTTCTAAAGTTAAACAAAGGAAATAAGACAAACTTTAAGACAGCAACAATTATGATGTGCCACCCAATCTCTCTTTCATCAATAGGTGAACTTGGTTTCACTACCTAGATAAGGACTAGAATCCACCATGTAAGGCTGTCCTACCCACCCCATAGTCACTGGATTCATCCAACTCATATCGACTTTCCATCAGTTTCTGAGGCTGTAAATCTTTTAGACTGCCTATGGTTCTCCTACAAAGCAGTCGGGGGATTTGAACAATCATCCTCAAAAAAACAGTTTGACATGTTATACACATTATGCCACCAAGGCTTTACACATAAGATTATATGAAATGAGAAAAAGCTAATCCTATTTTAATTGGAGATGGTTGATGTTACTTTCTCTGTGGCCTGATAACAAAAATAAGTATAGATGATCTTTAGTAAATCATAGATTTCCCACCCTTTCTGTTAATTTCTTTCTAATTAAGATGTTAATTGAAAGCAAGTTTCACAGATATGTCAAATTTAAATATCATATATACCTAAAGTCTGGCTTTTAATCCAAAGTTCTGAAAAGATGTCTGAGAAACTGGGCAGAAAAGTTCATAAGAACCAGCTTTTTCAAAAGAGTCATTCCCATGAATAATTTCCAAAAAAGAAAAAAAACACCAATACATTGTAGTGCTTCCAATTCTCATCTTGGCTTAAACTGAGATGTGTAAAAAAAACCCCCAAAAACAAAAAAACCCCAAAAAACTTTGAAGTGTGATGAGAGGGGAAAATGCATTTGTACCTTTGAATAAATTCTATTTAAGTTGGGTTAGATATGGAACTATTTATGGAGGGTTAAGCCAGTACTTAAATCTTCATCGTAGCCACCTATATACTAGCCTGCTTAAAGAGCCCTCCTCAGGTTAGACACCGACATGGTCTGTTTGATTAATTCTCTGCCATTTGCTCCCAGCATTCCCACTTTATGAGCATTTAAATTGGCCCTTGAGGTGTTTAGTTGTGTCCATATCAGCTTTTTTTAAACTCTTTAGTCTAGACATGAGGATACATTTTTCTTTGATCTTTGTAGTGGGGAGCTTGCCTGAGAAACACAGAAATATAAAATCTGAGGGTGAGATTGTTAGAAGTGGATATCAGCAAGGACATGTGTTTTCAATTCTTAATTTAATGAATTGCTCTTGGGAGATACCTATAAGAGAGTAGAAGTAAGTCATTGAGGAAAGAAACCAAGCAAAGATGTGATTTCTATTTACATCTCAGCCCTCGCCGGATCTTTAGGTAGTTCTGGAATCAAAAAGCACCTTATATGAGGGCCTGGGCCTCAGACTTTGGCTCCATTGAGTTACTAGATAAAAGTGCACAAGGTGGTGTGGAATGTAAATGCCCAGGCACTCTGACTCTTACATCTAATGAAAATGACTCTTGTAGCCCAAGGGCAATCTTACAAAGGCAAATTTTATAAATAGAGACTTGGGCCATTAGAAGTCCTATGCACAGAAGCTTAGACATGGGTACTCAGAGGAGGACTTGAATGGGATTTGAGGGGGCTTGGGTAGACTACCAATAGTGCTGGCTACAATTTCTAAATCTATGATTTTCTGGGATATTTTCCCTTTCAAGGGTACTAACAAGTCTGTCTTGGAGAAAGTGCAACAAGGGCACTTTTCATAGACAAGAATGATAAAATTCTTTCTGTCTTACTTTTGGCATGTTGTTAGGAGAGACCTCCTTTGGAGAAGAATGTCATGCTTGGAAAGACGAAGGGTGAGAGAAAGAGGGGAAGACCTCCAACAAGATGGATTGACACAGTAACTTTAACAATGTGTTAAAGCATATTGGAGATACTGAGGATAGCCCAGAATAGGACAAATTTGGTGTTCATAGGGTCTCTAAGAGTTGTAAGCAATTTGATGGAACCTAATAAAAACAACCACCATTATCATGGCTACCTTTTATTCTCTACCCTCTTCCTATACAGCACTGGCTTTCCAAAGGTAATAAAACACAATCAGGAATTTAAGCACTAAACTGGGGCGTTCATTTTAAACTGTGCATAGTCTAACTGTGCAGACAGTCACAGTGCCAAGGAGATTCCAATAGGGATGTTGATCTCTAACAGAAATCTTTGATAGAAAGAGTCCAAGCCACTTTAAATAGTTTAGTAAGTTCATCAGGTGCCTTCCTTTCGCTGGGTTACAGAGATCCAACAGTGAGCAAATTACAGTTCAGTAAAAATATGGATAAACAGTAAACCACTATGAGAAGTGTGATATAAAAATCTAGAGCCTCATAGAAAAGACAGTTAACTCTTGCTGTGAGTTTGAAGATAGCCTTCCAGAGGAGAGGGTAATTGAGTCCATCTACTAGATCTTCACAGATGGGAACAAAGAAGGGCTGTAGGCATTCCAAGCAAAAGGGACAAAACTATGGTAATGTAAATGTGTTTATTTTATTTTTCTATTTCTTAAGAAGGGGTCCAAATTATTGACCCCAGGGACTCCTCAATAATGTGGCTCTAATGTTAGCCTTATTGAGCTAAGACAGTGAGAATCCCAAGTAAAGAACGACTTTGGTTATAAAATAGTTAAGCGTGTGGTGCTGTTAAGATGTCCACCTACTTACTGAAACTGACATCAGAAGCTCTCCTAGTAAATACTACACCAGGATAAAAGCTAGACACTGAATTACCCAGGAATTTAACGAACGTGAAAGTAGATGCCCAACCCCTGTTCTCAGAGAAGCCTTCTTTCTGTTTTGGTAACATGGCTGATTATGAAGATGTGTGGGGTATCTCTCAGGAACATAAGAGCTTACTCTCAGAAGGGTTTCATTTCACCTTGTGAAAGTCAAGGCCAATTTCAGCATTTTCTCACTATCATTCATTCTATATGGTCAAAAATCAGGATCTGTGTTCTATCATATTAGGTGGGGTTTGGGGTTTTTGGGGTTTGTTTGTTTCTTTTTTTGTTATTTAATGCTCTATTTCACTCAACCCAGAACTCAAAAAACACTCCTTGCCTATAATTAAAGATTTTGGGCACATTGTTAGGTGCATAGCAATCCTGTTGAAAACCCTGAACCCTGTCCTATCCTGTGCCAACTCTTACAATCTCTGACATACTTAAGCCTGTTGCTGCAATCACTATATCAATCCACATCTTTCCACCTATCCAGGCATGATATCCCTCTCTAAGGAAAAAGCCTCTTCTAGAAACATGTCCATAGTATGTAAGACAACAAAACTTTGTCTTTCTTGCTTTCAAGGAGTAATTTGCTTCCCCTCTCCAAGACATAACTGTTTCATATTTTGGCAGCCCATGGGCTATTCAATACTCTCTTTCAACACCATAGTTCAAAAGCATCACTTCCCCCCCCTTCTGTCATCCTTGTTCATTGTCCAGTTCTCAGCAACATAGCAAGTGATTGAAGAGATCATGTTCTGAATAAGGTGCACCTTGGTCCTCAAACTAACATCATCGCTCCTCATCAATTTGGAGAGGTTCCTGACTATATATTTTCCCAGTGCAAGACATCTCCTAACTGCTAGTACCAAGTGTACTGATTATGGAACCAAGTAAGATTACATCATTGGCAGTTTCAATCTTTCCTCCATCTGTCATAATGTTGCCTATCAGTCCAATGGTGAGAATTTTTGTTTTCTTGTCATTGAGATGTAATCCGTATTGAAAGCTGCAGGTATGATACTCTGCAGCAAGTGTTCCAAGTCCTCTTCACTTTCAGCAAGATTGTGTTATCTGCATAGTGAAGGTTATTGATGATTCTTCCTCCAATCCTAATGCCACAATCTTCTTCACAGAGTCCAGCTTCTTGAATAATTTTTTCAGCATAGAGAGATCAACCTTGATGGGCGGATAGAGAAGCAAATAAAAAAAGTAGCCTTTTGTTTTCCTTTGGTTTTGAATGCAGAATAATAAGCATAAATGCCACGTTTCAGGGCAAGATTGTGTTTAAAAATATCTCTTTAAATAACTCAAGAGATTTTCAAATTATCAATTTAAAAAAATAAGAACACTTAAGAAATCAACTGAAATGCTTCCTGGTCCTCTGCCATTCTCCATGATCAGTTGGGGGCTGGAACATTATGAACCACAGGGTCTTAAATGGCTGATTTACAAAAATAGAGCTCTGGTGGCCTAGTGGTAAAAAGCTTTGCAGCAATTCCGAAGGCTTGTAGTTAGAATCCATCAGCTGCGCTGTGGGAAATAGTTGGGCAATCTTCCATGTGATTATCTGCCTTTGAAAACCTGCCAGAAAGTCAGCTATTAGTCACTCGATGGCACACAACAACAACATACAAAAGTAGATAACCAAGTCACTTTTCTTTCTTCTAAGAAGGGCTTTGTCTAGAAACTCTACTGAAACTTGTTCAGCATCACACTAGCACAAATGCCTCCACTGATAATAATGACTGTCTATCTGCATGACACAGGTTGTTGATGAGTTTTCTTCCAATCCTGATGCTACATTCTTCTTCTTAGAGTCCAGCCTCTCAAACGATTTGCTCAACATGCATACTGAATAGGTACAGAGAAAGGATGCAGCCCTGATGTACTCTTTTCTTGATTTTGAACCATGGAGTCTTCTAACTCTCACTAAATTCATTGTTAGTATGTTCTTGGGTCTGTTTTGAGATACTGGTTTTCAAGCCAGGTTTCATGGACTCAATCAGCAGATATAGTTGGGCTGTGGACTTTCCTGTGAATAAACTATTGAGGTCCTGCCAGTCTCTCCTTGTTTCTTGGTGCTTCCAGGAAAAAGGCAATGTGTCCAGTAGCAACCTGTGTTCTACCAGAGACTTGTCTATCTTCTCACGGTTAGTCTCAACCAGAAGAATTTTCCCCAGGATACCAATGGGGCTATTTCAAGACCTGATCAAATCTTATTTTTAGCAGGAGAATCATCCAAATACACAAAAACTACTGAGTAGAAGTATTATCTCCCAATTCTATTTTTGTGGGCTCACTAACCATTCTGGTTTTCTTGTGACCTTCTCAGTTTTTGCACTAAGTGTTCTGCATCCTTGGAAATCTTTTATTTACTTAGAAAGCTCAGCTGGTTTATCACTCTACTCCCATGTGGGAGTCCCTCAGTGGTACAAATAGTTAATGTGCTTGGCTACTAACAAAAATGCTAGAGGTTTAGGTGCACTCAGAAATGCCCATAAATGTCTGGAGAGCTACTTCTGAAAAACTGGAGAATTGTGGTGTTAGCCTAAAGGTTGGTGGGTTTTTGTTTTGTTTTGTTTTTCTCTTAGTTAGCTCCGTCTGGTCTCCAGCTACCTCAACTGCAGACACATGGTCTTACAAATCAGTATTGTCTTTCAATGCAGCATCGTATTCCATTGTGCGAATATACCACAGCTTCTCTACCCATTCGTTTGTTGATGGGCATTTAGGTTGTTTCCAAATCCTTGCTATTGTAAACAAAGCCGCGATAAACATGGGTATACATATAGCTACTTAGATGTCATTTATGGTCTCTTTAGGGTATATTCCCAGTAGTGGAATTGCTGGGTCAAATGGTATCTTTATTTGCAACTTTTTGAGAAAGTGCCACAATGCTTTCCACAGTGGTTGCACCATTTTACACTCCCACCAACAGTGAATAAGGGTTCCAGTCTCTCCACAACCTCGCCAGCATTTGTTGCTTGCTGTTCTGTTAAATTTTGCTAGTCTTACTGGAGTGAGATGATATCTCATGGTTGTCTTGATTTGCATCTCTCTCAGGGCTAGGGATTTTGAACATTTCTTCATGAGCTTGTTGTCCATTTGAATGTCTTCCTTGGTGAAGTGTCTGTTCATATCCTGTGCCCATTTTTCAATTGGATTATTCTCCTTTATCTTGTTGTGGTGCTCGTGTATTTTATAAATTCTAGATATAAGTCCCTTGTCTGACATGTCATTACCAAAAACTTTTTCCCAGTCTGTGGCTTCCCTTTTTACCCTGTTAGAGAAGTTTCTGGATGCGCATAGGGATTTGATTCTTAGAAGGTCCCATTCATCTATTTTATCTTCTCCTGGTCAAGATGGGTGACCCTGGAGGACATTATGCTGAGTGAGGTAACTCAGTCACAAAGGGACAAGTGCTATATGGTACCACTGTTGTAGAATGAGGCTGGCATTGGGGTGGGGGTAAGACTGAGAAAAACTGGATGAAATATGTTTATGGCATTGAAGTCTATGGGGGAGAGAATAGTATAAATGTATTATATTTTAGGGCATTATTTTTATCGTAGGAGTACGCAATGAGGGTTGCAGAGTGGGTTATATTTGGGGGTAGTGGGTGGGGTTTGGGGAGGTGCGGGGGGATTGTGTACCAATGAGGGAGTTTTTCTTTTGCTTTTCAAGGAGAGGAGCAAACGGGGGGGTTGTTGTGCGGGGAGAAGGGTGCAACAATGAATGAATGGAATTCCAAAATCTCTGTAGATGTTCATTGAAATGAAAAATAAACAAACTACAAACTAAATTAATAAAACAAACAAACAAAAAACACAAATCAGTATTGTCTTGCAAATCAGTATGATATTGCAAATCATCAACAGCTGAAGAAACAATATAAAGAGAGCACTGTCCGCACTTGAGGGTGTGTAAAAACACTAGCCAACACACGAGTGGTGGTGTTATTTTGTCTAAGCTTTCTGCTACATCAAGCCCATTGCTCACCAGTTTCTACAAAAATCTAGCCTGCATACCTACAGTCATGTGAATCATTCACCTGAGGGGTCCATGTGCCTGGAGGACCTTCTAGCAAATCTTCAAACCCACAGGAATTGGAGAAATTGGGAAACTGAGATACAGATGAAGCTGTTAATAGAAAGTATGAATTTATAGAACTGGTTAAGCATTTGGGAGTATACTGACCTAAGATTTCTCATAAATAGCTTATTAATCTTAGCAGAACAAGTTATAAACACAATTGGTATCAAGATAGTAGGATTTGCTACAAAAGTTCAGACACTCTGGAACATGTGTCTTTGGAAAAAAATGAGTAAACAAAAGAACGAGAAACCTTTGGATTCTAAATGGATTAAGGACTATCCTTGGAAAAATGCAGCTCTATTGTTGTAGACAGTTAGTTACTGAAAGCAAAATTTACTTACAAGAGATGAAGTTGGTGGACCAAACCCCTAAGAAGCTGGTTAATTGGATATAAGAAGAAATACAGGAAAATAAGAAAAGAGTAAAATTTAAAATTTCCTATTTTTTGTTGTCAATAATGGCAGCAATGCAAGGGAAAAGAATGTGGGCACTGAGATTGCTGAAATAAAACCCGAGCAAAGTTCTACCAGGGTAGAACTATGTCCCTTGATCTCAAACTCCCCCAGGAAAGAATAAAAATAATATGAGGGAGCAACCAGAAAAACCTCTCTGATCTGCGATTAAAAAAAAAAAAAAGTCTAGGAGGCAGATGGGACAGATCAAGAAATTATTGTAACCAGGGGGTATGGAGTAAAGTAAAATACATAAGTTTGTAGATTGTCATTGGCAGCTTCCTGAGGAACTATTACTAAGATGGATTGTAAGAATGATGAATTTAGGGGTAGCATCTGTATTTCTGCATGCTGAAGAATGGAGGAACACGTGTGGGTTAATGCTAGACTCACAATATTCTGTACAACAGAGATGAATGACACTAGAAAATACAGTCACATGACAAGTTATCTCAGAGGGGATGATTAGCTTGCTTGAGTGGATTAAAGATGTGATTAGGCTTGTTTATCCCTCCAAGGGAAACTTCCCCTCTCCTCATCTAAATAGCAATTGGAATACTATAGCAGACACAGTTGATATTCTATATATGCAAGTTATGCTGGAGTGGCTTTATGGCACTGAGAGCATTCATCCAATGAATATGCCCCTTATAGATGTCATTGTAGAGATGGTAATTACAGGGCTTTTGTGAACATGGCAATCTCAGGTAGCTTTGCTACTGGAAAACAAGACAATTGAAAAAGCTGTGTTTGCTCTGCTGAAAAGCCTTCCCATTATGGACTTTAAAGATCCAAGGAACATCAGTGACTCATAGGCAATCAAGAGGAGACTATGGGAAAAAGATTTATCCTAGTAGGGTGGAGATTTTTAGTTACTCAGGAATAGGATGAATATAGCAGACATTGGTGGAACTGCGACAAAGGATTCCCAGGTCTATCTACAGGAGGTTAGATAGACCAGTGAATATTCTGTTTCCCCAGCATCAAAAAGCCCTAAACAAGTCCATTCTATTCATCTCACTCACGAGTTAACCACTTGAAGCAGAAGCTCCTCTAGTTGATGGAGATATAGATTGACAAGGCCAGGATCTTCTGGTTCAACTCCTAACAGGGAACCTAAGACCTTATGCAAATGTGTGGGTAAAATGGCCTGGAGGTGGAGAAGAAACATTCTTGGGGCTTCTGAACACAGGAGCCACCATACTGAAATTCCCAAAAGTATTGATAAAATAATGAGGGGATCTAAAGTTGTGTTAGAAGGATATGGAAAGGTAGCAGTTATAGGACTAGAGTGAAAGTCTACAGGAGAATTGGAAAATATAAATAGATGTTTTATGAAGCAGTTGCATCTCCTCTACATGAATACATTATTTGTGTAGTTATTATGTCTAATTGGGGAACACTCCCTCTACCGGATATTGTAAAACTGAATTTTAAGTCTTCCCTGAGGCCAATTTTGATAGGACATGCTAAGGAACCATTAGAATTGCTTGGGCCCACTAAAGTTGTTAATTTGAAGCCATATAGGATTCCTGGTGGACGAAAGGAGATAACTGCTTTGATTAAAGATATGATAAAAGCTGGGATATTGGTACTGACAAATTATATGTTTAACAGCCCTGTATGGCTTGTAAAAAAAGCAGAGGGCTCATGGAGATTAACTGGAGACTATCAAGGCCTAAATAAAGTAGTGCGACCTGTGGCTTCTTCAGACATTCCAGACATGGTATTAAAGGGGCAGAAAATACAGCGGACCAAAGGAGGCTGGTACTCAGTGACAGATCTTGCAAATGCTTTTTTCTCCCTACCAATCTTTGGAAAGTGCCAGCTTTCACATGGGAAGGATCCCAATTTGCTTTTAGTTTTTTGCCATAGGGTTACCTAAATTCACCAGCCTACTACCATAACTGAATAAGAAGAGACTTGGACTTAGTCCAGATACTATACATTACATTGATGATATCTTCTTAATATCAAACACTGAAGAACAGGCTAGGATAAGAGAAAAAAAATGCTTCCCACACTGAGCAGCAAGACTTGAGGCGAACGAGGCTTGTGATGGCAAGGCCGTGGTGAGAGTGAAACCCTGGTGGTGGAGAGACTGGCATTGCTGTGGAGAACTGGCAAGGTGTGACCTGAGGCTTCTTACATTTGTGCTGGTCACAGTTAAAGGTTTGAGTGTTCTTGTGAGATGCTTGAAGGAGAAGCTGACTTATAACTGCTCTGAGGCAAACCTTGCTTGATGAGTTGGTTATAACTTCTCTGAGGCAAACTTTGCTGGATGATTCTAATTTGGCTGTTAAACTGAAACCAGAGCCTGGACTTGATGAGGAACTGTGACTTGGAACTGGTGAACTAAAGCCTGAACTTGTAAGATATATTTTGCCCCTCCAACTCTGCAACTTCTTTCACTAATCAACCCCATTGTGGTACTGTGCCTATGAGTCTGTGAGTCAGCAACAAACATAAGAACCTCTTGTTGATGGGGATCTACAGGCATCATGGGGCTTGGCTTGGACTCTTTATCTGCTTTATGCTCTGGAACACTGAAAGGCTGTGCTAATCTCATTCTTTCTGGCCCTTTCTGAGACATGCTCACATTGCAGCTCACTGTGCCCAATACCGTTTTCTCATTTAAACAGGGACTCTAAGCACCCCAGTTCTACTACGACATGCGTGGATCATAATGAGTCTGAATCAGCTCCATGATGACTTGTTTAGTTTTCTTTCTCCGGCATGTCCTCAGCTCTTTTATAGTGAACTGCTAAAGTAAGAAAACAAAATCACTTGAAAATAAAAATGTTAAGAAAGACATGTTATCCTCATTTGCAAGTACCAGGTATTTGTTTGCACCTGCGTCAAATAAGAAATAGTCTACCTAAAAAACCCCCAAATGTAAGTGATGCCTGTATTGTGCAGGAAGTCATGCAAGAAATGCCTAGCCTCTGCCAAGCATACTCTCTGTTTAGGGGTTTACCATCTCCTGTTAAACCTCAATGGTGTTAGTTGATGATTTTGAGTCCTCACCCACAGTATAGCTTTGGTGAACTGCAAAACATTATCATTGTTAACTAAATGGCAAATGAATTTCTGGATTTTGGTTTGGATTTTTTTTTTTTAATCTGACTTCATTGTTTTAGTTATTGTTGAGACAAACTTACATCACATACTAAGTACATTCAAATAGTGGCTAGTTCCCTTCAGATTCACTTTTACAAAGGAAGCTAGTGGCCATTTTCATCAATAAAAAGCATAGAACAATGACAAGTTTTGGCTGCTGTTGGCATGCTTATTAATTGAAAAGCAGCACTGACAGGATCATGTTACTATTTCTAGGTTTCTGCAAACCGGAAGGATCCTGCCTTACTTTGAGAATCTGTCTGTATAATTAATCTGGCCATGTGTATGCCCTTAGCTTGCATCAGCCTATCTCTTCTATTGAGTTCTCATTGTTGTTTAAGTGTAACTATAATCTCCTGTGAGATATCTGAGGGTATAGATCCTGTCTCCACTAAATTGACAAACATTATATTTTATACTCAACGTGTTGATTCTTGGTTTCAAATTCCAAGAGCTGTTTTACTAATACTTGAGTTAGGATATTGTAGAAAATGCAATTGTTGTTGTTGTTGCTATTTGCCACTGAGAATCCTTAAACATCCAGTGTGAACCTTGCCCTATCCTGTGCTATCTTTGTGATCTCCACCACGCTTGAGCCCATTGTTCCAGTCGTAATGTTGGTCCATCTAGTTGAAATACTATCAACACCCTGAATAATGTCTGTGATCCATAAGAAAAAAAAATGGTGAATGCATTTACTTCTTCCTTGTTTTGTTTATTATTGGTTTGTCCTTGCTTGGTGGTAAATCCTGTATTTCAGCATCTTTTTAAAATCATTGAGTCACTGGGATATCTCTCTTCTTGGGTTAATGGTGCCAATGTTCAGAAGAGATGTTCAGTTCAATTCTAGCTATTGAGTACAGGCACTGTCCTTCATCACAAATTTCATCAAAAGCCCAAGTGCACCTACAGGCAACCCAGATTCTGATGACTCAGCCACAATATTTTGATTCTGAGCACTCTATCAGGAAACTTGCTGAGACTTGAGTTCTATTCCCCGTCAGTCCATCTCATGCACAGCTGTGTTGTTCTGAGACTTCCAGACTAAGATGGATTAGGAAGAAAGGTCTGTTGATTAACTTCTCAAGTCAGTCAATAAAAAGGCTGTGGGTCACTTTACAACAAATCTGGAGGATGGCTCAGAAACAGGTACCATTTCATTCTGTCATGTGGGCTCAATAACAACAGCAGCATAACAACAATAGCATAGGGAAGGTCTTTTCCCACTTTCCCTAATATTCATCCTCTGATTCTGCCATAGGTCAATCGAAGTATATACTTTCTGATCTTTCATTTGATTTAATATTTAATTATATTACTCTGCTTTCATTGCCTTGTTGTAACTTCCCAGATATCTTTCTACAAATCCATAGGAATTCTACAGGTAACTACACAAAAGAAAGTCATTAAAACCCTAGGTTTTCATCAATACCTTGATACAAATATAGGAGAACTTAGTCTCAAAACTTATCTTACAAAGTTATTAGCCAGTGGACTACGCAAACAGCTAGATATTACTTTAGGTGTTTCCCAATGCAAAAGTGTACTTTCTTCTCAAATATTACAGTTATTGTAGAAAAATCAGACAATATGAATTGGCTACATTACGTAAAGTGTAAGACCCCAGTCCAATTATCATAAACACTAGAGGACTTCATTCTGAAAGAGGTGGCATGAGTATATCAATAGAGTTTGTGCTGACTATGTTTAAAATGTCAAGTATTTGAAATTCTGTCCGGTATTTATTCTGATCAAAGAGGTCAGTAGAGATTTCTAGACACCACAGAAGAAAATTCAAAATCATAAGACTGGATTTACAAGTTTGATCAAGACAGATGAAACACTATCACTTTAGTTAGACATCTTTTAAACCTGGAACTGAATTCACCTGTAGGGATTACCTTCCAGCTAAAGAGTAGACAGACTTATTAAGCGACTAGCAGTAAGAGGAACATACTCCTCAGGGTAATCAAACATATGAGATCAAAAGGAAACTCATCTGTCCAAAAACAAAGCTCATAAGAACCAGGAAAGAAATATGAAGGGAAATGGAATTTAAAGATAAAGGGGGAGTGCTGTTACACTAAAGTAAGTGCAACCAATGTTACATAACAAAATGTGTATAAATTGTTGAATGGAAAACTCATTTGCTTTGTAAACTTTTGCTCGAACCACAAATAAAAGAAAAATAAAAAATACAAACCCCACCTAGTCCATATCTACCTCAGCAAAGGGCAGGTTCTAACTGAGTAAACATTGTCTAGAGAAGTCACATCATTGCTCAAAACCATAACAAATTTCTTAAACTAAAAATGGACTCCAAGAGAGCTCACATTTATTCTACCATAATACTTGACTTTATCAAACACACTTGGAGAAAGAATGCATCCAACCATAGCAGAACAAAGAAACAGCATGAGAGCAACTTCTTATAATGGTTTCTCTACTTCTGTTCCTGCCTATTGTTCTCCTCTTTATATCTCAATCTAAAGAACAGATGCTGGAGATTATGATCTGAATTCAAACTCTTGAATTCATAGTCATATAATCCTAAATATCTTTAATGATGAGAGTACCTATACCATCTGGAAATGGAGAGCAAGTTAGGTTTTGGGGGTTTCCCCATATTTTCAGTTACTGGATTTTCTTCTTTGTTCTTTGGTGCTATTAAGTCCACTATGACTCAGAGTAATCCCATGAACAACATACAGAAATCTTGCCCTATCTCTGAGATGTCCTCACAATCTCTGCCATGCCCAAGACCATGATTACAATCTCTGTGTCAATTCATTTCATCGAGGGTCTTCCTCTCTTTTTTTGCTGAACTCTACTCTTCCCAACATTCAAGCTATGAACATTCCATGTACCAATTATTAAATGATGTTTGTCATTGATTTTCCTCATTTCAACAAACTAACAATCTGGGCTCTACCATTACACTAGTATTAACTTTCCTTTTTGTTTAGTGCTTACAGAGTTTTCAAAAGCCTTTTATGTAAGAAGCAGATGACCTATCCTGTTTCCTAGTCTGTCTTAATAAGGGAGCTCCACCAAAATCCATCCACGATAGAAATCCCTTTCGGAATTTGTCACATCAGTGGCAAATATTCCAGTATCACAACAACCTGAAGTAATTGCAGCACAGCAAACTGACAGACAAGTACTGCACCACTTAGAACAACATTCTTTCTAAACACAGTCAATAGCAGGCCCAAGGGGCCAACCAATTTTTAAATACCAAAGCCCACCCACGAATTCTGTTTGTCCACACAGAGTCTTTCCATCCAAGCTGATTGTAAAAAGAGATCAGGTACAGTTAATTAGCTTACACTTGATTGCTAATACAATTTAGAAATGTCCAAATGGTTTACCCAGGCTTTTGAGTAAATCACGAACACTTACCTAAAGGCTTACTGATAGGTATAACCATCTGATTTTTAAATACTAAGACCCACCCACCAGAAAGTTTAAAAATTGGCACATAGAATATTCATAGCTTGAATGTTGGGAAATTGGATATTGTTAAAAATGAAATAGAACACATGAATATTAACATACTAGGCATTAGTGAGATGCGTTGGACTAGCTATGGCCACTTTGAATCAGATAATCACATGATATACTATGCAGGGAATGAAAAACAGAAGAATAATGGTGTTGCATTCATAGTCAAAGAGTCAATTTCAAGTTCTATTCTACACTATTGTGAGTGGTAGAATAATATCCATATGCATACAAGGAAAACCCATTAATATGATTAGTATTCAAGCATATATTCCTACATTTAGTGTCAAAGAGGAAGAAATTGAGAAATTTTACCAAATTTTGCAGTCTGAAATTGACTGAACATGCAATCAGGATGCATCAATGATAATTGGTGACTGGAATACAAAAGTAGGAAACAATGATGAAGGAACAGTTGGAAAATATGGGCTTGGTGATCGAAATGAGGCTGGAAATAGAATGAATTTTGTATTTAGAATTAATTATTCATTGCAAATACTTTTTCTAAAAGACACAAAAGATGACTTTACACATGGATTTCACCTAATGGGCTGCATAGTAATCAGACTGACTACATTTGTGAAAGAAATCATTGGCAAAGTTCAATATGAGCAGTCAAAACTAGGCCAAGGGCAGACTGTAGGTCAGATCATCAATTACTCACATTGTTGATGTTGTTATGTGCCATCAAGTCACTTGCAACTCATAGAGACCCTATGTACAAGAGCCCTAAACCCTACTCTATCCTGTGCCAACCTCATTGTCTCCGACACACCTATCCCCACTACCCCAATCATTTAACCGATCCATCTCATTGAGGATCTTCCTCTCCTGTGTTGTCCCTCCACTCTCCTAAACATGATGTCCCTCTCCAAGGACTTGTCACTCCTTGCAACATGACCAAAGTATGTCAGACAAAGCTTCCGAATCCTTGACTACAACGAGCAGCCTGGCTGCACCCCTCTCCAGGACAAACCTGTTTGTTCTCCTAGTAGTCCATGGTATATTCAACACTCTTCTCCAGTACCACAGCTCCAGCTCAAAGGCGTCAATTCTCTTTGTATCATCCCTAGTCACTGTCTAGATCTCTGATGCATAGCTTGCAATTGTGAAGAATATAGCCTAGATCAGGCACACCTTACTATCCAGCCTGATGCCATTGCTGTTCAGTACTCTGGAGAGGTCCCTGATAGCTGACTTTCCCTAGGCAATTCATTTCTTGATTTCCTGGCTGTTGGTACCAAGAGTATTGACTCATATGCAAGTTTAAATTGAGGCTGAAGAAAATGAAAATAAGTCCAAGGGAATTAAGTTAATATGATCTTGAATCACTTTGATAGGAATTTCATGATCATCTTAAGAATAGGGTTGAGGCATTGAACATCGATAATAGAAGACCAGATAGATGAGTTGTGGGATAACAAAGATAACATCCATGAAGAAAGCAAAACGTCATTACAAAAACAGAGGAGAAAGAAAACACCAAAATGCATGTCAGAAGAGACTCTAAAGATTGCACTGGAATTTTGAGAAGCCAAATCTAAAAGAAAACATGTTGAAGTGACAGAGCTGAACAGATTATTTCAAAGGGCATTTTGGTAGGAAAAAGCAAAATAATAATGGAATGTGCAGAGAGCTGGAATTGGAAAATAAAAAAAGGAAGAACTTGCTTTGCATTTCTCAAGCTGAAAGAACTGAAAAACAAATTTAAGCCTTATGTTGCAATGTTAAAGATGCTATGGGCAATATATTGAATAACACAGAAAGTATCAAAAGAAGATGGAGGGAATACACAGAGTCACTGTACCAGAAAGAATTGATTTATACTGAGAAATTGTGGGAAGTACCATACGAACAGGAGCCAATGGTAATTAAAGAGGATGTGGAAGCTGTATTGAAGGCAATTAACAAAAAAAATAAGGCCCCAGGAATCAATTGACTTGTTTTAATTAACAGATGCAGCTTTGGGTGCACTCGCCAGTCTATGACAGGAAATTTGGAGGATGGCTGGCTGGCCAACACATTGAAAGAGGTCTATATGTGTTCCTGTTCCCAAGAAGGGTGATCCAACTGAATGTGGAAATTGTTGAACAATATCATTAATAACACACACAAGCAAAATACTGCTGAAGATCATTCAAAAACAGCTTGAACAGTACATAGATAGGGAATTACCAGTAGTTCAAGAGAGCTTTAGAAGAGGCTATAACACCAGGGATATCATTGCTGATGTCAGATGGATCCTGGATGAAAATAAGGAATGTCAGAAGAAAGTCTATTTGTGCTTTATTGACTATGCAAAGGCATTTGACTGTGTGGATCATGACAAGTTGTGGCTGACATTGAGGAGAATGGGAATCCCAGAGCACTTGGTTGTGCTCATGAGAAATCTACACCTGGACCAGGAGGCTGATGTGCTAACAGAGCAGGGGAGCACTGCATGGTTTGGAACTGGGAAAGGAGTGTGCCAAGGATGTATTCTATCTCCATACCTGTTCAATCTACACGCTGAACAAATTTTCCAAGAAGCTGGACTCTATGAAGAGGAGTGTGGCATCAGGATTGGAGGGAGACTCGTCAATAGCCTGAGTTATGCGGATGACACAACCTTACTTACTGAAAGTGAGGAGGATTTGAAGCACTTATTTTAGAAGATCAAGGAATGCAGCCTTCATTATGGATTGCATCTTAATATCAAGAAAACAAAGATTCTTACTACTGGACCAATAGGCAGTGTCATGATGAGTGGAGAGGAGATTGAAACTGTCAACAGCTTCATCTTGCTTGAATCCACATTTAACACCCTTGATATGAGCAGTCAGGACATAAGGAGATGCATTACAATGGGAGAATCTGCAGTTAGGGACATTTCCAAATTATTGAGGAGTGGTGATGTCAGTTTGAGGACTAAGGTGTGCTTGATTCAGGCTATGGTCTTTCTAATTATTAGCTATGCATTTGAGACCTGGGCAATGAATAAGGATGACAGGAAAAGAATTGATGCCTTTGAGCTGTGGTGTTGGAGAAGAGTACTGAACGATGACGAAGAAAATGAATAGATTTGATGTGCTCTTGGGAGGCAAGAATTATGAGCCTTTGCCTCACATACTTTGGACATATTGCTCAGAGGTGCTTTTCCTAGCTATGATTTGGAACATGATGTTGGGAAGGGTGGACGGTTGGTGAAGGAGAGGAAGACCCTCAACCAGGTGGATTGACAAAGTGACTTCTGCAATGAGCGCTTGTGTGTCAGGAAGTGTGAGGATGGCACAGGACAGTACTAGGTTCAGATATTTTGTTCATAGGGTCACTATGAGTCATACTCGACTCGATGGTATCTAATAACAACAACAACAATGACACTCTTCCTGACAACATGCACAACACATGAGAAAACAAGTTTTATCGCCTTTGACTCTACAGAGTACTCGGGTTACATATCCTCCAAAACAGATTTGTTTGTTCTTTTGGCAACCCACAGAATATTCAAGACTGATTACCAATTAACACAAAGCACCAATTCTTCTTCAGTCCTTCTTTCTTTACTTCCCCTTTATGAATTATTTCAGGATGTATTTTACCTTCAGACATTTATTCTTTCTATATTTAATATTTGTAAGTATTATTTTAAATTTATAGTAACAAAATTATATTGTGGTGAAAATATATCACAAAGCATTTCAACCATTTTTAAGTTTACAGTTCTGTGACATTAACTACATTCACCTTGTTCTGCAATATCGCCACAATCTATCTCCAAGTCATCTCTAATAAGAATTCTGCACCCTTTAGGTAGTACCTCCCCTTTTTCATCTCCACTTACCCCAGATAATCACTAATGAACTTCAATTTCTGTGCATTTGCTCATAAAGTGCTTATCGTTTTGCACAGAATTCTTTATTTTTGAGGTGAATCTATATATTATTTGTCAGTGTTGGTAGGTAACTAAGGAGTTGGCTATAACCTAGTGTGCAAAAGAATATTCTTCTTGTATGAAGACTAAAAAGCTAGCTGGTCCTACATTATCCTTGTTATAGTTATTCCTATGATATATTTAAGTCCAATGGGGTAGCCATTGTGTCATTAAAGATTATTGAAGTCCCTCCTATTTTTTTTTCTGACCCTCTACTCTGGCAAGCATAATAATCATGTTTCAATATATGGTCTCTCCTGATGACACATCCAAAGAAAGAAAGAATGTTGTCATTATCACTTATAAGCAGCTTCTTTATCATAGCCTGACTTTATTTCTCTTTATGACTGAATGATATTCCATTGTCTATATGTACTGTATTTTCTTTGTCACTTTATCTGTTTATGTGCTCTTGAGTGATTATCACTCTTTTACTAATGTAAATAAGTACTGCCATACAGCTATCTCTTTGTCTTTCTTCCATTCTTTTGAGAATATACCTGAGATTAATACTGATAAATCATAAGGTAATTCTACATTTAACTCTGATATACCACCAAATTCTTCTCCACAGAAGCCATACCATTTTAAAATTCCACCAATAGTATTGCAAGACGCAGTTTCTCCACATCTTCAAGAATTCTTGCTGTTTTTCTAATAATAATCATCTGGTTGTTGTGGTGGTGGTGGTTGTGTGTGTCATCAAGTTGCTTCCTACTGACACTAATACTGTTGTTGTTGTTGATTGCAGTTGAGTTGAGCACAACTTATAGTGACTCTATGAACAAAAGGCCTGAAACCTTTCCAGAACTATCATCATCCATCAAAGTTCATAGTTTCCTGAGGTGTGTTGTTTAGGAAGTGGATGCCACACCTGCTTCCAAACCTGCTTTCAACTGGTAGCTCCACCAAACACTGTCTGCCCTGGGCAACCATTATGGCATTTGATACCACAATGGCACAAAGTTTAACATGAGAGTAATCCCAGGTTACCTCAGTACAGTAAATTGACAGAAGAGTACTATACCACTTAGAAGAATGCTCTTCCAAAATATAATAACAACTGGCTTTTAAATACAAAGGCTCTCCACGAGGTCTTGTTGACTCCAAAGGAGAGGCTTAAATAAAAACCACCAATATAAGTTGTTGTTGTTGCTATGTGCCATTAACTACAGCTACAGGTGACTTGACATCAATACTACATACCTGAATAGAACTGTCACATAGAGTTTTCTATGCTTTATAGGATTTTGGCTGAAAACAAAGATTGCCAGAAAGAGTTTGATCTGTTTTATTGGCTATGCAAAGGCACTCAACACTGTGGATCATAGCAAAATATTAGATAATATTGCAAAGAATGAGAATTCCAGGACACTTAATTGTGCTCATGTGGAATCTATTCATAGACCAAGAAGCAGTTGTTTCAATAGAACAAGGAGTACTAAAAACAGAGCCTGTAGTAGCAATGGGTTTGAGAACAACAGCGGTTGCAAGGATGGCATAGGATTGGGCAAGGTTTCATTCTGTTGCAGATAAAATAGGTAGGAGTTGGAGCTGTCTTAATGACACTTATCAATAATGATAACTAATGATACTGGACAATTTTTCATGTGTCTGTAGGCCATTTGGGTATTTTTCCATGTTTGTCCTTCATTCTGTTCCACTTTCTTTGGTTTACTATTATGGTCAAGCTAACTCAGAGT
This sequence comes from Elephantulus edwardii, assembly GCF_000299155.1. NCBI lineage: Eukaryota > Metazoa > Chordata > Mammalia > Macroscelidea > Macroscelididae > Elephantulus > Elephantulus edwardii. The sequence continues at coordinate 5,395,447 of NW_006399801.1, forward strand.
GTTATTGTTATGTACCATTGAGTCAACTATGACTCATAGCAACCCTATACACAATAGCTCTGAACTGGGTCCTATCCTGAGCCAATCTCACTATCTTTGACATACCTGCCCTCATTACCCCATCACTGTGCCAATCCATCTCATCTGGGATCTTCCTCTCTTACACTGTTCCTCCATCCTTTCAATCATTATGTCCCTCTCCAAGGACTGGTCTCTCCTGGAAACATGCCCAAAGTGTGTGAGACAGAGCTTCAAAATCTTTTTTGAGGAGCAGCTTTGTTTCACTCTTTCCAGGACAGATCTATTTGTTCTCTTGGCAGTTCATGGTATGTTCAGTACCACAACTTTTCTAGCACCACAACTGAAAGGCACTAATTCTTCTGTCATCTTTGATCATAGTGAGCATTATTAATTATTACTTCTTGTTCTTCAAACTCATTTTCACTAGGGAGAATGTCTATTTCTCACGGAATATTTGCCTTAGCTAACTTTGCTTCTGAAATCTGTGTTTACTTAATAGCCTTCCAAACACTCAGAGTTATGGTTTATAAGTAAATAACACTTCTTGCTCCGTGAAGCACACACAACAGCAAGTGTACTTGAATAATCAGTTTAGACTCATTGCAATCTCTTGGGTAAACATCACTGTATTTTGTCTTATTTTTCCCCCTAGTTGCTCAACAGTATATCTTATCTTACTAGTAAACTCTTGTTTTACAGATGGAAACCAAACTGAGAACTTGAAATTAAAATGTAACGCTTGCTTTGGGACACACAATAATATTTTTCTTGAAGGATAATGTGTCCAGGATAATAGTCTAGGGTTTGGGTTCTAGAATGATGCATTAGTAACTGTGTGTCTTGAGACAAAGTAATTGACTTCTCTGAGCTAATTTTATCCGGTGAACTGAGGAAAATAAACTTATCTTTCAAGGAGATTAAAGGAGCCAAGTCATGGTTAAGTGTCTGGCATGGCAAGTTACTATCAGATAACATTAAGGAGCTAAATACCATGATGAAAGTGACTAACACCAAACTTTCTCTACCCTCTGTGGTATTGACTTGACTTTGCTTCATTTCCATTCAGAGATGTTGTTATAAGTCATGGTGTCAGATCCAATTCATGGTTGACCTTCTAGGGGGTTTTCAGAGGTTGTAAATCACATGAGATGAGACAGTCCTTGGTTCTCTTATTAAGCAGCTGGTAGATTTGAATTGCCGGCCTTTGTGCTGACAGTTCAACTTCTTACCACTAAGCCACCAGAGCTCCCTGTTCAGAGTTGATCACGTGCAATTCCCTAGTTATATAACTACTTCCTCATTTCTTCCCCTGATTGGAATTTCAAGGCACAGAAGTTACTTACTGTAGTTAATCTCTTCGAAATCTGCTATGTTTTACCAGTCCTTATGTAAATCTAACTTAAAATATCTTAAATGAATTCCTGGTAGGAAATCTCAAGGAGAGCAGCAGTATGGGTGTACCATGACCTTATCAGACTCACTCTACCTCTTACTGTAACATTATTTTAGTAGTCCATATGAATTCTGTTTAGTTCTTAGATTAGAACAAAATCCGATTGTAAAGTATACCTTGAAGTAAATTTGTACAAATTTGGAAAATGTGCATATGATTTTTATTTAGTTCTCCTTTAGTGAAAGAAAGTGGCACGGTGGGCTAGGATTGGGATGTTGACAACAAAGACTGGAGTCTTAAATCCACCAGTCACTGAGGGAGAAAGATGAGACAGTAAGCTTACAACTAAGATTTTACAGCTTTGGAACGCCAGTGGGAGCAGTTCTACACTGTACTATAGTCTCCCTTTGTGTTGGAGCAAACTCAACTGGAGAAGCTTTAGTTTTGGTTTTCAGTGAAAGAAAGCAGAAATATTTTCAGTGATTTAAAATTTGTCCAAACAGCAAGTGAAGGTGTTTGATTTTTGGGTTTCTTTAAATATTTTTTTAATTTTTATTTTATGCTGGTTTATTTACAAAGTTTGTGTACATTGTTTTTCACACTGGATCTTCCCCATTTCTTTTACCCCTCCCTCCCTCCCTTTACCTGTCAAAGTGTGTGATCCTATGATTAGTCCTCTGCTTATCAAAGGAAGGTGATTGTTACTAATTTTTTTGCCAGTAGGGGTAGGGGTTGGTTCAATAGTTCCAAAGTGAGGGTAGATTTAAATGGCATTAAGGGACAAATAATTGGTTGTCATATTGACTTTAAGTCAGAAGTCTCTCACTCAGGGACTTACTGTACTTAGATAAATAGAATTTAATTAGCTTGTTCCTAGGAAAGGAGTTTTATCAGGCAAGTTTTCCTGAAGTGGCTTGCATAGTAGTGATAAGCTATCCTAAGTTTATGACACTTAGTTAAGCATTGTTTCTTGACTTTAATAGGACATGGGCATTCCCAGCAATGAGGCAAGAGACGCCTATCTTAGTTATTGACAGAAATGAACATTTGACGTTGTTCAGATACCTTTGTTGGCTGTTGAAATGCTCATACCACTTCACAGGGAATCAAGCACCAAATATAAGCAGTATGTGATTTTTTGCAAGTGTGAAGAAGACTGGCAGGCAAAGAGAGAGGCATCCATAAGGAACTTCAAATGTTGGAATTGTTCACAACTCTTTGCTTACTCTCCAATATGGCATAAGTTTGACCTGACTTTGAAATGATTTACCCAAACCCTACTTCATGAAATTCTTCATCACCTTCATTTGATGCAAGTCCAGTAACAGCACTGGTCACTTCACTGAGTTATCGAGATGGCATTTTAGTGTTAAGCAGAATCCTGTGTCAGCAGTTGGACTTAATCCTGGTTCACCACATAGCTGAGAATTTGCATTTCTTCCTAGGAGTAATGAATCTGAATCCACATTTTAACAAAGTCCAAATAGATTTTATTTTAAGTATGAATCCAAACAAGATCCATATATCTCTACTTTCATCTATCTATCTAAATATTTCCCCTGGGATATCTATAAAATGAAACCAAATAATATATTGAAGATTTAAAGATTGCTTGTTTTGTAATTTATTTCCTCTTTATTTACTTATGAAAATCAAGAATAAGAGGACATTTATCTTAGCATCTAATCACATTGACTGCTCCTCTGGTCTGCTCCTAGCCCAAATTCACACCTTTTCCATGTTTTTGTGGTTTGTTTTTTTTTACTCTTTAATACACTTAACCTGCATTTTTTCCAAATAATATACATACAAATAAAAGTTCCATATTTTTCCTCCTAGTAGCCAACTTGCTTATAATGTGCTGTGTTTAGAGTCCATGACTTTTACTTTGTGATTTTAGTAAACTTTACAAGAAGATTGGCTTTCACTCATTCATTCATACACAGTATCCTCCCTACCCTTCTGCCAACTCGCTTTGTGGTGCTTGTCCTGCTCCCGATCATTAACTGTCATACACATACTGTAGATTTGTCCACTAAGATCGATTATAGTTAGGATTTAAAAAACATCAACCATCTACATCATGGAAAAGCAACTCTTGACCTCCAGCATGTCCTAGAGAACAAGGACATACCTTCCCTCTCACATGAGCTATAGTGAACTCAGAGGAACTCAAACACAGTCCTGCAGTTTTTATTTTTGGTTTACATTCTTCAGAAAGATCCCTCTACACATTCATCTTCATTTTGTGCTGCCGAGTAACTAATATTCCTGAGCCTAATGGAATTTGTGCTAGGAACACTGGCAAACCATTGAACCCACGTCTTCAAGACAAACTCAAACTTTCTTAGTGGGCCTGAACTTTTTATCCTTGCATTACTATCCCATCCAATAAGGCAAAGACTCTGGCCCAGGTACTGAATTCATTTTAGCTCAACTGATAGCTACCAATTTTTGAAGATATATCTGGGATAGGAATTAGAGTCCATATGTCCACTGCCTCATTTAATTATCATTAGATCATGAATTTATTTTAATCGTTAACTTACTATCATATTAGTGAAATTATATTGTGTGTGATAGGTGCCATTTTTTCCACACTTTATAATGACACAATAGTTAAGGGTTTGACTCCTAGTAAAAAAGTTAGTGATTAGAAGCCACCAATAGCTTTACTGCAGAAAGTCTATTTCCACAAATACTACAGCCTTGGAAAATCTATAGGTCAGGTCTGTTCTGTCCTACACACAGATGTCATCTGTCAGAGCTGACTCCTCAGCACTGGAAGGCTGAGTTTTATAATGAGAAAGGTGATGAAGAAATGGACAGTCCTTCTTTTTGTAATACATAGCACCATGATTCAGAGCCCACTGGACAGCAATAAACAACCACCACATAAATGAGAAAACCAAGTCTTTGGTTAAGTCACCTGTCCAGCTCTGATACTGAGTGATTCGAGTGCCAGATATTTAAGCCTTGAGCTCACTTTCTCACTTCAACGCTCCCATTGAATCATGGCGTTACACAACCACCCTTGATGTGGATCTACTTGGGATAACAGAGCTATAGGAATGAAGGCTAAATTACCTCAAAACAAAGTCAGGATGGAGTCTTGCCTGATTTATATCTGTAGAAATTCTCTCTTTATAAAAAAAAAAAATCAGTGGAATTACTTTATAAGGTGGTTTTGCAGCCTGATTCCAGATGAAGCTCATGAAGTAGTGCAAACAGACTGAGAGTAGCTGGTAATCGCCTTTACTTCCCTCTTGTATTTATAGTAATATGGCAATGATGAGGAAAAGGAAGAGAATCTCAGTTTCTTTACATATTACAATCGGCTAGCGAAATTCACACTTAAGAGACAAAGAGATTTTTATTTAATTGGTCTCTGGTGAGGTCTTGGCCTCATTAGTGTTAAGATTTTCAGACAACTAGAAGAAACCTGTTTTGTGAATTAGTGATAAAATCAAACCCAAACCCAAACCCACTGCCACTGAGTCCATTTCAACACATTGTGACCCTTTTAATGGATTTTGAAATTGTAAATCTTAACAGTAGCAGACTGAGTTGGTGACCATAAGAGTCAATTCCAAGTCAGGGTGACCCTAGATGTGTCAGAGGAGAAGTGAGTTCCATAGGGCTGATTTTTATGGGAGCAGATTGTTAGGCCCTTCTTCCAAGTTTCTGTTGAGTGACTTCTGCCACCGTCTAGCACATAACAACAGCTGAATGAACACATGCCCATTTATGCCACTTACGGATTCTCAGCGGATGAGGTAAAGGGTGATTTAAAATCCAAGTTCCTAGCCATTAATTAACCTTTTCTTTTTTCCTGACCATTGACACTCCACCCCCACCTTTTGCCCTCCCCTGATGTCTTTGGTTTTCAGGCCTTGTGATGATGGCGCTTGCAGTAACTTTCTTTATTCATGGTGCTGGTTGTGCCTTTCCTGAACTGTGGATCAAATCACTAACCAAGTAGAAAAGTATCTAAGATCGGCAATGCCCACATAATCACTTACTTCAAGGTATATTCAATCTCTTGAACTGGTCTGCTCCTTGCCTACAACTTTGGTTACCTAGATCATCTCTCACTTATAAGGAATAAAATGGCTTGTAGTTCAGAGTATTGACTATTGATGATGTGGTCAAGTCAACTACAATTCATAGTGATCCTAAGGATAATGGCTCTAACCTGTGCCCTATCCTGAGCCAGCCTCACTGTCTCTGCCACATCTGGCCCCATTGCCACAATCATTGTGTCAATCTATCTCATCTAGGGTCTTCCTCTCCTGCACAGACCCTCTACCCTTTCAAGCACGATGTTCTTCTCCAAGGAATGGTCCCTCCTGGCAACATGGCCAAAGTATGTGAGATGGAGCTTCAAAATCGTGGTCCTCATTAATTCTTTAGAGCAGATATTTTCAAAGTTAATCTCACTTATGACTCTAAGGAGTGGGATGAGATATCAATTTGCAGGAAGATGCTCCATGTCTCCACTTACCTGAGTCATTTTGAACTACAGACATGCAGACACAGGGTTGGAACCAGCGAAAAAGACTTTTCTGGAATGACGGGACTCATTCAGATCTGCTTAGATAGAGGTGCTGGGATCAGAGTGGCTCTAAATTTCTCCTGGTGCCAGGGGTGGTGACATTTCTCCTGGAGACAATCCACATCCGCTCAGGATCAGATCAAGGTGGTATTTAGGTGAAAAGGAAGGCTTACCTATGCGGAAGAAGGTTTGATAGTAACCAGATGATGAGGACGTTCAGCTCGAGTTCTGGCTAGGTTTCTGTCCCAGAGTGACTTGAAATGGGGACCATCAAGCTTCCCTGATATTTTTAGAATCTAAAAGGAGGGCCCAAAGTCCACCCCTTTGTCCTACTTGTATAAAAGGATTATTTGTTACTAAGCCTGAGGAGAAAGAAGGAGGTCCAATCTGGTTTCCATTACACACTGATCCCTCCTGAAAACACATCTAATCTGGTTGGCCTCTCCTTTCCCTTCCAGAGTCTAGTGGGTGAGAAACCAGTTTGACCACAAACAGCTTAGTGAACCAGCACTCAATGTTTTGCCTCGGGTCTCAGGTTTAGTTTTATAAACAAGATAGTCACAAAGATGAGATCTCAAAGAATGTATTCAAATTTTGTAAATAAAGTAGTATAAAAAATTTTTTTAAAAAAGGGAAGAAGAAAAGACAGAATCAGATTGAGCTTTATCTAATACTCTAAAAAACCCTTATTACTAAGTCTAATAAAGTTACAAATGGCTCCAAATCATACTACAGTTACTATTCTCCACATTCCACTCCTATGGAGTTGATTCTGAATCATGGAGGCCCTCCATTGGCTTTCTGAGGCTGTAAATCTATTTGAGAGGAGACTGCCAATTGTTTTCTCTCACTGTAGCCCGTTGATTGGCACCACTGACTTATCAAGTAGCAGCCCCCCAGGTAATGCAATGCAGAGACACACACTGAAAACCATATGGTTCAATTTTCAGAAATGGTTTGTTTGACAATTATCTAGCACAAAGGCCAATACACTACCGCCCATGGGCCAAATAGGTTTTGTTATGCTTTTATTTATTCTTATGCATAAAATCATTTTTTATTAAAGACAGTCTTATACATGAAACACAATTATGACTATTGGTTCTCACATTATCTATCAGTAGAAGTGGTGGCCAACAGTTGCAACAGAGAAATATGGTTCACAGAGTGGGGAATATTTCTTGTTATTGTTGTTAGGTGCCATTGAGTCGACCACAACTCAGTGACTCCATGTGCTACAGAAAGGGCCAAGGTCTAATCTTGTAATGCTTTCACTATCATTATTATGTTTACAGCATGGTGTCAGTCCATCTCTTTGAGATGTGTGCCACTGATGTGTATCCATATCCACTCTCACAGCCACTGAAAAATCCAATAAATCAGTAAAATACGTAAAATAAAATAAATAAGTTGTTAGAAGATGAATTTCCCAGGTGGCTGTCAAGTTGGGATCAACTCATAGCTGATCCTATCTCAGATTTTCAAAGACTACATGGGAAGGAGACTTTCTCCCACAGAGCAGTTGGTAGATTTGAACCACCTGCCTTGGGTTGGCAGTGCAATTTCTTAACTACTTTATTTATTTATTTACTTATTTATTTTTATTTATTTACCTGTACTCAGAATCAGCCCACAGCCAAGCTTCTGGTGAGTTTTCAGAGACAATTAATCACAGGGGAGGAGATTACCCATCCTTTGTGGAGCAGATAGAGAATTCAAACCGCATGCCTTCAGGATTGCAGCACAGCTTTTACCACCAGTCCACCTAAACCACCAAATCATAAGATTAGGAGACACTTAAAATACACAAAATTGGAAATAGTAGAATGAAGAATATGCATTATTGTAAAGACGGAGTGGATGGAGCAATGTTTTCTTCTGTTTTACTTGAAATGAGCAGAAGCCAGAACTGACTTGATGGCAACTGACAATAACAACAGTACGGTCACTGTGAGTTGGAATCCATTTGACAGCACACAACAGTAATAATATCAATGTTTCTATCAGGAAATGCTGGTGGCTTGGTGGTTAAGGACTTGCACCACCAACCCAAAGGCATGCAGTTCTAGTCCACCAGCTAGCTGCTCCAAGGGAAAGGGGTGGATTCTCTCCTGTCCTGCAATTTACTGCCTCTGAAAATCCACTGTAGGATCAGTTATGGGTCAGTTACGACTCTCCGTGGTCTGTAACAATTCAAATGCCAAGCTTCTCTGGCATTTCAAATCCACTAACTGACTCCTCAGGAGAAAGACGGAAAACAATGCAATTTTGTAACCTCTGACCTCTCATGGCAGGTCAGTTATGAGTAGGCTGTCACTTGACCGGTAATGAGTTGTCTGTATCTTTATGCCTTTCTTTCCACACAGGGCCCCAGGGAATGCTCTGCTGAGACAGGAACAAACATCAGAAAAACAGCATTGGAAACTCGGTTTAGAAGCAACTGGTTTGGGGGATGTTTTTTGAAACATACACCATATTCCTACTCAAATAACTCGAGTCTTCTAAGTTTGTCAACTCTTTCTCTCCCCACTCCTCTGCAAAATAGTTAAATACACTATGCTAATTATTTTCTATAGCAAATATTTAAAAAAATATTCCAAAACTAACAAAGCACCAAAGCACTTAGAACTTGGTGGGAGGAAGTGGTTGGTAAAAAATAATGCATATGTAACTTTTTAAAAAAATACAAATATTGTATTTTTTAAAAACTCATTTTTAAATAAATAGATTTTATTTTATTGTTTATATTTTCTCCTTTGGTAAATAACCAAGAGAGAATGTGAGAAATGAAATGGTACCATCTTAAGTGTCCAGAAGAAAACAACCAGTGAATCCAGTGTGGCTCAGAGTTGCCTAGGGCCCTGCAGACGTAATCAGGCCATAAGGCAAGTGATACTATTTGGTCTAGGACTTATTGGCCCATGCTTTGAAGAAGAGAGAAGAAATCACCAAGGCTGGGTCTGTGCATAATAAAGAAAAGATGAGCAAGACATTCATCAAAAAGTTAGACTAAAATTGCTAATCCTCAGAGAGCCCGATCTTATCATGCCAATAGTCTATTGCCTCAGGACAAGAGGAGCTCTTGTGGTGCAGTCTGTAGAGTGCAGTGCTGTTAATCCAAAGATGCTGCCTCTCTAGCAGTTCAAAGCCACCAGCAGCTACTCAGAGAAAGATGGGCAATGTCCCCCTGTGTGATTTACAGCCTCGGAAACTGCTGGAGGATCAGCCATGTATTGTTTCCAGATCAGTGACAATGACTGACTCAGGTTACCTAGGAAGTGACTTCAAGTTTTTACACTGTCACATATTAGTTGTTTGTAATTGAGGACCTGGCTCTGGAAGAGCAAGGTCAGTATTCAAAATGCATATTCCACTGAGCTGCCCCCAACCTTTGCTATCACTGTCAGCATCCAGCAGGCCACACCACAGCAATGCAGTTTGTATTTTAATTCCAACATCCCAAACTTTGTTGAGACCATTGGAGGAAAAGAAATATCCCAGTGCATAGGAAGGTGACCTTGCTGGTTTGCACTTGGTGAAATTGCAAACCTGAAAGTTCTCAGCAAGAAAAACATGTCTTACCAAAGTGCAAACCAGACACTTGGCCCCCACCCTTGGTGACGCAGGGCTCCCCGACTGGCAGGAAACCACAGTAAAGAACTGATTATGCTGTTAGAACACATTCCAGGGGCTGTCCAAGGCTATTTTTATTTTACAATAAGGTACAATATGTTCCATGATGTTCTCTATCCTGGACTGCTTTTTAAACTCTATTTGCATACTCATTAATCTCAGTAATTCACAGTGGATCTGTCAATTATTTGAACAAATTAATCTGATTTGGGCATGTTAAGTTCAACAGCAATAATCACACCCATATGTAATTTCATTATCAACAGAACAGCTATGATTGGTTTTTACCTGTTGACTTCAGAAACCTTTCATGGAGACAGGTATTTCAATAAGCAGAGATGCCAAATAACTGAGTTTTACAGACAAGGTGCCAAAATATGATGCCCAGTGTCAATGGAAATGATATTTGTTTTTTCCCTTTTCTCATGAGAAGTCAATCTTAAATGCAGTGTTTTGTCAAATGTTATTTGGTCAAGAAATATGCTAAATCCATGGAATAGAGAATGTTATCCATAAGAAAATATATGTTCCTATTTTAACTTAGGCTCCATAAAAAGTAAAATGGTTTTGGAAGAACAAACAGCTTCCCTGTAACCTAAAGGCTATTCAGCAATTCAGATGCATTCTGCACACAACTTTCCATCCATCCCTAAAAGGAAAACAGACAATCAGTATAAGTTTACACTTAAACCAGCCCTGCATTAATGCCCACACTCAAGAAAAACTTCCTTGCTAATCCCTAACTGGTTATCACAGCCATTTTTGCTTTTTCAGAACTTCCTAGCTACTTTTTAACCATTTTCAATCAGGAAAACTGGGACAGAGTGTATCAAGTCTAGCCCTTTGGCCCCTCTCAGTGAAAGTCTAGACTTAATGAACTTTGCGAATGCCCTGTTGTTCTCATTCTTTGTAGACTTTGAAAAATTTAGAGGTCAAGGGAGGGTGAGCAATTCACAATACTATGGTGGGTGTCTACACTTCTTGCTGGGTTTTTTAAAGGAGAAATATGCAAAAACAGCAATTAATGTCATAAAGTATACTAGTACTTGGAGAAATAAAGGTAGAGGAAGAAATTGCCAATAAACTTAAGTTAAAATAACAAAAATCTAAGAGCTACGTATTTGTTAACAGGGAGAATGAATCAGGAACACACCTCAAAACTCAGAGTAACTTCAAGATTCTGCAGTAAAAACATACACATAGAGCAAATTTACACCTCTTAAGAAAATATAAATAAACAGTGAGTCTTGTTGCAATTTTTTAACGTCAGCTTTGCTGACAAGATCAGAAAACTGGAGCCAAACATCTGCAACAAATGATAAATTCACGGCAAAAAATGTCCTTTTTCCACTGTAGGGGAGTCACAGCAAAGCAGACACATGAGAGATGTTTTCTGCTTTCACTTAGGGGAGTGATGAGAGTCGTCGGCACTGAGCTCCCAGTGCAAGCAGCACTTGTATTTCCTTTCTAACCTGACTCTGTGTGTAAAGATAAGGTCTGAGAAGTTGACCTTTCTCATAGCTTTGGTTTACTTACTGACTTGTAAGCATCTTGTATGGAGACGCTTCCCTCATTTCTTATTTAACTATTATTTGTATTTAGCTTTTATAGAGTACCAAAAATGTAGTCCACATTAACTACTTTTCCTGCTTTTCTAGCTCACAATGGAAATTATTTTTGAAGTGCTACAAAAAGAAAAGAGGGGAAAGGAGGAAAAAGAAAGTAACTTAGGACCCCAAAAGAAGTTCTTTGGGTCTCACATGTTCACAATTGCTAGCAAGGGAGTCACCTGATCCCCAGTGGGGGCCATTGGTGCAGGGTGCCTTTGCTGAGTGCCTCAGTGGCTTCTGGCTGGTACGTACTTTCTGACTGGTGGCTTTATGAGTTTACGTTAGTCAGAGAGCAACCTTGTGGGAACCAAAGAGCAGCTATAAACATCAAAGTTGTAAAGTAAATACAAAGTCAAAGAGATTTTTAGTTGAATTCTAAGTATGATGACTGTGAACATACTTCCAGGATCATCTGGTTGACTGAGATACTGAGAAACAGACAGAAAACTCGTCGGGGTTCTTTGCCACCAACTCCACGTAGATATGCCTTTTATTCCCCCTACGATGGCAAGCCTGTAACCACAGTTTTGACGATTCAGTGGAAAATGTCTGGTTTCTGCAAGTCAACCATCATTTAGAAATATCCCGGGGACATTCCTGGTCACATTTGCGCACCTATTGACAAGGTTCTCACTTACCGGCCATCCCAAGACACTAGCAATCCAACTGCTAGACCATTTTTAACCTGAGAACAATGTCTGTGCAAAAATATTTAGTAAGCAAAGTAGAGGTAAAAGAGACCCAGAGAATTGAAAGGAGGAAATATTTTCCCTATACTCTTGTTTTTCCACACTAAGTCCCAGACAATAGTGTGTTGGAAATACTTTTATCTATTCCTTCTATTTCTCCCCACTATTTCTGCTACTGGGGAAAATTTCTTCCTTTTATGAATAATCTTTCAGATGACTTCCCTGCCAGAGTTTAAAGCATTAAATTTTCCAGCCTGGGCATTAGATTAGTGAGTATGTATGTGTGTGTGTCTAAGAATGTGTGTTCATTTTGTCTTTTTAGTAAAAAAAAAGGAGCAGGATTTTCATTGAAGCCAAGCTTAGATGCCTATGCTTGTTTACTTATGTCTTAGATATGTTTTTGGTCCTTTTGTATCCCAAAGGATGACTCTTTATTTTGAGAAGTAATTTCATGTTTTGTAAACTGCTTCCATCTAGCATAATACAATCCGAGAAGCTGGACTTTATGAACCAGAGTATGAGATCAGGATCGGAGGAAGACTCAGCAATAATCTGTGTTACACAGAAGACACAATCTTGCTTGTTGAAAGTGAGGAGGAGTTGAAGTCCTTGCTTCAAAAGGTCAAAGACAACAGCCTTCAATATGGATTACATCTCAACATTAAGAAAGCAAAAATTCTCACCAATGGGCCAATAGGGAACATCATTTTAGATGGAGAAAAGATTAAAGTTGCCAAGGATTTTATCTTACTCAGATCCCAATTGGCACACTTGGTACCAGCAGTCAAGAAATTAGAAGATGTGTTGCATTGGGGAAATCTGCTGTCAAGGACATCTTTAAAGTGCTAAAGAGCAATGATGTTGGATTAAAAACTAAGCAGCACTTGATTCCAACCATCATCTTTTTAATTGCTTGCTATGCATCTAAATGCTGGATGATGAAAAATGATGATAGAAGAAGAATTGATGCCTTTAAGACACAGAGTTTGAGATGAGTATTAAATATTCCTTAAACAAGAATATCTTGGAGAAAAAGAGTACTCCTTAGAAGGAAGGGATGAGTAAAGGAACTGAGAAAGATCCAGTGTGAAAAACAATGTACACAAACTTTTTGAAAGTAAACCACTATAAAATAAAAATTTTCTTTAAACAAACAAAAAAAGAATGCTCCTTGGAGGTAAGAATGATGAACTTTCCTCACCCATACTTTGGGCATGTTGGTAGGAGGGGCTAGTCCTTGGGAAAAGACTGGGAATCATGCGGGGAAAGGTGGAGGGTGAAAATGAAAGCAAAGAAGACCCTCTGAGAAGTGGATTGACATAGTGACTGTAACAATGGGTTCAAGTATATCAGAACCAGTAAGGAGGGCACAGGATAGGGTCAGGTTCCGATCTGTTCCCAGGGTCGCTATGAGTCATACTGAACACAGTGGCACCTAACAATTACTACAACAGTAAAATCTGTGAAAGCTAGAAACTGTGTAAAGCAAAAGCCTGTCAGATAATGAAAACTCACAAATTTCCCAAGAAGGTATGATAGGAGAGTGATAAGATTTATCAAAGGCGGAAAACTTGAAGAACCTGAAAATATAAGGCAGTCTCATCGAATCCCAGCTCTCATAGGTGTTACTCTATTTGATCCTATTTGGGTCACCACATCCATCCTCCTAAATGCTCATGATCTTCTGAGAAACTTCTGGAAGCTCTAGGTGAATTCTTCTGCCAAACCTTTGGTTAGCAGCTAAGGACATGAGAATTTCTACTACCCAGGAGTTGACTCCTTCCATGGGCAACTCTGGGCTCCCAGTTTCCTGGCTACTTCGTGAGGCTTTAGAGAGGGCCACATAGCCGCGGCTCATGGGGCCTGATCATCCACACAAATGTGCAAAGTACCTGGAAATGATAATAAATAAAAGTGAGTTAGTGGCAAGAAGCTGCATTACAATCCTGAAGGCACAAGGTTTGCGGACACCAGCTGCTCCATGGGAGAATGGGCAATCTCCTGTATGATCAACTGCCTCTGAAAACCCACCAGAGGGTCAGCTATGGGTCAGTTCTGACTCTAGGGTACATAGTATATGGTATGCAAATGACAGGCTCCTCCTCCTTAGCAGGCACATCCCCTCTTCCTTGTGCTCTCTGGGTTGCATTTGGATGTGAAAGACAACATTGGCTATTTATCAGGATACACAGTGTCCAGGCATAATGTCCCTCTCCAAGGAATAGCCCCTTTAAGCAACATATCCACAGTACGTGAGATGAAATTTTGTCATCTTTACCTCGTAGGAGTATTCTGGCTGCACTTTCTCCAAGAAATATCTGATTGTTCTTTTGGCAGTTCATGGAATATTTAGTGCTCATCTCCAATATTACAACTCAAAGGCATCAATTCTTCTTCTGTCATTCTTATTCACTATCCAGCTCTCAGATGCATGCTGTTTTTGTTAGGTGCCGTGAAGTCAAGGATAAGTCATAGCAACCCTATGAACAGACGACTTGTCCTATTCTGTACCATCTTGATAATCTCTGACACATTAGATAGAGCCTATTGCTGAAGTCATTGTGACAATTCATCTCATTGGGGATCTTCCTCTCCTTCATTTATTGTTTATGTGCCATTGAGTCACCTGTAACTCATAGCAACCCTATGTACATTAGCTCTGAAAACTGACCTATCCTGAGTCAATCTTACCATCTCCAATGGATCTAAGCCCACATTTCCCATCACCAAATCCATCCATTTCATCCTGGGTTTTCCTTTTTTGCACTGTCCCTGGTCACCCAAAGTATGTGAGATGAAGCTTCAAAATCCCTGCCTCCAGAGAGTTGCTTGGTTTCACCTTTTCCAGGACAGACTTATTTATTCTCCTTGCAGTCCACAGTATGTTCAACATTCTTCTTTAGCACCACAACTCAAAGATATCAATATTTCTTCTATCATCCTTAGGTATTATTCAGCTCTCTGATGCATAGCAAGTGATTGTGAAGACCACGGCCTATATCAGGGGCACCTTAGTCTCCAGACTGACGTCATCACTTTTCAGTACTCTAGAGAGTACTGAAGTACAGCTAACTTTCCCAGTGCAATTTGTCTTTTGATTTCCTGACTGCTGGTGCTAAGAGTGTTGATTGTGGAACCAAGCAAGCTGAAGCTGTTAACAATTTCAATCCCTTCCATCTATTATTTTCTCCTTTGCATACCCTCTTACCAAGCATGATGTTGCTTTCCAAGTAACAGCATTGCCTCTCTATATTTCCAAAGTATGAAAATGAAACTTCCCCATATTTGCCTCTAAGAAGCACTCTGGCTGCACTTAATCCAAGACATATCTGTTTGTTCTTTTGGCAATACATAGGGTATTCATTACTACTTTTCAAACCCACAACCCAAAGACATCAATTGCATGGCAAGTGATTAAAAAGACCATGGCCTAAATCACATACATCTTAGTCTTCAAACTGACATCATTACTCTTCAGTAATTTGGAGAGGTCCCTCACTGCAGACCTGCCCAATACAAGACATCTCTTGATTTCCTGACTGCTGGTACCAAGAGTAGTAATTACAGATCCAAGTAGTATGAAATTGTTGGAAATTTCAATTATTTGTCCATAAAATTTTTATTTGTCCATATATTATGTTGTTGCTTATTGGTCTAGTTGTGAGAACTTTTTTTCTTCCGGGTATAGCACACACAAACTCCCCCACTACTATAAACTGTGCAATTGAGCCCTGCATTTGGGGAAATTGCAGAGGTCAGTACATCCAGAGTGCAAAGGATGAGCCTCACCCCAGGAAAACCACCTTCCTGGTTATATTTTCTCTGTCAGGTAAGTATGAATTTCTTGTTTTCTTGATATTGAGATGCAGTCCATATTGAAGATTGTAGTCATTGATATTCTGTACCAAATGTTTCAAGTTTTCCTTGCTTTCCGTGAGCAAGATTTTATCATATTCATAATGCAGGTTGTTGATGGGTCTTCCTCCAATACTGAGGCTACACATTTCTTCTTCAGGCCAACATCTTGAATGATTTATTCAGCATACAGATTGAATAGGTAGGTGAAAAAATATGGCCCTGACACACACTTTTCTCAATTTTGAGCTATGCAGTGTTATATTGCTCTGTTTGAACACAGCTTCTTAGTCTAGGTGTAGGTTTCATATGAGC
>NW_006399801.1:5413347-5414177 GCF_000299155.1 Elephantulus edwardii
AAGAGACACATTTAATAAATGAAGAGAAAATAGACTAAAAAGGAAAGGGTGGAAAAAATACATCAAGCAAATGGCATCCACAGAAAAAGCAGGAGTGCTAAAACTAATCTCTGATAAACTAGACTTCAGAATGAAAATCACCATAAAAGATAAAGAAGGGCACTATATAATGATTGATTAAAGGCATAGTAGCTTAAAGAGACCTCACATTGGTCAACATCTATGC
Organism: Elephantulus edwardii; assembly: GCF_000299155.1. NCBI lineage: Eukaryota > Metazoa > Chordata > Mammalia > Macroscelidea > Macroscelididae > Elephantulus > Elephantulus edwardii. The sequence continues at coordinate 5,413,574 of NW_006399801.1, forward strand.
ACCAAATGATAGACCTGCTAAATACATAAGCCAATTGTTAACAGAATTGAATAAAGAAATACACATCACTGTAATATTGGTGGTGGTTGTTGTTGATTGCTTTTGAGTCAAGCATGGCTTATAATGACCCTTTGGAGAAAGGGCCTGAAGCCTTTCTATAACTTTCATCATTTATCAAATTTATAATTTCCAAAAGCATGTTGTTTAGGAAGTGGATGTCATTCCTGTTTCCAAACCTGTTTAAACTGAGAGCTCCAAGCAGTTATATGTACACCCTGTTTATTGCAGTTTTGTTCACAATAGCAAAGAGTTGGAAACAACCCAAGTGCCCATCAACAAACTAATGGATAGAAAAGCTCTGATATATTCACACAGTGGTTGTACCTTTTTACAATCCCACCCATAATGTATAAGAGTTTCTATCTCTCCACTGCTTGGAATATACCACCCAAAAGTGAGAACTGAGGCAGAAATTGAGACTTGTACATCAGTGTTCATAGCAGCATTATTTACCATTCCAAGAACATGGAAACAGCCCAAATGACCAACCTCAACGGAATAGATTGAGAAATTATGGGTACAATCACATAATGGAATCCTATGC
>NW_006399801.1:5416882-5417575 GCF_000299155.1 Elephantulus edwardii
GCAGAATATTAAATGATCCAGGAAGTATTAAAAGAAGCTGGAAAGAATATACTGAGTCACTGTATCAAAAGGAATTGGCAGACACAGAAGAATTTCATGAAACAACATATGAGCAAGAGCCTATGGCAATGAAGAAAGAAGTTCAAGCTGTTTTGAAGGAACTAGAAAAAAATAAGGCCCCAGGAATAGATGGTATCCTAATTGAGATATTTCAGCTAACAGATGCTGCCCTGGATGTGCTCACCAAGTTGTGCCAAGAGATCTGGAGAACAACCACTTGGCCAATTGACTGGGAGAGATCTATATTTATTCCCATCCCAAAGAAGGGTGACCCAACAGTGTGGGAACTATAGAACAATTATAAAGATTAAATATATAATTTTTTAGAAAATGCAGAAAGAGTTCCTGTCTCACCACATCCTTTCGAACATTTATTCCTTCACATATCTATAGTTTCATAAATGCACACTAGTATCTATCCCTCTGGGTAATGGGTGATAATGATGAAGAAAATTATGGGAGCAGGAATACAATACAAATAAAAGGTAGACCCACACTGTCTTCAACAGGCTAAGCAGAATGTCCCATCCTGACCTGGTAGATAGGATTCAAAGAAGAAGTAGCTGAGCCCAAAGCTCTCTGAAGGGGTAGCTTTTCCTGTGGAAGAGTTGTGATAATGTAACAAAGTATTAA
>NW_006399801.1:5418600-5420849 GCF_000299155.1 Elephantulus edwardii
TGTTGTTGTTGTTATGGGCTGTTGAGTTGGAACTGACTCATAGCAGACCCTCCAGTGAGTTGAGTTGTCAGAGGTTGTAAACTGCATGGGAGGAGATGGCCACTCTTTCTCCCGCAGAGCAGCTGGTGGATTTGAGTCTCATACCTGTGCGTTGGCAGTGCAATTCATTAAAAAAATTGAGTGTTACTCTTGTTTATTTTACTGGTAGAGTAATTATCCGTAAAATAGTATGGAATAAATTCCCTTCATAGGATTCCACTACAGTGCTCTCTGGAATAGCAATTGGAGATGTTTACACTTTGCTGACCAGGGTTACATACAGGTACAGGGAGCTCTGAAGGTGCAGTCTGTAGAGAGTTAATCTGGTTATTCAAAGGAGATATGTCCCTGGTGATTCAAATCAACCAGCAGGTTTTTTGGAGGAAATATGGGAAATCTCTTGCTGTGTAACCTACAGTTTCAGAACCTGCTAGACAGTCACTTCCGAATCAACAGTAATAAATAAGAGAGTGATACACAGGTGCAATTACAGGTGCAAATTCCAGCTCCATCTTTTGGGCAGAAGAAGTGAGCATTTTCTAAATACTTGAAGAAGTGTTTTTGAAACATGTTCTAATAATCACCTGTAAAAAAGAAAAAAAGGAGTCTTCCTATGCTGGTTCCAGAGATATTCCAATGAATAGTTCAAGGTTTCTATGCCTAAAGAGCTTTTTACTGAACTATTCGTCAGCTATATTGATTTTTCCTGAAAACAAAGGTCTCAGTTCAATTTCCAGCATTACCTGGTTTTGGCAGGAGACTACTTTCCCTGGGTGTCTGGACAGCACGCTCTTGTGTTTGAGCATGGGGAAAGTGATCTAGCGATGCGCCTAACCGGCCGGACGGGTACTGCCTCCTCCTGGATGGCTTAGCTGTGAGTCAGAGAACCGCTCTGCTGCCAGCTTTGTGTTTGCGTTCATTCTCAGACTTGTCTGATTAGGGATTCTGAAAAAATTTTAATTTGAAGTGCAAAACATATTCTTAAACACAATTGCAAATTATTCTTAGAATATTTTGAAAATTGCTGAGTATTCACCTTTCCAAAATCATAGATCTTTTTCTGAGCAAACCCAGACAACCACCATGCTTATATAGGCAAAGAGGAACTTTTAAATACAGCTGACGATAAAGTGGCACCTGATGGTCCCAGCAAGATCTGGACTGTGACAGTTGTGAGTGTCCACTCATCTACATTTTCAAAGAAGCAGATTTGAAGCTTTGTGTAATGATTTACAGAGTACTACATTCCACACAATATGTTGTCGTTGTTAAGTGCCTTTGAGTTGTAGGCGACTCATAGTGACCCTATGAATGAAAGTCCTCGACATTTGCGTGCGTGACTTTTATCCTTTCTCCAGGTTCAAAGGGTTTCCAGATGCAAGCTATTTATGGAAGTGGATGCCATTCCTGCTTCCAAGCTTGTCTTAACTGAAGAGCGCCACCAAACACTGTCCACCATTGGTAACCATTATTGCATTTGACACATCAGTGTCATGGTGTTCAGCTTCACAGTGACCACAAGTTACCTCTGTACGGCAAGTGGACACACCAGGGGTATATGACCTAGAAGAATGTTTGACCAACAACAATTTAAAACAGGTCTTAGGGCGGGGATTAGAGTCACCCACCTGTGGCTTGGTAGCATGGCTTTCAGTCCACTAGGCCAACTGGTCTCTCTCTGTGTTGTTAAGTGCCATCGAGTTGTACGCAATTCATAGAGACCCTGTGAATGAAAGTCCTTGACACTTGCGTGTGTGACTTTCATCCTTTCTCCAGGTTCATAGGGTTTCTGAGGCAAGCTATTTAAGAAAGTAGATGCCTCTCCTGCTTCCAAGCTTGTTTTAACTGGGAAGTGCACACGATATAGAAGTTATTTAAGTCCAACCCTGAGTGTCCTTTGAACAGATCATTTCTGTTTCTGTTCTTGTTAGTTTCTAACAAGTTGTCTCCAACTGAGAGCAACCTGATGTATAATAAATAAAACTTTGCCTGGCCTTGTACCACCCACTTTCACACTGGGTATGTTTGAACCCATTGTAGAAAGCATTGTGCCAATTATATGTCTTTTTATTTTTCAATGACTTTCTACTTTACCATGTATAATGTTTTTATTTAAAAATTGATATCTACTGAAGAGGTATTAAGGAAATCACATAATTGTTCATTTCATGGAATGAAATGAGCAAGAGCCTGTGGTGATGAAGGAAGAA
>NW_006399801.1:5422069-5423242 GCF_000299155.1 Elephantulus edwardii
CATAATTTAAGCATGTTGCAAGTAGGAACCAGTCCTTGGAGAGGGGCATCATGCCTGGGAGGGTGGAAGGATGGCACAAGAGAGGAAAACCCTCTATGAAATGGATTGACTCAGTAACTGAGGTAATGAGGGTAGGTGTGTCAGAGACAATAATGTTGGCACAAGATAGAGTAGGTTTCAGACCTATTGGATCAATTGGATCGATATGAGTCAGAAGTGACTTGACGCCACAAAACAACAACAATCAGTGGATTTTCAGAAGGCTGTAAATTGCATGAGAAGAGATTTCCATCTTTCTCCCACGGAGATGATGGTGAATTCCAACCACCAGAGAGGAGTGGTTTTGGGATTAGTGGCACAACCACCTATGACCAAAGTCAGTAACTGACATTTAAAGAAAAACAACAACAATGATTTATAATTATTCCAAAATATAAAAAAGATCAATTAATTCTCAACTATTTTCATGAAGGCAGCAATACCTGGATATCAAAATAAAATAAACAAAAATGAACACACTCTAATATATCTCATCCAACAAAATAGAAAAAGGAACAAATGTTACTTATTTACCACAATTGCAACTGCTTAGTGTGCTACATATTCTATACCTACTGAACCCACCCACAGATGTCACAGAAGGACCTGCTTCCTTCAAGATTTGCAAAATAAAACAAAACTCATATCACCTGGTTGCAAGTGACTCACAGCTGACACTCCGTGTGCTTCTGAGGCTGCAAATTACACAGGAAGGGATTATCCATCTTTCCTCTATGGAATCTCTGATGGTTTCAAACCATCAGAGAGACATTGACTTTGGATTATCAGTGCAATTGCCCATAGACCACACCACCTGCCAAGAAAGCTCTTTGGAGCAGTCTCACTCTGCAACACATGGGGCAGCCAGGAATCAGAATCAAGTCAACTACACTGTTCTGGGAGTTTTTGTTTCCTAGACAGTGTGATTGGCACAGTACAGAGCAGAGTTTAGGGCTGTTGTACATAGGGACGCTATGAGTCGCAAGTGACTCGACGGCACGTAACAACAATACTTTTATTAGGGAAGATCAAGGACTGTAGTCTTCAATATGGATTGAAGCTCAACATCAAGACAATGATGATTCTTACCACTGGACCAATTGACAGCATGATGATAGATGGAAAAGAGATTGA
>NW_006399801.1:5423837-5435482 GCF_000299155.1 Elephantulus edwardii
AACAACAACAACAACAATACTTTTAAAAGGTGATATATCAGCATTTCTCAGTGTTGTTTTGGATTAATACTTTGGTCCAGTCTTTCTGTGTGTGGGAGACTATACTGTGTAATGTATGGTATTAGAAGTCTCTATTCATTAGATCCTTTTAGCCTCCTCCCAGTAACGAAGACCAAAATCTTTAGGCACATTCTGATGTCCTAGTGGATAAAGAGTTGTGCTGCTAACCCAGAGGCAGCCAGTTCAAATCCACCAATTGCTCTGTGGGAGAAAGATGGAAAATCAGATTCATAGCTTCTACCTGACTAGAGGGTCAGCTGTGAGTCAGTTCAGACTTGACAACACACAACATCAACAACAACAGAAGGGCAAAACCACCTCTGGCTGAGAAGCACACACAGCATTCAATAAACAACAGTTACATTTGAAAACTCAGTTTTTCTATTAAGACTTTGTAATTCTAGAAACTTAAACATCCAACTGTTATTTCTCACAATAGAGCTAAAGAATATATTAATACTGCCCTTTCCACCTTATATCTTAGAGCTCAAAGGGAGCCTAATTATGACAATGACTTATTTGGAATTATAACTTTCTACAGACTAAAGATTGTACTTTGCCCTATTTAACTACAAAAATAAAATAAAACAAAGGAAAACAAAAATTATCTTCCCCCTTCAAATGAGGAAAACGTTACTGTCCCATTGACTCTGACTTATAACAACCCTCCACGGGGTTCTGATGCTGTAAATCTTTATTGACCTTTGTAAGAGGAAACCTTCATCTCTTTCCCTCAGAACTGCTGGTGATTTTGAGCTGCCCAATACCTTCAGGTTAGCAGCCTCATATCAACTCTCTATAGCATTTGGGATCTTTATTATTATTTAAGTGTCCCATAAAATACTGTATTTGTCTGTTACAGACTGAGCAGTTCTCCACAAGAGACTGGGTATTTAGAGAAGTAAAAACTTCTTTGTTTCCTACAATAGAATGAGTATCATTAATACTTATACAAAGTAAGAGGAAAAAAACTAAGGGGGAAGTGGAATCCCAAGCAAAGCTCCATTAGAAATGCCAACAAAATGTTTCACCTGAATTTAAGCTTTGTTTTAGTCATCAATCTTCTCAATTTGTACATGACATCAACAAAAACTCCATTCAAAGGAAAACCTGTTGATATCCAAGCAAAACAAAGAGACACATGCTTCATTCTGTCATTGTTTCATGCAAAAGTCTCTGAAACCCCAGGAGAAAACTTAATGAAGACTGTGAATCTTGGAATGAAATGAGAAAAATGTGACAAATCTAAGAGGCTGCTGAATTAGTCTTTGATAAAAGGAAAGCACCATTTCTTTCACAAAGAATTGCAGCAATCGGGGCAAAAAATGAAGGATAACCAAAAAAGGTAATGGAAAAACATTTTCATTTTACAAATTCATTCTCAAAAATAGATGCTTCTCATCACAGAGTCGTAATACTAACAGGCATGTGCTCCCTTGAGCTGTGGAACGCCTTACATTGTCAACATTTCCTTCCACAACAAATAATAGAGTCTTTCCACTCACTGGAGTTACATGCTAATGAAATACGCCATAGTGTCCCCAGGGACATCAGTAAAGGACAACGTTATGGGAGGTTGCAACTTTTGCCATTCTGTCTTTCCACATTCTCCCAGATGAAGCCACATTGCAGTCAGGGTTTGTTTTTTGTTTTGTTTTGTTTTGTTTTGTTTTTCTTAGCTCATTTGTGTTTAATAATACCTTCTTATGCACGCTTATTTCTCTCTTCCAATGCATCCCATTCAGAAAGATAGACACCTTCCTATCCCTGTGACAGCTCCGTTCCTACCCCTCCTTTTCATATTCATGCCTACTCAGATTATTTTTTATCAGTATTTTCTTTTTCAATTTTTCGTAACTAAATCTTATGCTGGACTTTTTCTTCTTGAAGTTCTGACTTCTTTGACATGCAGAATCCTCCAATTTAAAGAGCCCAATGACCTTGGTCATAAATGGGGTTAGGGATTCCTTAGCACTTATCTGTCTGATGTGCAAAGCATTCCAGATCTGCTTTGCTTTAACACTTACCGCACAGATGCCAGTGCTTTGTTCCCTGGGGAATCCTGGGACTCTTGTGAGGAGGGAAGGTGAGGATGGGTACAGCTTTCCGGGTCCGATGTGTGTGAGCTCCTGTACGCATGTGTGGGTGCGTGTATGTGTACGTGTGTCTGCATGGTGGATTGAAAACCTCAGTTCATTTACGTTAAGGCACCAGAGACATGGGTTTTAAAAACTGCTCTTCTCCGCAGACTTCCTTCCTCACAAGGAATTTCTTCCACCTCCTTGGAGTCCACAGGAATTAGACAAGTCTTTGTCTCACCACAACCCAACACATTGTGCAATAAAGGGTGGAGCTCTAGCTCCCTCAGAGTTGAGGTTGCCAGTTCAAAAGTCCCGGAGTTCCTTTTCCGAAGAAGAAAGTCTGACGTAAGACTGTGTAGTCTTACAGACCTAAGTCTGTAGCAAGACTTATCTAAGCATGATTCCTTGTTTGCTATGTTTTGTGTTTCATGTAGGACATAATGTTTGGTTGATGTAGGTAAGCAAACAAAATGCATTTTTTACCTTCAAAGAGAAACTCACCTTCTGAAATGGTACACATAAAACAGGCTTTTCTTGTCCCACCTTTGGATATTTAATCTTGTTTTAGAGCTCCACTATTGGGTTGTTGTTATTATTGTTATGTGTCGTCAAGTCACCTACCTGCTCTATTCCTTGCCAATCTTATTCTCTCTAATACAACTACCCCCAATACCTCAGTCACTGAATCAATCTATCTCATTGAGAGTCTTCCTCTCCTGTGCTGTCCCTCCACCCTCCCCAGCATGATGTCTCTCTCCAAGGACTGGTCCCTCCTTGCAACATTGCCAAAGTATGTCAGATTGAAGCTTCAGAATCCTTGCCTCCAAGGAGCAGCCTGGCTTCACCCTCTCAAGGATGAACTTGTTAGCAGTTCATGATATATTCAACACTCTTCTCCAGGACCACAGCTCAAAGGCATCAATTCTCCTATCATTCCTAGTTATTATCCAGTTTTCTATGTATGGCAAGTAATTGCAAATATCATGGCCTGGATCAGGCACATCTTAGTCACCAGACTGACATCGTTGCTCTTCAGTACTTTGGAGAGATTTCTCACAGCAGACTTTCCCAATGCAATTTGTCTTTTTATTTCCTGGCTTCTGGTACCACTAGTGTTGATTTTGGAGCCAAGCAAACTAAAGCTGTTAACAATCTCAATCTCTTCACCATCTATCATTAATGCCGCCAGTTGGCCCAGTGGTGAGAATCTTTGTTTTCCTGATGTTGAACTTCAATCCATATTGAAGGCTGTAGTCCTTGACCTTCTGCAGCAAGTACTTCAGGTCATCCTCAGTTTAAGCAAGCAGGGTTGTGTCATCTGCATAATGCAGATTGTTGATGAATCTTCTTCCAATCCTGATGCCACATTTCTCTTCACTGAGCCCAGTCTCTGGATAATCTGTTCCACATATAGATTAAAAACGTATGAAGATAGGACACATCCCTGGTGTATACCCTTCCCAGTTTTGAACCATGCAGTCCTTTCTTGCTCTGCTCTTACCTCCTGGTCCAAGTATAAGTTTCATATAAGCACAATGAAGTGTTCTGGGATCCCCATTCTTCTCAGAGTCAGCCACAGTTTGTTGTGATCCACACAGTACAAATGTCTTTGCATAGTCAATGTAACACAGACAGACTTATAACTAAAGTTTAGTACAAATGGAGGAGAAGAGGCCCTAAGCCACAAGAAGTCAATCCTGGAGCAGAAGTTCAAGGTAAAGGACTTCCCCTTAGAACCATCTGAGACAGGAAACCTTACCTGATACTAGTACCTGGTATTTGGACTTACTGTCTTCTAAACTCAAGACATATTGCCCACAGCAGAAGAAACTGGTAGCAGCTTGAGGCGTTCTGAGTCACAGAAGCCAGAAAGATTGGAATATAAGACATCACATCAAGGGCTGGATGATAGGGGAGATAGGTGTTGAATGGAGTAGGTGGGATTAGAAGTGAATATTGGTGAAGCCAGAAAAGGGGTGGGTCAAGACACACGTGTTAAGGGTGGGGACAACACTGAATCTGATCTACTGGTTACTTTTATAATTGGGAAATATCTTTAATCTGCTCTTTCTGTAAAATTCTTGTCTAGCAGATAATGTTCTAAATCTGAGCATTAAAATTAGGACAGACAAGGAAGAAGGATTGGCCATCCACTTCTGAAATAGCAGGCCTTCGAAAACCCTGTGTATAATAGAGCACACTTAGACTAACAGACATGGCAACTGAGGCTGAGCCCTCGGGTATGGAAATGCATAGGAAGAGGGAAAGCTGTAAGCAGACACTAGTGATTGGAAGAACATGGAATGTGAAAACCATGGATGTAGGAAAATTGGATATTGTAAAGAAAGAAATGGAACACACAAATATTGACATACTAGGTTTTGGTGAAATGAGATGGACTGGCACGGGCCATTTTCAGTGAGATGATTATAAGAACTACCATGCTGGAGATGAAAAAGTGAGAAAAAATGGGGTTGCTTTCATAGTTAAAAACGTCATTTCTAGATCCTTCTTGAAATACAATGTTGTGAGTGACAGGATAATATCCGTACACATAAAAAGAAGTCCCCTATTGGGAGGATAATTTATTTTATTACATTTGAAAAAATTTACCAAAATTGAATAGAGTTTGGCTTGGCAGCAAGTATTTTCACGTGCCATTTGGAACATGTGAAGGTGCATCAGTTTCCCTGAATGCCTTAACTTCACAGAACTCCAGTGCAACAAAGCTTTACTTTTAACACTAAGTCACTAAGTGTATCTTTTTCTTTCATTTCTTGCAATTTTTAAAAAAATTTACACTAGTTTCCCTAAAAACTTTGTATACACTGCCCCTCACACTGGATTCCTCCCATCTCCCCAATCCACTTCCCTTCAACCCACCAAACCGTGCAAACTCATGATTACCCACCCTCTGCCCATCCCTGTCCCAGTTCTCACCCCACTTTAGATGCTCACACACATTTTATTAGTTACCTAATTTCTACAATAATGGGCTTATAAGAGGGGAAGACCCTCTATGAGGTGGATTGATTCAGTGACTGGGGTAATCGGGATGGGTGTGTCAGAGGCAGTGTGATTGACACAGGACAGAGCAGAGTTTAGGGCTGTTGTACATAGGGTCGCTATGAGTCGCAAGCAACTCAACGGCACATAAAAACAACAATTTAGTCTATAATTCACTTAGTACATAAGATTCTTTCCAAGTTCATTATCACTATGGAATTGTTACCCACTAATATCTTCTATCAGTTCACAATAATTTCTACAATAATGGGCTTATGTAGTAGTATCTGTCCTTATGGGACTGAGTTATTTCATATAGCATAATGCTCCACTGTCACTCCTAAATTAGGTAGTGATTTACAAAATCATTGTTCCTGCTTTCATTGTATTCCATCATGTGAATGTACCATAATTTCTCAATCCATTTCATTGTGGTTGGACATTTGGGAGGTTTCCATGTTCTTGCAAAAGTGATATGCACAGCTATGAATATTAGTGTACAAGTCTTCATTTGTGCCTCAGTTGTGAAATTTCTATGTTTAGCTTTCTGAGGAAATGCCAAACTGTCTTCCAGTGTGGTTGTGCTAATTTTACAATTCCATCAACAATATATAAGAGTTCTTATCTTTCCACATCCTCTCCAACATTTAATTTGCTGTCCTGTTAAACTTTGCCACTGCTACTGGAGTGAGATGTTATCTCATTGTGGTTTTGATTTTGATCTCTCTTATTAGCAATGATTCTGAGCATTTCTTCATGTGTCTGCTGGCCATCCAAATATCTTCTTCCATAAAAATTATTTGTATTCCTTCCGCCCATTATGTAATTGTGCTATCAGTCTTTTCTTGTGGAGGCCCTGTAGGATTCTGTAAACATTTGATATGAGACCCTTATCTGAAATGGTATTGTCAAGTGGTTTTTTTCCCCCAATCAGGTTTTCTTTTTACTCTGATGGACAAAGATTTTGATGCACACAAGGATTTAATCTTTAGAAGGTTCAATATTGTGAAAATGGCATTCCTACCAAAAACAATCTGCATGCTCAATGCAAACTAGATACAGATATCAAATTTATTTTTCAAGGAGATCAAAAGGGAAATTGTCAAGTTTATTTTTAAAGGAAAGAGACCCCAAATAAGCAAAGGACTTCTGAAAACAAAAAATGAAGTGGGAGGGGTAGCCCTCCCTAAGGTCAAAATATACTATACAGCAGTATTAACCAAAATAGCATGGTACTGGTACAATGAAAGGCACAGGGAACAGAACTGAGAACCCAGAAATGGACCCAGCTATCTATGGTCAACTGGTATTTGACAAGGAAATGATACTTATCAAATAGGGAAATGACAACCTCTTCAACAAATTGTGCTGGCAGAGCTGAAGAAAGCTGAAACAGGATCCACATCTCACATCTTACACAAACATCAACTCAAGGTGGAGTTGGGAATAAAGCCCCAAATCATAAAGTTCATCAGAGACTAACTAGAATCAAGCTTAAACGGCTTAGTCTACAGTATAAAAGGGATCGCCAAATACAGCCAGAAATGCACAATCTGGAGAGGATAAAACTGATGAATTGAACCTTCTAAAGATTAACGCTAAGTGATTCTTGTCTTCTCATTCCTGTTTTAAAGCATTTGGGCCCTTATTGTAACCCGGTTATGTTTCTGCCATCTGCTGGATGCGCTTGAAACTGCAATTGCTGTTGTAAGTACAATACTATTTTTGGTGGCCAAGACTACTGAGAAAATGATGAAAAATTGAAGAAACAGAAATTGATTGTTTAACACATCAGATTGAGTTATTAATTTTGTGCTATTCATATTGTTGTGTACCGTCAAGTCGGAACCGACCCATATCTGGCAGTTAATCATGCAGGAAGAGATTGCCCATCTTTCTCCTGTGGAGCAACGGGGGGCCTTGACCTGTATGCTTTCGAGATTGCAGCTCAGCTTCTTACCCATAAGATGTTAATTTTATTTTTTTCAAAAGCTATTTTCTCTTAGGGAATCTGAGAACACCTATATGTGCTCACAGGTAGAAACTGCAGATAGAAAGAGAAGCAATTGTGTGCACATGGTTTAAAACTCAGGGAGGATGCGTACCCGTCAGGATTGTGTCACACCACCACATCCGTTAAATCTGTATGCTTAGCAAGTAATCTGAAAAGCTGGACTATATGATGAAAACACCAATTGAAGGAAGACTACTAATTATGATGATACAACCTGCCTCGCAGAAAGTTAATTTGAAGCATTTACTGCTAAAGCTTAAAGACTATATCTTTAAGTATGGATTATATGCTTCAACATAAATAAACCCTCACAATTAAATCAATAAGCGACATCATAATAAATGGAAAAAAGCTTGAAGTTTCAAGGATTTCATTTTACTTGGAATTAACACCTGTGGAAGCAGCAGTTAAGAAATCAGTGTCTAGTACCCTGGGTGAATCTCCTGTAAAGGACCTCTTTAAAGTGCTAATGTGTCACTTTAAAGTGACAGTGTCTGTCACCCTGGAGAATATTGAATATACCATACATTGCAACAAGAACAGGCAAATCTGTCTGGGGAGAAGGGCAGCAGAAATCCACCTTAGAAGGATGCAAAAATTTTGAGACTTTGGGTTTTCTTTCAGGACAGTCTAGTACCTGGAGAAAGATTTCATGTTTGGTCAAATGGGAAATTGGGGGGGAAGAGATCCTTCAACGTGATAAATTGACACAATGACAACAATGGGCTCAAGAACAGCAGAGGTTGTGAGAATGGTACAGGATTTGTTGAAATGTCGTACTGTTCTGAATAGGTTCACTCTGAATTCTGGTCAACTCGATGACACATAACACATGCTCTATATTTTCATTCTTTAACTCTTCTTTATGCCACATCTAACAAACCACCATCTGAGATTAACCTCTATAATTCTCTCACTCACTGCACTCAAGTTCAGAACCAGCTCTTACTGACTCATTATTGGATTTCCGACGTAGTAAATCGCATGCAATCATCCATCTTTCTCTCTTGGAGTCATTGGAATACTTACAAATAACTCACTATATTTTTCACATTTCTCCCTGTATCCTTGTAAATTTCTTTACAGATTGTCATCAATTTTTCATCTGTTTTGGGAAAAATAATTTCATTATACCCTGCCATTCTCTGTTTTTGGTTGAATGCACTCAAAATGTTTCTAAAAAACAAGAGAGTTTTACAAAATAAAATTTTTATAGCATGCACATAAATGAATTAGAAGCTTTGTATTATTTCTCCCTGAAATGCCCCAGGGTTTAAAAATTAATGGGGAAAGCTGTTTGGCTTAGTGCCGTGAATGTTTGGAAAGAACTTTGAAGTAGTTAGTACCCTCTCAAGCAAGGAAGGTCCAGGGTTTAAAATCCATTCTCTTCTTTACTACTAATTGACAGAAGCTCCAAGCTGCAGGTTAAAGAAACTGTTATATTTTTTTTCACAGTTGCAGCAGCCATTATAGCTAAATGACATTTTGTTCTTATTGCTTCTCAATTTCACGTTTTTTTTTTCTCTTGTATTTTCTCATATTTTCTTTGCAATACTTGCAAGAGACAATTTATGTGCTCATATGATACCATCTATTCTTAAGATACATACAAAATCACCAGTTCAATTTATTCTCATGTGGATTTTTGTGTTCTTCTTCATTCTCAAATATAAGCAATCTTTCCCTGTGCAATTTATATCCTCAGAAACCCAGTGGAGAGTCAGCTATGAGTCAGTTCCGATTAGATGGTAAGAAATGTGAATGTTTTTGTTTGTTTTCCCCATTCCGAAAGGTGTCTTCTAGCTCCGTGGGCTAGGTGAAAGGGTACAGACCAGCCTGTGTTTATATGTCACTTTGCAATTTATTAGTTGACAGCAGCAGTCACAATAGTAACAATAATTATTATATTTATGAAATGTTTCATATTGGGCAGGAGTTCCTGAGTGGTACAAATATTTAAGTGCTGGGCTACTAAAAAAAAAGATAGTCATTTCAAATCAACCAACAGTACACCAGAAGAAAGGCCTGGCAATCTGCTTCCAAAAGGTCATAGCCATGAAAACCCCATGGAGCACAGTTCTATCTGACATTCATAGGTCACCATGAGTCAGAGTTGAATAGACTTTTTTTCAGCTTGATTTGGATTTTTTTGGTTTGTTTTATTGAAGATGCTATCCTGCGCAGTTCCTATGTGTCAGTTAATTATTTAACTCATTATCCAAACAACCATTTTTATAGTTTCTACTATTAATATTACCATTTAATAAAGAAAATACATATAAAAAGATAGATTAGAAGTGAATAAACTCCAGCTGTAGTCTAGAGCAGGCGAAGAGTTTCTGTATACGTGTTGTCTATGGCTGGTTTTGGTCTAGTGGTGAGAAGCTACGTTGCAACTCCTAAAACACACAGTTCGAATACCAAGGACACTGCAGGAGAAAGAGGATCAGTCTCCTCCCGTGTGATTAACTGCCTCTGAAAACCCACTGGAAGATCAGCTATGAGTCAATTCTTACTTGTTAGCACACAATAACAACAGCACGGCTGTTTTTATACTGTAGGAGCGGAGTTTTGGCCATGATATTTTACTATATGGTCAACTCTTAGAAAATATCTGTGGAGCCCTGGGTTGCCTAATTGCTCAAGTTTAAACTATTAAGAACTCATTCTTTAGGCCTAAGCATTATCTTGAATTCAGAGATGTTTATAAGATACCATTATCATGTATTTTTAAACTTTTTAATTGTGATAGGAGTGCAAGTTTGTAGATCAAATGGATTTTCCGCTTAGTAATTTATACACCCAAGCTCTAGTAGCTTCTTCTTGTTGTTAGGCAACATCTAGAAGAATATGACCCATAGCAATCCTATGAACAAAGATCTTAACCCTGTCCTGTCCTGTCCTGTGCCATCCTCACACTTCCTCACACATTAGAGGCCATTGTGGCAGTCACAGTGTCAGCGCACCTGGTCCAGGGTCTTCCTCTATTTCATTTATCCTCTACATTTCTAAGCATGATTTCCCTCTCTAAGGAATTTAGCAACATGCCTAAAGTGTGTGAGATGAAGCTATATCAACTTTACCTCCAAGGAGCACCTCTGGCTGCACTTTCTCCAATATATATTTACGTTGTAAGAAATAGTACTGCCAAACCAATGGGACGTGGTTTGACTCCTGTGTGATTTACTCCCTGTGAACATCCACTGGAGTGTCAGCTATGAGTTAGTTCTGACTTGACAGTAACAAAAGTTGACAGTAACAACAACAAAAATTTGACACTATGCTTCATGACATTTTTTAATAGCTCTCACATTATCTCAGAAGTTTTCCATATTCTATTTTGGTAAATGTTTACCCTATTTCTATTAATCCATTTTCTTATGCCTTCCTGCCTTCTATTCCTGTGTAAATTCCCTGTTTTAATCTTGTGTAGCTGGTTTCTTTACGGAGTGGGTTCCTTCTTGGTGTTGCTAATCATCTCATAGATATTACTCTTGTTTGGCTGCAAGTTGAATCATCAGGATGATTCCAGCTCCAGGCCTGAAGAGGGACTAAGATCCATAATCCTGAGGGATTCACCAGAATCTACCCAAGATGTATCATATTCAGTTCTACCAGCAATGTGTAAGACTTCCAGTCTTTCCACAACCTTGTAAGCATTTGTTATTTTCTTTCTTATTGTTCCTTGCTATTGTCAAGGACCTTTTTATCCTAACCACTATACTCTGCGATCCTAGTGGTTTCCACCTGTTCTCTTGTCCCCTTTTCCTCACCCCCTACAGCTTTTTCAGTTATCCTTTTGTTTTCACAATAGTAGCCTTATACAGTTATTTATCCTTATGACACTCAGTTATTTCACTCAGAATTAAGAATGATGTTAACTCTTGGTTTTGTGTGCATGCTTTTAACTATGATGAGAAAATTCCCTTCTATTCTTGTTTTGTTGACTGGTTTAATTAGGAAAGGGTGTTGTATTTTTTCAAAGACCTTTTTTGCATCAATATGTAGGATCATGTGGTGTTTGTTCCTTCCTTTGTTAAATTATATTTAAATTGTATTTAATTTTTCCCCTTATGTAGAATCATCCTTACAAACCAGTTATCAATCCTGTTTGGTTATGATGAAATACATTTTTATATACTGTTTAATTCTATTGGCTGGGGTTTTGTCAAAGATTTTTGCATCTGTGTTCATGAGAGATATTGGTCTACTGTTTGTTGAGTTTGAAAATGTTATTCTCCATAAAGAGTGACTGAGAGCATTTCCTTATAGATCAGGCCCAGACAAGCATGACCTCTATCATCACACCTATTCAACATTGGGGTTTTTGACTTGTTTTTTTGTTTTGTTTTGTTTTGTTATTTTAGTAATGTCTTTGCCTGGTTTTGGTTTTGGTAATAGGGCTATTCTTGCCTTCTAGAATGACTCTGGAAGTGTTCCCCTTTTTCCATTTTTAAAAATAATTCAGTAGAACTGGTGGTATT
>NW_006399801.1:5437102-5440704 GCF_000299155.1 Elephantulus edwardii
ATCCCTGGCGTACGCCCTTCCCAATTTTGAACCATGCAGTGTTCCCTTGCTCTGTTCTGACGACTGCCTCCTGGTCCAAGTATAAGTTTCGTATTAGAACGATCAAGTGTTCTGGGATTCCCATTCTTCTCAGAGTCAGCCATAGTGTGTTATGATCTACACAGTCAAATGCCTTTGCATAGTCAATCAAACACAGTTCTTTTGTTCCTAATTTCTAGTTTTATGACATTGTGGTCTGAGAAGATATTTTGCATTATTATTTCAATATTTTTAATTTGTTGTCTTGCTTTGCATCCTAATACATGGCCAGTTCTGGAGAATACACTGCGTGCTTTTGAGAAGAAAATCAATTGGATTTTAATTGGGTTGTTGTTGGTGTTGTTGTTGATTGCTGACAAGTTGAACATGACTCACAGCAACCCTATGAACAAAAGACCAGAAGATTTTCTGTAACTATTGTTATTTCTGTAAGTTCGTAGAGTTTCCAAAAACATGTTGATTAGGAAGTGGATGCCATTCCTGCTTGCAATATAGTTCTCTCATTTTAATTAAGTACCCTAAATGCTTCTACTAGGTCTAGAGGGCTAATTGTATAGTTTAGGTTCTTCTGCATCTTTGTTAAGTTTCTTTAGAGTTGACCTGTCCTTTGTTGTTAAAATCTTCTACTACTATTGTGGTGCTGTCTCTTTCTTCAAGTCTGTTAAATCTGTTAAACAGATTCTATGTTTTACAAGTCTATCATTTGGTGAGTAGATGCTAATCAAAGCTATGTATTCTTGAGCTATTGTGCCTTTAATCATTACATAGTGCCCTTCCTTATCTTTTTTCCTTTTATTATCATTATTCATTCATTGATGCATATTTTCCTCCCTCCCCTTCCCACAATTCTAATTGATTTTTTATGTTCATCTTGTGCCCTTCCTCTTTGCTTAATCTTTCAATTAGTTCCAGTAGTTTTCTTACTGTGTCTCTAGGATTTTCTATGCACAATATTATATAATTTATACACAGAGCTAGCTTTATATATTTCCTATGACTATATGTAAATGCTCTTTCTGGTCTTATTGTCCTAGATGGACTTCTATTATAATGTTGAATAGGTGTGATGATAGAGGTCATGCTTGTCTGGGCCTCATCTGGGAATGTTTTCAGTCACCCTTTATGGAGAATAATATTTTCAAAAATGCCCTTAATTAATTTGAGGAATTTTACCTTTTATTCCTGTTTTGCTGACTTTTTATCAGGAAATTATGTTGGATTTTATCAAATGCCTTTCTGTTTTCACTGATATGGTAATATAGGGCTTTTCTCTACTCTTTTATTTACATAGTGGATTACACTGAACCACCTTGCATATTTGAGATTATTCTCCCTTGGTAATGATCTATTATTATTTGTTATTATATGGTGTTTGATTTTATTGGCTAGAAGTTTCTTGAAGAATTTTGCTTCTATGTTTATAGGATTATACTGTTATTTTATTTTTTAGTGATTGCAGTATTAACTTGAAGTTAACTTTTTTAGCCTTTACCTTAGTCCTCTCTGGTTTCTAGCTATCTTAACTGCAGACACATAGTATTGAAAATCATCAACAGTGGTGAATCTAGGATAACAGAAAGAATGCTTCCCACACTGAGTGGCAAGACTTGAGGAAGAGTTGAGTGAGATCTTGGTGACAGTGAGACCAGGGTGTTGAGACCCTGGTAATAGTGGTGATAAGACAAAGGCATTTCTGTGGAGAAAGTGGCAAAGTGTATTCAGAGGAGTACTGAGATAAAGGCCACAGTTAAAGGTTTTTGCCGTTCTTGTTGGATGCTTGAAGGAGAAGCTGACTTCTAGTCACTATGAGGAAAACCTTGCTGGATGATTGAGGAAACCTGAGGCTTCTTGAATTTTTGTTGCTGAACTGAAACCAGAGACTGGACTAATTGAGGAGGTGTGTTTTGGGACTTCTGAACTAAAACCTGCATTTGCATTAGGTGGTATTCTCCTCTACTCTACAACTGTGCTGGAGAAGAGTATTGAATATACTGTGTACTGCTAGGAGAATGAACAGGTTCTTCCTAGAGAGGGTGAGACCAGGTTGCTCCTTGGAGGCAAGGATTCTGAAGCTTTGACATAGGAGGGACCAGTCCTTGGAGAGGGACCTCATACTTGGGACCGTGGAGGGACAGTGCAAGAGAGAAAAACCCTCGATGAGATAGATTGATTCAGCTACTGGGATAATGGGGTAGGTGTGTCAGAGATAAGATTGGAACAGGATAGAGCAGGGTTTAGGGCTTTTGTACATAGGGTCTCAATGAGTCACAGGTGACTCAACAACACATAACAATAACTCTACAACTATTGCCATAATAAACCCCATTCTCAGCACCACAACCATGAGCAAAGTCTGTGAGTCAATAAGGAATAAACGAACCTCTTTTACTGGTGTAGCCCTAGATGCATTATGGAGCTGGGCTCTGGGCTCTTTATCTGCTTTCTGCTCTGAAGCAGTGAATGGCTGTCCTATTCTCACTCCCTCTTACTCTTTCAGAGAGATACTTTTGGCCCTGTGACCCCATGTTCCATTTCTACTCTTCAGACAGTGATGGTTTTAGGTTTTGTCTTGTTATGTGTTGTAATAAGCCTATAGTTTCCTACACTTACTGAAATAGGATTATTCTTCACAGAAAGTTTGCCAGCAAAATGAAATGGATTTCATGTACTGAAGCACTATTCTTAAACTTGTCTTTTCACTCAATATTACAGATTTCCAATTTTTACTCATGTTGATATATGCGGATATGCTCCTTTTACCTTAGTTGGATAGATTATTTTTCTCATGTGACTTTACAACAACTTGTTTATGCATTCTACTATTGATAAGCATATAGATTCTTTCCAATTAGGAGTTATTGCAAAAAAAAAAGGTGCATTGAATAGATCTTCTCAGACATACTGGTTTGTTATGATAGATGTCATTGAGTCAGTTCTGACTATAGTAGAAACTCTGCACAGCAGAAGAAAGCATTTTCTGGTTCTCTGTCATTATTCAAGCAATTGATTCTTTACTTGACCAGATATTTAGAA
The DNA here is from genome assembly GCF_000299155.1 of Elephantulus edwardii. Classification (NCBI taxonomy): domain Eukaryota; kingdom Metazoa; phylum Chordata; class Mammalia; order Macroscelidea; family Macroscelididae; genus Elephantulus; species Elephantulus edwardii. The sequence goes on from NW_006399801.1 coordinate 5,440,175, forward strand.
GATTTCTATATCCACCAGTTGTTTTATGGGAGAAATCTGGGAAATCTCTTCCTGTGTGATTTACTATCTCTGAAAATACGCTAGAAAGTCAACTTTGAGTCGATTATAACTTGAGAGTACATGACAACAACAACAACCACTTGCCTTTCAGTTTCTTATATTGCAATGACTTGTCTTTTGCTATGATGCTAGAAACTATGCCATTGGTTTGTCAAATACCAGAAAGGTCATCTGTTATGAACAGGTTTCATAGAGCATCCAGTCTAAAATGGACAAAAAAAAAGTCTAGCAATGTATTACTGAAAGTTAGCCAATGAAATACTGATAAATCACAACACAATCCAATTCATGTGTTGCATAAGGAGACCTAAATTACTAAAGAAGGATGATATCTTATTTGGTGAAGGAGAGGACCAGTTAGGGTGAGGAAGACCCTCAGTGGAATGGATTGGCATAATGCTTACCTACTAGCAATTGTGAGAATAACATAGCACCGAGTAATTTTATATTATTACAAATAAGGTCACCAC
>NW_006399801.1:5441339-5443147 GCF_000299155.1 Elephantulus edwardii
ACAATTATATATATTGTATATATTCTCCAAGAAAAAGAATTGTTGAGCCAAGGATCCATTGAAAGAGCTTTGGCGGTTTTATAGTGTGAAACATTCATTTAACATCCCAAACCCCCATGATTTGAACTCAGCAGCAACTTCTTAGTAGAAAGATGGAACAGTTTATTTTTGTAAAATTGACAACTTTGAAAATCCTATAGGGTAGTTTTCTTCTGTACTACAAGGTCGCTGTGAGTTGGAATCAACTTAACGTTTGCCATGGTCTATTGGTATGCAACTTTATCAGATATTGCCAAATTGTTCTCCATTGATGCCTTTGAATTGTGGTGCTGGAGGAAAGTGTTGAGCATACTGTGGACTGCCAGGAGAACAAACAGGTCTATCTTGGAGAGGGTGAAACCAAGCTGCTCTCCGGAGCAAGGATTTTGAAGCTTCATCTCACATACTTTGGGCATGTGGCCAGGAGGGACTAGTCCTTCGAGAAAGACATCATGCTTAGAAGGGTGGAGGGACAATGAAGGAGAGGAAGACACTGGATGAGATGGATTGACTCAGTAACTGGAATAATGGGATTAGGTCTGTTGGAAACAGTGAGATTGGCTCAGGATAAGGCAGGATTCAGAGCTATTGTACATGGGATCACTATAATTGCAGGTTATGTACTCTACTGCACAACATTAAATGTAGAAGAATTGAGGAATAACACTTTTCTCACACTGTTGTTGTTAGGTGCCATAGAGCTGAGTATGATTCATAGGAACACTATGAACAACATATGTAAACACTGTCCTCTTTCTCACCATGCTCACAATCTCTGATACACTCAAACCTGTACTCCAACACGTTACAATTTTTGCATGTCCAATTATTTCACTCAATTTCTAGAAAGGTTGATGTAAGTCTCGAAAATAAAAGAGCTCTTATATGTGAATTATGTATCCATAAAACTGGTTACAGTATTTTTCTAGAAGTATTTTCTCATGTTTTTTAACCTTACGAAATTGCCTTAACCTTTATTTATTTGTAACTATTCTTTGAATAGGTTTGTTTTTTTGTGTGTGTGTGTTTAGTTTTTTAAATTAATTTTAATGAAAGTTTATAGAGATTTCCTTTAATAGTCTTATAGGATATTTGTCATTTTTTATTCATTTGTAGTTGTGTAGTTGATTATATAATTGAGAATGAATCCTTTTTTGGTCAAATACCTCTTGTATGGTAAAAATTTATTTTATTCATGGTATTTAGCATGTAGCAGATATTTTTAAAAAATTATGTACTTTCAGCTCTCTTTTCTCTAAATTTCTGTCTTAATTACATATGCTTCTATATTTTCTTCTAGTTACACTTACTTTTGTTTAGTATATTCTTCTTGAATCTATTTGATACTTTGTATACAGTGTGTATTAGAGATTAATTTTTATTTTTTATCTCATAAAATAGATAATGTTTTAACAACATCTATTGATATTAAATAACAACAATAGACTTATAGGATCTGCTATTGTCCTTGTTGTTGTTGTGTGTTGAACCTCCAATAGGTTTTCAGAGGCAGTAAACCACTCTGAAAACTCTATGAACAATAGATGAACACAAATAGTTATAGCAGTAGAGTACAGATTGGAAGTCAGTTGAAATGAGTAAAAAATAACGGCAAACATAGGTTTAAAAAGAGGAACATGGAATGTATATAGCTTGAATGTTGGAAAACTGTTGTGATTGTTGTTGTTGATTGCCTTCAAGTCGAGCATAACTCATAGCAACTCTAGGAATAAAAAGCCTGGAACTCCTCTACAACTATTGTCATTTAT
>NW_006399801.1:5443932-5444534 GCF_000299155.1 Elephantulus edwardii
AAATGCTTCATGTCTTCTTCAGTTTCAGCAAGCAAGGTTGTGTCATCTGTATATCGTAGGTTGTTAATGAGTCTTCCTCCAGTCTTGATGCCACACTCCTCCCCATGCAGCTGTGCCTCCCAAATGATCTGTTCTGCATACAGATTGAATAGATATGAGGACAGGATGCATCCTCGATGCACCCCTTTCCTGATTTTTGAACCATGCAGTGTTTGCTTGCTCTGTTCTGAGGACTACTCCTTGGGCCAAGTACAGGTTTTGTATAAACATGATCAATTATTCTGAGATTCCTATTTTCCTCAAAGTTAACCACAATTTATTGTGATCCACAAAGTCAAATGCCTTTGCATATTCAAAGAAACACAGATAGACATTCTTCCAGTACTCTTTGCTTTCTGCAAAGATCCATTGGCAATGATATCTCCAATGCCACAACCTCTTCTAAGTTCTCTGTCAATGTACTGTTCAAGTCTTTTCTGGATAATCTTCAGCAGGATTTTGCCAGTGTCTGATATTAGTGATATTGTTCAGTAATTTCCACACTCTATCAGGTCACCTTTTTTTGGGATGAGAAGAAATTTGGATCTCTTCCAGTCAGTTGG
>NW_006399801.1:5454749-5456089 GCF_000299155.1 Elephantulus edwardii
AAAAAAACCCAAACCAAAACCAAACCTCAAATATGACTTGGAGAGGGTGCAGCCAGAGTGATCTTTGGAGGCAAAGATGATGAGACTTCCCATCACATAATTCAGGCACATTTCTAGGAGGGGCCATTCCTTGGAGAGGGACATGATGGTTGGAAAGGTGGAGTGTTGGTGAAGGGAAGGAAGACCCTTTAGCAAATGGATTGACACAGTGACTGCTGCAATAGGTGCTGTCAGGATATATCAGGAAGTGTGAGGATGTATCAGGAAGTGTAAGGATGGCACAGGATAGGTTAATTGACAGATGCAGGTGGTGAAAGAATAGGAAAGATGTAATGGGAACTTGAAGAGGTGGGGTAATAAAAGGCACAGATCAATTGTAATTAATTATATAAAACACAATGTTTATGAACGATTATATAAAACACAATATACATCAATGATTATATATAAAAAATATGGACACTTATTTCTATTTTCTCTACTGTCCTAATAATATATCTTTCTATATTTTCTCCAAGTTGCTTTTAATTTTAATGTTTTTGTAATCTATTGTGTAGTTATCTCTCTTTGTGGCATGTGTCTATATGGCATGTATTAGTGCTACATTTTAATTTTCTTTTTCAATATGAAAAACTAAATGTCTTCATAACATTTATGGAGTAAATTACTTTTTTCAACTTATTAAAAAGACCATTTATGTAATTTATCTAGTCTTCAACCATATATGAACCTGTTTCTGGACTGATATATTATAACTGAACTTGTTTTAACTCTTTGCTAAGAGCATATTTTAATAATTACTGTAGTTTTTAAGTAAATCTTAGTATCTGCTAGAGTAACTGTTAGCTTCTTTTCTTTTAAGTGTCTTTATTCTCCTAATTCTCCTTCCTCTTAATCAGCTTGATTAATTCAGAAAGTTTACTCTTTCAAATGAATGTAAAGATCACCTTGTCAATTTCCATCATAAAGGGCCCTGGTAGGATTTGGGATGAAGTTAAACTCATAGATTTATATAGAAGGCATTATAATTTTTACAAAATTATGTCTTTTCATTAATAAATATGACATTTCACCATTTAGACTATATACTGCAGACTTCCAAAAGAATAAGCTAATCACTCTTAGAGGAAATGCAATAAAAATATTGCTAAGAAGTGAGACGGTGAGACTTTGGTTCCCTTGTTTTCTACTGTCAAGTTGGAAACAATACATAGCTGACCCCCCCCAGCTGCCTTTCAGAGACAATAAAATCACACAGGACGAGATGGCTCATCTTTCTCTTACAGAGCAGCTTATGGATCTGAACATTTGTTATTGTGGTTGTGTTTATACCAACTTTT
>NW_006399801.1:5457148-5458814 GCF_000299155.1 Elephantulus edwardii
CTTTAAACCATTATTCTTAAGCCCTTATTCTTTTAGTGACTCTCCCTTGATCGCTGTAAATGCTCCACATGAGTACCATCAAGTATTTTGAAATTCCTATTTTTTGCAATGTTATCTGTAATTTGTTATGATTCACACAGCCAAATGTCTTTAATATGATATGTTTATGACAAGTTTTTATCTAAATTGAGAATACTTTATTTATGATCTTGCTCGTTAGAGACAAGGATGATGAAATCTTGCCCAATCTTTATCCTGAGGAGGAGCTGGTAGATTCAAACTGCATGTCTCTGGGATTGCAGCACAACTTCTTACTACTAGGCCACAAGAAATCCCTGAACTAGAATATGAAATACTTAATTATGGATGCAATGATCTGGACATGCCTGTTAGATCAAGATTGCTAATTATATCATTTAAACCTTACTATTTTCCCCTTAAGTTTATACTTCTTTTTCTTTCTTTGAGGAGTGTTCATGGAAGACAAAGCCAGAATCTCTTCCCTTACACCTCCCTTTTTTTTGTTCTACACTGAGAGAATTCACTTTGGTGTTTAAGTTTCTGATATTTTTAAAATATTACATTATACAACACTTATGTATAAAAGAGAGCAAAGGTGAATTGATTCATTTGAATTATAATATTAGCAAAGAATATTGAATGTACTGTGGGCTGCCAAAAGAACAATGCATTTATCTTTTAAGACTAATCCTTGGAAGTGTGGATGGTGAAAAATATTACTGTGATAATCAGCCTATCAAGAAGACCACAAATGATCTAGATTAATGACACTCATGCTCTTATGTAGTCTCTTCCCACATTGGTTTTTTTTGTTGTTGTTTTTAGGTGACATCAAGTCATCTACAACTCGAAGTGATCTTATGAACAACTATTTTGAACCTTGCCCTACTCTAAGGTATCCTCATCATCTCTGTTAACTTGAGCCCATTGTTACAGTCATTGTGTCAGTCCATCTTGTTGAAGGTCTTCCTCTCTTTCACTGATCCTCTACCTTTCCAAGTACATGTTATTTTCTCAAGAATGAGCCCTTCCTAACAACATACTCAAAGTATGTGAGACAAAGCTTTACCTTCCTTGCCTCCAAGAAGCACCCCAGTTATACTTTCTCCAAGACATATTTGTTTGTTCTCTTAGCAGTCCTGGAGTCCTATATATATTTCCTATATTCAGTCCTCGTCTCCAACACCACAATTCAAAGGCATCAATTCTTCTTCTGTCATCCTTATTCATTGTTCCATTTTCAGATGCATAGGAAGTTATTGAAAAGGTCATGGCTTTAATAAGGTGCAACTTTGTCTTTAAACTGACATCATTGCTTCTTGGCACCTTAGAGAGATCCTTGATAGCAGATTTTCTCAGGTCAAGATGCCTTTTTATTTCTTGACTGTTGGTGCCAAGGATATGGTTTATGGATCCAAACAAGATGAAATCATTGACAACTTCATCTTTTCTCCTTCAATCAAGATATTATCTATTGGATCAGAGGTGAGAATTTTTGTTTTCTTGATGTAAATAAGATGTAATCCAAATTGAAGGCTGTAGTCTTGAATCTTTGCAGCAAGTATTTCAGATTCTTCTCATTTTCACAAACTAAGAATGTGTCATCTGTATATACCAATAGAAAAATACAGAAACAGAAATATAG
>NW_006399801.1:5459914-5460919 GCF_000299155.1 Elephantulus edwardii
TCTTTATTTAAGGAATAGTGGAACATGCTCAAAGTGTGTGAGATGGAGCTTTGGCATTGTTGCCTCCTTGGATCATTCTGGCTGCACCTTCTCCAAGATATATCCGTTTTTTTGGTAGTCCATGGGCTATTCAGTACTTTTCTCCAACACTACAGATTAAAGGTATCATTTCTTCTTCTGTCATCCTTATTAACCATCCAGCTCTCAGTAGCATAGCAAATGATTGAAAAGATCATAGTCTCTCTCAAGTACACCTTAGCCCTCATCATTGTTCCTCAGTAATTTGTAAAGGTCCCTGACAGCAGGCTCTTCCAGTGCAATATGTCTCATGGTCCCCTGGTTGCTGGTACCAAGAGTATTGATTGTCGATCCAAGTAAGTTTATTAGTAAGCCTTTAACTTGGCACAATAGTTCTGGAAAGGATGGTACAAAATATAGGTCAGAGATGTACCATCATTTTTTAAATCACGTAACATCTTGGAAATGCTCCTAAGGAAATGTGAAACAAAGGAAATATTTACTAACAGTGCACAACTTATTTTAACCACAATAAAAACTCCTTCAATGTTGTTTAATGTGTTTTGATTCATAACAAACTTCTATAGGGCTCTGAGGCCATTTTGGTTTATGGGTGAAGATTGCCTATTGCCTTCTGATGGAGTGGCTGCTAGACTTTAACCTCAGCCTTTTCTTTAGTAACCTGATACACTACTGTACTAAACCACTATAAAACCTTCAGGTGAAAGAATATGATTTACTTGTGGAATGAAGTTTATGGGTCCTGCATAAAATGGTCAAGACATAGTTTCAAAGAAAAAAATATTAAATTCTCTTATATAGAATATGTTGTTGTTGTTGTCTCAACAACACTTAACAATAACAACAACATAGAGAGAGCACTTTTGGCCTAGTGGATAGAAAGTTATGGTACCAAGCCAAAGATGGGTGATTTTAATCTGTGGCCCTCAGGCCTCGTTTTAATTGTTTTTGGTCAAACATTCTTCT
>NW_006399801.1:5465841-5467659 GCF_000299155.1 Elephantulus edwardii
TATATTAAATTATTAAAGTAAAATTTTCCAGGATATATAAAAAAATGTTCAAGACATTCCCATCATCTCCATATTTTGAAGTTCCATCCTTCTAATCACCTCAAAGTTCAGCAAAGGAGAGTTAAGCTCACTGAAATGAAAAAGAATTAAAAGAATAAAGTCTGCAAGCCATTTAACATGTATGAGCCATCTATCTCCTCTTGGGAGATTTTATTATCCTGATAATTTAGGCTGAAAAAGTCCATCTAGAGTGTTTCTTATAAGGACGAATTGTCAGACTTTGTCTCATGTTATTTGAGCACATTACTAAGAAGAACCAGTCCATGAAGAAGGGCATCTTGTTTGGAAAAGTAGAGATTTAGCCAAAAAAAGGAAAACCTTTAACAAGATGACTTGTTTGCAAATGGACTTAAGAAAAATGTGAGGGTGGTACAGGACCAAGTACTTTCATTCTATTATACATACAATCCTATGAGTAGGAATGAACTCAATAACATCTAGTAACAATGACAACAAGGTTTCAGATTATTTAAAGAAGATTAAAAACTCACATTACTATCCCAAAAGTTGTTAGTTATCCTGGAGTTGGCTCCAACTCATGGTGACCAATGAGCATCAGAACGATGTTCCCAGTTCTGCACCATCTTCATGATAGTTGGTGTGCTTGAATCTATGTTGTGGTCAGTGTGCATTTCGAGTGCCTTCCAATTTTAGGAACCCATCTTCCAGCACTATGTCAGACAATACTTTCACTGCAATTCATAGCTTACTTTGAGTTTTCTTTGGCTAATTTTTAGAAATAGGCCACTAAATCTTTCTTCTAAATCTGTGTTACTCTAGAAGTTTCTCAACCTCTTAAAACCTGTCCATCATGAGTGATCTAGCTAGTATTTGAAATATCAACGGCATACCTTCTAACATCACAGCAACATGCAAGCCATTAACATATTACAGACTGACAGAGGGTGGTGGATATAAAAATTCACAGTCTGAAAGTGGTTGAACTAAAATGCAGAGCTTCAAAATCCAAGAACTGTGTCCTTTTCAAGGCATAGATCCTCTCAAAAATAGGGATTAGATTCACCTGGATCCTCGGTCCGGAAGGAGTGACTTCAATGTACAGTATATAGTGCAAAGGTCTGGGTATTTCACTTCAGTTCTTGGAAAAAGCTGGACAAAACCTGGCCAGAAACTTGTTCTGTAAAACTACTGGTTCCCTTACTTTATGTTCACTCCAGCTTCTTCACCACTCTGTGCTCAAGGTCTTGGCGCTTAGGATGCTGCTTTTGTCCAGGATCCTAATTTCTGACCCTGAGCTTGTTGCCTAGATTTGATGGGTAGCATTTTTCCCACCTCCAGTTTGATTCTGAGTAAGTTACAGGATGTTGTCAACCTACACAGTGATTCTTTGCACCTTGGGCATTGGGTCTCCCTCTAGGTTAGGTACAATAGGATTCAGGGCTTTCCTTTCTTTCCACTGTCAGAAAGATTTTGCTTGTTTCCAAGATTTGATTTGTCTGGAGAAACAATCAGTTGCACTGCCAACACAAAGGTATGTGATTTGAATTCACCCGCAGCTCCATGGAAGGAGAATGGTCAATCTCTTCTTTATTTGGTTTACTGCCACTGAAAACCCACTGGAGGGTCAGCTATGAGTTGGTTCAGACTAGATGGAACAAAACAATTTTGCAGCTAAATGTAGGAGTCAAGACTGCCTCCTCTGCTTCAATGATTTAGATCCTCCCAGAAGAGCTGTGGGTGAGCATTAACATTACTGGTAAGTATATTCGTTTTCTCCTGGACACAGAGCCTACTAAT
>NW_006399801.1:5468359-5468886 GCF_000299155.1 Elephantulus edwardii
CCAAAATCTCTGTAAATGTTCATTAAAACTAATAAAATTTAATAATAATTAAAAGAAAAGACTGCCTCCTCTTTTAAGGATGCATATGTGCATGGACATACACATGCACTTGTGTGCCCACACACAGAGAATAAAACATCTCCTTTGATTTAACATATAAGGCAAATGAGCAGTAATTTCCTGGCCAACTGATCTTCCTCATAAATCTTTGAATTTTTCAAGTGGAAAAATACTCTGCCAAAGAGAAGGGAATCACATTTCAGTTTATCACCTGGAGCTAATATTTATCATGATGGATTTGGTATAATGTTTTATAAATTTGCCCAACAATAACCACATAATTGCATGCTGGATTCATACGCCCAATCTTCATTGCTGGTGTCTAGCTGCACAAACCTGTTCCAAGGGTGCCCTAAAGCTGTGATGACACTATTCTTTTCCAGAGGCCAACAGGAGGTTGAATCCAGAGGATGTTCTGATGCAGACAAGATGCTGGAAGGAGCCAATGGCTTGATGAGTAATAATAA
>NW_006399801.1:5469546-5481424 GCF_000299155.1 Elephantulus edwardii
ACCAATATCATTCAAATATATGCACCGACAACTAGAGCCAAAGAGGAGGAAGTAGAAGATTTCTACCGACTTTTGCAGTCAGAAATTGATCAAACATGAAATCAAGATGCATTAATAATAATGGGGGAACAGGGAAGAAGGATCAGTAATTGAAAACACGGACTTGGTAACAGAAATGAAACTGGTGTTAGGATGATAAAATTCTGCATATTCAATGATTTAATCATTGTAAATACCTTTTATAAGAAACACAAATGCAGGGTAAACACATTTATTTCACCTGATGGTATGCATAGGAATCAAATTTATTATATCTTTGGAAAGAATCACTGGAGAAGCTCAATATCAGCTGGGAAAACTAGGCCAGGTGCTGATAGTGGAACAAACCACCAACTACTCAAATGCAAGTTCAAGCTAACATTGTTGAAAATGAAATCAAATCCATAGGAACCAAAATTTGACCTTAAGTCTATCCCACCAAAATTTCAAAACCATCTCAGGAACAGGTGTGAGACCTTGAACACCAATGAGCAAAGAACAAATGAGCTCTGGGAAGATGTCAAGAATATCATCCATGAAGAATGCAAAAGGTAAAATTACAAAGGTAGAAGAGGAAGAAAAGACCAACATAGATGTCAGGAGAGACTCTGAATATTGCACTAGAGTGTTCAGGAGCCAAAGAAAAGGGAAGAAACCAAGAAATTAAGGAGCTGAACATAAGATTTCAAAGGACAGAACTGGAAGATAAAGTGAAGTATTATGACGAAATGTACAAAGAGCTGGAGTCAGAAAATCAAAAGGGCTAAACTCACACAGCATTTCTTAAGCTGAAGAAACAGAAGAAAAAAAATTAAAACCATGAGTTGTAATACTTAAGGATGCTTTGGGCAGAATATTAAATGATTCAAGAAGCATTAAAAGAAGATGAAAGGAGTATACAGAGTCACTGTACCCGAAGTAATTGGCTGACACAGAAGAATTTCATGAAACAACGTATGAGCAAGAGCGTGTGATGATGAAGGAAGAAGTCCAAACTGATCTAAAAGAATTGGCAATAAAGCAAGCCTCTAGGAATTAATGGCATACCAATTGACATATTTCAACAAACAGACGCTGCCCTAGAAAGTGCTCACTAAGTTGTGCCAAGAAATCAGGAGGACAACCACCTGGCCAACAGACTGGAGGGGATCTATATTTGTTGCCATTCCAAGGAAAGGTAACCTGACAGAGCGCAGAAATTATCCAACAATATCATTAATATCACATCCAAGCAAGATTCTGCTGAAAATGATCCAAAAACGACTGGAGCAACACATCAACAGGGACTTCCTGAAGTGCAGGCTGGGTTTAGAAGAGGCCATGGTACTAGGGATATTATAGGTAATGTTTGATGGATCTTGGCTGAAAACAGAGAGTACCAGAGTAATATTTATCTGTGTTTCATTGACTATGCAAAGGTATCTTGCTGTGTGAATCACAAGCTGTGGCCGACTCTGTGAAGAATGGGAATCTCAGAATACTTGATTGTGCCTATGTGAAACCCATACTTGGACCAGGAGACAGTCATCAGAACAGAGCAAGGAGACACTGCATGGTTCAAAATCAGGAAAAGTGTACCATTTTCAATCTATATGCAGAACAGATCATCTGGGAAACTGGGCTGTATGAGAGGAATGTGGCATCAGGATTAGAGGAAGATTCATCAACAATCTGCATTATGCAGATGACACAACCCTGCTTGCTGAAACTTAGGACGACCTGAAGCACTTGCTGCAGAAGATCAAGGACTGCACCCTTCAATATGTATTGAAACTCCTTAGCAAGAAAACAAAAATTCTCACCTCTAGGCTGATTGGCAGCATCATAATAGATGGTGAAGAGATTGAGATTGTTAACAGCTTCAGTTTGCTTGTCTACAAAATCAACACTGTTGGTACCAGTAGCCAGGAAATTAAAAGACGTACTGTAATGGGAAAGTCTACTGTTAGGGACCTCTCCAAAGTACTGAAGAGCAATGACATCAGTCCAGATACTAACGCACCTAATTCAAGCTATAGTATTTACAATTGCTTGCTATGTGTCAGAGAGCTGGGCTATAATTAGAGATGATAGAAAGTGAATTGATGCCTTTAAGCTGTGTGCTGGAGGAGAGTTTTGAATATATCACAGACTGCCAGGAAAACAAACAGGTTCATCCTAGAGATGGTCTAGTCAGTCTGTTCCTTGGAGGCAAGAATTCTGAGGTTTCGTCTGACATAAATTTGGGCATGTTGCAAGGATGGATAGATCCTTATAGAGGAACATCATGCTTGGAAGGGTGAAGGGACAGAGAAGGAGAGGGAGACCATAAATGAGATGGACTGATACAGTGACTGGGGTAATGAGTGTCGATGTGTTCGGGACAGTAAAGTTGGCATAGGATAGAGCAAGTTCCAGGGCTATTGTACATAGGGTTGTTATGATCACAAGTAGCTTGATGGCACATAAAAACAACAACATAGCAAAAATAGATTCTGATCATTCATTATTTGAACTTGCATCTTCTAATGGAAAATGTCTATTGGCAAGGTCATTGTAGAGGCACTTCCACATTTTATTTCTAAACTTGGACTCAGTCTGATACTTGTCAAGAAGCATATTATAAAGGCCATATGGAGGAGAAATTAGGTAAGATTTGGCTTCGAAAGGCCATCTAGACTTGCTTGTCAAATTCCTGTCATTGTTGGTTACCATTTAGTCCATTCTGATGCATACGCCATAGGATTTTTAATTAATGATTGTGAACTTTTCGACACAGAATCTCAGCTCTGTCTCATAAGGAGTTTCTGGTGGATTGGAACTGCCGACCTATCAGTCCATCTCATCCGGAGTCTTCCTTTCCTGTGCTGCCCTCTACCCTTCCAGCATGATATCCTTCTCCAAATGCTGTAAAGTTTTTACATGATGATAGCAATATCTGAATTTCTGTTAGTTTAATTTTAATGTTTGCCTTTATTAAGGATCATGTTTTTCTGTTTCTTTATATGTCTCTTAATATTTTCTTTTACTGGGAATGTTGCGGTGGTTGTGTTGTAGAGATTTTGTCAAAGATTGGATTTTGTTCTAACAAGTTTTGAAGATGTCTGGGCTCAAACTCCTGACTCCTAGTTGCTCTTTCTTGTTGGGCTCCTTGAAGATTTCTATACACATATTATGAATGCACTTTCAGTCAAGGATTTGCGTCAAGTTTTCGCAAGGAAATTTGACATTCTTGTCTCCAGCTCCTTCCTTTCTGGCATTTCCCTTCTTATTCTGCAGCAGTTTGAGCAATTGTTGTTTTTATCTTATACTCCACAAACAAGTTAAGATTTCAGCTCTCTGCCTGAGCTCCAGCCATCTCATGTTACACAGAATATGGAGTGTAGGAGGTGTAGCCAGGTAATAAACCTGATAGACATTTGATCCACATCCAATGAAGCTCCCTTCTCTGAAGGAGAAGATATGCAGATCATACTTATATTTTCATGAACACAATTCTGGGATTCCTAGTCTTCTCAAGGTTAGCCATCACTTGACAACATCTGATTTTGCTATGAAGTTGCAACTGTTATTTATCTTCTTGGGGCTTTTATTTCCTCAACTCTAAAATATCTTCAATCAAAAACCTAGGGATAACTACAATAACTACTTCATAGGATTTTTAGGTATAGTAAATATGTTAGGGTATTATCTAGTCTATGCTAAGCCATAAATGTCAACTTTTGCTATTACTGTTATTATTATTATTATTATTATTATAGTTGCCTGAAGTTACCTAAGTTATTCAATGTGGTCTTCTCATTCCCTGGATCTCAGACTACCTCTCCAGGAAACTTTCCATTGCTTAAAGTCTCCTTTACTTTTCTTCCCACAGGGGGTGGGGGGAAAAAAGGAATCGTTATAGTATGATGCAAGAGTCCACAGGCCACTCTATAGGTAAAAGAGATGGGCTGTTTCTGTTCAGAATTACAACAGAAACCTCATGGAGGGAGTTATGTGATTTGGAACTGAATTGATAACTATAGACTTTTGTATTCTTATGATACAAAATGGGAAGAAAAAATATAGGGAATCAGACACACTAGGATTGAATTTCTGTCTCTAACATTTATCAGCTGTTCAACAATGACTCAGCTGTTCAACAGAGATTGACTAATTAAGGCCTAAAACTTGTCCAAAACTAGCTGTTCTAGGGTCCAAGGGAAGTAACATGAGACATGATAATTTTAACCCTTCTTCTGTCCCTTTGTCATTTATCCTGCCTTAAGTCATCATTTTGCCACTTACCACTGTGTTATCTGTGCTTCATTGTCATCCTTATTTACTGGAATTTAGACCAGGTCTAAATTTTCTTCTACTTACACTATTGCAGTTATGTTTTTGTTTGGTAGACCCAGACTCAGGTTACTTCCAATTTCTGGTCTTTGCTTAAAATATGCCCTGAGTAACTTTCCAAAAGCATAAATTGTTGTTGTAAGGTACCGTCAAGCCAACTACAACTCATAAGGACCCTATGAATGACTGATCTCTACCTGGATTCCTCATCATCTCTGATACACTTGAATCCATAGTTATAGTCACTGTTCAATTCACCTCATTGAGAGTCTTTCTTTTGCTCACTCCACCCCCCCTTTCAAAACATGATGTTTTTTTCCAAGAACTGACTCCTCCTAATAACATGCCATCTTTGCCTCTAAGAAGCAGATTGGTTGCACTTTATACAAAATAAGATTGGGTTTGGGAAGCAGGAGTGCAATACAATTCCTAAATAACATGCTTCTGGAAACTCTGTGAACTTGGATGAATGTGGATAGTTATAGGAAAGCTTTAGGCCTTTGATTCATAGGGTCACTATGAGTTGTGCTTGACTCAAAAGCAATCAACAACAACGTAGAATATTCAGTACTCTTCTCCAAGACCATCACTCAAAGGCATCAATTCTGCTGTCATCATTATTCACTGTCCAACCTTCAGAAGCATAGCAAGTATTTGAAATGACTATGGCTTCAATCAGGTGCACCTTAGGCATAAAGTTACTCTAGCACTTTGCAGAGGTCTTGGACAGCATATTTTCCCAATGAATATGTCTTCTAATTTGTTGATTATTGATACCAAGGATATTGGTTGTGCAATATATATTGAAGTCTATAGTGTTTGATATAGAGAGAGCTCAGTTGGCCTACTGGACAGAAAGTGATACTATCAAGCCAAAGGTGCATGACTTTAATCCACAGCCTTCAGGCCCATTTTTAATTGTTTTTGATCAAACATTCTTCTAGGTCATATAGCCCTGATCTGTCCACTTGCTGTACAGAGGTAACTTGTGATTTCTGTAATGCTGAACACTGTGACACTGATGTATCACATGCAATAATGGTTACCCATGGCGGACAGTGTTTGGTGGAGCTCCCTGATTCAAACAAGCCTGGAAGCAGGAGTGGCATCCACTCCCAAAATAGCTTGTTTCTGGAAACCCTATGAACTTGGAGAAAGGATGAAAGTTATAGAAGTGTTCAGGGCTTTTGTTCATAGAGTTGCTATGAGTGGTCTATGGCTCAACAGCACTTAACAGCAACACCAAAAACATAGTGTGATATTCTGCAGCAAATATTTTAAGTTTTCCTAATTTTCAGTGAACACGGTTGCAACTGCACAATGCGGGGGGGGGGGTCTTCCTGTGATCCTGGTACCACATTCCTCTTCATAAAGTCCAGCATACAGACTGAATAGATACAGAGAATGGAAAGAGCTCTGAGGTACACCCTTCTTGATTGTAAACCATGCAGTGTTTCCTTGCTATGTTGTGAGACAACAGCCTCTTGGTCTAAAAATAGTTTTCGCACAAGTACAATCGTGTTCTGGGACTACCATTCTTCTCAAAGTTAGTCATGTTTTGTTATAATTGATACAATAAAATTCTTTTGCATAGTCAATAAAACACAAATATTGACTTTTCATAGTCAATAAAACATTTTTCTGGTATCTTTTGCCTTCTTCCAAGAGATATCTAACCTGAGCAATTATATCCCACGAGCATCTTGTAAATCCAATTTGAACTTCTAATAGTTCTCTGTCAATGCACAGTTCCTGTTGGTTTTGGATAATCTTCAGTAAGATTTTATTTTCATGTGATATTAATGACATTGTTAAATAATTTCTACATTCTTTTGGGTGGCAATTTTTGGGAATGGGAGCATATATAAACCTCTTCCATTAAGTTGGCTAGATGGCAGTCTTCCAAATAGTCTAGCATAGACTGATGAGGTCCAGGGCCCCATCTTTTTGTTGGAACATGTCAACTAGTATCCAATAAATTCCTAGGCTCCTAATTTTCACCAATGATTTTGTTACTACTTGAACTTCTTCTTTCCTGAAATGGTCTATGTCAGCCTAATTTTTTTTCAATAATAACTCTGTGTATACCTTTCTGAATCATTCAAGATTCTGCATATGGCATTCTTATTATTGCAACTAAAGGCTTGAATTTATTTTTCAGTTCTTTCAAGTTGAGAAATGCCGAGTGAGTTCTTTGTCCACCCCTAACTCTTTTCACATTTCTTTGTAATATTTGGTTTTATCTTCTTGAACTGCCCTTCTAATTTTTCTGTTTATTTCTTTTGCTTTTATATTTCTTTGTTTAACCTTCCAATACTCACATGCAATTTTCAAAATTTGTTCTGACATTTATTTTGGTTTTTCTTTTGCCTCTATTTTGTACCTTTTGCTTTGTTTTTGGATGATATCCCTGATGTCATCTCACTTCTCATATGGTCTTCAATCATTAGTGTTCAATGCCTCAACCCAATGCTTGAGATGACTTTTAAATTCAGATGAAATAGCTTAAAGGTTGTATTTTAGCTCTTGTTGACTTGTTTTTATTTTTCCCCCACTTCAGTTTGATGATGTGTTCTGTCTTCTCAACAGTCAGTATCTGTTCTGGTTTTCACTGCCGATATTAAATTTTCCCAACAATTCTTTCTACATATGTAGTCTGTGGTGATTCCTAGAAGGCCTGTGTGTATAATCTCCCTTTGTGTTCTTTAGAAAGGTATTAGTGATGAATAAACATAGTACAAAATTCAGTCTTTCTGAATAGCTTCTGCTACAAAATTCCACAACTTTCCATATCTATTGATACAGATTGTAAATGAGCTAATAATCTGAGAATGAAAATGTGGCAAATCTGTCAGGGACTTCTTTTTTTCTCAGCTCTGAAGCTAAACTGCTCAGAATGTCTTCCAGGGCCCTTTATGACCTGACTCTTGCTCTTGCTGCAGCTTCACCTTTTATCACTTCCCAGATGGAATTCCATCCCCTTCCCATATTGAACATTGTTGTTAGTTGCGATTAAATGATTTCAACTCACAGTGATCTGTGTACAATAAAACAAAACATGGTCTAGCCCTGTACCATCTTCATGATCAAGGGTAATTTTGCCGC
Source organism: Elephantulus edwardii (assembly GCF_000299155.1). Classification (NCBI taxonomy): domain Eukaryota; kingdom Metazoa; phylum Chordata; class Mammalia; order Macroscelidea; family Macroscelididae; genus Elephantulus; species Elephantulus edwardii. The sequence continues at coordinate 5,477,005 of NW_006399801.1, forward strand.
TCTTGTGCCAATCCATCCCACTGAAATGGATTTGTTGGTCCTGTGCTTTACTAAACATGATGTCCTTTCCCGATGAATGGGATTTCATGATGATGTGCCCAAAGCAGTCAAATCAAAATCTCACCATTCTTGAGTCCAAGAAGTGGGGATCAATTTAGACAATCTCAGAAGAGAGAATTAAATTAGATCAGGTTTAGAAATCCATTTCTTGCCCACAAGCTTCGTCATGATTTTCTCTATATCTAGTTTGTCTTGCTTCCCATCCTCACTGAAATAACACTCCTACGTCCCTCTGTCTCAATTTAGGTTCTCCGGCATTCACAAGATTTCTCTTGTGAGTCTCAACAGGCTTAATAAGGGCCCCTCTCAAAGTCTCCTGTAACTTCTTCTTCCCCTATTGTCTAGTCTCTTTCAGATGTTGAGTTTTTTGTGTTTTAATAATCACTGTAGCTTTAGGTCTAACACATCATTGTTCACTCAGTGAGGTGAATTTGTGGATCTTTTTAGTTGTAGGGGGTAAACTTGAGTTTGAAAAGCACCTGGATAGAATGCAGACACGTTTAGGTATCTCTAACATCTTCAGTGGGCCCACATAAAAGCAATTGGCAAGAGAAATGGGGATGGGGGATGTAATTTTTGTTTGCTTTTGTATTTCTTAAAAATTAATTTTAATGAAAGTTTACAGAAACTTTAGATTTCCATTCATTCATTGTTGCACTTTTCTCCCTGCCCAACACCCCCCATCCCTCCCAGTTCACTCTTCTCTTTGAAAAGTAAAAGAAAATTTTTTTCATTATTATACTATCCCTTCCCCCAAGTCCACTCCACTATGCAGCCTTCTCTTTCTACAGGAGTACCTTCTGTTATTCAAGTGTTGTTTCAGGCTGTTGCTTTTTGAGCTCACTACCTTCTAATTTCTAAAGAACTCAGACAAGAAGTCCGAGAAGTTTGGATCCGGATTGGGAAGAAAACACAAAATTGATTCTCAGGATCTTCTTTCCTTTTCAAGAATAAAGGTTTCACTTGAAGACTCTGCTGAGCCTTCAGTCCACACACACACTTTCACTTCCAGGATACCCTTAGTCAGGTGTTTGAACCACTGAGAGTTGCATTTTTGTCACTTGGAATGACAAACATAAATCTGGAACACGGTAAGCACTCACCAGACAGCATCACTGATTTCATTATTATCTCATTTTGAGGAACCAGAGGCACTGATGCTCACATGATGAGATTCCTTACTTGGAAGAAAGTAGGTGGGTCACGTCTATATATTGCAGTGGTGAAGCTCTCAGCTGCTAACTCACAATGTTGGTGATATAAATTCACCCAGCAGTTGTGTAGGAAAACACCTATGTGAAGCTATACAAGTCAATATGACAGCATCTAACTACAATAACATATGTGTGTACGCATGCATATATATGTATTCACGTGAACAGATGCTTAAATGTATATACGTACATGCATATATAACATATATGTGTAAATAGAACATATATGTACTAGCACACACACACACACACACACACACACACACTCACACACATGGAGCTCTGGTTGCCTATATATAACTAACTTGGCCTGTTGGTGTACCTGAAGAGAGAAAAACATTAAGATTACACCAAAGAATGAACCTCTGCAGGTGCCTGTAGCCAACAATAGGAAACCATTTCGTCCCCAGCAGGCTGTTGCTTTGATGAAGTGTCCTTTTATCCAGGTCAGTAGAAAATTCAATACCCATTGATTTTTCATGACAGTCTTTGGGGAAAGGCCGAGGTTGCCACTGCTTTTGCTATCAGAGGACATGACTCTCCATCTCTTTGGTGGGGATTATAAATGGAGCTATCAGTCTAAGAGTAAGCACTTGGCAAACCTCTCAGTGGTTACACACTTAGCAGGCTCTGAGAACAAGAAATAGTGCAGTGAAAATGCCAAAAATGGCATTCTGTTTCCCCTTCACCACTCCTGTCATCATATTAGCCAATTATAAGGCAATTTCTGGCTGAAAGTACAATTTTTGTCACCATTTTTCAAATATTAATCTATTTCTCAGAAATATCTTCCTTAAATGCTCTTGAGGAAATTCATTATGAGAAAAGGCCACTTTTCTGTAGAGGGAGAACTAACAGTATATACACTCTGTTGTTTGTTGTTGTTATGTGCCGTCGAGTCACTTGCGACTCATAGCGACCCTATGTACAACAGCCTTAAACTCCACTCTGTCCTGTGCCAATTGCACTGTCTCTGACACTCCCATCCCAATTATCCCAGTCACTGAATCAATCCACCTCATAGAGGGCCTTCCTCTCCTGCGCCATCCCTCCACCCTCCCAAGCATGATGTCCCTCTCTAAGGACCGGTCTCTCCTTACAACATGTCCAAAGTATGTTAGACGGAGCCTCAGAATACTTGCCTCCAAGGAGACACCTGGTTTAACCCTTTCCAGGACAAATCTGTTTGTTTTCCTAGCAGTCCATGGTATTCTCAATACTCTTCTCCAGCACCACAGTTCAAAGGCATCAATTCTCCTTCTATCCTCCTTGGTCATTGTCCAACTCTCTGATGCATAACAAGTGATTGCGAAGACCATGGCCTGTATCAGACGCACCTTAGTCTCCAGAGAGACACCATTGCTCTTCAGTACTTTGGAGAGGTCCCTAACAGCAGACTTTCCCATGACAATGCACCTTTTAATTTTCCTGGCTGCTGGTGCCAAGACTGTTGACTATGGAGCCAAGCAAACTAAAGCTGTGTACAATCTCAATCTCTTCACCATCCATCCTGATGCTGCCAATTGGTCCAGTGGTGAGAATCTTTGTCTTCTTGACATTGGACATTGAGCCTCAATCCATATTGTAGGCTGCAGTCCTTGACACTCTGCAGCAGGCGCTTCAGGTCCTCTTCAGTTTCAGCAAGCAGGGTTGTGTCATCTTCATAACGCATAACAGATTATCCGGGAGGCTGGGCTCTATGAGGAGAAATGTGGGGTCAAGATTGGTGGACATATACACTCTAGGCAATGAAAAGAAAATCATTGTTCAGATTTTCATTCCATGATGGCGCTTTGTTTCATTGTTGTTTGATGTCAGGGAAAGAGTTGTTAATTAAAATTTAAGGAGAAATTTTTGTTTATTCAGAAATGCAAGGATCAAGTAAGGATAACTTAGACAATGTTTTCTAATGGCTTATTTTATTTAGCCATTAAACAATCCAACACCTTAATTAGGTAGTTAGAAGTCTTTATGCTAAAGGAGATCATATTAACAATAATTGCTCTATTTATTGAAGATTTAAATTTTTGTTCTTAGCTGCCATTGTTGTTGTTGTTGTATACTGTAGAGTGGGAAATAACCTGCAGTTGACCTTGTAGTGGCCTTTCAGGGACTACAAATTGCTCAGACGGTTTCCCCTCTTTCTCCCACACAGCAGCTGGTAGATTTGAACTATGTTTCATTGACATTGCAGCACAGCTCCTTACCATTAGACCAACCCTTGAGTTAGTGTTAATTCACAGTGCCCATACGAACAGTGGTAGCTCTGGTGGTAAGAATACGAGCTGAAATCCCAAAGGCACGTGGTTTGAATCCACCAGCTGCTCCAAGGGACAAGGATAAGCAATCTCCTCCCATGCAGTTCAGTGCACTGAAAACCTGCTGGAGGATCAGCCACGGATCAGTTCAAACTTGAAAACACACAATACCAACAGGTGCAATAGAATAAAACACTGCTTAGACTCACCATACAATCGTCACAATTGTTGATATTCTCAAATCCATTGCTGTAGCCAGTATGTATGTTGAGTGCCTTTTGATCTAGTTCAGCTTCAAGCACTATGTTGTGGTGGTGGTGATGTACCATAGAGATGGAACCTACTCATAGCTGACCCTCTGGTGGGTTTTCAGAGGCAGATAATTGCTTAGGAGGAGATTGCCCATCCTTCTCTAGAGAACTAGTTGGTGGCTTGGAACTGTGTGCCTTTGGGACTGCAGTGCAGCTTCTTGCCACTAGGCTACCAGAGCTCCCTTCCAGCACTATATTGGATAATATTCTGTTATGACTCATAGTGTTTTCATTTACTAAGTCTTACAAGAAGATTAGAAGACTTTCCTCCTAGTCTGTCTCATTCTGGAAGCTCCATTGCTATCTATTTACCATGGGTGATCCTACCAGTACTTGAAACACTTATGGCATAATCCTACCATCATAATAACTAAACACAAGGCAAACAGAAAGATTAATGATACAAATGATAGCACAAGTAATTACTTTTATGAAAGAAAACATAGTATTATTTGAATTAATTCCTACCAATAATTTATTAAATGTAATGGCCACCAGAGCTTCCTGTAATGCATAAAAACACAGAAGAGGTCTATATTTGTTCCCATCCCAAAGAAGAGTGACCCAACAGAGTGTG
>NW_006399801.1:5482409-5512891 GCF_000299155.1 Elephantulus edwardii
AAGAGTATTGAGGGTACTATGGACTGTTAGTAAAACAAACAGATTCATCCTGGAAAGGGTTAAACCAGACTGCTCCTTAGAGGCAAGGATTCTGAGGCTGTCTAACATACTTTGGATATGTTGTAGGGAGAGACCGGTCCTTGGAGAGGGTCATCATGCTTGGGAGGGTGGAGGGACAGCGCAGGAGGAGAAGACCCTCTATGACGTGGATTGATTCAGTGACTAGGGCAATCAGGATGGGAGAGTCAGAGACAGTGCGATTGGCACAAGACAGAGCAGAGTTTAGGGCTGTTGTACATAGGCTCACTGTGAGTCACAAGCGGCTCGTGGGCACATAACAACAACAACAACAACAACAACAACAACAATGCCATTTGAGAGAACTAACACAAGTAATAGTTCATTAACATAATCCTTCTGAATAGTAGTAGGATACACATTTCTTATTTATGTATTTGTTTTCACTTATTCCATACGGCAGCTCTGTCAGGTCGATACTATATGTAATACAATCAATTTATGGGTAAGAGAGATAATGTTTAGAAAGTTAAGGAAATTTTTAAAAGTTTCTAAAAGTGATACTAAGTGGCAGAAACAATGAAGTATATTTAATACCTATGAGTGGGCAATTTCCCTTGCAATTGACTGCCTTTGAAAACTCACTCGAGGGTTAATTCTGACTCAAAGGTGCAAAGAAACAACAACATGTAATATGGTAGTCATTGTGTTAGATATTTACATTTCTCCTCACTCTTTATTATCTCCCCTCTCAGCTACCTTTTCTTTTTCCTTCCCATAAATATATATGCTATAAAAACAACACAAAGTCCTTGATCTGATGGTGTCTACTCTCTTTATAAAAAAATAATAAATATAATCAAAGTAAAAGGCAGTAAGTACTGTGAATAAAATAATATGACAATGAAAATAAAAAATTCATACCACATGATAATCAGGAAAAAGGACTCCCAGGCAAAGAAAACCATGTTTAACCCCGAAACTAACTCTACATTACTGGTAAGAATTATAATTCCTATAAGTATTGTCAGGTACCATTAGGTCAATTTTGACTCCTAGAGAAATCTTTCCTGTCCTGTCTCACCCTCACAATATCCTCAGTGCTTTGACACAGTGATTGTGAGAATGGGCACTAGGAATCTTCTCCTTCACAGACCCTTCAACTTTCCAAACATGATGTCTTTTTTAAAAGCTTCCTGCAAACTGGAGAGCATGATGTTGAGTGAACTAACTCAGTCTCATAAGGACAAATACTGCACAAGACCATTATTGCAAAAACGAAAGGATAACTAATAAAATGTGTATGGGATTTCAAGTGGGGAAGGGATGGAAGCAAAGAGATAAGGGTAGATGGGGGGAAATAACAGGGTCTCACAATTTAGTGGGTAGAGAGAGGGGGTAAAGGAAATGAGAAAGATCTGGTTGGGACCTGGAAAGATAGTGGGCATGGTTCAATGGTGATTAATTTTTTTATAATTTTAAATCTGAATGGTGTTTATTATAGTTCTGTTTACTTTGTGAAATATGACATTACACAATAATAACACTGAAATATTAGTTTTGGAAATAACCATACTTAAGATTGGATCACATGAAACTGACTTTAGCTCAAAAAAAGTCAGATGACAGTAATTCCATAATGTTCAAGCTATGTATATATTTGTGCTTAATTTGTTTTCCTTATGCTTCAGTTTGGGTCTGGAATCCAGTTTGGAAGTTGTCTGCAGCAGCCAGATTCCACAGAGGCTTGTTTTCTGGTTCTGGTGAGGATTAAGGTGGAATGTTGACTCGTCAATGGGTGTGAGGATGATTAATTTTATAAAACCATAATGTATGGGATTGATTGTATGAAACACAACACGAATGTAGGAAAATGTGAAACACAAAGTATATAAATTTTATATGCAAACCAATATAAAATAAAAATTTAAAAAATAGAAATAATTTTATATATATAAAAGAAGTTAAACAAGTCAATTGCCAGACTATAGGGATGATTGATGCTGAGCCACATAAAAATCTCCAAGGAACCAGGAAACAAACTGAAGAGACAAGGACTTTCTCCCGAGCCAACACAGAGAAAAAAATCTCTAGGATCAGAACTCCAGATTTATACATATAGCCTCCTAAATGGTAAGAAAATAAATTTCTGTTTGTAAAGGCAAAAAACAAAAACAAACCCCAAAACACCACCCTTGCTTCTCCTGATAACCTGCCCAGAGCACCTGAGATCAAGGCTCATGTTTTGTTTTGTTTTTTTTTCATTCTGGGGAGCGCACTGCCTGCATTTCTTTAACTGCAGGTAGTTGTTATTTTGGCAGTCCATGCCTTCAATACTCTTCACCAACACCATTCAAAGCCATCTGATTATCTATACTCTTCCTTACTATTGTCCAACATTCAGATGCATTAGAAGAAATAAAAAAATACCGTGGTTTGGATCAGATATGCCTTAATATTAAATTGACCTTCTTCCTCAGCATTTCAAAGAAGTCGTTGATGGTAGAGTTACCCAAGGTCACTTGTCTTTGGATTTCTTGGCTACTGTGCATATAAATGTTGATTGTGGATCCAATAAAATGAAAGTCTGGGCAATTTAAATATTTTCTTATGTTAATTGGTTAAGTCTATCAAGATACTGTCTATTGGTCCAGTTGTGAACCTTTTTGTTCTCTTGATGTTAAGGTTTCGTCCATATATATACAAGGCTACAGTTTTTTATTATCTTCAGTGCTTCAAGTTCTATTCACTTCTAGCAGGAAATGTGGTGCTATTTATGCATCAAAAGTTGTTGACAAGTCTTTCTCTAATCCTGATGCCACATTCTTCTTCTTATAGCTCACCTTCTCTGCTTATTTGCTCAGCATATGTATTGAATAGGTATGGTGAAAGGATACAACTTCAAAGCATGTGCTTTCTGATTTAAAACCATGCAATATCCCTTTGTTTTGTTAATTTCAGTGCATCTTGGTACACATACAGGTTCTGCATAAGTACAAATAATCCTGATTTGGACTCTTATTCCAGCATTCCTACTTGAAAGGTGAGTGTTCAACCACTTAACCACCAACTCTTCCCCAACACAATGGAAATGTTCACTGAACACATTTGAAGAAGACACACACATACGCATGCAAACACAACTGCAGCCACGTATATTTATAAATTTTTCTTCTGCCTATATGTTGTATATGTGAAAGGTGTGTGTACTTGTATCTGTAGCAGTTACAAACATGTTTTAAATTGCTTTGATCTGTGATATTATTTTCAAATATCAAATATTATCAAAATAATTGTAACTATTAAACAAAATAGTTTAAATCATACTGAATATCCCATGGACTGCCAACAGAAAAAACAGATATGTTTTGGCGAAGATGTAGCCAGGGTGATCCATGGAGGCAAAGATGATAAAGGTTCATCTCACGTATTTCATGCATGTTATAGGGAGATGCTGTTTACTGGAGAAGGACATCATGCTCGGGAAGGTGGAGGGTCGGTGAAAGAAAGACCCTTAACCAGCTGGATGGACACCGTGACTGCAGCCATGGGATCAAAGGTGTTAGATAGTGTGAGGATGACACAGGTTAGCACAGATTTCAGATCTGTTGTTCCTAGGATCTCTATGAGCTGTATTTGACTCCACATCACCTAACAAAAGCAACATGAAAAAAAGGACTTGTAAAGAAATTGGAGAATTAGCAATACAATAAAAAAAATTCATAGCTGAACTTTTAGAGAATCCTTTTATTTTAAAAACAAAAATCACTTGCTTAAATAATAAATGTTTCCTGAGAGGAAGAATAATGCTTAAAGCACTGAGAGAAAAGGAGTTGATTTGTTTTAAAGAAAAATAAAGCAAAGGGCATTTTGTAAAATCTTATAATTTTCAGAAAATATGTAAGTCTTGCCTTAAAGCATAAGATCATGGTTAGCCCTTCTGGGGCAAAACTTTTTACAAATGGTGTTGACAAACCTATTGTGTAAAGGACATCTATTTTTGCTATACTTGTGAACTTTTCCATTAGAGGATGCTGGCTGCCTGCAACAACCAGACATTTTACATGGAATTCTGCCTATTGTTCTGTTTTGTCTGGCAAATTCTTCTCCATCCTTCCATTTCAGCTTATAGTTAAAATCTGTGAGAAGGGGCAAAAGCCAAGTAAGGCTGTTTATCTTTTGTGGGGGAATTTCTCTAATATTTTGTTTCAAATAATTTCCAGAGGAACCTAATCAGGGTCAATATATTATCATCTGCATTTAGTATTTACATGTTTTAATTAGGGCAGAATATGTAGAGAAGAAAATATAAAGAGACACCAGTTTAGCAAGAAAATAAAATAAAGATATATTTGTTTTTTATTGTCACACAGCCAATTACAAAAGACTTGGTGATTTAAAGTGACAGATATCTATTATCTTAGAGTTTCTGAAAGTCAGGGATCTTGGCATGGTGTAGCTAAATCCTCTGTACAACAATACACCTCTGGATAACACCTCTGTACTCCTCTGGATAATAGTCTCAGCAAAGACTTAGAATCTTCTTCCAATCTCAGTGGTTATTTGGATCTAGTTACTCATAGGGAGCTCTGGTGGCCTAATGGTCAGGAGTTGCAGTGGCAACCTAAAGGCATGTGTGACACACAGCCTCTGAAAACCTGCTTAAAGATCAGCTATGAGTCAGCTACAACTCCGTGACACATAACAACAACAGTTCCTCATGGTTGTCATACTGAAGTTCTTAGGGTTTTTTGATGACTGTTGGCTAGTGGTTATCCTCAGACCCTAGATATGGGGCTCTCATAAAAGGTGGTTGTTTGCTTTCTTCTGGGTCAACAGAAATACATTTCTTTTAGGAAGCTGTGCTTCTAACTAAAAGGACATACTCTGGTAATTTGAACTCACCAGCTTCTCTTTGGGATAAAGGGAGTCAGTCTTCTCTTATTCTATTTACAGAATTGGAAACCCAGGTTAGAAGTCAATTCTGATAGGAATGAATTAGAATTTGTCTCTTTACACAAGGAGAACACCTGATTAGCTGAAGCCCGCTCAAGCTATGTCCTTTATGATTAACTCAGCAGCTTGTCCATGTTAGGTATTTTTTAGTTTATTTCAATTCATGTCAACTATACATACAACAAGATGAAATACTGTCCAATTCTGAGCCATTCTAACAGTCATTGCTATGGTTGAGACCATTGTTGAAGCCACTGTGTCAGTCTATGTCCTTGAGGATTTTTATTACTGACACTCTACTTTGTCAAGAATGATGTCTTTCTAGAGACTGGTCCCTTCTGGTAACACGCCCCAACAATGAGAGACAATCTTGCCATCCTTACGTCTAAAAAGCATTCTAGGTGTACTTCTTGTAAGAAAGATTATTCCTTTGTCTGACAGTTCATTGTATATTCCATATTCTCTGCCAGTACTATAATTCAAAGGCATTGATTCCATCGTATTCATTATTCATTGCTTGTTTTGCACATGAGTCAACTGAAATTACCATGACTTGACCAGATATCTCTTGAGTCCTCAAAGTGACACTTTAAAGTCATGTTTTGTAACTATGAGATATCATCTCACCCCAGCAAAGATAACAAAGTCCAACAGAACAGCAAACAATAAATCTTGGTGAGGCTGTGGAGAAACTGGAACCCTTATTCACTGCTGGTGGGAATGCCAAGTGATACAACCACTCTGGAAATCAGTTTGGTGCTTTCTCAAAAAATTAGAAATAGAAATACCATTTGGCTTAGCAATGCCACTACTGGGACTATATCCTAAAGAAATCATAACCACCATCCAAACAGATATATGCACACCCATGTTTATTGCTACATTATTTATAATAGCAAAGAGATAGAAGGCACCCAAGTGGCCATCAACAAATTAGTGGATAGCAAAACTATGGTATATTTATATAATAGAATACTCTGCAGCACTGAAAAATAATGAACTCATAAAAAATCACACGACACAGGTGATCCTGCATGACTGTATGCTGAGTGAAATATCTCAGTCACAGAAAGACAAATACTGCATAGTACCACTATTATAAAGCAGGTCTGACAAGAACGTTTGATTGGAGAATAAGATAAGAGTGGATAGATAATGAATATTGCACTGGAATAGATGAAGGAAAGAACTGTTTAAAAGGAATATATGATTAGGTATTATATGTACAACAGTAGCCCAGAATAAGAGCCATATTACTAAAAGGACTAGAGGGAGAGGGGAAGGGAGGTAATTGTGCAACGCTGAATGAATATTTAAAAAAAACCCAAACTGTGGAAGGAGGAAGGGAGGAAGAGTGAATAAAAACATGCAACAATGAATGAATGAAAATCTTTCTATAAACTTTCATTAAAATTACAATTAAAATAAAATATTTTATGTATTTGAAAAAATCAAGTCATGTTTTGAAGGTTTTCCTAATGCAATTTACTTGCATTTGAAAATTACTTGGATTTCTTGACTATTACTTCCATGAATGTTGGTTTCCTTAAGAACTTGCAAATTTTCGTTTTCATGACATGTGGTGCTGTGGCAAGACATTTGTCTTCTTGCCAGTAGGTTGATAGTTCAAATTCAGCAGCTTTTCTTTTGGATGAAGATGAGACAGTGCTTCTGTTTACAGATTTACAGATTTTATTTACAATAAAAAGAAAACATTTCCACCTTGTCTTACAGGGTCACTATGAGTCAGAATCAATTTGATTGCAGTATGTTTGGTGTTCATTTAGGTAACATGATGTTTATTTCTCAGTTGTGAGAATTTTTGTGTTTTCTTTATGTTAAGGTATAGTCCATACTTAAGATTGTCTTTGATTTTATCAGCAAATGCTTCAAATCCTTTTCACTTTCAGCAAGCAGACTTTTGTCATCAAAGATTGTCTTCCTTCAATCCTGATGCCACCTTCTTCTTTATATAGTCTTTTCCCTTGGCTTATTTGCTCAGCATACACATTTAATAAGTATGGTGAAAAAATATATAATCCTGAAACACAACTTGCTTCATTTTAAACCATTCACTATCCTAATGCATTCAAACAGCTATTTCCTAGTCTATATGCAGGTTCTTCTGCATGTGCAAGTTTAACAGTTTAGGATCTTAAACTGTGTTTGTTGTTTGCTGCCATCAAGTTGGCTTCCAACTCATGATAACCCATGTACAGAGGCAAAGATCTGTTAGGACCCATAAGGTTTTCTTTGACTGATTTTTCTGAAGTAGATTGCAAGGCATTTCTTTTAAATTTAGTCTGGAAGCTCACTGTATACTATTCAGGATCATGACTGCATGCCTGACACAATAGACTGAGCTGCACTGGCCAGAAAGATAGCCCTGGTCTGCCACACAGAAGGGGACAATTTTACTACTGAGCTATCGTTGCTCTCTTAAGTACATTTGCAAACATTCCTTTTGCTTATGTAAGGTAAGCTGATCACAGCATTTCTGTCTCTTATAGCCAGAGATCTCTCCCAAGTTCAACAAGAGAATTGTTCAGAGATGTAAGTCACAGGATCATCTTAGAATTCTGAATACCACAGAAACAAAGGAACAAAACTGAAAAAACATGGTCAGGTTTGGTAGTGTGTTTTTGTTGTTGTTGTTTGGGGTTTTTTTTTTTCATTTTCTTTTCTATTCCTATGTCAGGGATGTATTCTCTCTCCACATCTTTTCAATCTATATGCAGAACAGATCATCTAGGAAACTGGGCTGTATGAGGAGAAAAGTGGCATCAGGATTAGGGGAAGACTCATCAACAACCTGCGTTATGCAGATGACAAAAACCTGCTTACTGAAACTGAGGAGGACTTGAAGTGCTTGCTGCAGAAGGTCAAGGACTACAGCCTTAAATATGAATTGAAATGCAACATTAAGAAAATAAAGATTCTCACCACTGGAACAATTGGCATGACCATTATGGGTGGTGAATAGATTGAAATTGTTAACAGTTTTAGTTTGGCTCCACAATAAACACTCTTGGTACCAGCAACCAGTAAATCAAGAGGCAAATTTCATTGGAAAAATCAGCTGTCAGGGACCTATCCAGAGTACTGAAGAGCAGCGATGTCAGTCTAGAGACTAAGGTGCACCTCATCCAGGCCATAGTCTTAACAATTGCTTGCTACACGTCAGAGAGCTGGAAAATGACTAATGATGATAGAGAATTGATGTCTTTGAGCTATGGTGCTGGAGAAAATTGTTGACTATACTATGGACTGAGAGGAGAATAAACAAGTTGGTCCTGGGGAAGGTGAAACCAGGTTCTCCTTGGAGGCAAGGATTCTGAGGCTTTGTCTGACATACTTTGGACATGTTACAAGGAGGGACCCATCCTTGGAGAGGGACATCATGCTTGGGAGGGTGAAGGGACAGTACAGGAGAGAGGAAGACCTTCTATGAGATGGATTGATTCAGTGACTTGGGTAATGGGGAATGGTGTGTCAGAGACAATAAGGTTGGCACAGGATAGAACAGGTGTTATGGCTCTTGTACATAGGAACTCTTGTTGCTATGAGATGCAAGAGACTCATTCTTATACTTTAGAAAGATGTTTTCTATACTTTAAAATTAATCTGTCTATAAGACATTAGAATTAAATTCTTTTTAGCTGAAATGCTCACTTAGCAGAAGGGTATGGTTCCTTTGAAAAGTTAATTAACTTCTGTGACTGACTTATCTTTGGGTCTGATCTTGGTGTTCTTGTTATGTGGCATTGAGTTCATATTCAGCTCACCATAACTCCATTTGACAGAGTAGAAATGACTCATAGGATTTGATGAATCTGAATCTACTGGACAACACTGACAATAGTTTACCAGTCTTTCTACTGCAAAGCCAAGTGTGTTTGAACCAACAACTTTTCAACCAATAACTTTTCAACCAGTAGTCAGTCACTCATCACTCTACCACTAGAGCACACATAATCCCAATATTGCAGAGAGCTGGTGAGTGCCCTCTGGAAAGTTTAACCAGTGACTTTGTAAAGAATGAATATCAAAACTCTGATCAACAGTTGAAATGTTCTCACTTCGAGGAGTTGGATGCTGAGGGTGAATCTCATGAAATAGATGTTAGGCAGCATGTGAGATATCTAAGTGTTTCTCCTTGAGCTTCCTCACACACATTCCCTGACTCTATGAATAATCTGACTCTGGGCTTTTAATGATAAGTTATCGTGGGTACAAAGGCCAACTGCTAAAAATAATTTAAAGGTGTTTGAAGAAGAGATATGGAAGGAACAGTGGTGGCTGGGTTTGAGTGGGGTTCACCCCATGTCTGTATTTATTGTTGAAAAGATTTTTATTTTTTTTATTTCTCAGATTTTTTTATCAGACTTCAGTGTCTCACTGCTAACTGGGTGCATGCATCTGAAATGTTATTTCTGGCTGGATCTATAATCTCATAACTATATCGAATGTTGTTGAGAAAAATGAAGTTTACTTTTGGAGCAGGTCAGAATGAGACCCGTGTCTTTCCGCTCTTGGACTGGTCTGAGAGGATTTCATGACAAATTATAAGCAATTTTGGGAAATTAGGTCTACATTGGGTCTAATCCAGATGTTCTCAGTCTGGTCTGAGAGGGCTGAACACAATTCCAAAAATATTTATTGGTTCTAGAATTATCAGAAGAAACTAGAGGTTTTTAATCAGACACAGTTTTGCTACCCAGAAGACATTGCACTATCTCTGGAGACATTGTTGCCATGAGCTCTCATGGCCTAGTGGTAAGAAATCCTGTCATCCTGAAGGTACATAATTTGAATCCACCAGCTGCTGCACAGGACAAAGATGGGCAATCTCCTCCATCTCCTCCTGTGCAATTAAACTGCCTCTGAAGACCCACTGGAGAGTCAGCTATGGGTCAATTTCAACTTGATGGTATACAACAACAACTGATATCTAGTGGGTAGAGAACAGGAATGCTGATAAAAATGCACTGGACAACCCACCACCGCAGAGAGTTCTCAGGTACAAGTTGAGAAATCTGGAACTAAACCAAGGCCTTGGGCATACCAATGCTACGTCTTCAAAGCCTAGCTCATCATGATGCCACAGGCTGATACTACAGCCCCCTTTAAGTTCCTTCCCACACATGGATGCAAACGCTACCTGCTTCCTAGTATGATTTACCTGTGGGCATGCCTGGGAAAACACTCAAGGTATAGAATGTAGAAATTTAACCCTCCATAAGAACTTAGGCAGAAGTTGTATGAGGCTGAACTGAGTTTGGTACTAGAGGGTAGCACTGTGAGTTCCACTCTAGCCTTGTAGACCTCAGGGGTAGGTGAGTAGGAAACCACAGGCCAGCTGAAGGAGCTCTAGCCATTCCTCATGTCTTCATGCAGAATTGTGAACTAATGACTGATCTTTCAGAAGTAGAGTACTATTCCTTTCTTCTGAGGCACTTCTGGATGGTAGGCTCAAACCTCCAACCTTTCTGTTAGCAGCCAACTGAGCCTGTAAACCATTTATAGAGCTGGTTTCCAGACTGCTACACTGCATTTCTGTTCACAGGCTACTGTACTAAATAATAGTTTGTGTTCCAGTTTGTCACTCTCAGGAAAAAAAAAGCAAAAGATTGTGAAATGAACTGATGATAACAACAATGAAATGATGATAACAACAGAGTTAGCAAAAGTAAAGAAAATACACATCTAGGCCATAAGAAGCAATTTTGCCAGAAGGTGTAAGCTTAATCTAATTTGCCTTGCTCACCAATCATCTTGTTTTATGTATTTGTATAAAGTAAATTCCAGAGAAGGGAAAAGAAGTGGAAAATAGTTTTGTTTGGAGGGAAGTCATTGTGGGTAAAACAAAACTCTTAATGTTTCTAGTCATTGACTGTCCTGAGTCAAGGTAACATTCATTGCTTCTATCACCTTGTTCTGGTGTCTTGGATGTGGTGTAATGGTAAAGCACTTGATTTTGGAACCAGACCAAGTGGTATGATTCCTTATCATCTATGTGTCCTTGGGAGTATATGTGACCTCGATGTGCCTCACTTTATTTATCAGTGGATTTTAGATAATAGTTGTTCTTAAATATAGGGTCATGAGTCCCTGAGTGACGCAAATGTTGAGCACTTGACCATGAGCCAAGAGATCAGCAGGTTGAACCTACGCAGCAGCTCCTCAGAATAAAGACCTGGTGTTGGCTTCTGAAAGGCCATAACCTTGATAGACCTACTCTATGCACATATGGTCACCAGGGTGGAAATTAACTGGATAGCCATCCACAATAGCAATAGTAAAATTAAATCAATAACTACTTGTAAGGTGCTTGGGATAAGGCCTAGCCCTTAGTTAATGCTGTGTAAATGTTTATAAATTCTAAAATTTGGTTTGTAAGACTTCAAGAGTCAGCTCTTTCCCGCAGCCCCTTCCTGTTGCTCTCTCCAAATTTATGTAACAAAAATTCCAGACAGAAATGCTGACCCTGGGAGCAGGCCTGATTTAAAACCAGCAGATAACAGCACCATTATAGCTACTTTGCTCAGTTTTCAAAGCAGCAAATAGCTTTAATGGATTTTCATTAGAAAGGGGTGAGACACCCCTTTAATTATTTTTCACTAGAAGAAATTTCATCTGTCAGACTCTGGTTGCAGCATCATTGTCTTGCCTCACTGAAGTTTTCCTTTATGGCTTTCTCAGCACTGACAGGGTGGCATGTCAGGTTTTTGTTTGTTTCTGTTTTTTGTGTTGGGTTGTTTTTTGTGGGGGGGTGGAGGTGTTCCTTAAATTTGTGTTTCTACGTAATCCTGCTTCTTTCTGGCATCAATCAATCAATGCTCTTTTTATTTGGTTTTGCTTTTTTAAATTTTTGTTTTATATTGATTTTCTTAAGGGAGTTTTGATAGCCTAGTGTCAAGGAGCTGTGTTGCAATCCTGGAAGCACACTGTTCAACACCACCAGCTGCTCCACGTGAGAAGGCTGGACTATCTCCTCCCATGTTATTTGCTGCCTCTGAGAACCTATCAGAGCATCAGCTATGGGTGGGTTCTAATTCTACGGTACATAACAACAACACAATATTGGTTTGCTTATAAAGTTCATATACATTGTGTTTCACGCAATTCTTCATTCACACTGTGTTTCATACAATCATTACCATTAATTATGTTTTATAAAATGAATCACCAATGGACTATACCCATCATTACCCTGTCTTTTCCCTTGCCTTCCTAATCTTTCCCATTTCCGTTAGCCCCACTCTCCACCCATCAAATCATGTAGCCCTGTGATTTCACCCCTACCAATCCTCACCTCTCTGTTCCCACTCCTCAACCTCTTGGATCCCCATACATATTTTACTAATTATCCTTTTATTTTACAACAATAATATTCTAGAACCATATGATGTAGAAAAGACATTTGACATAATCCCACACCGCTTCCTGATAAAGACACTCAGCAAAATAGGAATAGAAGGGAATTTCCTCAACATAGAGAAAAGTATATATGCAAAACAAACAAAAAATTATTCTCAATAGAAAAAGACTAAAAGCATTTTCTTTGCCAACAGGAATAAGGATGCCCATTGTCACGACTCCTATTCCATATTGTATTTTAAGTACTTGACAGGGCAATATGACAAGAGAAGGAAATAAAAGGTGTCAGATTGGCAAACAGATGGTTAAACTGTTGCTCTATGCAGATGATATGATAGCCTACACAGAAACCCCCAAAGAGTCAATTTAAAAAAACCTGTTAGAGCTAGTGGGCCAATTTAGTAGGGAGGCAGGATATAAGATCAATATACAAAAGTTAGTTAGTGCTTTTGGCCTGGTGGCAGAAACAAGTGTGAAAGCAAACTGTGAGATCCAATAGCACCATTTAGCTGTAAGGACCTGGAGAGAACAGGAACCTCCCAAGGACAGAATTGCCCCCTCTAGGACAGGCCAGTCTGGGGAGGCAACAAAATTCTCCTTCACTTTTAATCCTGTTTGTTACACTGTGGACCTTGGAGTAAGGACAATCTGACTGTGACCAGTTGTGAATCTTATTTTCTAATAAAACGGCTTCAAATGCAATCAGTGCAGTTAAAGTGGGCAGCTAGTAGAAAGCATAGTCACTTTTTAATTCTCCATCACATAAGTTGATGGGACTGGGTCTTGCAAGGACTGAAGCTATAAAGTTTCACTCACACTATCACAAACCAAGACCCAACTTAATGAGGTCTTCCTTCTAAAGAGCACTAGTGGTGTAGTGCATTCCATGTTGGAGTACCGACTTCAAGGTTGATGATTGGTTCAGTAGGAGAAAGATAAATGATCTCCTCCCAATGATAATTTACAGCCTCAGAAACCAGATGGACAGTAGTAATGTATAGGAATGGGCTTGTTGGTAGTGTCCTTGACTTTAGTACACCTTCCTTGTATTTACCAAGGTGCTGCCTGAGTCAGTCCATGGTGTTTTGAATAACATGATGTGCATCAGAGAGCTAGTCAGTGAAGAAGGATGACAGAAGAATTGATACCTTTGTGCTGTGGTATTGGAGAAAAGTACTGAATATCCCATGGACTGTCAAAAGAAAAAACAGATAGATCTTGGAGAAGGTGCATCCAGAGTGCTTCTTAGAAACAAAGATGATAAGACTTCATCTCACGTACTTTGGGCATGTTGCTTGGAGAAGGACATCATGCTTGGAATATTGGAGGGAGGATAAAAGAGAGGAAGACCCTCAGTCAGGTGGACTGACACAGTGCCTGATGCAATGAGCTCAAGTGTGTCAGAATCATTTTGTGAGGGTGGCACAGGATAGGACAGACTTCATATCATAGGGTCACTATGAGTTGTATTCAACTCAAAGACAAAAACAGATACCTTCTACTTCTTTAAGTCTCGTCAATCCTCTGTTCAGGGGAGAAGACAGGAGTTTGTCAAATAAACTGTTGTTAATGTCGATACAACCAGCCTTCCAACACATGCAATCCAATAACCAACAGCAAAGCACTGTGCAATACTGTACCATTCCTATGGTCGGTTGCCATTGGACCACTGGCATCTGTAGAGTTTTGAGTCCCTGGTTTCAGAAGTAGATCTCTAGGCTTTTCTTTGTACTCTGTGTTAGTCTGGAAGCTCTACTGAAATGTGTTCAGTGTCATAACAACATGCAAGCCTCCATTCACAGATGGTAGAGACTAGAGAAAAGGCGAATACCATGCCTTAAAAAAGAGAAAAGATTTCCAGCACATTGGATGGTTTCTTTTTAAAATTAGTTCAGAAAAACTCAAAATTCATATATACTTCATGCATTCCTTCATTCACATTGTATTTCATACAATAATTCCCATACATTGTGTCATATAAACTTAATCCCCATTGAATTAAGCCCACCATTACCCTGTCTTTTCAGGTCCCAGCCAGATCATTCTGATTTTCCTTATCCCCTGCATGGTGTCTTGAAGCAGCAACCTGCATTAGCACCATTCTTCTATCATCATTGTGGTTGAGCTGTGGGCTCCATATCTTTCTGATATTTTAGGGCTATAAGGGTTCTTGTGTGAAGAACAATGCACATTAGTTCTTGCAGCAGCCTATCTACCAACACAGGAGGACTTTGATGGAATTTTAGGGGCAATATCTTCTTGACCCAATGGTCTTACAACTCCATATGTGCAAAGCAAGTTTTCTCTTTCATATATCCACTTTAATACGTTGTCTTTCATGGAGCAAATGAAGTTCTATGGAGTAAAACTTTCAAAAATCTATTGTTCTTCTGATCAGACACAAGTGCCTGTAGGAATCACAGTGAAGGGGAGACAAACAAGGGGAAGAAAGGACTTGAGATAAACTCACTAGGAGAGAGAAAGGACCCAGGCAAATTTCCTCAAGCACCATCCTAAAATTTAGGATTGGAAGCAAGTTATCTTTCCTCTGGATAGATGTAGCTATGAAGGATACTGACTTCCTTCATTCCTGCAATAAAAATCACAATTCTAATAATTAAAGAGGAATTTTTGTTCAAACTCTGCTCCCTACACATCTCCAAGTAGAGCCAACCTCCGTGAGGACAGGATCATGTCATAGTTTTTGGGCTGCCTGCCACACCTGACACAGGGTCTGCTACTTTGTGGAGGCAGGTGAGCTTTATAGGATGTCTGGAGAGGCCCCAAACCAAGCACCTCTACACTAAGCTTCTCTGGCTTCCAGTCTGCAGATGATGGGAGAGTGGCCCTTAAGGCTGGAAGTAGCTTGGTGGGAGACTCATTGGGAAAAGCATTGTGGAGACCTAGAGCTATGAAAGCCTGCTGGGGTGAAGAGAGCAGCAAGCTTCCCATACCATGCTTCTGGACAGCTGAGGGATCCTGTGCAGTCTGATGGGAGCTGCCCTTGTGGGGAACTGTCAACGCAGTTGTGGAACCAAACTTATCTACACTGGATGTAGATGACAACCAAGACTCTAGAAGACTTGGAACATGAGAACTGTGGATTCCTAAAAGGATGATGTCTCCTCCAGCAAGATAAGCAGATCAATGTGACATATCACGAACAAATAAGATATTGGGCAATATATATTAATGTAAGATACCATGTGTTCCTTAGAGGTAAGGAACTGCCTCTTCAGTATGGGTTGTACTTCAACATGAAGAAAACATCCTCATCAATGGGCCAATTGGCACTATCATGACAGATGAAGAAAAGACTGAGGTTATTAATGATTTCATTTTGTTCACATCCATAATCAACACCCTTGACACAGCAGTTAGGAAATCAAAAGATACGTTGCTTTGGGAAAGATTGCTGTCAGGGATCTGTCCAGAGTGCTAAAGCACAACAAAGTCTAAAGACTAAGGTATGTCTGATCCAGGCCATGGTCTTCTCAATTTCTTGCTATACATCTGAGTGCTGGACAATAACTAATGAAGTCAAGTGTGTCAGAGGTGCCAAGATTGGCTCAGGATAGGGCAAAATTCAGAGCCATTGTTCATGGAGTTACTATGAGTTGAGTTGACTCAACAGCTCATAAGCAAAACAGAAGTAAGCATGGCAAAATTTTGTCTCACTTACTTTGGACATATTGTTAGGAAAGCCCACCTCCTAAAAAAAAACCCACAAAACTAATAATAATCAGCCTTGGAAAGATGGCAGGTCAGCAAAATAGAGGAAGACCCTTAATGAGTTGGATTGACACAGGGACTGTATCAATGAGCCAAAGTGTATCAGAAATTATGAGGATGACACAGGATATGGTAGGGATCAAATATCTTGTTCATAGAGTTGCTATGAGTGGTAGTTAATCTGATGGCACTTAACAACGAGTGTAATAAGTTAATAATGTATTGTTGCTGTTGATTGCCTTCGAGTCGAGCACAACTCTTAGCGGCCCTATGAACAAAAGACCTGAAGCCCCTCCACAACTATGGACATTTATCAACTTTCATTGAGTTTACAGAGGCATGCTGTTTTGGAAATTGAAGCCAGTCCTGCTTCCAAAATAATGTAGTATGGAACATGAAATTAATGTGCTTTATAATATAAACGTATTAATTGATGTTTATAAATATATATAATAGTGTTTCAGTGGCACAGATTATGAAAAAAATGTTACCGTGGAGTTGGATCTGACCCTCTAGTGTTCTTTAGGAGGCTGTAAATGGCACAGGAGGAGTTACTCATCTTTCTTCTGAGGAGCAGCTGATGAATTCAAACTATCAGTGGGTGTATCACCTTCAGGTTAGCGGTGCAACCCTCCATCCATTATTCCATCAGAGCTCCTGTCATATACGGAACTGAGTTATGTGTAGTACTATTGTATATGTAATGTGCTAATTATGTGGTATGTAATGTTGAGTAAGTAATGTATATGAATGTAATATGAATTGAATTAGTATTAAAATCTTCAAAGTGTTTTAAAAAATATAGAATATGTATGAAGGCAGTGTGTCATGTTGTTACTGATTTAACATGAAATATTTTATTAGTGTAATGTGCAAGATAAATTTACTACAGTCAGAATTAAAACAACTGCAAGGACAAGGTCTTGTCCAAATGACCTGTCCTGGATTAGGTAGGTCTTTTCCCAAAGGTCAAGTGGATACAAGGTCTCTGGAAAGACCTGGACTTTCCAGAGCTAAAGGGAAAGCCCAAAGGAACTAAAACAGGAGCCAAGCAAACACACACACACAAACGCACACACACACACACACACGCTCTCTCCCTTTCTCTCTCACACACATACACACTCACACATGCACACAAGGAACCGCAACTTGAATCCTCACTTTGTCCTTTAACTCTTCAATAAAAACTTAATATTTAAAAAAGTAATGATGCTTTAAAAGAGCCTTTCAAAAGACTAGATCTTCTAGCAATATCCTTGGAGGAAGGACAAATTAGATAGGAGAGAATAAGTAATAGAGAAATGCATTGCTAGCTGAAACAGGCAGAGGGGCAGATGATAGACTTACTGTTCGTGTGTGTGTGTGTGTGTGTGTGTGTGTGATGTGCTTTCTCTACATTAGGGATTCTCACCTCAGCACTATTGAAATTTTGGACCAGATAATTCTTTGTTACATCCTGTGCATCACAGACCTCTATCCTCTAAACACAAATCATACCTCTCTATCTGTGATAAGCAAAAATATCTCTAGACCATGCTGCATGTCCTTTGCCAAATGCAATCAGGCCCAGTTGAGAACCTCTGAGTAAATGTTTAGAAACACAGACTCTGGAGCTCGTTCATCTTCATTCAGACCCTGACACTTCACATACTGGTTGAGTGGCCTTGGGGAAGAAAGTGTCTGTGTCTCAGGGTCTGCTGCTGTAACTAACGTAGGGTGAGCCCATACTGTGTGGCTCCTGTGAGAGCACTAACTGCATCAGTTAAAGGTGTAAAGCATTTGTCACAGCCCCTGGCACAAATGTTCAAAGTCACAGACTAGAAAGGAAAGAAAAGTGTGGGTATCCATAAACAGCCAAGAAGAGAGAAGAGGAGAATGAGAAAAATCCGACGTGTACCTAGGTTTTTAACCACCAATCCCTTTGCCTGGACTTATGATCTGATAGTTTGTGAGACATGGCATCTTTCTGGATTAGCTGGTGTTCTCTTTAGAGTCAATGACAATGAGACTTTATGCCACACACTTTAGGATGTGTTGTCAGAAGGAGCCAGTTCCTAGAGAAGGACATCTGCTTGAAAAGAAAGAGGATGACCCTCAACAAGGTAGATTGACACAATAGAAACAACTGCAGACTCAAGCACCTTGCAGAATGCTAAAGTGGCACAGGATTGGGCAGAGTTTAATTTTTTGTGTGCATGGAGTCATGAGGACTCAGAGTAAACTTGATGGCATCACCACCAACAAAATATGATTTATGAAAATACAAAGTATTTCAATAATAAAGGATGAATGTCAGATGATAAATGTATAGTGGCAAATAGGTGCAGATTTGGGTAGCTTTTATGTAATTTTTATAATTGTTGTGTTCATGTGTACTGTAGAATTGGAACAGACTCCTGGCTACCTGGGTAGCTGGAGATTGGGTTTTCAGAAGCAATTAATCGGACAGAAGAAGACTGTCCAGCTTCTCCTGTGGAGGAGTTAGTGGCTTTGGACCACATGCCTTCGGGATTGCACACAGCTTCTTGCCACTAGGCCACCAAAACTTAGATGTATTCCAGGTTCCCTCTGAACCTGGAAGCCTCCTCCCTCTTGTCCTGGGCCTGCTCCCTGCTACTACCCACTTCTGTTAACTCTTCATGGAATTAAGCACAAATGCTTCAAAGGGGCCATTCTCTGTTGCAGGATCAGTGGTCTTTGTGGTTTAATTTTCAGCATGTCTTTCTTCCTTTTAAGATGTAGGAAATGGGGACAATTCCGATGACTTGGGATCGGTTTCAGGATCACAGTTTTCTTCTTGTAACCACTGCTCTTTTCTGACTTTGAATAGTATTCCGTGACCCCTAAGTGGCAAAACAGGAGCAGCTGGAGATTCGCAATCCTGAGAGTCCTTGAGCTGATGAGGCTCCTACAAAATGCTTGCTCCAAGAGGAGAGGGCTGCATTGTGGCGGTCTGGCCTCTAGGGGGCGATGAGGTGGCAGGAGGAAACACAAGAGGGTTTTCATACATCAATCTTTTCAGCTACTTACAAAATTACAACAGTAATGACAGGCGCAGGATAGTGGTGGACAAATGGTGGAATTCTCATCTTGCGTTCAGGAGACCAGACTCAATATACCTCATGCACAACTACTACCTGTCAGTGGTTGTCACTGTGTGTTGTTATAATGTTAAGGAAGTTTCAGCAGAGCTTCAAGACAAAGAGTTGGAAGAAAGACCTGGACATCTACTTAAAAAAAAACCAAACAAACAAAACCAAACAAAATAGCTAATGAAAACCCTATGGATTTCAATGGTCTGATCTACAGTGGATCACAGGCATAGCACAGAGCCAGACAGTGATTCATTCTGTTTGTTTTCTTTTCTGTTTTACATGGGGTTACTAAGAGTGGAGGAGCTGGCTTGACAGCAGCCAGCAACAATAACACTCAGAATAGTGCAGGCGAAGAGTTGCGTGTGTGTATGTAATTAAAAATCAAATCCAAGTTCCTAAATTTCTGATAAGAGATTTGACTTTTCTTCTAGCAGGCCATTCACAGGAAGGATAAGGAGTCCAAGCAAGGGCTATGTCACCATCTGGTCTCCAACTGACTTGGCAAGTGAAATATACAAAGAATGTTCATATCCCATGTGATTCATTGCTTTTGGAACACAGATGAAAATGAATGAGAAGGGGCCCAATTTTATAATTGAGGGTGACTCTGTTGATGATCAGCTTTGAAACCTTGGTGACTCCCTTCTTTACACCTACCAGTATTTATCATACTCTGTTTCCCATGTTTTGGGGAAAATGGACAAATGGAAAACAAACTGTAAACTGGATACAGGTGAGAAACAGATGGGCGAGTGGGGGTTAGGGGCAGAAGAAACCATTAAACAGGTCTTTAGGGAGCTCCTGCCTTCTAGCCCATCTCTGATAGGCCTGGGAGGACTCCAGGGACCATCCCTCATCTGAGGGAAGCTCAGCTTTGTCTGTGTTGGCATTGTCAGGGCAGGGCGCACACCACCTCTGCTGATTTAGGGAGATGGAGTGATGTGGGCTCAACTTTCAGCACAGATTACAAGGGCATAGAAAAATTAAAGAAGACATCTATTATATTTTTATATTGGTTTGCGTAAAAAAATGATAAACATTTTGTTTCACACTTTCCTTCACATACATTGTTTCATACAATCATTCCCATACATTGTGTTTTATAAAATTAATCACCATTGAACTATGCCCACCATCACCTCATCTTTTTGGGTCTAAACCACATAACTTGAGAGAGAATGGAGAGTGTTATACTGCGTGAACTAACTCAGTCTCATAAGGACAAATAGTGCATAAGGCCATTATTATAAAAAAGAGAAAGATAACTAATAAGGATAATAATAAGGATAATTAATGTATGGGGACTGTAGAGGGAAGGAATGGGAGCAGAAGGGTGAGGGTGGGTAGGGGAAATCATGGAGTCTCACAGTTTGGTAGATGGAGGGAGGGGGTAAAGGAAATGAGAAATATCTATTCTTCTAAAACCTTTGGCCCTCTGAGGACAGTGCATACTTATTTGCTTTCTACCTGTACTCGTCTATTTACTGCTTTTTGCCTTTGTTGTACAGAATGCTAACCCCTCCAACACTCTTCCTATTCTACTGCTAGTCCAAATTCCTTCAGTATAAATTCTGAAATTCTGATGATAATGATAATGATTGCTGCTGTCTGGTCGACCTCAGCTCCTGAAGCACACCAGAATGAAACGTGGCACAGTCACATGCCATCCTCACCATCATGAGCATAAAGATGCTGTGCCAATCCATCTCACCAAAGGCCTCTTTTACTTTCCTTCTTTATCACCAAATATGGCATCCTCCTCTAGTGCTTGATTCTACTTGTGTCCAGAGAAAGTGAACTGGAATATATATGTTGTTATCCACAAGGTTTTCAATGGCTAATTTTCAGAAGTAGCTCATTGGATTTTTCTTCTTATTTCATCTTGCTCTAGAAGCTATGCTGAAATCTATGTGGTTTTAGCTACAGAGAGAGGGAGCACTGGCTGTACAAATGGTCAAGTGCTGGGCTGTTTACTGAAGAATTGGGGACTGGAGCCCACACATGGCTCTGTGGGCAGGAGATCTAGTGAGCCACTTCCATGAAGATTACACACAAAGGTAACATATCTTTGCACTCTTTTAAAGTTTACAAAATGTTTTCTCAAAAGCTTTTGAACTCTTCCCCACAATCTTATGAAAGAGATAGTTGAGTCTTGCATATTCCTATTTTACAGCTCTGCAGTTTAAATGTTTAACATACTTGTCCAGGTCACTCAGTGAGAAGTACAACAAATGCCAAGTCCCTCATCTCATAGCAAGGTTGTTTTCCTGTTAGGAGAGAATCTGCATGTTAATAAAGGCACAGAAGGTGCTTCTCATCCTGACAGACTTACTCTCTGATTTTACTCTTGTCTTCGTTTACTTAATAGATATGTGTTCTATACTTGTGTTATGTTGGGGACTAGGTAGAATCTGGGTTTCTAGAAGGTAGTAATGTTGTTGTTGTTAAGTGCCGTTGAGTCGTGGGCGACTGATAGTGACCCTAGGAAGGAGAGTCCTCGACACTTGCGTGCCTTTTATCTTCTCTCCACGTTCATAGGGTTTCTGGAGGCAAGCTATTATGGAAGTGGATGCCACTCCTCCTTCCAAGAAGTTAGTAATAGACATTTCATATTCTCAGTAAGAAATACCTAGAGGGCACTAAAGTACTAACCTCCTTAAATTTCTGCCAAAATGCTATCAAGTCAATTATGCTTCACGGAGAAGTCATCTGTGAAGAGCAGAATTTCCATGTTGTTGTGTGCTGGTGAGTTGGAACTGACTCATCGCTGACCCCCCCAGTGGATTTTCAGAGGCTATAAATTGCACAGAAGATCACCTATCTTTCTCCCATGCAGCAGGTGGTGGATTTGAACTGCTTGTCTTTGGGTTGCCAGTACAGCTCTTTAACCATTAGGCCACCAGAACTCCATGTGGAGTTCCACAATGCTTTTTAAAAAAATGTGACCTTTTGGAAACAGATTGCTGGGCCTTTCTTCCAGTGTGCCTCTGGCTGAGTTTGAACTGTCAATCTCTTTTGTTAGGACTCAAGTATTTAAGCATTTGACAACTCAGGTAGCCTCCTGGGCACTCTCACTGACATTGAGTTGATTTCAACTGGCAGAGACCCTCCATCAGGTTTTGGAAGTTGTAAATCCTCCTTCAGACCTGCTAGTGGATTTGAACTGTTAGTTGCCCCCACTTTGGGTTAACAGCACAACTCACTGCAGACTGACTATGCCAAAAGAGCTCCTTAAGAGATACTGGTTGATTAAAATTTGATTCTTTATTCAAATCTTATTTTAATTGACTTCTCTAGATTTATAATTTAGCAAAGATATTATTGATGTGAACTTTGGGTTGTAGGTATAAGAGTCACAAAAAAGAATACATTTTGTTTTCTTAAATCACAGACATACACGGTGGATTTGAGGAATATATGTCTAAATTGAGCTGAGCTCCATTGGGTTTCCAATGGCTAATCTTTCAGATATAGATTACGAGGACTTTCTTGAATGGTCTGGCACAGTAGAGCCTCCAATCTTTCTGTTAACAGGTGATCATGTTAAATGGATATTCTGATAACAAAATCCACAAAATCTCCTGGGGGTCTCAGAAATTTTACACAAACAGTATCCACTTTGCACCTGGTTTAAAGGGTTAATCCATGGTAAAGAGCTAAGAAATCATTTTAGATCAAAATGTTTAATAGGAACTTGGTGGGCTAAAAAATTGTAAACCACAGATCGCCTTTTCCCCCTATATACCGTCTTCCTGTTCTATAAACAAGGAAGAACATCTACATTTACCAAGAATAGCAGCATAAATAGAAAAAAAATGAAATGAAAAGGAATTTTAAAATTTAATTAATTTGGAGTTTGTTAAAATTATATATGAGATGAACTAAAGGCAACTTTCTTCAGATGATGTTAAAGACTAAGTCTAAGAAGTGGAGAAAAGCAGAAAACTTTCAGAGGATAAAAACCAACTATGTGTTTATAAAGTAGAAGCAGAAACTCCTTCAAAGGTAGAAAACTCTCAAGACCCAAACAAACTGCAGCAGTCTCACTGAATTTTAGGTCTTACAGATTCATTTCTACACACCATCTCCAAACAGCTCTAGGAAAATAGTTACAATGAAACCTTTGGGAACTTATCGTATCATTTTCTATTAAAAACTCTGTCTCATAAACACTCTCTGAGTTTTCCTTCTCTGATAATGTTCTGTCTTACATGCGTTCCAGTTCTATGTTTCTCACGTTTGACAGTAACTGATTTCATCATAGGACAATAGGCTGCGGCCTCTAAACCCAACCCTCTTTCCCATGTAATTGCTGCCCCCTAGTGGCCTTCTCTCATCCTGGAGGTGGACATTTCTAAAGGGGAATTCAATGGCGCGTGTAATTTACCATGAATGAGGGACTGAGGACCATGGATGACAGCAAAACAACAAAAACTACTTTAATAAAGTTTAGACTTGCAATCATACTGTCTATGAAGCATTTCTCATTAATTGTCTTATTAAATTTAAAAGAATGGGACAAATACTCAAACAAAAACATCAAGTATGACTCTTGGTATGAGGTTGCCATGCATTGGAATCAACTCAACTGGTTTCCAATTTTATTTGGGGAAAAACAGCTTTTTTTGTTTGTTTATTTTTTTACTCTACTGTTGTGGGAAGTTGTCTGAGACACTCTAGTGAGCTTAAGTTATCTTTCTAGCACAACTCAGCAGGTAATTGGCAAAACCAGCTTCAAACTGAAGACGGTCTGACTCCAGAAATGCATCCTCTGAAGTTTCTGTGGATAGAACCTTCTGGGAGCCCGTCATTTGCTGGTGTTCATTGGCTTATAGAGAGATTCACATGGCCATCCTTCCTCTGTATGTATGTCTCATTCCCTCTTTCCCCTCTTTTAGGAGTGCATCAGGACATTGGAATAGTAACTACCCTGTTCCTGTATGACTGTGTTAACAGCTGTTTTCTTTCTCCCTTTCCATATTGCTCATGTCATACCTTGAGTGATTCCTCAAGTACTTACGCGGGTCCCTTTGATAGTGTATGTCAATGTGAGAATTGAATTTTACACTGAGGCATGTACCGGCGGCATCAGTCCTTGAGTAGGAGAAGTCTCATGCTGTTTCACATGAATCATTGAATCATTGACTTACAATAAGAGCACATTGGGAGTCTGCTAGAATTCCCCACTCCAATTCCGATAGAAAGCATGTGAACTAAGATATGTAACTCAATTACAAAGAGACTAAAGAACAAGTAGCTTGAAGGGCTTAAATCAGTGGAAAATAAGCCCAAATAACAAATGGTCTGTGCAAAACCCTGGGAGTTGTTGTAGAGTCATTTTAAATGTATTTCCATGAGAAAATTTAATTTCAGGGAAAAAAAGAATAAAATGAGCCAGCGTCACTCTGTCTGGATAAGACTGAGGCTGGACAGATTGTGATGCTTATTGCCCTAAGCTTTGCGGTGGATGTCGATGAAAAACATGACTGAGTTCACTCTCCGTGTAGAGGCTATCGGGAAGCTGACCACATACAGAGGCCACTTGTCCAAGAATTCCAGTGAGCAAGCACAGGGTCCTACCCAGGGGACTTTAGAGGATTCAAACCTCCACTGAGCTGTTGATTTTTCAATGGCACAAGATATCAGAGAGATGCTGTCCATTAAATAGAAATTACCTACTTTAAAAGCTATTCTATGACATCAAAGGATGCCAGAGCTAACCAAAAAGCTTAATTACCTAGTCCTTCTGTAGCAGAAATAAGACAGGCACATAACTTTAAAGAACAAGAATTTCTTTTCTTTCAGCTCTGAAGACTGAGTCCAAATCACTATCAGGCATGTCAGGTCTTTTCTGTTGGTAGCTCTGGGTGTCCTGTGGTTCCTTGGCATGTAGACCATCATCTCAAGGAATTTATCTCCCCCTGCTAGGTGTGTCTCTGTGTCTAATCAGCACTTGCTTATAACTCAAGTGTGATTATTATCTCATCAACACAACAAAAAAGAATCCTATTTTCAAGTAGAATCCTAGCTACTGGTATTAGGGATAGAATTCCAAGATTTTTTAGGAAAGGGACCACAATTTAATACACTAGTATTCCTAAGGTGCATGTCAGAGCAGAGCAGACAAATCTGCATATTTGTATTTCAGGTAGTGGTATTGATTGAAAGCCCGATAGTGTCAGGTCCTGGAGAAAGCCTATCTCACAACTGCATAACACACACAGAATTAGGCTTTGAGATGGTGGAGTCAGAGGTTGGAAGTAGCAGACCAAGCAAGATTCTCAAACTAGAAGTTACTGACTGGCCATTGATTGATCAAACATCAAAGTAAATCTCATGTAATTCCATATAGTGTTCTTGTTGTGTGACGAGTTGACTATGACACAACCCAATCTTGTCAACAATGGCCCTATCCTGAGCCCATTGTCACTATGTCAGTCCTTCTCATCAAGGGTCTTTATCTTCTGCTCTCACCCTCTATTTCTCCAAGCATGATATTCTTCTCCAAGGACTGGTCCCTCCTGACAACAAGCCCAAAGTATGTGAGAATACACTTCAAAATCCTTGCCTCCAAAGAGTAACCTGGTTTTACCTTCTCCAGGACAGACCTGAAGAGATTTGTTCTCTTGGCAATCCAGTTCCGTATCCTTTCCAGCACCAAAACTCAAAGGCATTGATTCATCTTCTGTAATCCTTATGCATTGTCCAGCTCTCAGATGCACAGCAAGCAATTAAGAAGACCATGGCCTGGATCAGGCTCACTTTAGACTCTCATTACTCTTTAAGAGCACTCTGGAGGCGTCCCTGGCATCGGATTTCCCCAATGCAACACCTCATTTGATTTCCTGACTGCTAGTGTCAAGGGTGACAAACAGGCTCATTCTGGAGAGGGTGAAGCCAGGCAGCTCCTGGAACTCCATCTGACACATGCTTTGGGCATGTTGCAAGGACAGATCAGTTCTTGGAGAGGGACATCATGCTTGGAAAGACAGAGGGACAAAGCAAGAGAGGAAGGCCCTTGATGAGATGGACTGACTCAGTGACTGGGGCACTCAGGGTGTGTTAGAGACAATAAGGTTGGCACAGGATAGAGCAGGGTTCAGAGATGTTGTACATATGATTGCTATGAGACACAAGCAACTCAATGGCACATAACAACAACCATGTCAAGGGTGGTGACTCTGGATCCAAGCAGGGTGAAATTATTAACAAACCTCAGTCTTTTCTCTATCATGATAGTGCCTTTGGCCTGGAGATGAGGATTTTTGTCTTCTTGATGCTGAGGCACATACAACCTGTATTGAAGGCTGAAGTGCACATATATGTGGAAGATGAGTCCCCAGGATGAAAGTCGCTCACATGCACAGTGACTGTGATGATGGCATAGGACTGCCAACGTTGTACATGGAGTTATCATGACTCAGAACTAATTAAATGGCAAAGAACAACAATATATATCCCCAGTGAGATGGGCTGATGCAGTGGCTGTGACAATGGACTCAAACGTGTCTTGGGAATGACAAGGATGACACAAGACAGGACAGATAGAGTTCAGATCTATTGTTTACAGGGTCGCTATCAATCATACTTTACTCGGTGGCACCTAACAACAATGACAAAGCACAAATAGAACTAGTCTAAAAAAATAAGAACAGTCATCAGCAACAACCAAACAAATCCAGTAATAATTACAGCCTTGTGTGGACTCACTAGACTAGAACCAAAACTCTCTTTTGTATATTATTAGACTTGGACTAAAACAAAGATGCCAAGACCTTCCTATAACTAGGCTGTGTAGTAGTGTGACCTGACTAGGATGGCATGGACTGATGAGCATTCAAAGGTTCACTATATTTTACCCCACAGACTGTCCAACTCGGAGAAACATCGTCAGTCACAGCAGCTGAATAGACACAGAAATCTGAACTGCATTCATTGTAAAGGAGTATTCTGTCTCTTATGTTAACAGAATTACCCTTCTAGAGATCTGTGCAATGGAGACTTCAGTCTCTGTGTTTTAGTGCTTTCCCCCCCAGTACGTGTGTGCACTTGTGCGTGTGTGTGTTTTCATGTACTGGATAGGATTGTCTTGTGTCCATATTGGGGGGTGTGTGTGGATGAAATTGTATACTATCAGGATCAACAAACAAAGTTACAAAGAAGCTGCAATCAGTACATGAAGAAAAAAAAAGGATAACTAGTAAAACATGTTTGGGGACCCAATGAGGAAAAGGGTGTGAGCAGAGTGGTGAAGGTGGGGAAGGGAGAAACCACAGGGTTGCACAATTTGGTGGGTAGAGGGAGGAAGTAAAGAAAATGAGAAAGATCTGGCAGGGACCTGAAAAGTCAGGGTAGTGATGGGCATGATTAAATGGTAATTAATTTTATAAATGATAAAATGACACGCAAATTCGTGAAGCATTCCATATTTTTATGAGATGGATCAGCTCAGTGACTGGGGTAATGGGGGTAGGTGTGTTGGAGACAGTGATATTGGCACAGGATAGAGCAGGGTTTAGGTGTGTTGTACATAAGGTCGCTGTAAGTCGCAGGTGACTGCACAGCACATAACAACAATGAATGGAAATGATTGTATAAAACACTGTGTGAATGAAGAATAGTGTGAACACAATATATTCAAATTTTGGAAGCGAATAAATATATTTTTTTTAAATAAAAGACCTGAAGCAACATATTTCATTGGAAATATGTGGTGCAAAAGAGTTCTTTGAAGTGTAAAAGGCAAATATGCCACTTTTAAGATTAAAGTACTCCTGACCAAAGCCATGATCTTTTCAGTCCTCTCACATGCATGACAAAAGCTTGGGGGAAAAAAGAAAAATGGAAGACCGGATGCTTTAAAAATATCCTATTGGTGAAGATTATTGAACATACCCAACTGCTAAAAGAGTAAGTAAATAAGTCTTAGGAGAAATATTATCAGAATACTCATTAGCAGCAAAGGTGGTGAGATTATAGTGTTCTTCCTTTCAACACATACTAAGGAAACAGCAGTTGCTATAAAAAGACATGTTCAGTACAGGGTCGGTGAAAAGGAGAAAAAAACAACAACCCTTAGTGCAATATGCTGACATAATAGCTGCAACAATGAACTCAGACACACTAACCATCATGAAAGTGGCACAGAAGTAGGTAACATTTCATTTTGTTGTGCATAAGATTGAGATGAGTTGGTGCTCACTGAAAGGCAATTTTACAAACGTCCATCAGTAGCAGTTTATCTCTTGTTCCTCAGCCTCCGTGGATATTTATTTGAATTTTCTAGCCATCTCCTCCAAAATTTAAGTTTTCAGGAAGCCACATTCTTTAAGAAGCCAGAAGAATTATGGTTGTTTTATGACAAAAAAATGTCACAGAATAGGGGAGTCATTTTTCACTTCATTAGAGAAAACAAGAAAAGGATGACTACTCATTACTTCTTAGTGAGCTCTTCCTGGGTTACATGACCATCTTTTTCTAAAGTGGTAGTTGGTCAGCAAATCATTGGGCTGAGCTTCAACCCTATCAATCCTCCTTAGGGTCAGGCTTTGGCATACTATGAAAGGAGCCTGCAAAATAGGAACAAGGACCTCTTAGAATTGCCAGAGTGATAGGAGAGAACCAAAAGATTTTATACTACATTTGAGAGGTTGTTTTATAGAGATTGAGCATTGTAATTTTCTTCCATTGCAGAAGATCAAAGACTACAGCCTTCAATATAAGTTACACCTCAAGATCAACAAAGCAAAAAATTCCCACCACTGGGCCAATAGGCAAGATCATATCAGATGGAGAAAAAATTTGTCAATGATTTAATTTTACTTGAATGCACAACCAACACTCATAGTAACAGCAGTAACAATGAGATAACATCTCATTCCAGCAATAGCAAAGTTTAAGAGGACAGAAAATAATAAATACAGGAAAGGATGTAGAAAGATTAGAACTCTCATGCCCTGCTGATGGGACTGTCAAATGGTACAAGGACTGTGAAAAGCAGTTTGATGTTTCCTAAAAAAAAAGGTGAGTATCCAAATCCCCTATGGCCCAGGTACTTTACTACTAGAAATATGCTGTTGTTGTTAAGTGCCATCGAGTGGTAGGCGACTCATAGTGACCCTATAAATGAAAGTCCTTGATACTTGTGTGCATGACTTTCATCTTTTCTCCAGGTTCCAGAGGCAAGCTATTTACCGAAGTGAATGCCACTCCTACTTCCAAGCTTGTGCTTGGTGGTGCTCCCTGGTTAAAACTAGGAATATACTCCAAGGAAATGAAAGCCAAGGCATTCATAAAACACTGTTCAACGTGGGAGAGCCTGGAGAACATTTTGCTGAGCAAAATAACACTGCCGTAAAAGGAAAAATACTGTATAAGACCATCACTGAGAAAATAGAAGTTGGGGAAAGCAAAAATAGAATGTACAGTCAATAAACACTGTAAACTATAAGGATAACGGAGGATCAATCTGGCAAGAACTAATGAAAGAATAATATGGCTATTTCAGCTGACAAAGAGGAACAGGATAAAGTCAATGCATATAAGTTAAAAGGGGCGGTGATCAAGAGTAATTAATTATGTAAAACCCAATCTACATGAATGATTGTATAAATCACAATGAACATAAAGTACAATGTTTGTGGTTATACAAAAACCAATTGAATAGTAATTAAAAAAAGAAATAAAAAATTGCTGGACTCATTGCTTCTCACCAAATGGTGCACAACAACAACAAACATTAAGAAAACAAAAATCCCCCTACTGGATCAATTAAACACTATCTTGATATATGGAGGGAAAATGGAATCGTTAATTATTTCATCTTACTTGGATCACAATCAGCATCCTTGGTACTGTCACTCAGGAGATGAAGAGATATATTACATGTTGCTGTTATGTGCTATCGAGTCTCTTGTGACTCATAGCGACCCTATGTACAAGAGCTCTAAATGCCATTCTGTCCTGTGCCAACTTCACCGTCTCAAACACATTCATTCCCACCACTCCATTCACAGAATCGATCCATCTCATCGAAGGTCTTCCTCTCCTGCGTGGTCCCTCCACTCTTCCAAACATGATGCCGCTCTCTAAGGACCAGCTCCTCCTTGCAACATTCCCAAAGTATGTCAGATGAAGCTTCAGAATCCTTGACTCCAAGGAGCACTCTGGTCTCACCCTCTCCAGGAAATATGTTTGTTCTCCCAGCAGTCCGTGGTATATTCAACACTCTTCTCCAGCACCACAGCTCAAAGGCATCAATTCTCTTTCTATCATCCCTATTCACTGTCCAACTCTCCA
>NW_006399801.1:5512991-5521807 GCF_000299155.1 Elephantulus edwardii
CTATGCATCTGAAAGTTGGCCATAGAATAAAGAAGACTGAAGAAGAATCACGCTTTTGAATTTTTATGTTGGTGAAGAGTACTGAATATTTCATGGACTACCAAAAAAACAAACAAATCTGTCTTGAAGGAAAAGCAACCAGAGTGCTTCCAAAGAAGCAAGGATAATGAAATTTCATTTCACTTACTTTGGACATATTCTCAGGAAGACCCAATCCTTGAAGAGAGAAATCATACTGGGAAAGGTGAGGGTTAGAGAAAATGAAGAAGACCCTCATTAAGATGGATTGACACAGTGACTGCCAGAATGGACTTGGGCATGCTACAGGCATTGTAAAGGCGGTCCAGAATATAGTAAGGTTCAGAGGGTTGTTCAAAGGGTGGCTATGAGTCGTAGTCAATTCTGTAATACCTAACAACAGCAACATGACAAATTTGTATGTTATGATTAGGTTCCAAACCCTCTTAATCCTAGAAGCATTATTCTATCACTGTCTCTCCAGCCTAAAGTCTCACTTTCCCCCAAAGGCATGTAGAACAGACCTTCTCCTAGAAACCTAGAATGGATAAACTGCCACAAAGCTGTAAAGATTCCTATATCTTCTTAAAACCTGTTTTGGTAGGAAGTATGATAAATATTGTCTTTTTAAAAAATGTTGTGGTGGTTGTTAGGTGCTTTCAATTCAAGTAGAGTACATTGAGACCTTATGAACAGCAAATAATGAATCTGGTCCTATATTGGGCCATCTTTACCTTCAATGCAATTGCAGCCTATGTTCCTCTATTGTTCATGATGTTTTCAGAGGCCTGTTATTTCAGAAGTGAATAGTCAATCCTGCTTTTTAGTCTGTCTTAAACTAAGAGTTTGGCTAAAGCCTGTCTACCATGGTTGACCCTTTTGGTATTTGACACACTGGTGGCATAGCTTCCAGCATCACAGCAACCCATAACTTATCCCAGTACAGTAAACAGACAGACAAGTGCTGTGCTAATAACAACAAATTATAAACAAGCAAGTTTGATAAAAATCAGATCTGGATTACTATGATACTAAAAATGTTTATATTTGAAATATACTTATGTGATGATATAAGAAATTTTGTTGGTACCAGTTTTGCAATTGAGTGTCTTCACTAACTACATAAATAAATTATGGTTAATAATAAAAATGCCCAAAGTAATTGCCACAATATTAACTGATAATAGGATCTTATGGGACATGGACAGCTTTGCCTTCTAGAGGAACTTCCTTGATTCTTCCGGTTTGTTTTCAAAAGATTAATAAGGTATAGTAAAGCAAAACAAAATCAAAACATTGTTTTAGAATAATTAATCCACTTAACCTGAGATAAAAATTTATTATATCACCCCTTTTAAGGACTATCCATTCACAAATAGATATGATTCTTGCTCATTGGTCAAAACCTAACATCTTTAAGATCTTTGCAAGATTCTTAATTGCAGCTTTCTGTTAGCAGTACCCTAGTTTTGGTTGGGTGGTTTGTTTTGGTCTTTTGTGCTTCCAATCTGCTTTGCTGATCCCTTGTGTTGGACTGTATTAGGTTATAATTCTCTTTTCCTGAAGAAAACTTTCTTGCTCCTTCCCTGCAAATTCACATCATTAAGTTTCTTTCAGGTCTAATTTAAAAGAAGTTTCAAAGAGTGTCCTCTAATGTCCCCATTATAATTTATATTCATTCTTTATTTACTGTCTCTATCACTTACAGCTGAAAGAACAGAAGAAAAAAATTCAAGCCTCGAGCCACAATATTGAAAAATTCTATGGGCAAAATATTGAATGATGTAGAAAACATCAAAATAATATTAAAGTAAAATTGAGTGAAAGAAAAGGCTGTATAAAAAAGGGATGATACGTTCAATATCACAAAGAAAAAGAAATATAGGGAGAGAACTATAAGAGTTACAGACAATAAAGGTAAATAATACTCTGCATACACTCTGAAATTACCAGTAATAATAGACATTAATCTACAGATGAACTGATAAACAAGAATGTGTAGGCACATGAGACTACATGTACAGTCAGATAGGTCTGTGAAATAATATTTCTATGTACATGTTTGGATGCACATATACAATAGAGAAAACAGGGAACAAAACTATGAAAACTTCTTACCATAAATAAACATCTCGAGGGTATAATTTGATGAGTCTAGGAACTCTGGATTATAGGCACAAGTAACACCAAGGTCGACTAGCACATTATAATCTACAAGGACATTGATTCTTCTTCTGCTATCCTTATCCGTTGTCCAACTTTCAGTTGCACAGCAAGTGATTGAAAAGACCATGACCTGAATCAGGTGTACCTTGGTCTTAACACTGATATCATTGCTTCTCATACTTTGGAGAGTTCTCTGATAACAGATTTCCACAATGCAATGCCTCCTGATCTCATGACTGCTGTACCAAGGGGTTATTCATGGATCGAGGTTTGTTGTTTTTGTTGTTGTTATGTGCCATTGAGTTGCATGCTACTCATAGTGACCCTTTGTACAACAGCCTTGTACCCGTCTCTATCCTATGACAATCTTATAGTCTCTGACATACTTACCCCTATTACTCCAGTCACTGAATCAATCCATCTCATTGAGGATTTTCCTCCTCCATCCTCCCAAGCATGATATCCCTCTCCAAGGACTGGGTCCTCCTTGCAACATGTTCAAAGTATGCTGGATGAAGCCTCAGATTCCTTGCCTCCAAGAAGCAGCCTGGTTTCACCTGCTCTATGACGATCCTGTTTGTTCTCCTAGCAGTCCATGGAATATTCAATACTCTTTTCCAACACCACAGCTCAAAGGCATCAATTCCCCTTCTATTATCCCTAGTATTTTTCCAGCTCTCTGACACACAGCAAGGAATTGCAAAAACTAAGACCTGAATCAGGCACACCTTAGTCTCCAGACTGACATCTTTGCTCTTCAGTACTTTGGAGAGGTCTGACAGCAGACCTTCCCAATGCAATTGTTGTTGTTGTTGTTGTTGTTGATGTTATGTGCCGTCGAGTTGCTTGCGACTCATAGTGACACTATGCAATTAATGGTTTAATTTCCTGGCTACTGGGACAAAGAGTGTTGATTGTGGAGCCAAACAAACTAAAATTATTAACAATCTCAATCTCTTTGCCTTCTATCATGATGATGACAATTGGCCCAGTGGGGAGAACCTTTTTTTTCCTTGATGTTGAGCTTTAATCCATATTGAAGGCTACAGTCCTTGACCTTCTGCAGCAAGTGCTTCAGGTCCTCCTCAGGTTCAGCAAGTGGGGTTGTGTCATCTGCATAACACAGATTGTTGATGAGTATTCCTCCAATCTTGATGCCTCATTTCCCTTCATAGAGCCCAGCCTCCCAGATAATCTGTTTTCCATAGATTGAAAAGGTATGGAGAAAGGACACATCACTGGCATACACCCTTCCCAATTCTGAACCATAAATCCAGGTAAGATGATATAAATGTCAATCTTTCCTTTATCAATCATAATGTTGCTTTTTGGCCTAGTAGTGAAGATTTTTTGTCTTCTTGATGTTCATATGTAACCCATGTTTAAGGCTGTAGTCTTTGATCTTCTGCAGCAAGCATTTCAAGTCCTCCTCACTTTCAATAAGCAAGGTTGTGTCATCTGCATAATTCAGATTTCTGATGAGTCATCCTCTGATCCTCACACCACATTCTTCTTCATAGAGTCCAGCTTCAGACTGAATAGGTATGGAGAAAGGATACAGCTCTGATGCACACCTTTCTTGATTTAACCATGCACAGTTCTTTTGCTTTGTTCAGACAACAGCTTCTTGGTCTATGTCTAAGTTTCATATAAGCATTATTAAGTGTTCTGAGATTCCCAGGGTTCTCAATGTTAGTTATAGTTTGTTATTATCCATATAGTTAATGCCTTTGCATAGTCAATAAAGCACAAATAGACATTTCATTTATTTGCTATGCATCTGAGAGCTGGACAATGAATTAAGAAAAAAAGGAAAAGAATCTATGCCTTTGAGTCATGGTTTTAGAGAAGAATACTGAATATCTTCACTTTGAAAAGAGCAAACAGGCATATCGTAGGAAAACTGTAGCCAGAGTGCTCCTTGGAGGCAAAGGTGGCAAAGCTGACCTCACATCCTTTGGGCATGTTGTTTGAAGGGGTTATATTTTGGGAGGAGACATTATGCTTGGAAAATTGGAGGGTAAGCAAACGAGAGGAAGACCCTCACCAAGATAAATTGACACAGTGAAGGCAGCAATGGGCTCTAGTGTGTCAGAGATGATGAGGATGACACAGAATCAAGCAGGATTCAGGTCTGTTGTTCAATGGATTGTTATGAGTCATTCTCCACTCGATGGCTTCTAACAACAATCTACAAAAGCAATGCCTACTTTCTATTTCAGTTAGCAGTGAATAGGGACTGCAAGTGATTAATGTGAATGTAATGATTTCTCACAATTTAGAACAAAAAAGAGTGAAGAAAATAAAAACCCCTATTCATCCAAAGAACTGACAGATTATGTGAACCTCAGTCTCTGTTACCCTGAGACGAGAAGGATCTGATGGTTCCTGGCTACATGCTGATCGCTTCTAAATTACCCTGAGACCACAAGGTGTTGGTAGCACTTAGCTACATGCTGACTGCTTTAAAAGGGATAACAACAGAAAGTTCCTTATGGAGTGGGGTAAAAATGTGAGGAAACACCTCAAAATCATAGAAAAGACAAGGCTTACAGCTGCAAACTCAAGACTTCTTCATGAACTTTCAAGCCTTTGGCTCAATTTTCAGCCAACCAATAACAGACAGGTCCATAAAGTTATCAATTAAACTACACAGGAACACACTCCTTTAAACAGTAAACCATGCAAGATCTAAAGGGCAGAATTTTCTCAGAGACAAACCTCATAACACGGAAAAGGATAGAAAGAACAACAAATAAAAGCAGGAAATGCAGAGAGGAATTGTGACGAGTGCTTTTCAAAATTGCCATCAGTGTCATGAAACAAAATGTGTATTGCTCAGTTGTTGCTGTGTACTTTTGAGTAGCAACTAGCTGACCCTTCAGGAGATTTTCAGAGACAGTTAGTCACATGGGAGGAGACTGCCCATCTTCCTACCTTGAAGCAGCTGGTGGACTCAAACCATGTATCTTTGGGATTCCAGTACAGCTTTTTACCACTAGACCACAAGAGCTCCCTGTTGGTGGGTAGAAAACCTATTTCCTCTGCAAACTTTCATTCAGATCACAATAAAGAGCTTTTTAAAAGAAGAAGGAAAAAAGAATTGGTTGATGTTTAATTATTTTAAAAGAGATACTAAATGGTCAGGAATTGTTTGTTTGTATTAAAGGAAGAATTTCAAGCTGCAATGAAGGCGTTAACAAAACAAACAAACAAAAGAGTCTCCAGGGATGGATGGAATACAAGTTGGACTATTTTAACAAATGAATGCAACCCTGATAGTTCTCACTCATCTATGCGAGAAAGATGGAAGACAACTACTTGAACATCTAACTGAAAAGAATGAGTGTTTGTGCCAGTTCCAAAGAGAGGTGATCCAACAAAATAAGAAAATTAGCAAACAATAGTAACATCATTTGCAAGTAAAATTTTGTTGCAAACAATTAAAAAAGAAGTCTTATAGTACAACAACAGAAAACTATCACAATTCAAGCCAGATCCAAGAAGGGGTGGAAAGAATCATTGCTGAGAGATATTGGTTAAAAACAGACTAATAGAAATGTGATTGTTGTTGTTGTTGATTGCTGTTGAGTCGAGCACAACTCATACGACTCCATGAACAAAAGGCCTGAAGCCTTTCCACAACATCGTCATTTATCAAAGTTCACAGAGTCTCCAGAGGCATGTTGTTTAGGAAGTAAATGCCACTCCTGCTTCTAAATCTGTCTTAAACTTAAACTTGAAACTATGAACAGTTTTTCTCAGTCTTACCCCCATTGTGTATACTGCACTGAAACAGATGAGGGAGTGAATAATTTAAAAGCGATGTATGATAGGGTATTATGGTTATCACAAAAGTCCACAATTAAGGTTGCATAGTGGAATGCACTTGGGGCGGTGGGAGGGGTGCGGGGGGAGGGGCGAGGGGGTGGATTGTGTCCCAGGGAGGGAGTCTTTCTTTTACTTTTGAAAGAGAAGAGCGAACTAGGGGGCAGGAGGAGAGGGCTGGGTGGGTAGAGAAGTGCAGCAATGAATGAATGGAAATCCAAATTCTCTGTAAATGTTCATTAAAATTATTAAACAACAATAGCAAAAAATCACAAAAAAACTATGAACAGACATTTGATTGTGTGGGCCAAAAAAAATTTTACATTTCT
Organism: Elephantulus edwardii; assembly: GCF_000299155.1. Taxonomy (NCBI): domain Eukaryota; kingdom Metazoa; phylum Chordata; class Mammalia; order Macroscelidea; family Macroscelididae; genus Elephantulus; species Elephantulus edwardii. The sequence goes on from NW_006399801.1 coordinate 5,519,333, forward strand.
AAGAATGATAAGACTTAATTCTGTTCATATGGAACCTGAAAATAGTTCAAGAGGCAGGTACTTAAACAAAACAAAGGGATTCTACATGGTTTAAACTAAAGGAAGATGTATGTCAGGGTTGCAAGCTTTCACAGTATGTATTCAATCAGTATACTGAACAAATGACCTAAGAAACTGGATGATGGGAGGAAACATCCAGATTAAAGAAAAATTCATTAACAACCTGTGATATTAAGAAGATACAACCTTTTTGTTTAAAGTGAAAAAGATTTGAAGCACTTATCAATATAAATGTTTATAACTTTCAGTATAGATTATATCTCAACATAAAACAAAATCCTTATAACTGAAACAATGAATATAGTATTTGATAAGCAGAGAAAGATGGAAGTTGTGAAAAAATTTATTTTATTTACATCTACAACAAGTACATAGATGCAGCCATCACAAAACCAGACTCTCATCTTTCTCTGGACAATGACTAGAGATGAGAGAAGGAAAACTGATGCCTTTGATCTCTGGTGTTGGAGAAGAGTATTGAATGTACCATGGACTGCTAAGAGAAAGAATAGGTTCATCCTGGAGAGGGTGAAACCAGGCTGTTCCTTGGAAGCAAGGATTCTGAAGCTTCGTCTGACATCAAAGAACAATTGATTGTCTATGAATTATGGTGTTGACTAAAAATATGAAATATGTCACAGTCTGTCTAAAGTATTAATCTGTCTTAGAAGTGTAGCCAGAATACTCCTTAGAAGCCAGGTTGGCATGACTTCATCTCACCTACTTTGGGCATGTTATGCCAAAATGGACATTGGTCCTGTCCTTGGAGGAGGATATCATGGATGGTAAAGAGGGTCAGCATAAAAGAAGATAACCATCGAAGAGATGAATGGACACAGTGGCTACAATTGGCTTAAACATAGCAAGACTTGGCAGCGTTTCATTCTGTTGGACATAGAGGGTTCCTCTGCGTTGGAATTGGTTTGATGGCACCTTGATAGCAACAAGAGAAGCAACAATATCTGTCAAATTAACTTATAAAATAAAATAGAAATTTATTTATGTTTAATTGGAAATTAACATAAGGACTTGGCAAAAAATAAAGCCTCAGGAATTGATGGAATACCAATTGATGGATTTCAACAAACAGATGCTATCTTGGATATGCCCACCAGGTTGTGCCAAGAAATCTGGAGGACAATTGCATGGCAAACTGACTGGAAGAGATCCATATTTATTCCCATTCAAAAAAAAGGTGACCCAATACAGTATAAAAATTATCAAACAATATCACTAATATCACAGACTAGCAAAATCCTGTTGAAGATTATCCAAAAACAACTGGAACAGTACATTGACAGAGAACTACCAGAAATACAGGCTGGGTTTAGAAAAGGTTGTAGCACTAGAGACATTATCATGAATATCAGATGGGTCTTGGTAGTAAGCAGAAAGCACCAGGAGACTGTCTACCAGTGTTTCATTGACTATGTAAAGGCATTTGACTGTGTGGATCACAACAAATTGTGGCTAACCTTGAGGAAAATGGGAATCCCAGAACACTTACTGTGCATATGCAAAATCTATACTTGGACCAGGAAGCAGTCTTCAGAACAGAGCAAGAAAACATTGTGTGGTTCAAAATCAGGAAAAGAATGTGTCAGGGATGCATCCTGTCCCTATACCTTTTTACCTTGTGTAAAGAACAGATCATTCAGAAAGCAGGGCTTTATGAGGAGGAATGTGACATCAAGATTGGAGGAAGACTCATCATATGCAGATGACATAACTTTGCTTGCTGAAACTGAAGAAGATTTAAAGCACTTGTTGCAGAAGGTCAAGGACTGTAGTACTCAATATAGGTTGAAGCTCAACATCAAGAAGACAAAGATTCTCAGCATAATATCCTCCAGGGTCACCATTTTGACTAATATTGCATGAGTTCTTGTTTTTCAGTGCAGCATAGTATTCCATTGTGTGAATTTACCACAGTTTCTCTAACCATTCGTTTGTTGATGGACACTTAGGTTGTTTCCAACTCCTTGCTATTATGAACAAAGCCACAATAAACATGGGTGTGCATATATCTGCTTGGATGGAGGCTATGAGCTCTTTAGGGTATATTCTTAGTAGTGGAATTTTTGGGTCAAATGGTATCTCTATTTGCAACTTTTTGAGAAAGCGCCATACCCCCTTCCACAGTGGTTGCACCGTTTTACACTTCCACCAACAATGAATAAGGGTTCCAGTTTCTCCACAGTCTCACCATCCTTTGTTGCTTGCTATTCTGTCAAATTTTGCTATTCTTTCTGGGGTGAGATGATATCGCATAGTTGTTTTGATTTGCATCTCTCTTAGATCTAGGAATTTTGAACATTTCTTCATGTGCTTGTTGGCCACCTGAATGTCTTCTTTGGTGAAGTGTCTATTCATATCCTGTGCCCATTTTTCAATTGGATTATTTACCTTTATCTT
>NW_006399801.1:5524197-5524792 GCF_000299155.1 Elephantulus edwardii
TTCACACTAGATCTTTCCCATTTCCTTATCCTAACCCTCTCTCCACCCTTCACCTATGTATCTTCCTCCCATCCTCACCCCTTTGCTCCCACCCTCCCCCCTTAGGCCCTCATACACATTTTACTAGTTACCTATTTCTGCACTAATGGTCTTATACTGTATTTGTCCTTATGGGACTGAGTTAGTTCACTTAATATAATGCTGTCTAGCCCCTCCCAAGTTAGGGAGTGATTTACAAAATCATTGCTCCTGCATGCACATAATATTCCATCTTGTGAATGTACCTTAATTCTGCAATCCATTTGATTGTGGTTGAACATTTGGGATGTTCTCATGTTCTTGTGATGGTGAATTACGCTATTGTGAACATTGATGTACAAGTCTCTGTTTGTGCCTCAGTTGTCATTTTCCTCAGGGTCTATTCAAAGCAGACTTTCCAATGGCAATGCGCCTTTTAATTTCCTGGCTACTGGTGCCGAGAGTGTTGACTGTGGCGCTAAGCAAACTAAAGCTGTGAACAATCTCAATCTCTTCACCATCCATCCTGATGCTACCAATTGGCCCAGTGGTGAGAATTTTTGTCTTCTTGATATTG
>NW_006399801.1:5525987-5531392 GCF_000299155.1 Elephantulus edwardii
TGCAATTTTCAGAGTCTCTTCTGACATCCATTTTGGTCTTCTCTTCCTCTTCTGTCTTTTCAATGACCGTTTGCACTCTTCCTGGATGGTACCCTTGATATCCTCCCACAACTCATCTGGTCTTCACTCACTAGTGTTCAAGGGCTCAAACCCCTTCCTGAGATGGTTCTGAATAATTTTTATTTTCTTCTTAAGATTGAGAGGATGAGGCAATTGTCTGAAGTTTTAGAAGAGGTGTAGGCTCAGACATCACAAAGCCAGAATGCAAAGCTTGGACTCACCACCTATCCGATACTGATACTACCTTGACAAAGTAAGATGTTGGCCTTGACCACCTCTTGCCACACTTGAAAATGAAGATACAACAGTAGTCACTTGATAGAAGGGAGTTCTGCTGCTGAAGTCCATAGGAGGCATCATTTGTTATCCTAAAAGTGGTACTTCTCTGGTGATTCAGATCTACCAGTAACTCTGAGGGAGAAAGACAGACAACCTTCTTTTATGCCATTTACATACTTCTGAATACCTGCTGGAAGGTCAGGTCTGAGTCAATTTCAACTTGATAGCTATGAGTTTGAGTTGTTCACATGATAAGCTGGCTGGGGAGATGGAATGAGATATTCCTAGGAAAGTTTTGAGTACATAGTGAATAGAGAGAAACCAAGATGCTGATCATGTAAGAGGAAGAGAAATGCACAGTGAATGGGATGTAGGATAACTATAGAAATTACCATCACATCAATGATAATTACATTTATGTGGTTTTCATTTTTAATTCATAATTCTTTCATATATTTAGCAGAAATGTTCAGCATTCCTTTTTTAATAAAAAAGTTATGTTTTCTTTACTTGAAACCACATGGAGAAGTTCCTTGCACTTGTATACATAATCAAATATATAAAAATACATTTAATATTACCATCATTATACTTTTCATCTTTATCACTACTATATGGACCAGCTATACCTAAATACACTTCTAAAAAATTTAAACACAGAAATAACTTCAATATTAGGTATCAATACTAGGAGAAAATCACCATATCCGTTTTCCTCTTACTCTGATTTGTTTTCTTCAAAGAACTTGTCACTATGTGAAATTACACAGTTTTTGCTTTAATTATGTTTTGTCTCAGATCTGTCAAGAAATCTGGAGGAAAACCAGTTGGACAACTGACTGGAAAAGATCTATATTTTTTCCCATTCCAAAGAAAGGTGATCCAACAGAATGTGGAAATTATAAAACAATATCATTAATATCACATGCAAGCAAGATTCTGCTGAAGATTATCCAAAAATGACTGAAACAGCACATCAACAGAGAACTTCCAAAAGTGGAGGCTGGATTTAGAAGTAGTTGTACTACTAGGGATATTGTAGCTAATGTTAGATGGTTCTTGGCTGAAAGCAGGGAGTATCAGAGGAATGTCTATCTGTGTTTCATTAATTATTCAAAGGTGTTTGACTGTCTGAATCACAACAAACTGTGGCTGACTCTGAGAAGAATAGGAATCCAAGAACACTTGATCATGCCAATGCAAAACTTATACTTGGACCAGAAAGCAGTTGTCAGAACAGAGAAACGAAGCACAGCATGGTTCAAAATTGGGAAGGGTGTATGCCAGGGAGGTGTCCTATCTCTGTACCTTCTCAACCTATTTGCAGAACATATTATCCAAGAGGCTGAGCAGTATGAGAAGTATAGAATCAGGATTGGAGGAAGATTCATCAACAATCTGCGATATGCAGATGACTCAACCCTACTTGCCGAAGCACTTGCTGCAGAAAGTCAAGGACTGCAGTCTTCAATATGAATTGAAGCTCAATATCAAGAAAACAAAGATTCTCACCACTGGGCAATTGGCAGCATCAGGATAGATGGTGAAGTGATTGAGACTGTTCACAGCTTTAGTTTGCTTGGCTCCACAGTCAACACTCTTGGCACCAGCAATCAGTAAATTAAAAAACATACTGTGATGGGAAAGTCTGCTGTTAGGGACCTCTTCAAAGTACTAAAGAACAATATATCACTCTGGAGACTAAGGTGCACCTGATACAGGCCATGGTCTTTGCAATCATTTGCTATGTGTCAGAGAACTGGACAATGACTAGGGAGGATAGAAGGAGAATTGATACCTTTGAGCTGCACTACTGGAGAAAAGCATTGTATATACCATGGACTGCTAAGAAAATGAACAGGTTCATCCCAGAGAGCAGTCTGCTCTTTGGAGGCAAGGACTCCGAAGCTTCATCTGACATATGTTGGACATGTTGCAAGGAGGGACCAGTCCTTGGAGAAGGACGTCATGCTTGGGAGAGTGGAGGGACAGCACGGGAGAGGAAGACCCTCTATGAGGTGGATTGATTCAATGACTAGGGTAATCTAGGTAGGTGTGTCAGAGACAGTGAGATTGGCACAGGATAGAGCAGGGTTTAAGTTGTTGTATATATGGCCTCTACGAGTCGCAGGCAAATCGACAGCACATAACAACAACATCAGCTATTAAAGTGTACAACTTTACCACGTTCGTCAGTGAATAGCCAGCACCCTAGCACGACTCCATAAACATTTCTGTGATAAATACTAAATAAACAAATTAAATAATGCATGTTCAATTTTCAAAAGATTATGTACAAACCCATTCCAAGATAAGAAAAAAAGATAGGGAGTCATAAACTTGCTCTTTTAAACTATTATAACCTGGATACATCAGCTTGACGTTTTGGAAGTGGATGAATTTAAAGAGGATCCTAGTCCTTTGGCAGGATTTTGAATTTTAAGAACAGAAATTCCAGCTAAGTGTAGATAAAAAAATCCAATGCTAGTTTTAGGAAAAACTGAGCCTTCACCACAGTCAACTCAGGCTCTCGAAGAAAAATCCTGTTATAAAATATGTTTATATATTAAATGAGAACTCATATCGGATGAACATATGTTAAAGATTTTCTTTCATTCATTAATGAGGAAACCACTAAGATATTAAACTAATTCTGAGAATTCAAATTGCACCCACCATACCAATTTAAACCATAACAATTGTTGCTGAGTTGATTCTAACTCATGACAACACCATGTGTGTCAGAGTAGAACCATGTTCTGTAGGATTTTCAGTCGTTAATTTTTCAGAATAAGATTACAAGATCTTTTTTACAAGGCTCATTTGAGAAGACTCCAACCTCTAACCATCTGGTTAATAGTCAAGCAAAATAATAATTTGCACAACCCAGGGACTACATCCACATGTTGTTGTTGTTGTTGTTAAGTGCCGTTGAGTTGCAGGCAACTCATAGCGACCCTATGAAGAAGAGTCCTCGATGCTTGGGTGCCTTTCATCCTCTCTCCAGGTTCATAGGGTTTCCGGAGGCAAGCTATTATGGAAGTGGACGCCACTCCTCCTTCCAAGCTTGTTTTAATCCGGGAGCTCCACCCCACTCTCTGTCCGTATTGGGTAAGCAACCATTAAGGCATTTGCCACATCATTGTCACAGTGTTCAGCCTTATAGCAACCACAAGTTACTGCTGTACGGCAACTTGTACACCAGGGCTATATGACCTAGAGGAATGTCTGAACAAAAACAATGAAAGACAGGCCTGAGGGCCGTGACATCCACATGTAGGCAAACAAATATTCTTTTTAAAAACCTACAAATAAAAGCAATATTGCCACAGCAAAAATCAGCCCCAATTCCCTAAGAAAACATTTCTATAGACAACAGACAATTAGATTATATTTCATTTTCTACAACTTAAAATTCTGTAGAATAATTCAAAGATAATGCAATATACTCCTAATAGAATGGTCATTCATCTTGATTGCTCATTTCAAAGTCTTTTATAATTTTTCAGTCTAAGCTGTATGTATATTGATGTTGACTGGTTTGGAAATAAGCTTCATTCTTTGATGTTTCTGATTACCTAGCTTAATGAAGAGTTTGACTTGCCTTATTTTCATTTTAAACAAGAAATCAGTGGATCAATAGGCCAATATAGGTTTGATATGTACAAGAAGATTCAAACATACTTTCCTTGTGATCTGAAACAGTTTACTTCGATTGCTAGCAAGACTCATACAAGGAAATGTATAGAAAGAGACTTACCTAAATAATCTGCTTTCCTGAAACATAAATTTTCAAAGCAATATTTACACAAAATACAACTTTATTTTCCAAGCAAATTATCTAGTCTTTCTCCCAACTTTGCTCAATTTCAGATTGTACCTTTGTCAACTCTGGAAGCACTTCAGTTGGCCCTGCATATCTAAAACTCCCCTAATACAGTATAAAAAAATATTCCTTGAATGTCCGTTCAATATTAGCAGCTGTATATCTACCAAAGACAAATGACTGAGGTCAGAGCACTGATGTTCTAAGACCTGCAGCTTGATATATGGAATAGACTGGAAAAGTATCCAGATATTCCACGAAGGAAGAAAGCACATGAGGGCTATATTAGGGACTAGAGCCCAGGGCTTAGACTCAGTTCACAGCTAGGAAAACAGGACCCCAGAAAGTGATGGGGGAGGACAAAGTACAAAAACCATCCCTGTGTCTGTTTTTCAGCCTGACTTATGATTCAGGGAGCAAAGCAGTTCTTTGTTTCCAAGGGGAAAGGCAAAGAGGAAAGGTACTTGGCAAGTGCTCACCTAAATTTGTTTAGTTACAATACATTTGCTTCCCTGGACCACTGGGCTTCTAGAGGACAGGCAGCATGTGTTGCCTGCCAACTCTGGATCCATCCAACAGGCTTTGCCCATCAAAGAATTAGCCTCTTGTAATAAAATCAGCCCTTTAAAACACTCAGGTGATTTAAGACAGGGATGACTACCCAAATTAATTTGCTATCAAATAAAGAATGAGAAGCCAAGATAAACAAGAGAGAACAGCCAGCTGGTAGGGTTTAAACGACAACAACAACAAAAAAAAAATGCAAGCCTTTCATTTTCCTTTACTTGTATTTTCAATTGAATTAGAAGAGCTCAGATTTTCAAAGCTGACTCATGCTAAATTTGCAATGGTTTGGATATCAACCATGCCTGTGCTCCTGTGCTTCTCTGATGTTCGTAACGATGACTCCTATCAGGGTGTCATGTTGGTATTGTCTGAGTCTGAGCCATCCACCTCACCATGCTCAGTGCACTGAAGGAGTTCCTCAGGCTTCTTTAGGAAAGATTCTCAAGGTACATCTTACCAGCTGCCTGCTATCAACCTAGTTTGCACCCTTGAGCACTGGGAAGTAAATGGCATTCTCAGGGTCACATTGACCTTCTAGAAGGCCACATAATTTGAGGGGTTTGTTGTTGTTGTTGTTGTTGTTATGTGCCGTCGAGTTGCTTGCGACTCATAGTGACACAACAGCCTTAAACTCTGCTCTGTCCTGTGTCAGTCGCACTGTCTCTGATACAGC
>NW_006399801.1:5536658-5552015 GCF_000299155.1 Elephantulus edwardii
TAATTTTCTTCCTCCCTCCCACCCCATACCTCCCCCAATCCACTTTGCTATGCACCTTTTACTCTGGACTCTTGTCATATATATATAATGCTTAGTCATATATTCCTTTAAAATTGTTCTTTTTTTCATCTGTTACAATGCAGTGTTCATTATTTACCCTTTGTGGGTTTGTTGTTGGTTTTTTTTGTTTCCCCGAGGCCCATGTCAGTCTTATTTTATAACAGTGCCATTATGCAGTATTTGTCCTTCTGTGACTGAGATATTTCACTCAGTAGATTGTCCTCCAGGGTTATTCCTGATGTGTAATATTTTATAATTTCCTTATTTTTCAGTGCTGTGTAGTATTTCATGTGTGAATATACCATATATTTTCTGTCTATTCATTTGTTGGTGGGCACTTGGGTTGCTTCCATCCCTTTGCTATTGTGACTAACACAGCAATAAACATGGGTGTTCACATATCTGTGTGGGTGGAAGCTCTGGCTTCTTTAAGATATATTCCTAGTAGTGGAATTTCTGGGTCAAATGATATTTCTATTTCCAACTTTTTGCGAAAGTGTCAGACTGCCTTCCATAGTGGTTGTACCATTTTACACTCCCACCAGCACTGAATAAGGGTTCTAGTCTCTTCACAACCTTGCCAGCATTTGTTGTTTGCTGTTCTATTGAACTTTGCTGTTGTTACTGGGGTGAGATGTTAACTCATAGTTGTTTTTATTTACATTATCTCTGAGAACTAGGGATTTTGAACATTTCTTCATGTATTTATTTGCTATTTGAAAGTCTTATTTGGTGAAGTGTCTATTTATCAGGAAATAATAAATTAGATAAATGGAAACTCCTAAGAATCAAATCTCTTTGTACATCAGAAAACATCCCCAATGGGCTAAAAAGAAAACCCACAGACTGGGGAAAAATTTTGGTAGAAACCTATCTGATTAGGGACTCAAGCCTAAAAGGTATAGAATACTCAAGAAACTAAAAAAGGAAAGGGTAAACAACTGAATCGCAAAATGGGCTGCGCTTTGTCCAACACAAAGTTTGTTCTTTTGGCAATCCATGAGGTATTCATTACTCTTCTCCAACATCAGAGCTCAAAGGCATCATGTCTTCTTCTGTCATCCTTACTCGTTGTCCAGCTCTCAGATGCATAGCAAGTGACTGAAAAGAACGTGTCCTGAATCAGATGCACCATAGTCCTCAAATTTTTATCCTTACTCCTCAGTAATTTGGAGAGGCCCCTGACGTAAGGTTGCAGAGGAAGGACAGAACCCAGTTCAGGCCAAGAAAAACAGTTTATTGAGAAGAAACTGCTGGGCTGACTCTAAAAGTAGAGACCGGCAGCTACTTAGAGTGGAGTTTCATATTGTCTTACAAGGAAATGGAGGAGTTAGGGTGTTCACAGCTGCTTGGTACAAGATAAGAAAGCAGGTCAGGGATTGTAGATAGTTACTCCTAGGAGAGGAAGGAGGAAGACTTTTGCAGCCCTAACAAAAATAAGCAGAGTTGCAGCTGCTTTTCCTTTCTACCACCCACACTCTGCCTTTCTCTTTAAAAAAAATCGTTCTTTCTTCTTCCATTTTTTCTTTATTATGATATTGTCCAGTGGTGATAATTTTTGTTTTCTTAATGTTGAGATATATTCCATACTGACATATTGTTGTTGTTGATTACCATCGAGTCAAGCACGATTCATCGCTACCCTATAAACATAAGGCCTGAAAGCTTTTTGTAACTATGGTAGTGGATGCCATTCCTGCTTCCCACATCCTGCCATATTTCACCTAAAAAAATACTCAGAAATAGTTATCCTAAAGAAAAAAACAAGACAACACTACCACCTCAATAAATCTAGAAACAGCTCTAGATTCGAACTCATAGTGACCATATGGGTATCACAAGAGAACTGTGCTCCATAGGATTTTCAGTGGTGTTCTCAGGGAATAAGTAACCAGATCTTTTCTTCCAAGATTCCTCCAGGTAGTCTTGAACCTCCAATATTTTGGTCAGTAGCCAAAGCCCTAACTTATTTTACCACTCACAAACTCTAGATTTAGTTTGATGTTGTTGTATGTCATTGAGTCAAAGCAAACTCAGAACTGAAACCCCACCCGCCAATGAGTTTTCAGAGGCAGTATATCACATGGAAGGAGATTGCTCATCCTTCTTCAAAGCAAGTGATGGATTTGAACTGTTTACCTTTGGAATTGGAGTGCAGCTTCTTACCCCTAGGCCACCACAGCTCCCTACGTGCTTGCAGGTTTTGTGTTAGGTGCTGTCGAGTACGATTCATAGTGACCCTATGAACAAAAGATTTGAACCCTGTTCTAACCCCATCCTCACTCTTCCTGACACTCAAGACCCCATTGCAGCAGTCACCATGTTAATCCATCTGCTTAAGGGTCTTTTCTGGTTTGCTGACCATCCACCCTTCCCAGCATCATGTTCTTCTCCAAGGAATAGCCCTCCTAGCAACATGTCCTAAATATGTGAGGTATACTCATTATTCTTGCCTCCAAAGAGCACTCTGGCTGCACCTCCTTCAAGACTTTCTGTTTGTTCTCAGGTGTAGGTTAGTGCCTAAAATAATTTTATTTCCCAGTTAACCACACATCGTAGAAGGATAATGGCCTTACAAAAATGATAACTGTCCTTAGTGTTCACTGTGTAGTAGGCACCTTGTATATGTTTTTCAGTCTTTGAGGTAGGTCCAAGTGGACCATCCATGTCGCAAGTTAGAAAACTGAAGGTCAGGAGGAGCTTCATTAACTTCACTATGACCAACAGAAGGAAAAAAAAAGGACCTGACATCAAACACCTAGAATATGAGTCAAAAGTCAATATCTCACATTATAAGCTGCTTTTTTTACATACTTGTGCTAGAAAATTTTTAATGTACAAGGTGTTTCTGCTTCCCACAACTATGAGGATCTGTAGACTTTAAGTGGAGGAGGTCTCTCTTGAATGCTGGGATTGAGAAGAGAATCAGGAGCCGCTACCTGAACTGAAATGCTCACCTCTTCATATTTATGTCCTTCCTTTTATTTCAAGAAGGCAATATACCCTTGAAGAATGATCAATGTGTATGTACCAGGTGGAGACAGCCCCATCCATCACAGCAGCAGCCATGTATATCAAAGATGTAGACTTGCAGATAAATGGCAATAAATAATAAAAAATTAAAAAAGAAAAAAGCAATGCAAAGTTTAGTGATTCTAATTGTTATGAATTATATAAGTACCCCCCAAAATATGTCAAGTTGGCTAGATACTTTTCCTGTGTGATTGCCCATCATTTAGTGATCATATGTACTTATTCTCTACTTTATGTGCTATAAATCCTAATCTCTGTATGTTAGTGAGACAAGATTAGTGTAGGGTGTATCTTGTGTCACAGTTTTACAAGAGGATATGGCTCAAACTGCACTCTTACTCAAGTCCTATTCCTACTTGTGTCACACTCTCGAGTCATACCTTTTTATATTACAAGAGATAAAAGGAGAGAGAAGCAAGCAGAGAGGTAGTGATTTTAGTCCTACCAAGAAAGAAGAGCCAAGAGTAGAGCAAATCTTTTGTACCCAGAGTCCTCGTGTGGAAAATCTTGTAGTCTCAGGGAAAGATAAATGTCAGAACGTGTGGATATCTCCAAGGACTCAGGAAGCAGAATCTAAATCATTCTTTCATGACCTCCTTCCAGAGCGAACAGAGAAGAAAGCCCTCTCTAAAAACGCACTCTGGATTCAGCTTTTTACCCCTCTAAACCAGAAGAAAATAACGTCTGTCTTGTTAGAGACATTCACTGTGGTATTTCTGTTATAGCAATATTGAATATCTAAGATAGTAATCATGATTATGCTTCTTAGTATTTATGCATCATTAAAAAACATTTTGTAAGTTTCAAATGCACAAACTTTTTAAACATTTTCTCTTCTCACTTTATTACTTTCCCGAAGTCAGGAAGCAGAATTAGTGTAAATGACATTTCCATCCATCAATCCTTCCTTCCCAAACAAGAAGACAGAATCCTTCCTTCCCAAACAAGAAGACAGAAGAGGCTTAGTGAGCTGCTTGAAGAGCTGGGCACTCTCTCACTCCTGCTGCCTCTATTCTTACATAACTTTCCTCTAAACAGGAATTTAGCCTCAATGTATCCTCTACAGCACCTATTCCTCAGGCACATATCCAACACTAGTCTCACTTTAGCAGTGCCTCCTCCCTAGTCTTCTCTTGGTAAGTTGTCCTTCCAACCATCCTCCTGTCATTGCAGGGACACTGCAGGGTCTTGAGGTTGGGGCCTCAAAACGCCCAGAAACCTAGGATCAGAGGGAAGATGTAATGTACTGAAGGAAGACAGTGAAGTTAGGGTTGATGTAGAAGAGGAAGAAGGGAAGAGAAATATGCATGTTGGACAGACCTCTGAAATGAACCCTCTGGCTTGTAGTTGCAGGAGGCTCAGGCTTTATAAATTTACAGATGCACAAATATTGGGTATTCATGAGTCCTCTGATGTATTTTCCTCTTCAAGGAGAAGAATGTCTTCAGTATGAGAGTCCTTGGTGATGAGCAGTTTTGCAGCCCTAGGGAGAATTGAGTATTGAAGCCTACACATACAAGATCTCACGGGAAAACAAAACAATAACAACAAATCCTGTGGGCATCCAGTCAATACCAGTTTATGGAAGTCTTATGTGCTACAGAGTAAAGTAGCTCCATTACGTTTTCTTGCCAGTTAACTTAACAGAAGCCAATGTCCAGGCTTCTCTGTACTGCGGTGTCAAACCTCCCACACAGGTTAATAGATGAAAGCAAATCAGCTGAGCTTCTCAGAGATTGACTTGCCTTGTATAGTCCAATGAAGCTTTCCAAATACAGATGAAAAGGAGTCACATCACTTACTTTTTTTTTTAACTCTGCCTATTCATCTTTCAAGAATGGAATTATCTGGAAATCTGCTAGCTCTCCCTGAAGGCTTTTACCCTACAGCTTGTCCAGTAACCTTTAGAGTTTCTCTGATCCTAAAGGGCCTGGATGGAACTGACCTCCTTGCACCCACCGTGAGTTCACCACCTGGACTGGGGCCCATGAGACTCTCTTCTGTAGCTGCTGGCTCAGATCACTGCAGGTCACTGTGTTTCTTGAAGAGTGACACTCACCCAAACTAAGATCAGTCAATGAGGCACCACCATTTTACTCTGAGAATCTCAACATTTAGTTCTCAGTTCACTGGGATGATGGAGTTCCACCTCTTCCACATCCCTTTCTCCTACTGCCTAACAATGTCAGGAAGGCTTCCAGTTGTCACCACGTGAACTTGGCCTCATGATGCCTCCAGATGTGTCAGAGTAGAATTGTGTTCCAATGAGCTTGGCACAGTTGTATGTTTTGGGGATCAATTTCAGGCCTTTCTTCTGCTGCATCTTTGGGTGGATGCGAACTTCCAACCTTTTGATTAACAGTCCAGTGTGTTAACATTGTACCACCTGGAACTCCACCTGGGAGACTAACCCTCTGAACTTGAACAACATGATCAGATTGTTTTCTGCACAAAGTCAAGCGCCCTCCTGCTCCCACACAGGAAGGAGGCATTAGCTACTCTTGAAAATGTTCACATTTTCAAGGTTGCTTTCCTCTCTTAAGAAAATATAAGGTGACACACAGCATCTGTCTTCCTGGAACAGAGAAATGAGGAGAGGAGGAAGACAGAAAAAAAAATTTACTATTCCCTGGAGCATCTTGTCACACTTACACTCTGAAAGTTGCTATCATTTTCCTCATCTCCCTTCTCCCTGAACACTTGTCCTTATATGGAGCTTGTAGGGCTCTGGCCATAGTCACTTTGTTCCATGTACCATCCTGACATCTCTGCTACTTGTTCTTTGATGCTTAAATTCATTAAATAGGAATTGCAGTGTTTCTTTGAAGTTGTGACATGATGCTTAAAGCTTTCCATCAGGCTGGTGGAAGCAACATATAAATAAATTGTAAATAAAATAAGTAAACAGGCTTCAGACCTAATTCTCATACTCACTCCAAAATTTTCTCTCAAACCAGGCCCTGTCACAACTGAGGCTTACTATGGCCCATGGGTAAAATTTCACCAGTTGCTTGTTTTTATAGAAGCCATGAGACTCCAGAAATGAAGTTGTGTTGGAATATAGCTGTAATCAGCCATGTATTATCTATGCCTTTTTTCATGCTACAACAGTAGAATTGAGAGGTTGCATGACCTTCTACGTCTAACACATTTACTACCTGCCCCTTTATAGAAGACATTTGCTGACCCTTAGACCTGAGGGTCAGCGAAGGGGAAGATCCTAAACAGACAGAATTAACACAAGGAGTACAATGATAGATTTAAGTAGAGAAGAGATTAGGGGGATGTACATGGCGGGGCAGGGTTTCATTCTGTTATCTGTAGGCTCTCCATGAGTCAGAACTGTCTCCTTAGTGCCTAAAACAATGATGGTAACAAGAAGTCTCAATAAAAGGAGCCCTAGCAGTGCTCGGAAGCCAAAGAGACTCCATTCTATGTAGCAGTCACTGCAGTGAAGTAACCAAACCCTGATGGGGAAAATTTCGGCCCCAAACCCTAAAGCCTTGTCTTTGACTCATTTCCCAAAGTAGTAATTGCTATTGTTTATATGTTTTGCACTTGTACCTTTGGTAAACCCAAGATGTAGATGTTTTGTACTGTGACTACGTCACTGTACCCTTAGTAATATGTCAACAGCAGGATATTGTAGCCTGGGCTCACGTAGCCCAGCATCTGGAGGATAGTAAGGATATAAAAGCACTTAGCTGAAGCTCAGAGACTGGGGAGTCCTGCAGTGTTGCTGGGACACACACACACACACACACACACACACACACCCCGTCCCTGCTGCACAGTGAATAAATGACCTCACTTATAATCCAGTCATGTGTGTCTCTTAATCTGTTGGGCACAACAGTGAAACTGTTAAGCATTCCCTGATTATATTTTATTTTTTTCAAACTGACTCCATGGTTCAGAGATAAAATGGCCTCTTGAAAATAGGTTCTGGTAAAGATTATCATCAAAAGTCTTACTTGACTAGTAAAAGATGTAAGGGAGCGGTGAGGGTGGTCAAGGAAGAAATCACAGGGTTGCACAATTGGATGGCTGGAGGGAGGGGCTAAAGGAAATGGGAAATATCTTGTGAGGACCTGAAGAGACAGGGTAATTAATGGTGACATAGTTCAATAGTGATTAATTTTATAAAATACAATGTATGGGAATGAAAGTGTGAAACAAAAAGTATACAAATTTTGTGTGAAAACCAATATAAAATAAAAATTTAAAAGAAAATAAATTCTACTGAACAGTTCTATTCCTGTGGCCTAGGGGTAAGAAGTTTCATTGAGAGCCCAGAGCCAGACAGTTTGAATCCTCCAGCTGAAACACAGCAGAAAGTTGGGCAGTCTCCTCCTGTGTGAATGACTGTCTCTGAAAATATGCTGGAGGGCCAGCTATGCGTCAGTTCTGACTGGATGACAAACAACAACTGCAATGTTACAGAGCTGCCAAGAATAAAAAAACTAACTTGATGGCATAAAAATAATAATGTCTGGACAATGTGGAGTTTAGTCCCTGGTTCCAGTGCTTTCTAATAGGGAGATAGTGAAGTAGTTACTTAACCTTTCTGAATCAATCTGAATTTGAATCAATTATCACATCTGTAAACTGGGAATAGTAACAGAAACCCCTGGGAATGTATGAGACTGAATAATGAATGGAACACTCTGCAGAATTTCGCACCTGGAGATGCTCTGTATACTGCTTTCTAGAGTACAGGTACTGTAGTGATGAGGATGCTGAGGGAAAAAGAGTTCTCAGTTCTCCCAGAGAGCAAAGATGTAAACAGGTTTCCTCTGTCCAGCTCATACCTGTCCACATATCTGAAATGTATAAACAATGAAACAAAGCCTTTGAGTTTGTGTATGTTAATGTTTCCAGTATTTAAATGAATGCCCTACATTGCATATTCTAGAATATATAAACACATATTGTTGTTATTGATTGCCGTCGAACTGAGCACGACTCATAGAGACCCTATGAATAAAAGGCCTGAAGCCTTTCTATAACTATCAACATTTATCAAAATTCATAGAGTTTCTGGAAGCATGTTGTTTAAGACTTGGATGCTATTCCTACTTCCAAATATATATATATAAACTTTGTTCATTACATCTAGGAACTCTGGTAGTCTAGTGGCAAGAAGCTGTGCTGCAATCACAAAGGCATAAGGCTTGAGGCCACCAGCTGCTCTGCTGGAGAAGAATGGGCAATCTCTTCTCTTGCAATTACCTGCCTTGAAAACCTGCCAGACGGTCAGCTTTGTGCTCTTCTGATTCGAAAGTACACACCAATAATAAAACATCACATCTAAGATATTTGATAGTTGCTGTGATGTCTGTACTTTTTAAAAAATTACATACTTTCGTTGAGTTACATACAATCATTATATACATTGACTTTCATGTAGGAATCCTAGAACACTTGATTGTGCTTATATAAAACCTGTACTTAGACCAGGAGGCAGTCACCAGAACAGAGCAAGGACACTGCATAGCTCAAAATCAGGAAAGGTGTTCACCAAGGATGCATTCTATCTCCATATCTTTTCAATCTATATGTGGAACACATCATCCAAGAGGCTGGGCTCTATGAGGAGGAATGTACCATCAGGAATGAAGAAAGACTTTTCAACAAGTGTTATGCAGATGACACAACCTTGCTTGCAGAAATTGAAGAGAACCTTACATATTTGCTACAGAAGGTCAAGGACTGCAGCCATCAATATGGTTTGAAGCTCAACATCAAGAAAACAAAGATTCTCACCATTAGGCAATTAGCAGCATCATGATAGATGGTGAAGGGATTGAGATTGTTAACAGCTTTAGTTTGCTTGGCTCCACAATCAACACTCTTGGTACCAGCAGCCAAGAAATCTAAAGATGAATTGATTTGGGAAAAATCAGCTGTCAAGGACCTCTTCAGAGTATTGAAGAGCAATGATGTTAATCTAGAGACTAAGGTTTGTCTGATCCAAGACATTGTCTTCATAATTACTTGCTATGCATCAGAGAACTGGACAATGACTAAGAATAATAGAAGAAAAGTTGATGCCTTTAGAGTTATGGTGCTAGAGAAGAATATCTAATATACCATAGACTGCTAAGAGAACACACAGGTTCATCCTGGAGAGGGAAAAACTAGACTGCTCCTTGGGAACAAGGATTTTGAGACTCTGTCTGGCATACTTTGGTCATGTTGCAAGGAGGGACCAGTCCTTGGAGGAGAGGGACATCAAGCTTGGAAGGGTGGAGGAACAAGAGACAAGACCCTGGATTAGATGGATTGACTCAGAGACTGGGGTTATGGGGGTCGGTGTGTCAGAGAAGATGAAATTGGCTCAGGATTAAACAGTGTTCAGAGCTGTTATACATAGCTGGAGTCAACTTAACAGTTCATAACAACAGAACAAGAACATATTATGCTTTGTACAATATTACTTTTATATTGTATTTCATTGGTATATGTTGTGTGAGTTTTCCCCCTTTACAATCTTCTTACTAATAACTCTACTTGTGATAGTGTGTAAGCCAGCTATTTAATGCCTCATGCCTTAATATTCCCATTTTAGAGAAGTCAAATTCTGATTTTTCCATCCCTGTAAAGCCAGTACTTTGGGGGAAGAGGAATGTCCCATTTGCTGAAGACTCTTCTGTTGCATCTGTTTGCATCCACAAGCAAAGCCCAGTCCAGAACAAGCCATCAGTTTCAAGTAGCCAACAGTAGCTCAAAGCATAAATCTCCATCTTCTCATTTGGTTGGGTTCTGTCTAACTCATCCCCAGCCATTTGTGGCTAGCTCCAAATGGGTATCATCCACAAACCCAGGAGTCGACACTTCTCCCTGGATTCCACACATGTTGGTCCCTTTATAGAGTCTTAGCCCCCACATGGGACCAAGTCAGTAAAACAGGGGTCTTCATGACTTCTTGCTTCTCAAGCCAGCAACCTTTATCCCTACATCTGCACATGCTAGGTGAACAATGCTGAAGGAACATATTCAAGTTCACCCTGTCTCCTTATTGTCATTGTTATGTACCTTAGAGTCAGAACCAAACTATAACTGACCCTCCAGTGAGTTTTCAGAGCCAATTAATCACACAGAAGATATTGTCCATCCTTATCCCATGGAGCAGCTGGTGGCCTTGAACCGCATGCCTTCAGGATTGCAGCACAGCCTCTTGCTATTAAGCCACCAGAGCACCCTACTTCCACTCCAGTGGATCAAAGTGATCACTAAGAGTAAACATACTCACCAGCTCTGACGAACACCAACTTTACCCTGCCTCTGAAGCCAAGCAGCTGAAACAATGCCTTTAACTTGACAAAACGGTGTATTTCTGAGAGTCCACGTTGACTGTCGATAATATACCAACCACAATGTTCCATTAGGTTGAACCACAAGGCGGATTTTCCAGGGAAATGCAGATTATGTCTAACAATTTAAGATTGCTATAAATGGACAGAGTATGAGTATGAAAATTAATTTTTAAAAACCGTTGTACAAAATATGCTTTTCAGGAACACTTAAAAATGAACTTTTATTTCAGCTAAATTCTCACTAAGTTCTCATTCTGTTTGTTGTTTGCTTCCTTTGTTAGTGAAAGGTAACTGATGGCTCTAATCCACCAGCATCTCTAAGGAAGATGGATGATCTCCTGCTATGTGATTTACAGTCTATGAAAACCTTTTGGGTGTTCAGCTCTGAGTCAATTTCAATTTTATAGCAATAAGGAAAATTTATTTTGTAATGCTTAAAAAGCTGCGCTGAAATCTCAGCTTGCATCATTGACTCTCACATGTAAACATGCTGCATGCCAAAAGGACAGCTTCCCCTTGCTTCCTTGCACGGAGATAATTACTTCTATCAGCACTAGAATGATCAAGAGCACAGAGAATCCGTTTCCTCAGGTTCAATCCAGGCTCTGCTATATGTCACTTGGCTACCTTGGGAAAGCTATTGAACTTCTCTGGGTCTTAGTCTCTTCATTTATGAAAATTAAGTATTATAATAACAATATTTACTTTATGTGGTTATGATGTGTATTTAATATGCTCATGTAAAGGGCTCAACAAAATCTCTATTCTCAGGAAGTAATTGGTTCATTGAGAACTTTCTCCCCATTGCCCTTGAGTCGAGTCTGACTCATAGACTCTATGCTTTAAAGAGGAGAGCTTCATAGAGTTTTCTTGACTGTAACATTTTTGGAGGCGAAGAAATCCTGCTTGCTTGCCTTCTCCGTGTGGCTTTCCTCCACAGTGTAGCTGGGTGAGTTTGAACTGCCAGTCTTGATGACAGCATTGTTAACAGATCAACTCTGACTCTGCAATCCCCTGAGCTACAGGGTGGAACTGCTCTCTATATTTTCCGTATTTGTAGTATTTATGGAAATAGATGAATGGGTCTTTCATCCACAGCACTTCTGGGTGTATTAAAACCGTCAACGTCTAACTTAGCAGTCTATCACAAACCATTGGGCCACCTAGGGTTAGTCTCAGAGAGGACAGATTATATTACACATTGTTTCTGTACAGAACCGTCAGGAATACTTAAATATCAAGAACTGTCAGGAATAGTTAAATGGTTCCATTTAAGAGAAACCGGGGGAAATTCTGTGTGCCTTGAAGAAAAAGAATTAATGACTTCTAGAGTTACTCTAATTAATACTACATATTATGTGCACAGAGCCCTGATGGTGTGGTGGTAAAGCATTGAGCTGCTGACCAAAGGTTGGCAGTTCAAACTTAACCAGCTCCTCTTAGAAAGAAAGACGAGGCTTTCTGCTTTCCTAAATATTTATAGCACCGGAATCTCTCTGCATGGTTCTCCTCTCTCCTACAGGGATGTTGTGAGTCAGAAGCAACTCAATGGCAGTGGGGGGTATGACATGGCCAGCCTCACCTCCTCATCTGCTTTCTTGCTTAAGGAAAAGAACTTCTTTCAACATGACATTGATGTTCTCTGTCAAAAAAAACATTTAAAAATCTCCCTGCTTCACTTAGCAAAGAAAGAAAATAGCTCTCTGCAAATAGTTCCAGCCCTAAATGATGAATCCACCAATATCCAAGCACAGAGGCAATGTTTAGCATCTTGGACTGACAAGAAAGTGCTTTCACAAGGAAGCAATTACACCCATTACGGTAGTGGGGAATAGTTAAACTTTGAATATACCATCATTTACTGGCTCTTGGAAATCATGCCTTATAGATTTTGTTCTGATCTTCTTGCTCAATGTCTTTTAGAGCTCCCTTGCTAATTTTCACTCCTCAGAAATAATTCTGCCAAGATATACAGTTGTCAGTGAAGTGTGTTTCATCAGCCTTTAGTTCAGCTTATTTTTCAATTCATAATTGTCAATTGCTTTCTATTCTCCATCAACTTTCCAGGGCCTCTTCATTATGGTGTAGGTAATGTACTGCACTAATCTTGATATGTGATATACATTTACTTTCTAAAGGTTGATCCACTAGGTGGATTTTCCTGGGAAATGTAGATTATGTCCAACAGTTTAAATTTGCTATAAATGAACACATGATCAGTATTACAATTAAATTTCAAAAACCTTTGTACAGAATATGGTTTTCAAGAACACTTAAAAAATAATTCTCTTTCATTTCAGCTAAATTCTCATTTAGTTGTTGTTTGTTGTTTATTCGGAATTGACCCTTAGCTGACCCTCCAGTGGGTTTTCAGAGGCAGTAAATCTCATGGGAGGAGACTGCCATCCTTCTACCACAGAGCATCTGGTGGGTTCAAACTGCTAGCTTTTGGAATTGCAGCTCAGCTTTTTACCACTAGCTCACCAGAGCTCCCTCTCACTAAGTGCCAGGTATGTATTATTAGGTATGATGTCTATATGATCCATAACTGTCATGGATTGGATCGTGTACTCCCCCAATATGCATCAACTTGCCTAGGTCATGATTTCCAGTATTATGTGATTATCCCCCACCTTGTGAATGAATGTAATTATCATCCACTTTGTGATTGTGATTGTTGTTGTGTACCATCAAGTTGGAACCTCCACCAGGTTTACAGAAGCCGTTTAATCACACAGGAGCAGATTGTCCATCATTGATGGACTTTCCCTCTTTCACTGACTCTCTACTTTTCCAAACATGATGTCCCTTTCCAAGGAGTAGCCTGTCCCAGCAACATGCTTAAAGTATGAAAAATGAAGCTTCACCATCTTTGCCTCGAGGGAGCACACTGGCTTTACTTTTTCAAAGACGTATCTGTTTGTTGTTTTTGCAGTCCATGGAATAGTCAGTACATTTATAAGTGTGAATATTGAATGTAAACCAGATTTCAATTCTAAATCACTTCTTATTAATGGGTTTTATATAATTCAAATTGTGTCAAATAATTATGCAAAGGAAAACTCCTTGAACGTTGATAAGGAGGAAAAGAAAAGCTCTACTAGAAAACAGAACCTATGACTGGCTAAATTGTGGTATCCAGAAAAGCTAAGCTTAAATTCTTACCTCTGGTAGTTGTGAATATGATCTTAATCAGAAGTTATGCTTCTCTTGATATAATCAAGTTCAAATGAGGTCAGTAAAGCAGACTCGAAAGCAATATAACTGGTCTTTATAAAGAGAGAGAAAGAGGTACAGAAGGAAGGTAGCCACGTGAAGGCATGTAGAGATTAGAGTAAGGCTGCAAGTCAAAGAATGCCTGAGGGTACTAGAATCTGGAAAAAACACAAAAGGCTTTTTCACTTTGATGTTACTTATACTCTGATTTCAAACTCTCTAAAAAATTCTGAAGAAAAAACTTTATTGTTTCAAGATACTCATTTAGGGGTAACTTATGACAATTTTAGGCAACTAACACACAATGGTATCTGTGATCTTGAGCAAAAATTTAACTCTTCGATCTCTGAATCAAATTGTAAAGTGAGAGATTTACATGGGATTCATGTTTTCACTGTCTGTCAAGATCTCCAACTTTAAGACTCTTTTTAGTTGTAGACAAAATCAGGTAAAGAAGATAAAGAAGTAGTGAGTGAAGTTAAATGATAAACAGAATGCCAATCACAGTGCTGAGTAAGCAGTGGAGGCTTCTGGCATAACAGTGTTAGAGACATGAGGGTCTGTAGCTGAGCGTGCCACGTTGGAGCTGAGTAATTCTCTGAATATTAGTTTTGCAAATGTAAGACAGTGACAGTATAAACTCCAGCTAACTTCTTTCCTTGATACCATGTTACCATGGATACCAGCATGTGACCATGACGACGCTAAAGACTTTTAAATGGAGCTTCTTGATCTAGACTGAGACAGACTAGGAAGAAAAGGGTGGAAATCTACACCCAAGAATTAATCAATGAAACATTATGGAGCACAATAGTCCAATCTATAGCCATCATGGGAAAGTTATAGGCACAAGAAATGCTTCTTTCCTTTGTGCACCAAGAACAGGTTAACTTAAGGATTTAATAAGAAAGTGCATGCAGTTCATTTAACACAGTAACGAGGGAATGATACCAAACTATGTTATGCAGATGACAACTTTTCTTGCTGAAACTGAGGAAGACCTGAAACATTTCAGAAGGTCAAGGACTGTAGTCTTCAGTATAGATTAGAGCTCAACATCAAGAAAACAAAGATTTTTATCATTGGGCCAATTGGCAGCACCATTATAATTTGTCCTCAAAATGTCTTCCTTGTTCTTTAAAGATGTCCTGTGCAACATATTTTTCAATGTAGTATTCCAGGGGATTTCTTGACTGCTTGTTAATTCTTGTGGACTCAAATAAAATAAAATAAAATAAAATCTTCAAGTACTCAATCATCTCAATTTAATATGGTAAGATTACCTTAGCATTGTAAAAGTCTTTATTCCATTTTAAGAATCATATTTGGAGTTATATGACTTCCAGAGTTACTCTAAAAAACAAATTTTGCTTTAAAAGGAACTCTCATTGTGGTTTTGATTTGCATCTCTCTTATTGACAGTGATTTTGCACATTTCTTCATGTATCTGTTGGCTATTTGAAAAACTTCCTCTGTGAAAATTATTTCCATGTCTTTTTGCCAATTTTGTAATTATAATATTAACAGGACAACAAGTAATAAATGATGGAGAAGATGTGGAGAGATAGGAATTCTTACACACTCTTAGTGTATAAGATTGTAAAATGGTACAACCACTCTGGAAGGTAGTTTGGCATTTCCTCAGAAAGTTGGACAAAGAAATTCCATATGCTGAAGAGCAATGTGTCTCTCTGGAGACTAAAATGCGTCTGATACAGGCCATGGTCTT
>NW_006399801.1:5552280-5553568 GCF_000299155.1 Elephantulus edwardii
AACAACAACAACAACAACAATTTCTTCTGGTAAGTTGCCACCAGTGTGTATAGTATAAAGAGATCTTTTAATGGTTTTCCATAGTTATGGGAAGAATTCTTCAAGATCTTATTTGTCAAAAGCACTATATAGAGTGAGCAATGCTTAGTTTTTCTATTTATGTGATTGCGTCTGCTCTGTGGACCATTCTGAGGTTCCAGTGAAATAACATTAAGTTCTAGGCTGCAGGGGCATCTACAGTCCATCTTCCTACCAGGCACAGTCTAACACTGTCACCCTTAACCTAACTTTCTCCTTAATATTGAACTAGAGCACTGAAGAAGCCAGAGCAAAGGGAAGAAATCAAGGAGTTAAGAAGCTGAACAGAACATTTCAAAGGGCAGATCAGGAAGATAAAGCAAAATATTATGATGAAATGTGCAAGAAGCTAGAGTCAGAAAATCAAAAGGACTGAACTCACTTGGCATTTCTTAAGCTGAATGAACTAAAAAAATAAATTTAAGCCACGAGTTGCAATACTTAAGGATGGTATGGGCAGAAGGTTGAATGACCCAGGAAGCAGTAAAAGAAGATGGAGGGAGTATACAGAGTCACTGTACCAAAAAGAATTGGTTAACACAGAAGAATTTCATGGAACAACATATAATCAAGAGGCAATGCTGATGAAGAAAGACTTTCAAGCTGCTCTGAAAGACTTGGGGAGGAGGGAAGCCCCAGGAATTGATGGAATACCAATTGACAAATTTCAACAAATAGATGTCACCCTGGACATGCTCACCAGGTTGTACCAAGAGATCTGGAGAACAACTACATGGCCAATTGACTGGAAGACATCTATATCCATTCCTGTTTTAAAAAAAAAAAGGTAACCTGACAGAGTATGGAAGTTCTTGAACAATATCACTAGTATCATTTTGCAAGCAAAATCCTGACAATTATCCAGAAACTACTGGAACAGTACATTGACAGAGAACTACCTGAAATATAAACTGGGTTTAGGTAGTGGCACTAATGACATTATCACCAATATCAGATGGATCTTGGCAGAAAGTTGAGTACCAAAGGAATGTTTATTTGTGTTTTATTGACTATACAAAGCCATTTGACGGTGTAGATCACAACAAATTGTGGCTAACCTTGAGGATAATGGGAATCCCAGAAAATGTGATTATGCTCATGTAAAATCTATACGCAGACCAGGAAGCAGTCCTCAGAACAGATCAAAGAAACATGACATTCTTTCAAAATCAGGAAAGGAGTGTGTCAGGGATGCACCTTGTCTCCATAC
>NW_006399801.1:5558203-5568350 GCF_000299155.1 Elephantulus edwardii
AACCAAGTTTCTTTTGGAGGCCAAGATTTTGAAGCTTTGTCTCATGTACTTTGGGGACATGGACAGGAATGACCTGTGCTTAGAGAAGGAATTATGCTCAGAAGGGGTGGAGGACACTGAGGGAGAGGAATACCCAAAATGAGACAGATTGATACAGTAGGGCAATGGGGATAGGTTTCAGAGTCAGTGAGACTGGCTCAGGACAGGGCTGGCTTCAGAGCTGTTTTACATAAGGTCACTAAGAGTCGCAGGTGACTCAATAGCACATAACAGCAAAATTCTTCTGATTTTGTCAGAAAGTTATTTTTTAAGACAAGGCATGATAGTTAACAGGTAACATTAAAAATACACACTTGCAATTTACATCTCATCCTCTTACAATATGTAATTATTGGTGGTTGTGAAAGGGACACTGCCAGAGCAATTGGGCCCTTAGGGCTTTCAAGTCTGAGCACACTGGTTAAATCCTTGACTGTTAATCAAACAGTTGGTAGTTAAAACCCATCAGTTGCTCCACAGGAGAAATTGATGACCACCTGCCTTTGTAAAGATTTAAAACTGCCTGATATTGAGTAGATTCTGACTTAGAATGACCAGCTATCAGGCAAATCTTAATGAGAAGAGATTGCCTAGTTTCCTTTCAAAGCACTGTTGGAGGGTTTAAATTGTCAGGAACACAAAGCCTTTGGTTAGAAGAACAGCATACCATGGACCACACCACCAGAGACCCTTCCATGAAGATTATGCACTGAAAACACGCGGGAGCCATTTTTACTCTCCTCTGGAGGGTTGCCATGAGTCAGAATTGACTCAACAATGGAATATAGATGTGCTGACATGCAGATTTGGATTTCTGGCCTCCAGAGCTGTCAAACATAATATTTTTGTTCTTGTAAGCCTCTCGGTTTGTGACATTTTGCCATGACAGTCATAGCAAATCAATACACTTCAAAATATATGCTCCGCTTGGAGGTCACTTTTTCATCTTGGGGTAAAACACCAAGTTGGAGTGCTTGGTAGATGTTGTAATAGATTAGTGCATTTTTAATTGAATGGTATCCAAAGAGACCAAAGTACTCTGCCACACAGTCAAGCATTTTCTGATCTGATCCTTCTTTTTGCTCTGAGGACCTGACTCTGCTGTTTCTGATCTTCTCATCCTTCTCTCAGGCACGTCTTTATCTATCCTTGAATGCCTACAGTGCTCAATGTCTCTATTGCATCATTTTGCACTTCAGTCTCATTTTTATGTATAAATTTGTGTGCTTTAACTGCTTTTCTGTTTAGACTATAGATTCCTGGAATGGAGTTCGTTTTGCCTTTGCTGACAGAGAAGTAAATAGAAATTAATTTAAATGATTAAATTATTTATTCATTCACTTTCTGTCCATCCATCCATCCATCCGTCCATCCAACTGTCTGCCCATCCATCTGTCCATCCATCCATCCATCCATCCATCCATCCATCCATCCATCCATCCATTCACTTACTCGTCCAATATCTATTCACTGTTCTCCTTATTTTGTTGATTCAAAGCAACTAATCTGAGATAAATAAAAGTTAAATGACTTATGATAACCAAACAGCATTTTATTGCCAAGGCTCTTTCTGTTTCCTAAAATTTAATTGTGATTTGTTTTCCCTCCTTGCAGCTCATATACCCAGGTCTTTTTAAAGAGAGTTCTGGTAGCTTACTGGTAAAAAATTTCATTGCCAATCTAAGAGAATATAGTTCAAATCCACCAGCTGCTCCAAGATGGACATTCTCCACCCATGGGACTTACTACCTCTGAAAACCCACTGGAGAGTCAACTTTGACTCGGTTCTGACTCTACGGTGCTGAATAACAACAACAACAGCAGCAGCAGCAGCTTTTAAAGATTCTGGTGGTACAACAGTCAGCTTTGCCAAAAGGTAGACTATGAGAACCCATCAGTTTTTCTGAGAAAGAAAGATACCCAGAGAGACCAAGGTACTCTGCCACACAGTCAAACATTTTCTGATCTGATCCTTCTTTTTGCTCTGAGGACCTGACTCTGCTGTTTCTGATCTCTCATCCTTCTCTCAGGCAGGTCTTTATCCATCCTTGAATGTCTACACTTCTATTAAGACTCTGATATCCAAATCACACCCATTGCTATTCTGTAGGCTCTGGCTCTCATTTACCCTGTTAGACAAAGTAGAACTACCCCATTACAGAATCTCCTAGGCTGTAACAACTAGGGGACAACCTCTTCTAAAACTTGTATCAGGAGATCTTCCAGTTCTTGATAACGCCTGGAATTCACAAATTGTAGGTAAGCCTTCACATTATTGTTCTTCCTGTTCTCTATGTCTGTTTCCTTTCTGGTACAGTGCACAGTGCTGCTATTACTAAAAGGCCATTGGAACCCACCAGCAGCTCCATGTGAGGAACGGTGGGAAGGCTCCTCCTGTGAAGGTCTGCATCCTCAGAAACCCAGCGAGGCTTGCTATGAGTCAGAATTGACGCAACAGAAATGAGTTTGGTTTTATTTGAGTTTTTAATAAGAATATATTAGATTAGGACGCATCCTATTTCAGTATGATTGAGAACTAGTATAAGTAATAACATCTTCAAAGACTATTTCCAAACAAGCTCACACTCAGAGGTGTCTGGTGGCAGGACATAATTGTGTGTCTTTTTAAGAGAATGTGAATCAGTACCTAACAGGCACAAGTCCAGATGTTTTCCATGCCTTGGCCTATAAGATTTTTTTTTTATTTTATGCTCCCAAAGAGGAATTTAGTGATGATCTGGTACAGTTCTGAGATTAGGTGGTTGTTGTATCTGGTACAGTTCTGAGATTAGGTGGTTGTTGTGTTCTTGGAGTTGGAGCTGACACATAGCTGATCCTCCAGCAGATTATCAGAGGCAGTAAATTACATGGGAGAAGACTGTTCATCTTTCTTCCATGGAGCAGCTGGTAGATTTGAATTGTGTGCCTTTGGGATTGCAGTACAGCTTCTTACCACAATGCCACCAGACCTCCCTATTTTAGTTTGTTGTTATAGCCATTGTGTAGTCTGTAACTCATAATGACACAACTACAGCCCTGAACCTTGCCTTATCCTGGACCCACCTCACCTGACCCTACCACCACAGTCACTGTGTCAATCCATCTCATCCATGGCCTTTCTCTCCTGTGCTTTCAAGAACAGTGTCCTTCTCCAAGAACTTGTCTGTCCTGGGAACATGCCTGAATTATATGAAACAGACCTTTAAAATCTTTACCTCCAAGGAGGTAACTAGTCTTACCTTCTTTAGTACAGATCTGTTTGTTCTGTTAGCTGTCCACAGTCTATGTACAATACTCTTCTCCAGCACTACAACTCAAAGGCATTGATTCTTTTTTATATCAACCTTACTTATTGTCCAGCTCTCAGATGCATAACAAGTAGTTAAGGAGACCACAACCTGGATCAGAGATACACTTTAGTATCTAGACTTACACTGTTGTTCTTTAGCACACTGGAAAGATCTTTGACAGCACGTTTTCCCATTACAACTCATCTTTGGATTTCCTGACTATTGATGTCAAGAGTGTTGCTCTACACAAGATGAAATCTTTAACAATCTAAATATTTCTCTCCATCCACCATGATGCTGCCAGTGGGCCCAGTGGTGAGATACAATCTATATTGGAGGCTGCAGTCTTTGACTTTCTGCAGCCAACACTTCAAGTCTTCCTTGGTTTCAGTGAGCAAGATTGTGTCAATGTTATAATGCAGATTGTTGATGAGTCTTCCTCCGATCCTGATGCAACATTCTTCTTCACAAATTACAGCTTCTTAAATAATCTGCTGCACATATAGATTGAAAAAAATATGGAGAAGGATACATGCCTGATAGTTCTCCATCTTGATTTTGAACCATACCAGTGGATAGGGCAAAATGATTGCAAACTAATCTACTTTTAAAAACGCTTTGGAGGTACAGTATGGGAAAGTGTTTCATTCTGTTGCATCTTCACTTGGTGTGAGTCAAAAATGGTAGCAACAACAAGAATTGTAACTTTTGGCCCCCAACCGGGTGGCTCCTATCCTGGCCCTGCCTCAGTTCTCAGCATGGATCATCCATAGGAAATGAAGAGACATTTCTCTTCCCCTTCCAGATCTGTCCACTCCACTCTCACAGGTTGTAATTAGAGCTTTCCAAAAATAAGCACTTAAATACTTGAAAGATTGTCTTAAGGGAAAGCAAGAAATGTAAAGCATTTCCATTTTAATTAAGAAGAATGACTTCATTTAAAAAAATGAATAAACTGTGAAACTGATAACTATCAACTCAAAAAAGAACAAATTGGTAATTTTCTTATTGTTAAATAAGTCCTATACTCTCTTTAAATTTTCAAATTTTAATCTATCCTTACTTATTTAATTGAAGAATAGCTACCAGATTTGGAGAAGGAAGCTGCATGCTTCTGCTTGGAAAGATGGGCGCACTTTCCTTAACTGTGGCATAAGCAATTAAAGTTTTGACTTGAGTGTCTCAAATGGAGATTTCACTGTTTTCCACTTGCTCATCCTGCCAAAAATAAGGAGGTTCATTAGCCTCATACTGTTTGGGAGCTCTGCTTATCACCGAGCAGACGGGAGCGGGCTCCTTCCATGGACTGTGAATGAATGATGGCTTTTCTAAGGTGAGCTTGGATCCAGGAATTGTTGCGAGTCCAAATCATCGGATTTCTCTCTTCCTTCATTTGGCCTCCATGATTCAGTTACCCTCACTCAGTATGAAAGATGCTTAATGAAATAAGACAAAAAAGTCTCTAAACAATAATGCTCAAATGGCTAGAAATACGACAGTAAAATGTTGCCAAACAATCAATACCATATTTACATTTATTTTACTGCAGTGTGGCATTAGGGACATTAAGACTTGTTCTTGAAGCAGGGGTAAGAGCCAGAAGGGAAGTAGTTGTGGCATGCCCCAATGCCTCTCACATTTGTTGTGCTGAAAGACACTAGAATGGGAAATTGGAAGAATCTGTTCTCAAAAACAAGGTATTAGAATTTTGTAAATAAACTTGTATTAAAAAAAACAAAACCACACACACAAAACAAACAAACAAACAACAACAATAATACGGTAACACATAGAGTTACCAGATACCATACTGTTTGAATGCTGTGTTAACATTTTCATTCCCTTCCTACCTATGGTGATAATTAATAATACTGTGTGTGAGCATAGAGAGCATTGATGGCCTGGTGGTAAGAAGCTACACTGTCAACTGAAAGGCACGTGGCCTGAACCCACCAGTTGCTCTGCAGGAGAAAGATAGGCAATATCCTCTCATGAGATTTAAGCCGCTGAAATCCCACTGGAGGGTCAGCAAACAGCAGCAACAACAATCTGAGCATAATATCCAGACACCACCAAGCTCTCAGTGGAGGCTTGTGTGCCACCATGATGCTTAATAGATTTCAGCAGGGAATTTAAAACTAAGACAGACTAAGGGAAAAGCTCTAGAGATAGATCTTCACTGACCAGCCAGTGAAAATCCCATAGATTTCAAAAGTTAAGTTTCCAAGTGTTTATGGGAAGGAGACAGACCAACCATGTAACATTTTGTTCTGATGTGAGTGAGGCCAACGTAAGTTGTGGATTGTTTTGACTCAAGAACTCACACAGTATTTTCAAACAACACTTGAGCCTGATCAAGCTTTAAAAATGTTTAAAACAAAATATATTCTCTCCCCCTCCTCATATTCTTTCTGCCTGCTTCCATATGGTACTATCCTTCAAAGTAAAACCGGGACACCATTTTAATTCTCTTTGAATTGAAGATTAATCATTTTCCCCACAAAATGTCAGAAAGTCAGGCTGAGGGGAGAGTGATGCAGACAATGAAGCATTGAAGTGTCAAATCCTTAAAGTATTAAAGTAACAAATCATACTTACTCTGGACAGATTTTCTCTGTTCTGCACCAACAGGGATGTGATATTTTTCTTAGATAAACCTTTAGGCCATGACACCTTGGCTGTCCCAGACAAAATGAGGTGCAGAGATTAACTGTGAGTTATTGTCAGCAGGAAATACAATTTCTTTTTCTCTAGAGCAGCGTTTCTCAACCTTAGCACTCTTGCCATTTCGAGGTGGATGATTCTTTGTGGTGTGCGATGGGATTTCTAGCAGCAGATGCACATTTTAGCAGCATTTTTGGCCTCTGCTCACTAGATGTTAGTAGCACCTGCTTCAATTGTCAGTGGCAAGTATGTCTTTAGATTTTGCCAAACGTCCCCTCAAAAGTAAAGTCCACTCCAGTAAAAGGCAGTTGCCTAGAAAAAGGTAGCCTCGAGTCATCAAATACAAGTGAAAGACAAACATCACACATCTCTTTTGAATTCTGCATGTTGTTGCTAAATCCATTCCAAAATCACATATGCAGCATAGAAACTTCCAGGGGATTTTCAAGGCTGTGATTTTTTTGAAGGTGTTCACCAGACCTGTTTCCCACAGCACCTCTGAGTGGACTGAAACCACCAACTTTTTAGTACACTAGTAGTAAATCAAGCCTGGAAGCAGGAGCGGCATCCACTTCCAAAATGGCTTGCCTCTGGAAACTCTATGTACGAACAGTGCTCAGGCTGTTCATTCACAGGGTCACTATGAGTCGTCTACGACTCGATGGCATTAAACAACAACAGTAGTCATACACTTAAACATGTGTGCCACACAAGGATTTTACACATAAGTCATTGAACTGTTGTGCTGGAAAGAGTCTTGAACAAACCATGGACTGCCAAGAGAACAAACAGGTCTGTCTTGGAGGCTAGGATTTTGAAGTTCCATCTCACACACTTTGGACATGTGGCCAGGAGATACCGGCCCTTGGAGAAGGACATCGTGCTCGGATGGGTGGAGGGACAGCACAGGTGGGGGAGACCCTGGATGAGATGGATTGATACAGTCACTGGGTCAATGGTGGTGTGTCAGAGTCAGTGAGACTGGCTCAATACGGGTAGGCTTCAGAGATATTGTACAGAGGGTCACTGTGCAGGTGATTTGACAACACATAACAACAACAACAACAACAACAACAACAACAATAATATATTATTCAAATACCAAAAATCCCTTAGTTACTTCTTTGAAAAATAGATCTATTCCTCACCAATTTTATTAGGTTACAAAGATCAGATCATTATGCAGAAGTTGTTGTTATATGAAAATGGAGAAAGATCTTTCAGATCACACAATGGAGGACTGTTAATTCATTATATTACTGTCAACTTATATTATTACAAGCTGTCAAATTTTGCCCAGCCATACTGACACCTAGTTTAACCATCACAGTGAGTGTTATTCTAACCTTTCATCTTGCCATTCATTATTGCCAGATGTCCATAATTGATGTACAAACTGTTGGAAAATGGATTTTTTTACTATTATTGTAAATGTGAAATATAAGGCATTAAGATTATTGAAGGATGAGAAATAAATATAATATAAGTGAGTGGGCACATCTATAATTGTTATAAGTCATTCTGAGCTAGAAATACTGACAGGTTTTGCCTCTGAGACAAAAACATAATGTTTAAGCTTATCCTATAAAGTGTACCAATAATGAGGATGTCACATTTACTTCTTTTGTGAAGAAAATAAGAAGGAATTGGTCTAGTAAAATGAGCATAAAATAAAATTGGTTCCCCATAAAAATAAATGAACTATATAGTGCTGCTTATTTCTATGTAATTGTATCTATAGTTATGCATGATTGCCAAATAATTGATTCCTTTTCTAGCAAAACCTTTCTATTCTTCATCTTCTTCAAAGTTTTCCTGGCTGCAATATTATGCAAGTACTCCCAGATGTTGACAGCTCCAGATAAAATTTAGAATTCTTCACTCTCTTTTATCAGACATGGTTCACTCTGAAGTAAATAATTTGTTTTGCTGGTTGCTGTTGAGTTCTTTCTGACTCATGGCTACTGCTGTCCCACAGACACAGAGAGAACAGCTGTAGAGGGTTTTGAAGCCTGCGACCGTGGGAAATCTGATTGCCATTCCTGCCTCATAAAGCACTTCTAGATAATTAAAACCACCAATGTTTTGACTAGGAATTGAGTACTTAACTATTTGAAACTCAGTAAAGGAATTTGTTATACTCAGTTATGAAATTTTCTCACCTCCTAAGCTACCATAAACCATAAGCAGGTAGGGATATATAATTATGCTTGAAACTTCGTACACATTTTCTGTTGTTCTAGAAAACTATCAGTTACCCAGTTCTCTTATTCATAGAGCTTAGAGATTTATGAATCTGCACTGGGGGAACTACAGAAATACTTAAGGGAGTACAAAGTTCATTACAATAAGAAAAGGTGAACTAAGTCTACAAACCTCTCCCCAACTTTCTACTCTTACTCTCACTGAACACACACACACACACACACACACACACACACACACACGTATCCCGTTGTCATCATATTGTGTCCTACTTATAGGGACACTATAAGGTAAGGATGACAAAAGAAGAAGCGATCCCTTTGAGTTGTTCTGGAGAAGAGTATTGAACATAATATGGGCTGCCAAACGAACAAACAAATTTGTCCTGGAGAGGCTGAAGCCAAATTCCTCCTTGTAAGCAAGGATTTTGAAGCTTTATCTCACATAATTTGGTCAAGTGTCCATAAGGGACCAGTCCTTGGAGAAGGACATCATGATTAGAAGGGTGAAGGACAGCACCAAGAGAGGAAGACCCAGAATAAGGATTGACACAGTAATTGATATAGTGGGGGTAGTAGATGTGTCAGAGACAGAGAAATTGGCTTAGGATAGGACAGAGCTCAGAACTGTTGTCCATCACAGTTGACGTGATGGCATAACATAACAGCAACAGGATAGAGAAGAACTGCTCCATACAGTTCCCAAGACTGTATCTTTATGGGAACAGATAGTCATATCTCTCTTCTATGGAACAGCTGGTAAGCTTGAATTGCGAACTTTTTTGGCAACTGCTTAATCATTATACTACAAGTGTTCTTACACACATAATATATATTTTCTAGGAACGTATAGTATAGTAAATAAGAGCAAAAATACTTACTACCATTACCATTATCATTCTTCAGACTCCTGCAGATTTCATCTCCTGTGTCCCTATGACGTTGCCAGCAGCTTTCAAGACGAACATGGGAAGATACATCTGACAGCTCTGGTACTTTCTAATATGTGTCTCAGACAGACTGCCAGGGAGACATTTCTGTCATGCCAAGACCCTACTGTCGTCACACCTGGCCTTGACTTCCACTCAACACCAAGGTCATAACTGTAGATAGGCCATCTGGTGACTCTGGCAAGGTGAAAGTCAGGCTTGCTGGGGCCCAGTGCCTGGGAAATGGGCCAGAGGAGCTCCAAACTCTATCTTCCTGGCATGACTCTAGGTCATGCAATGCTGTCATTGCCTAGCAAGATTGGAAGAACTAGAAAATTAGTAGTGTAAATGCTTCATTTCATAGAGGAGGAAACTGAAGTTCAGGTAGTTTAAGAAAAGTATCCAATACTTTACCATCAGGAAATCCTAGACAGATAATTTTCTGTGAACTGAGAAATAT
Source organism: Elephantulus edwardii (assembly GCF_000299155.1). Lineage (NCBI taxonomy): Eukaryota > Metazoa > Chordata > Mammalia > Macroscelidea > Macroscelididae > Elephantulus > Elephantulus edwardii. The sequence goes on from NW_006399801.1 coordinate 5,567,790, forward strand.
GAGAATCCCTAGGTTAGAGTGCTTGGCCGCTAATGGAAAGGTGATTGACTGCAGTCCACCAAGAGGTGCCTTGAAAAGGAGCCCTGATGAGCTACTTTTAAAAAATCAGTCATTCAAAATTCTAAGTGCACGCAGCTTTCCTTGTGCTATTGTCTTGAATCTAAATATACTCAATGGCAAATGATTTTTTTTTCCACTTTACTTTTGTGTGCAAAGCATTGCTTTGAGTTCCACTGGGCATACAAAGAACTCTAGATCATGAACTTTACCCAAGGATCTTACCAAGGTGCAATCCTGAAAGAAAGTAACTAAGGTACAAAGAGACTAAAACAATTATTGAAGAGATAACTCAAGAAGAGCACAAACATGCTCGATAAAATTTTATATATGAAATTATATATATAGTTGTTATGTGCCGTCGAGTGGTTTGCGTCTCATAGCGACCCTATGTACAACAGTCCTAAACCCTGCTCTATCCTGTGCGAACCGCACTGCCTCCGACACACCCATCCCAATTACCCCAGTCACTGAAACAATCCACCTCATAGAGGGTCTTCCCCT
>NW_006399801.1:5569490-5571328 GCF_000299155.1 Elephantulus edwardii
TAATTTTACCTCCTCGTTGCCTATTTGGACGATGAACAACTTACAGGGGTAAGGAGAGTTAAGTCCAGATAAGGTGTGTTTGAACTGCCAATCTTTTGGTTAACAACAAAATACTTTAGCTATTAGGCCATGAGAGCCCCCTTAAAAAGCAAATTGAGGTCAGGCAAAAGAAATAAGTTCATTTTTTCATGTAAACTTTAGATAGTTCTGGTGGGAAAGTGGTAAGAGGAGTACCAACCCAAAACCACACGGTTCAAATCCATCAGCTGCCCTTTAGAAGGTTAGGCAATCTCCCCTTGTGTTATTCACTGCCTCTGAAAACCTCCTGGAGGGTCAGCTGTGGGTCGGTTCCAACTCAAAAGTACACGCAAAAAAGAGGAAGAAGCTAGAATCCTAACTATAGAGTGGAAGGCTCTGGGTTCAAATCTCAAGGTCATTCTTTACCACCTTTGTGATTCTAAGCAAATGACTCAACCTCAAAGAGTCTCAGTTTCCTCACTGTGAAGGCCAATGACAATTCCCAGCTAACACCTGAGCAGAATGGAATCAATGAGATTGTGCATATATCACCCAAATGACAACAGTAGTAATGACATCTCTTATGTTATTTCAGAGAAAATGCATTGTCGTAGTACTTCATCCATGTCTTGGTGGAAGTTTCTTGATCGCCCCATGATTTTGGCAAGAATCCAGTGACTCAAATGCTCATAGTGATGAACTGCTCTCAGAAAACTTCTCCTGGAATTCTTGATCTTCCTTATATTTCATTCCTCATTTCTGACTCAATATTACTGCAATATGTGGGACTGCATAATGTGCAAAGATGGGATATGAGAAAAGAGAGTTAGATCAAAAGACAACTGTTTGAACATTATCGCTATGCCTGAAAGTAAAATGATGCAAACCCATCGTGAGGGCCAGAGTGAAAGGAGACAGGTGAAGAAGATGAAAATATCTGAGGACATAGCTAAATTGTTCTCTTATGTGGCTTTGATTAAAGGGAGGAAGAACATGATGACTGCAGATTCTGAGTATTATTTGGCATATAAATGAGAAAAAACTTGCACATAACACTGGCCCTCTACCCTTTAAAGCATGATGTCCTTCTCCAAGGACTGGTCTCTCCTGGCAACATGTACAAAGTAGGGAGCAAATAATAATAATTCCTCCTGTTGTATTATGTAAAATAATAATTGTATATTAACTCTGTGTGTTGTTTTTGTTGCAGTTTTAGTCTAGAAACTCCATATAGTTTTGTTGTTCTTGCATAGAAATCTCATGGAAAACAGAAAAAGACACTTCCGCATTGTGTCATCCTTAGAGACCCTTTTATGCTTAAACCTATTGTTACAGCCATTAATTCTAACCATCAAGGGTCATCTTGTTTTGCTGACTTTCAATTTTATCATGAATTGTATGAATTGTGTCCTTATCCAGGACTGGTGACCCTTGACCACATGCCTGAAGTAAGAAACACAAAGTCTAGTAATTTTTGTTTATAAGGAACATTTTATATAAATATATTGTAAGATGTTATTCTGGGATCCCATGCTGTTAATGTGTCATAGAGTTGACTATGACAGTGACCCTATGCACAACAGCTCTGAACCTTGCTCTATCCTGAGCCAATTTCACTGTATCTGGCACACCTCTCCTCATTACCCCAGTAATTCTGTCAGTCCATCTCATCTGGGACCTTCCTCTCTTGTACTATCCCTCGACTCTCTCAAGCATGATATTTTTGGAGAAAGTTCCAAGACTGGTTCTTACTGCTTACATGCCCAAAGTATGTAAGATAGAATCTCAAAATCCTTGCCTCCAAGGAGCAGCTTGGTTTC
>NW_006399801.1:5571768-5573104 GCF_000299155.1 Elephantulus edwardii
TTTAAACAATTATTACTGCACATTGTCTTTTGTGTGTGTGGATGCATGTGTGTTTTATTCTGATTTATTTACAAAGTATGGATATGTTGTTTTTCACAAAAAATCATTCCCATTTCCTTCATCCCACCCACCCATTGAATTGTGCAACCCTATGATTAAATCTCTACACCCCCACCCATCCTCATCCCTCTATTTCCACTCTCCCCCGACCTTGGATCCTCATACTCATTCTACAATACTGCCTTTATACAGTATTTGTCCTTGTGGCACTGAGTTCATTCACTCAGCATAATGCTCACCATTATCTCCCAAGTTAGGTAATAATTTACAAAATCATTGCTCCTGCGTGCTGAGTAGTATTCCATTGTATGAATGTACCACAACTTCTCAATCCAGTTGTTTGTTGTTGGACATCTGGGCTGTTCCCATTTTCTTGTAATTGCAAATAATGCTGCTCTGAATATTGGTGTACAACTTTCCGTTTGAGCCTCAGTTCTAATTTTCTCAGGGTATATTCCAAGCAATTAAATGGAGAGGTCATATGCAATTTCTATGTTCAGCTTTTTGAGGAAGCACAAAACTGCCTTCCAGAGTGGTTGTACAACCTCACCAACACTGTATAAAAATTCCTATCTCACCACATCCTCTTCAACATTTATTACTTGCTGTCCTGTTAAACTTTGCCATTCTTACTGGAGTAACATGGTATCTCATTGTGGTTTTGATTTGCACCTCTCTTATTGCCATTTATTTGGAGTATTTCTTCATGTGTCTGTTGGATATTTGAATATCTTCCTCTGTGAAAATTCTTTCCATTGTCTTTGGCCCATTTTGTGATTGCTTTATCAGTCTTTTTCTTGTGGAGGCTCAGAACCAAGAAATAGACCTAGCTATCTATTATCAACTGATATTCAATAAGAAACTAAAACCTATCAAATGGGCAAATGACAACCTCTTCAACAAATGATGATGGCACAACTGCACTTGCACCTGCAGAACCAAGATCCACATCTCACATCATACAAAAAATCAACTCAAAGTGGATCAAAGACTTGAGAGTAAAGCCCCAAACCATGAAGTACATAAGAGACAAACTGAGATCAAGCTTAGAAGCCCTAGTCTACAGTATAAAGAGTCTGCCTAATACAGCCAGAAATGTACAGTCTGAAGAGGATAAAATTGATGAATGGGACATTCTAAAGATTAAATCCCTGTGTTCATTAAAAACCTTTCGTTGCGGCCCTCTGCCCGGGGCAGTCTGCCCTCGGCCCCTGGCTCAGTGTAAGCCGTCATAGCCCTCTGCCTGGGGCAGGTTGCCCTCAGCCCCCGGCTTGGG
>NW_006399801.1:5573529-5608662 GCF_000299155.1 Elephantulus edwardii
ACCTGGAAAAACACTTTGCAATCCAGAGGGGAGCAAATGACAGGAAAATATCTTCTAACAGAGCAAGAAGGCAAGCAGCTGTAACCCAAGACCACCAGTAAGGTGATAAAGTATCCTCCCTTCCCCCCTTTACGTCTACGCCCCTGTTCAGCATGAAGAAGCCAGAGTCAGCATCCAATTCCCAAATCAATAAGATAGTTGTTTTAATTACTATTGGAAAATGCTTTTCATTCCTCTGTAGCATCTGGTCCCCACTGGACCCTCAACATTTCCTTCACCTGCTCCCCCCACCGACCAAACTGTGCAGCTCTGCAACTGCATCCTGACCCATCCTCACCCTTCTGCCCCCAAGCCTCACCTCCTTGTACCCCCAATATGTTTTTCCCAATAAAAAAATTTAAAAAAAAAACGCTTTTGTGACAGGGTGAAAAGAAAATCTACAGACTGGGAACAAACATTTGGCAATACCATCTCAGACAAGAGTCACATACTGAAAGTTTATAGAATGCAATTCATCTTTTGATTTCCTTACTGCTGGCGCGGAGTGTTGATTGTGGAACCAAGAACTGAATTGTTAACAATCTCAATCCCTTCTCCATCTATCATAATGCTGCCAATTGGCCCAGTGGTGAGACTCTTCATTTTCTTGATGTTGAGTTTCAACTCATATTGCAAACTATAATCCTTGACCCTCTAAAGGAATGCTTCAAATCTTCCTTGATTTCAGCTAGTAAGGTTGTTTCATCTGCATAACACTGGTTGTTGGTGAGTCTTCCTCCAATCTTGATGTCACATTCCTTCTCATAAAGTCTAGCCTCTCAAATTATTTGTTCTATATACAGATTGAAAGTATGTAGACAGGAGGCATCACCGACACACTCTTTTTCTGATTTTGAACCATGCAGTGTTTTCTTGCTCTGTTCTGATGACTACCTCCTTGTCCAAGTATACGTTCTACATAAGCACAATGTTCTGGGTTTTTTCTCAAAGTTAGCCACAATTTGTTTTAATCCATGCAGTCAAATGCCTTTGCATCATCAATAAAACACAGATAGACAATTCTCTGGTACTCTCTGCTTTCTGTCATGATCTGTCTGACATTGGCAATGATGTTCTGAGTGGCCTTTTCTAAATCTAACTTGTATTTCTGGTAATTCTCAGTTGATGTAGTCAACATTCTTTGCCAATATCATAATTCAAAGGCATCAATTGTTATGTACTCATTGTCAATATTATTTCTAAATCGGACAATGAACAAGGAAAACTGAAGAACTGATCCCTTTGAATTATGGGTAAGTAAAGAATATTGAATATATCATGGACTGTCAAAAGATCAAGGAAATTTATCTTGGGAGAAATGCACCCAGAGCACTCCTCAGGAGTGAAGATACTCGTCATAGTCATTGGATATTTTATCAGGAAGGGACAATTCTTGGAAAAGACATGATGCTTAGACAGTGCATCTAAATTCCAAAATCAATCTCCATAATAGTCTATGTGTCTCCTACTGCCAAGGGGGCCCTTTGGAGTAGTGAGAGAAGACATTCACCCTGAAACCCACAGCGTCCCTTTTCAGCAGGAAGTAGCTAAGAGAATACGCCATCCCCTTTTCCTTATGAATCAGGGTAAAGTCTCTCTCAGGGAGGAGTGATAGGGAATGGCAAGGGACACACTGACAAAGGAGATTAATCAGAACTGGCTTTGACAAGCACTGTGGCAATTGGACAATTAAAACAGACGTGGGGGGGAAAGAAGAACGAACTGGGGATGAGGGTGGAGAAAACAGTGCAACAATGAATGAATGAAAACCCAAAATCTCTGTAAATGTTCATTAAAACTAATAAAATTTAATAAAAAAATAAAAAGAAAAGTGGAAGCTCAGTAAAAGGAAGAATGAACATTCATGAGATGAACTAACACAGTGGCTGCAGCAATGAGTGTACACACATCTGAAATTGTGAGGATGTTAGAGGATGGAACACAATTTCTGTATGTTTGACATAGAGTTGTTATGAATTAGAATAGACTCAATGGCATCTAATAATAACAACTAGAGTGCTTAGCAGTTTGTAGTACCAAGAGTCTCTATTTTTCTTAAGGTACAGTTATTAATCATGAGTAATTAATATTTCAAGAGCTCTTTTGGAAAGTTATTATATAAGAAGTTGGCTAGCCCATACATTTTCCCACAAGCAGGAGCTTGGCCGCCAACCAGATAATTCAGAGTAATAAAAAAACGCTAGATGATTAAAGCACAATACAAAATACATATTTTTTAAAAGAGAATACAGTACTAAAATGTCAATGAAATATTTTGAGTAAGCACAGATATCTAGTAATTTTTCTTTTACAGCTTCATGCGTACACAACTTAGACTATTTTATAACTATAATACATGATTATAAAAGGGATAAGATTTTTCTGAATGACTGAATTATCTTACTTTACTCTTAATTATAGAGTTCCCCTCTAACTGAATTCATAGATAGGAATGAAAATCTAAGTAATAATAATATAGAGTCTTGGTAAAATATGTTAAAAAATGTTAGCTAGTTTTAGTGTCATCAGATAAACAGCAAATAAACAATGTGCTGCCATTCTGTTTACCTTTCCAGATTCACTTCCATACTTCTCCGTGCCTCTATGACTCCCAAAAGGTTGACCTCTATGAACATATGAGCTGAGATCCTTTGTTCTCTCTCTTCTCAAGGTATTTGGACAATGGAGGCACCAAAAATTTTGGAGGAGAGAATGTTTGTAGTGTTTATCTTCCTAGACACAGGTGGTTGCATTTGTGTGATGAAGACTCCTAATTCTGACCCACAGTCCTTTCATCTAGTTGCAATTATAGTTCTCTGAAATCTAGTAATGTCTCTCCATATTTTCCCATCAGTTGCATAACAGCTATCCTGTGAATGCTGATGGATATTTCAATATCTTTTGTTGATTTTTTGTCAGCTATATTTTGTTGTTGTTGTGGAAATACCACAAGTGAGTGTCTTTAATGCACAGAAATTAATTTTATCATAGATTAGAAAGCTAATAGTATGAACTCAGGGGAAGACTAAGAGTCTAGGGGAAGATTCTGTCTATCCACATTGGGAGAAGGTCCCTCTTTCTTTTCAATTTCTTTTTCTAGGTAATTTGCTAATCATGTGATATGTGTTCTACTCTGTATTTATATTTGCCTGTTTGCTTGATCTGCTTTTCTTAAAACAGATTTTTGCTTGTCTCAAAACAGCTTTAAAACACATTCTACATGCCTGAGGTGATAACAGCTCCCGAAGAGACATCTATGGTGCAGTAATTGTTTTCTCCCTATATGAAGCTAAAAAGAGTGAAGAAAACCAAGAGCTATTAGTCTAAAGGACTAAGGGATCATGTGAACATCTGTATTCCCAACTCTGAGACCAGAAGAACTAGATGGTGCCCAGCTACCACTGCTGAATTTTCTGTAAAGGGTCAGAATAGATGTTCTCTAATAGACTGGGATAAAAATGTGGAACAAATCACAAAATTATTTAAAAAATGCTAGAGTTACTGATCTCTTTTAGTCAAACAGTGGATATATCCATAAAATTATAAATGATATGAGGTAGGAATTTGAATATTCCTTAGAATAATCAATCACATGGGTTCAAATTGGTAACATTTACCCAGGAATAAAGCTCAAAAAGTGGAAGGGATAGGAAAGAAGGAAGAATGGAAATAAAAATAGAGAAGAAATGGAAGGAGGGCTATAACAATCTGAGAATTGTAATCAATGTCACAAAACATAAATATGTATGTATGGTCAAATAGGAAAACAATTTTCTCTACAAACTCACTCAAATCACAATTAAAAAGTTAATTTTAAAAAAACGTCAGGGAGGAGAAAATGTCTTTGAGAAAAGGGATAGAAAAATCTGTAATCAGAAACAAGTAAATCTATATATAACAACAGTAAACTAAACCTGACAAATATTGCTTAATTAACAAAACATAAGATTATAACTCCAGATAAAGGTGTAAGGTTTTGGGGAAACAGCATTCAATTCATCACAAAATCAGATAGCTCTGCCCACTCCTTTGCAAACTGTTACTCTATTAAGCTCTGCTTCATTACTTGATTTGACCATACCATCTATTTCCTGCCAGGATGTTGGCTCGTATGCTTAGCCAATCGATCCAATATTAGGCTAGTCCATGTGTATTAGCCTATTTCTCTCTCTATTCTTCATTGACTTGGGCTATAGATTTTTTTTCTGATAATACTAAATAAAGTTTGACACTAAACTTTAGAGAACAAAACTAGAGCCAATTTATTTTTTTAAAAAAGAGCTTTACATAAAAGTTTACTTTTTTAAAAAAAAAGTTTATTGCTGTTTTCATCGATGTGGTCAAGTTGAATGTGACTCACAATGACCCTGTTCTATCCTGTGCCATCCTCATCATCTCTGATATACTTGATCCTGTTATTACAGCCACTGTGTCACTCCAGCTCATTGAGAATCTTCCTTTCTTATTGACTCTCCACCTTTCCAAGCAGGATGTCCTTTTCTAAGGAATAACCTTTCCTAACAACAAACCCAAAGTATTTGAAATGAAGTTTTGCCATTCTTGCCTCCAAGGAGCACTCTGCTGTGTTTTCCCCAAGACATATTTGTTTGTTCTTTTGGTAGTCTATGGGGTACTCAGCACTCTCCTCCTCCACCACAGCTTCTTCTGAAGTCATACTTATTCATTGTCCAGCTCTCAGATGCACATCTTGAATCAGGTGCATCTTGGTCTTTAAACTGACATCATTGCTTTCCAGAATTTTAGAGAGGTTTGAGAAATATGTGAATATAATCATTTAAATATACCATGGCCAAGCAAGAGTCTCTCTCTCTCTCTCTCCAGATGCTAGGAGAGAACACTGGGTAAGGTCTTCCTATGAGAGCAAGGAGCACTGAACCAGCATTTCATTTTACTAAACACAAAACTTTCAACATATCTGTTTTAATGCTAGATTTCTTCAAACTTTCAGAAGTTGCTCATCCAGTATAAACTTCAGGTATTTTTATTCCAGAGCTCCTCAAGGCTTGTAACTTTTATGTGTTGTGACTTTGATCTAAAAGCTTCAATTTCTTTTTAACTCCAAATAACACCATTAATTTCCTTTTTATTTGCCATTTCTCTGAGTGGGAAGATGGAGCTAAGGTTCCAAATTACATCCATATTTAATATCTGTAGGAACATGACCCCTCTTATGTTATCCCGAACACCCTCATGCATGCATACAAATCCATCAAGGCAGTTTTATAAAATCAGAGTAGCAGTGTGTCCACATGATGCTTTGTAAAATGTTAGCCTTAATTAACATGACTAAATATTTTCAAGGAAATTCTGGCGCTCTATTGGTAAGAAGCTTTGCTGCCATTCCAAAGGCACACAGTTAAAATCCACCAGCTCTCTCCAGGAGAAGGATGGACAGTCACCTACTGTGAAATTTTCTGCCTCTGAAAACCCACTGGAGAGTCAGCTATGGACCGGTTCCATCTCAACATCACACGACAACAATGACAATGTCTTCAACTTTTTTTTTACAATGTCTTCAACTTTAGAGGCTTACAATGGTATTTCCTACTGATTGTTGTCCTTCATAAACACACATTTCTTTTTCTGCTAAACTTTTAAGGAGAATAATTTCTTTCATTTTAACTAGTATTGACAGAGTGCCCGAATGCAGTAGGCTCTGTTCTGGACAAACGGGCGTGACAACGAATAAAGCCTAAAACATGACTATAAACCATTTGAAAATACTATAGTGATTTTTTTAGAGGTGTTTTTCTCATATGTAAACTAGGAAGTAGATTCCTTCCCAACTTTATTGTAATGTCTCAGCTGACTTCATTACCCAGAAAAGGCAGGAAAGGGACAGATCCCTTTAAAAAGCCCTAAATTTGTACTTGTCTATGGCATTACTAAGAAGTGTGTAGTATCAGTGATATTGTTCAATAATTTTCATACTCTGTTGGGCCACCTATTCTTTGGAATGAGAATAAATATGAATGTCTTCCAGTCAATTGGCCAAGTAGTTGTCCCCCAGGTATCTTGGCACAACTTGGTGATTACATCCAAAGCAGTATCTGTTTATTTAAATATATCATCAATTGGTATTTCATCAGTTTCTGGGGTTTTATTTTTTGCCAAGTCCTTCAGGGCAACCTGAACTTCCTCCTTCACCACCATTGCCTCTTGGTCATACTTTGCTTCTTGAAATTCTTCTGTGTCAGCCAATTATTTTTGGTACAATGACTCTGTGTACTCCTTTCATCTTTTAATTTTCTTGGTGTGGTATCCCCACTGAAACGTGTTCGCACATCATAACAACACACAAGCTTCTGCTGATGAATAAGTGGTAGCTGAGCAGGAAGTACATTGAGTAACCACCAAATAAGATCTTCTGCATGGGATGTGACATTTCTACCACTAAATCACAAAAATCTTCTTACTGATTTAGTTCATATTTTCTGTAGTACAAAATAAGCAATCTGAGCTCTCTCTAGAAATTCTTTGGGAGCTACAAGGGAAGCTCACTCCATTCTCAGCATGGTTCCTTCAAGCTCCCTTAATATTAACACACACACTTGTCTTCAGGTAATAAGCAGACATGACTGACAGAGACATAATGTGAATGAGATTGGTAAATTGACTTCAGTGAAATGAGCTCTACCTTCCTCTAATTTGGACTCGAGTGCTGTTTTGCTCTTTTATGAGGCTGAATGTAATTAGTCATAATTAAAATCTCAAAGTTTATCTATAGTCTAATTTCATTTGAGGTTATTAAAAATAAATAACTCACAGAGACTTTATTATGTTTCTTAGATTTGAGTAGACAAAATACTGAAGCAGGTCCCTTCACAGCACCAATATGACATTTAGGCTCTGCAGGGGGATAAGTCATCAGTATCACCCAAATTAATCTAAACGTAATTGTCAACACTGTCTATAAACTGGAGTAGAGCATGCCTACTCATAAAATCAGCCTGTTAAAATCCTTTGAATCACAAATATTTGCTCAGAAACTAGTCATGAGATGACACAGGATTAGCAATATTTTGTTCCATTGTACATGGAGTTACAATGAGTTTCTCAATATGGAGGTATAGGCTATTGCTGGAGGAGATCAAAGGTTGCATACTACAATAGGAATTACATTTCAGTATCAATGAAACAAAAATCTTCACAAATGGACCAATAGGTAACATCATGATAGATGGAGAAAAGATTGATATTGATATTCATCTTATCAATCACTTTACTTAGATTCACAGTTAACATTCATGGAAACAGCAGTGAAGAAATCAGCAGATGTATTGCATTGAAAAATCTGCTGACAAGCAATGTGCTACAGGGTAAGGATGCCAGTTTAGCGACAAATCAAGCCTTCATATTTTCAATTGTTTCATATGAGTGTTAAACTATAAGCAAAGAAGAGAGAAGAATTGATATCTTTGGATTATGATATCTCTGAAAATTACTGAATATCCCCTGGACTGCTAAAAGAGTCAACTAAATCTATCTTGGAGAAATTATAACCAGGGTGTTCTTTAGAGGCAAGGATGGTGAAACTTTGCCTCACATACTTTGGGCAAGTTACCAGGAGGAATCGGTCCTTGGAAAAGACTTTATGCTGGGAAAGGTATGTAGTCAGAGAAAGCGAAGACCTTCAATGAGATGGATTGGCACAGTGACCACAGCAATGGGTTTGAATATGGCAGAGCTTGTGAAGATGGTGTAGGAGAGGGTAAGATTTCAATATTTGTTCACAGAGTCACTATGAGTTGTATTTTAATTGACAGCACCTAACAATAACACCTAATGATAACTATATATAACAATAACAGAATATAGGGCCTACCACCCTACCACAGTGGCGATTTGCATATTTGGTAATTCCTGAAATTATGCCACAGGTACCTCAAATAGTAACATGATCATCCATGGTAGACAGGTTTCAGCAAAAAGACAAGAAATTAGAATAAAGTATCTGCCAGTCTTCTTCTTTACAATGGCCAATGAAAACCCCATAAATTAAAGCTGGCAATTGCCTGATAGTACAAGGGAGCTCTGGTGGTCTAGTGGTTAGAAGCAGTGTTACAATTCCAAAAGCACAAGATTTTAATCCACCAGCTGCTCTGTGGAAGAGGGATAGGCAGTCTCCTTCCATGTAATTTACTGCCTCTGAAAACGCACTGGAGGGTTAGCTATGGGTCAGTTCTAACTTGATGGCACACATCAACAACAACAAGGTTGGAAAAATTAATTGCCGTTCAGTAGGAATTTATCCATAGCAAACTCTTCAGCAGGTTTTGAAGGCTGTAAATCACCTAGGAGGAAATTTCCCTTCTTTCTCTCATAGAGCTGTGGATGGATTAGAATGGCCAGAGATATCTTTGGGTTAGCAGGGCAGCTCCCTGCAGACAACATCAAAGATCCTTGACTTTTTTAAGCCATTCAAAATAAGACTCAAAAAGGGTCTTTATGGTAGAGTCTATGTTCATTTGGTAATATAGTATGACTGAAAATCAGAAGAAACAGTTTTGAACATCCACCAATAATGCAAAAATTTAGAATGTATGAAGCATAAATTTAGAAAAATTGATAGTTTTCCAAAATGAGATGTTTGACGAGTGCTGCTGTTGTCATGAGTTGTGGAGTTGTAACCTACTCACAACTGGCTTTGCAGTGGATTTTCAGAAGCAAATGGCACAAGAGAAGATAATCTTTCTCCAGCAGAGCAGCTGGTAGATTAGAACTTCCTGTCTTTGGAGTGGGAGCATTCCACCTTACCAACTAGGCCACCAGAGCTGGTTAAAATAGACTGGTATTGGCAATTTTGAATTAGACAATTATATGGCTTCCTACACTGTGAATGACAAACTGAAGAATAATGGAATCACACTCATTATAATAAAGAACATTTCAAGATCCATCTTGAAATATAGCATTTTCAGGGGTAGAATGAAACCCATACATCTACAAGGATAACGAGTTAATATCATTATTTTCCCAATTTACACACTAACCACAATACTAAGGGAAAAACCCCTGATGATTAGTGTCGTCTTCTGCAGTCTGAAATTGTTCATCATGTAATCATGATGCATTAGTGATTGCTAGTTATTGGGAGTAAAAAGTTGGAAATGAGGTAGTCAATAGATAGACAATACCACGCAAGGTTGAAGCAGGAGACTGTATGATAAAATTTAGCAAAGTCAACAGCCTAGCATATTAGTTGGAAAGATTATTCTCAAACGACATCGACTACGCATGTAACCTCACCAAAAAATCAAAGAAAAAAATCAAAGAAGAAGAGCTGCATCAAGAGTCAGAACAAGGTCAAGGGCCAATTATTGACCATACCATCAATTTATTATCAATGTAAAGCAAAATAACCTTAAAAGAAACCCCCAAGAGCCAAAATATTACCTTCAGTATGTCCTACTTAAATTTAGAGATCAATTCAAGAAGATTTGATGCATCACACATTAATAACTTTGAATGAGCACTGATGACATCAAACACAACTTGTAGGATGACATTAAGAACAATGTACATAAAGAAAGCAGAAAATAATTTAAAATACAGGAAAAAAAGAAAAAACAAAAGTGAAAATGAGAAGACCCTGAAAATTGCTCCTGAACACAGTGTAACTGAGGTAAAATGTAAGAAACAATGAAATAAAAGAGTTGAACAAAAGATTTCAAAAGATAGCTCCAGAAGACAAAGTATTTGAGTGAAATGTTAAGAGATCTGGAGTTATAAAACAAAAAGAATATATTCAACACTTCTCAATCTCAAAGGACGGAAGAAAAACATCAAGCCTAGAACTGCAACGGTGAAAGAATCTAATGGAAAAAAATACTGAACAATGCCAGAAGCATCAAAATAACATAGAAGGAACATAGATTCCAGGTACCAAAACAATTGGTAAATTTCCAACCATTTCAAGAGGTAATATGTGATCAGGAACCAGAGGTACAACTTACTTCCTTAATAAATCCCATTTTGGGTACCGTAACTGTGAGCCTGTGAGCCAACAATGAGTGAAAGAACCTCTTGCTGCCGGAGTGGTTCTAGAGGCACCAAGGGGCTGGGCTATGGGCTCCTTATCTGCTTTCTGCTCTGAGGCAGTGAGGGACTGTGCTATTCTCACTCCCTCTGGCTGTTTCAGAGAGATGCTCATGTCCCTGTGCATGCATGTCCTATTTTCTGCTCTCTGGACAATTACACTCACGAGGAACTTGTACATAGACAAGGAGTCAAGAGTTTAATTAGAATAAGTGTTTACTGAGTAGCTTGAAGTTAGTACTGGTGCATGCCAGAGTTACGTCTTTTTATCATATTTGTTCAATCTGTATGCGGAAAAACTGTTTCCAAAAGCTTAACTATACAGAACATCACATCATGAATAAAGGGAGAGTAATTAGCCTCCTATATGTAGATTATACAACCTTGCTTATTGAATGCAAAGAAGACGAAAAGTAATTACTCTTGGAGATCAATGGCTAAGGCTTTCAAAATAGATTAAACCTCAACATAAATGAAACAAATATCTTCACAACTGAACCAATAAGCAAAATCATGATAAACGGAGAAAAGGTGATATTAATGAAGATTTCGTTTTTACTTGAATTGACAATGCATACTCACAGTAGCAGTAATCAAGAAATCAAAAATCATACTGCATTGGGAAAATTTGCTGCAAAAAATAATTTTAAAGAATTAAAAAGTACAGATGTCACTTGGAGGCCTATAATGTACCTGACCCACACAATGGTATTTCCACTTGCTTCATATATCTTCCGCATTCTGTTGGATACTCTCTTAATGGAACAGAGAAGATTTGGATCCCTGTTAGTAACTTAACCAGGTAACTGTTTTCCAAATGTCTTATTATAGATGAATGACATGTCCAGGGCTGCATCTGTATCTGAAATAGAATTCAGAAGCCTTATTTTTTTTCCAATGCATTCAGTGAAGCTTGTATTTCTTCCTTCAGTGTCACTGGTTCATAATTATATACTACTTCCTCAAATAGTTTGGTGTTAATTATTCTTGTTGCAGTGACTGTGTGCTCTCCTTCTTCTTTTTATCTTTTATATCATTTAACATTGTGCCCAAAGATTCCTTCAATACTGAACTCCAGGCCTGAATCCATTATTCAACTCTTTCAAATTTAAAAATGCTCAGAGTGTTCTTCCCTTTTAGTTTCCTAATTCTAATTCATTGCTCATTTTGTTTTAATACTTTGCTTTGGTTCTTTTTGCCCTTTAAAAGCTTCTTTTCCTATTTCTTATTTCATCATTTCTTGCACTTCAGGTTCTCTATATTCAAAAGTAGATTTCAGAATCTCTTCTGATGTACATTTTGATCTTCTCTTTCTTTCCTGTGTTTTCCCCTTCTACTAGTTTATTTACAAAATATGAATACAAATTTGAACAAATTCTTTCAGTTTTCCTCACCCCACCATCATATTGTACAACCCAATGTTTAATCCCCCCTTCCCCCTGCACATCCACATCCCTCTGCTTCCAGCCTCTCCCACCCCTCCTGGATCCTTACACTCACTCTACAATAATGGTTTTATACAATATTTATCCTTGTGAGACTGAGTTAGTTCACTCAGCATAATGCTCTCCAGTCCCTCCCTAATTAGGTAATAATTTACAAAATCATTGTTCCTGCATGCTGCAAAGTATTTCATTGTGTGAATATATCCAATTACAAAATGGGCAAATGTCATGGAAAGAATTTTCACAGAGGACGATATTTGAATGGCCAACAGACACATGAAGAAATGTTCCAAATCACTGGCAATAAGAGAGATGCAATTCAAAACCACAATGAGGTACCATCTCACTTGAGTAAGAGTGGCAAAGTTTAACAGGGCAGCAAGTAATAGATGCTGAAGAGGATGTGATGAGAAAGGAACTCTTATACATTGTTGGTGGGATTGCAAAATGGTGCAACCATTTTGGAAGGCAGTTTGGTGCTTCCTCAAAAAGCTGAACATAGAAATTCCATATGACCCAGCTATTCCACTACTTGGAATACACCCTGAGTAAATGAGAACTGAAGCACAAACTGAGATTTGTACACCAATGTTCATAGCAGCAATATTCACCACCGCAAGAACATGTAAACAGTCCAAATGTCCAACCACAAATGAATGGATTGAGAAATCATGGTACATTCACACAATGGAAGAAAATCCTCAAGGAATTCAACAGACACAGTGACTAACCAATGGGCTTGAGCATGGAACAGATTATAAAGATGGTGCAGTGCAGGATAGGACTAAGTTGTCATCTGTTGCTCACAGGGTCACTTTGTTGTTGTGTGCCATCGTGTAGCCTGTGACTCATAGCAACCCTATGTACAATAGCCTTAAACTAACCTGTTTTATCCCTTGCTAATCTTATTTCTCCGACATGCTTAAACCTATTGCTGCAGTGACGAAATCAATCCATCTCATTGAGGTCTTCCTCTCCTGTGCTGTCCCTCCACCCTCCGAAGCATGATGTCCCTCTCCAAGGACTGGTCCCTCCACGCAACATGTCCAAAGTATGTCAGATGAAACTTAAGAATCCTTGCCTCCAAGGAACATCCTAGCTTCATCCTCTCCAGGACAAACTTGTTTGTTCTCCTGGCAGTCTATAGTATATTCAGTATTCTTCTCCAGCATCACAACTCAAAGCCATCAACTCCTATCATCCCTAGTCATTATCCATCTCTCTGATGCATAGAAAGTAATTGCAAAGATCATAGCCTGTATCAGGAGCACCTTAGTCTCCAGACTGGCACCATTGCTCTTCAGTACTTGGAAGAGGTCTCTGGCAGCAGACTTTCCCAATGAAATTTGTCTTTTAATATCCTGGCTGCTAGTACCAAGAGTGTAGATTATAGAGCCAAGGAAACTGAAGCTGTCAACAATCTTAATATCATCACCATCTATCATGATGCTGCCAATCTGCACAGTGGTGAGAATCTTTATTTTCTTGATGTTGAGCTTCAATCCATATTGAAGGCTGCAGCAAACGCTTCAGATCTTCCTCAGTTTCAGCAAACAGGATTGTGCCATTTGCATGATGCAGATGAGTCTACCTCCAATCTTGATGCCACACTTCTTCTTATAGAGCCCAGCCTTCTGGATAATCTGTTCCGCATATAGATTGAAAATATATGGAGATAGGACACATCCTTGATGCACATCCTTCCCAGTTTTGAACCATGTAGTCTTTCCTTGCTCTCTTCTGATGACTGCTTCCTGGTCCAAGTATAGGTTTCAAATAAGCACAATCAAGTGTAACTCAAAGGTACCTGATAACAGCAGAATAGGTGAATTAAATATGTTAAAATAGTAAAAAAAGGAGAGTCATTAAATGTCTTTGTTTTTGCTCAGCAAAAAGCATAAAACATTTTGCACCAAATTATCATAAAAGCCAGGACTAAACTCCAACTGCTGTCAAGTCAGTTTTGAGTCTGGCAATCTGCCATCAGTATTCTGAGCATGTAAATTCTCAATGGGAGCTTACTGCCTCATCTGTCTACCCTGAAGCAGTGAATACAGCCATACTACCAACACTTAACAACTAAGCAACCAAGACGTCAATCATGTCGATGATGAAGAAGCTAAACTTCTTAAGAAACAACACAGTTGTAAAAGATGCTATTTTTTTATAGCTCCAGTGTTAACATAGCAAGCATCATATATTTGTTCTCCACAATTTGGCTTAAGATCCATAAGAACCCTATTGACAGTCCATCTGGGAACAGCAGGGAGTATATACCTTCACAGAATATACATGACACAAATTATTAGACATGTTTCAACAAACAGATCCTCTTCTAGTTGTGCTCACCAAACTATGCCAAGAAATTTGGAGGACACCTTCCTGGCCAACCAGTTGGAAGAGATACATATTTTTTTCCCATTCCCCAAAATGATGATCCAACAGAATGTGGAAATTCCCAAACAATATTATAATACCACATATAATTAAAATCATGCTGAAGATTATTAAAAATGGCTAGAACAGTACATTGACAGAAAACTGTCAGAAATTTCAGCTAGGTTTAGAAAAAGCAGCCCGACATTAACTCTATCACCACTAACATCAAGTGAATCTTGGCTAAAAACTAAGATTACCAGGTTGTCTATTTGTGTTTTATTGACAGTGAAAAAGATTTTGACTCTGTGGATCATAACAAATTATGACTAACTTGTTTTGTGCCATCGAGTCACTTGCGACTCATAGCGACTCTGTGTACAAAAGCCCTAAGCACTGCTCTATCCTGTGCCAACATCACCGTCTCTGACACACTCATTCCCACCACCCCGATCACAGAATTGATCCATCTTATCAAGGGTCTTCCTCTCCTGTGCCGTCCCTCCACTCTCCCAAACATGATGTCCCTCTCCAAGGACCAGTCCCTTCTTGCAACATGCCCAAAGTATGCCAGACGAAGCTTCAGAATCCTTGACTCCAAGGAGCATCCTGACTTCACCTCTCCAGGACAGACCTGTTTGTTCTCCTAGCAGTCCATGGTATATTCAACACTCTTCTCCAGCACCACAGCTCAAAAGGATCAATTCTCTTTCTGTCATCCCTATTCACTGTCCAACTCTCCGATGCATAGCACGTAATTGTGAAGACTATAGCCTGGATCAGGCGCACCTTAGTCTCCAGCCTGACATCATTGTTTTTCAGTACTCTTGAGAGGTCCCTGACAACTGACTTTCCCAATGCAATTCATCTCTTGATTTCCTGGCTGCTGTTACCAAGAGTGCTGACTGTGGAGCCATATAAACTAAGAATGGAAATCTCAGAAGACTTTACTGTGCTCATGAGAAACCTATATCAAGACCAAGAAGCTGTTATCTGAACAGAGCAATAAAACACTTCATGCTTTAAAATAATGAAAAGTATGTGGAAGGGCTGGATCCTTTCTCTATACCTATTCAATTTGTATGAAGAATAGATGATTCAAGAAACTAGACATTATGAAGAAGACTGTGGCACCAGGGTTAGAGGAAGGCTCATCATCAACGTGCAATATGCAGATGACACAACCTTGCTTTTGTAAAGTGAGGAAGACTTGAAATGTTTCCTGTAAAGAAGCATCAAAGAAGGATCAATCATCAATCAAAGACTAGTCTTCAGTATGGGTTACATCTCAACAATAGACACCATCATGTCAGATGGAGAAGAGATAGTAATTGTCCATGATTTCATCTGGCTTGGATCCACAATCAACACCCTTGGCACCAGCAGCCACTAAATCAAAAGATGTACTGCAATGGAAATGTTTGTTGTGAAGAATCTTTCTAAGATCCCATAGCTTGAAGACTAAGGTGCACCTGATCCAAACCATAATCTTTTAAATTACTTGATATGCAGCTGAAAGTTGGGCAATAAATGAAGATGGCAGAAGAATAATTAGTGCCTTTGATTAGTGGTGTTAGATGAGAGTGCTGAATATCCCAAGGACTGCCAATAGTTCAAACAAATAAATCTTGGGAAAGGTGCAGCCAGTGCTCTTTGGAGGAAAGGATGGCACAAGATAGGGCAGGGTTCGGAGCCATTGTTCATAGGTTCACTAAGAGTCATAGCCAACTCAACATCATTGTTAAGTACTTCATGAGCATTATCTTACTAATCTTTACAATTAGCTCATTAACTAACCATCATCTCCTTGCCATGAAGGAGGAACAAATTCATAGCTGATCCTTCAGTGTTTTTGAGAGGCTGTAAATTGCATTGAAAAATATTGTACCTTTTTCTTTCTCAGAGTGCCTAGTGGATTTGAACTTCTAGACACTGTCTTCGGGTTGTTGTTCTTGTTGTTATGTGCTGTCGAGTCATTTCCGACTCATAGCGACCCTATGTACAACAGCCCTAAACCCTGCTCTATCCTGTGCCAATCGCACTGCCTCTGACACACCCATCCCGATTACCCCAGTCACTGAATCAATCCATCTCGTCTTTGGGTTAGTGCAATTTCTCTGTCATCTGAGTCCTAGTAACTATGTAGTTTCCATTTAATTGTCTGATTAAGTTTTCCAGTCACTACTGTTATTATGTTGCCAGATGCCTTTCAGTGAACACTATGAACACCAAAGCGGATCCTTGCTCTACCTTGTGCCATCCTCATGATTACACCATGTTCAAGACCATTATTTCAGTCATTGTGTCAATCCATTTTGCTGAGGATCTATTGACCTCTCTTTCCCTGAACCTTTACTACTCCCAGCATGATGTATTTTGTCCAAGGATGGACCTCTCCTGATAATATCCCCAAAGAACGTAAAATGAAGTCTCACCATCCTCATCCTGGCTTGTAAGGAGCACCCTGGTTGCATTTCCTCCAAGAGATATATATTCATCCTTGAGACCATCTATTGTATATTCAATACTTGTGTCCAACATCACAAATCAATGGCATGGAATAGATTTCTTTTATTGGCATTTCTATACATCAAGTCAGAGAATACTTTTTCATTTCTTTGATCATCACCTAAGTTTACTTTGAAAGTCTGTGTGTAATGATGTGAGATTATGGATTCTTCTGTTTATGGTAATGGCTGAGGAACACTGCTGGCACAGTGCATAAAGTGTTATACTGCTAATCACTAGATTGATGGTTCAAATCTATGAACCACTTCATGGGAGAAAGTTGGGCTGTTTCTTCTTATAAAAATTTACAGCTCTGGAAACCAGATGAAGAGTTACTGAGTGGGACTTGGTGACACTGAGTTTGGGTTATTTGTTTGTCTTGGAGGAGTTTTCCCCTCTTTTTTTTGAAAAAAAAATAATGATGGTAAAATTACAAAACTAATGCAGAAGCTTAGGATAAGAGGAGATCAACATACAATAACTTAGTTTCGTTAACAACTAGGCTGGATATTGGAGATTAATTAACTTAAGAAAAAACCCACAACCTCAAAAACTACAAATTCAGCCCTATGGGAACTGGAAGTAGTTTCTTCCAGGCAAGAAATTTCAAGCTAATTTGTATTAAACTTTACATTACTGTTGCATACTAATAGAATGAGCACATAAGCCATTACAGTCTATAAATATATTTAGTTAAGTAATTCATTTGGAAAACTGTAATTGAAATTAGTGTAGTGTATCAAATGATCTTCAATCAGTGACTCCAGCTGTGACACTTACACAGAAATGAAGTAAGAGTTTTGAAGAGAATTGATGGTTGATTAAGCATACATAGAACACCTTTTGAACATCTCTCAAATCAAGATATTCTCCTGTAAAGTAAAATACTAATAGTGTTTTCTGTCTGCCTAACAAGAACAGAATTTTATTTAAAACAAAATTAAATTCAAATTCACTATCCTTGAATTGATTTTCACTCCTAGTGACCCCATAGGAGAGAATAAAACTGTCCACAAAATTTCTAGGGTTATAAATCTTTAAAGAGGCAGATTGCCACTTTTTTTTTTGCTGCCACAGATTGGCTGGTGGGTTTGAACCAGAGGTAAGTTGGTTTTTGAAAATTTTATTTTAAGATGAGGAAGTCTCATCTTAAAAATAAGTCACATTAGATTTTATTATATTATTTCTCCTAGTGTTTCTAGATGAAGTGTTTTTAGATACCTGTTTCTTAAATCTAGTAGATAAAATAAAAAACAATTGTTTTTCTTTTGTCCAATTGAAGAGCAAAGCTTTTACCCAATGAAGGTCCTTTATTTGCTGATGTGGCAGGTCTCAGAATGAGGAGAAACAGCTAAAGCATCCGTTAATATTGGAATGTGGAATGTCTGAAGACCCTCAGTGAAACGGACTGACACAGTGCCTGCAACCATGGGTTTAAGCACAGTGGAAATTATGAGTTTGGTGAGTGATCAGTCAAGGTTTTGATTTGTTGCAATAGTCATCATGAGTTGAAATTAACTCAATGGTATCTAACAATAAGTTGGTTCAATTGTCTAATAGATTTATTTTTCTGTAATCGTTATGATTAATTATGGACTTACAGGACAATGGTATTCAGTTTAAACAAGAATATCTCAGTTAACTAGGAGTATCAGCATAAATCCCCAGATCTAAAGAACAAATTTACCTTCTCACTATTCTAGAGATTGAACTTCCATTTCAGAGTCTTGGTTGTACAAATCCCTTCCTTATTGATATTTCTGGGAGACTCTTGTTTTCTTGGTCATTACCTCTTGGTAACTGTCTTCGCCTGCATGTATCTTTATCTAATGTACTCTTTATGTAATTTAGAAATTATTAGTTTCAGACTAATTCTAGTGTGACCTAATGAAATCTCATTTCCAAACTCAGAATCACATCGATAAATACAAAACAAATAAGATTTTCCTGTTTCCATTATTCCTACACATAAAACAAAATTCTGTGTGAAGAGCAGAAATGTCCCATAGGGTTTTTAAGATTATGATCTTTTGGGAGCTGGCCAGTAGGCCTATCTTCCAAGGCACCTCTGGATGGATTTGAATCACTAATCTTTTGACTAGTAGTCCATCATTTAACTGGTTCAAGCATCAGGACTTCTGCCGATATAAGGATTGGAATCAATACATATTTTTAGGGCATACAATTCAATCGATAAAAAATTAAATTCACACATAAAAATAATTTTTAACAACCAAAACTGTATAACAACCCATCACATCATAATGTAATGTAACGTACCGTAATGTAATATAATTGTGTTAGAGTGCAGAGGTTTAAGCAGAAGGTAATTTGTCCTTTGGTGTTAGGAAGACACAAACCGGTACAGGAAACAGCAAAAATTAAGATTGATTCTCAGGTCCTTTCTTCTCTGATTGCTAAAACTCAAAAATAATCAGGTGTGTGACAAAAGATATAAAACATTTAGACAAACAAAACAAAAATACCATTTTCAGAAGTATCTTCAAATGATTCATACTGAAGAAGGTGGAGTCTTGCATAGCTATTTTCTATTACGTATTTGGATTTAGAATTCTTCCTATACTTCCTCTGTCTTTCTCTCCACCTATTTGGACTCTTCCTCAGTGTTGGAGTCAATGTGTAAAAACAATATAAATGTCTTCCATGTGTCTTTACCTAAGACTGTCTCAAGTGAAAAGAAGCCATGAGATAACAGATTGATGATACACATATGCATATAATTATGATAAAGTTATAAAAATATCTCAATGACAAGGTGGAAAGAAAGATAAATACTGCCTGCTTTCTTCTTCACATCATTATTGTTGTTGCCATATTTTTCCTTTCTTGACATTCTTCACCTTTATAGAGAAGACGCTAAGATTTAAGTAACAACATAAAGGATTAATTTGCTCTCTAGAGAGTCAACTTACTAAGAAGAAATAAAAATATGTAATTACATAGACATCAATGTATGGAAAAGATAAAATTACAAGGCAATTTGGATTGACAGCAAAAGGTCATATTAAAAGTGGAAGTTTTGCAAATGCTAAGAGCTAACCATGCAGTCTTGAACTGCCTGAGGCTGAGTTTCTTCATATTCACCATCTCAGCCATCGAGTGAGAATCAAGTTGCAGCTGATTCTCCTGTGGATTTTCAGAGATGGGGTGCCCATCTTTCTCTCTTGGGGCACTGGTGGATTTGAACCTCTAGACAGGCACAATTTTTAGGTTAGCAGTAGCACAACTCCCTATGTTACCAGAGTCCTTTCATATTTTAGATAAGATCCTCTGAAAATCTTCTTGTTCCAACATAATACATTCTGTTTTTGCGGTTTCCTATAATTTTGTGGACAAAAGAGATATAACTAGTTGAGAAGTTGAAAGTGACTGGCGTGGGGGTAGGGGTCCTTTAACATCCGCGGACTTTTCTTTTACGCCACATACCCTTGATTGTTAGCGTCAGAGACAGATTAAACTGGGCCAACTCTTATCCTCTTGTATTATGATACACATTTGTTGGTAAAGCAAAAACCTGTTTCAGCACGTTTTTTTTCTGGCTTCTCTTTCTTATTGTTGTTATTTACCACCAAGTTGGAATGGTACATTACAACAGCTATGGCTGACCTTCCAGCAGGTTTTCCAGAGACAGTGAATTGCACAGGAAAGGACTGCCCATCTTTTTTTCCATTGAAGAACTGGTGGATTTGAACCACACACTTTTGACTTGACAATTCATAATTTTACACATTATCATCATCATCATCAATTTCATTAAATAGCTGCACGCAGATAACATCTTACTTACTTTGGATATGTCAGAAAGGACCAACCACTAAGAAGGGACATGGTCAGTATTAGGGCTACAGGGCTGCTCCCCCTTGCTTTTCCAGACTAGCCACTGAAATGATGCAAGCACTGGAAGCAGCAGCTGTGGTGCTTTCTCTCTGTTAAGGGTTGTAAAACTGTTCTACCTCCATTTCCCAGGAATAGCTATCTGCGACCCCAGCCTGTTTTCGTATCTTGTATAAAAACAACTGTGAACCTCCCCCTCCCCAATTTCCTTGTAAGAATCTAACTTTAAGTCTGGGCTGGTCTCTACTTGGGGGACAGCTCAGTAGTTTCTCCTCAATAAACTTTCTTTCTTGACCTGACTTGAGTTCTGTCCTTCCTTGGTGACCTTATAGCTAGTAGAGGTACAGCTAAGGTAAGGGAAACCTTCAGTGATATTGATTGACACACTAACCTAAATAAAGGATTCAAACATGAAGATGGTGCAGGCCCAGGTAATGGTTTGTTTTGTTACATGAAAGGTCACAATAAGTTGGAGCTGACTAGATAGCAATCAGCAACAAATGTTATAGTAATTATAGATTTGATTTTTCTTTCTTCAATTAGGGTTAGCAAATCGTTGCCATTGAACTGGAAAAAAATACCCTCCAGCAGATTTTCAGAGGTTCTAAGTCACATAGGAGAGGATTGCCTGTCTTCCCCTGAAGGGGCAGCTGCTAGATTTGAACCACCTGCCTTTGGGTTAGCAGTGTAACTCCTTACCCACTAAGTCACCAAAGATCAGAGATAAGAGAAAAGTCTTGGGACTTCTTGTTTTAAATCCAGTATGTAAAGAGTTTGAAAGTCATTATTCTGTCATCCTTATAAGAAGGAAAAACCGAACTTTCTCTCAGGAAATAAAAAGCATTATATGGACTCATTTAGAGTATTAGAGAAGAAGAATCTCAATGAGATGAGTGCAATCTTGTCAGTAAGAGCTGTTGATTCCCACTCAAATGGTCTTTTGTACCAACCACTGTCTATCTCCATCTCCTTGAGTGTTTTCCTCTTTTTCACTAGCACTCTACATTACCTAATATGTGATATCTTCTCCATGGATAGACTACTCTGAATAACAACTCTTCTTAGTATTCTCCATGAGACAGTGCACTTTACCTCTTTTAAATGTAGATGTAGTTGATTTCCTCAAAGCAGGAGTGCAAACACATGCAATCCGACCTCATTACAAGTACATATTTCTTCTTCATTTAAGTGAAGATCAGTGAGGTTATATATCTGTGAGGAAGCACTTTTTATTAGCAGCATTTGCAAAATATGAAGCATTACAGTTATTAATTAATTATCTCCTAGCCACCCCTCCAGAGACCTTGAAACACTCTTTCTCAGCAAAGAGAGATGTGAGGCATATTTTGAATCATAAGACATTACCTAATGGATCTAAAATTAGAGATTGCTTTTGGTTTAAAGAATGGACCCCATGTTTCCAAGGAGAAGTGAATACAAGAAATGAGCACAAAATGAGGGACAAGCTTATGAGATAAACAACAAAAACGATTTGAAATTTGGGAGAAGTACAGATCTGAAAAATCTCAGAATTCCCAAGGAGACATCTGAAGTTTAATAATGTATTATTGTTTTGTAAAAAGAATAATAATGTATTTTACTTTTTTAACAGACTTTGCAATTACTTGCTATGCATCGGAGAGCTGGACAATGACTAGGGATGGTAGAAGGAGAGTTGATTCCACTGAGCTTTGGAGCTGGAGAAGAGTATTGAATATACCATGGTCTGCTAGGAGAACAAAAAAATTCACCCTGGAGAGGGTGAAACCAGGTTGTTCCTTGGAGGCAAGGATTCTGAAACTTCATCTGACATACTTTGGACACGCTACAAGGCGGGATCAGTCCTTGGAGAGGGATGTCATGCTTGGGAAAGTGGAGGGACCGCGTAGGAGAGGAAGATCCTTGATGAGATGGATTGATTTTGTAACTGAGGTAACTGGGTAGGTGTGTTGGAGACAATAAAACTGGCAAGGGACAGAGCAGGGTTTAGGACTGTTGTACATAGGGTTGCTATGAGTCACAGGCTATGAGTCTTGACAGCACATAACAGCAGCAGCAACAACAACAACAACAAAGTAAAAGAAGATTTAAAAAAAAATCAAGCTATAGTAAAGAATAGAGAGACTAGACTAAGATCAATAAAATACACTTGTGTTGAATATACCACAGACTGCCAGGAGAACAAACAAGTTTGTCCTAGAGAGGGTGAAGCCAGCCTGCTCCTTGGAGGCAAGGATTCTGAAGCTTCAGCTGATATATCTTGGGAATGTTGTAAGGAGCGTTTGGTCCTTGGAGGGGGACATCATGCTTGGAAGTGTGGAGGGAAGGAGAAAGACAGGCAGAGCATCAATGAAATGGATTGATACAGTGACTAGGGTAATGAGGGGAGGTGTGTCAGAGACAGTAAAGCTGGCACAGGATAGAGCAGGTTTCAGGGCTGTTGTACATAGTAAGGTCGCTCTCAAGTGACTTGGTAGCACATAACAACAACAACAACTGAGTATTAAAGTTTATGAAACATCTCCATATGTATTACTTCATTTGGATTTCATAAACCATTTACTAAAGCAAATGAAGAGATTTTTTCTGACTTTGTTTGACATCGATTATATAATAATTGTTTTTCCTGCCTCTCTCTTTTAAATGCTGAATTAAGCATTTAATATTTTCCCCCCAGGGATCTCTGATGGCCTAGTAGCAAGAAGCTGTACTGCAATCCCAGAAGTACATGATTCGAGTCCACCAGATGCTCTGCTGGAGAAGGGGGACAATCTCCTCCTGTACCAGTCACATTCATTTTGAAGGTACACATGCACAAAATAATAAAATTTTTTTCCAAAAAGTCTTTTTTTTCTATGAGAGGTAGAAGGCAGTAGTGATAAAGTGACAAAATTCCCATATGGTTATTTTTTTACATTTCAAAATAATTCACCCTGAAACCCACAGCATCCCTTTTCAGCAGGAAGTAGCTAAGAGAATACGCCATCCCCTTTTCCTTATGAATCAGGGTGAAGTCTCTCTCAGGGAGGAGTGATAGGGAATGGCAAAGGACACACTGACAAAGGAGATTAATCAGAACTGACTTTGACAAGCACTGTGGCAATTGGACAATTAAAACAGACATTTGGGTGGCGGGGGAAGAAGAACGAACTGGGGAGGAGGGTAGAGAGAATGGTGCAGCAATGAAGGAATGAAAGCCCAAAATCCCTATAAATGTTCATTAAATCTAATAAAATTTAATAATAATAATAATAAAATAATACCAAATAAATTATCTAACACTTAGTGTATAAAACTCCTTTTGCACAATGATCTCATTTCATTTTAAACCAACCTTGTAAAGTAGGCAGCAGTGCCTGTATTATTTTTTTAAATGAAAAGATTAAGAACAAAAGTATGCAGAACCATGCTCATAATCCCATAGCTATTAAATTTCAGGGCCAGGACACAGAGAACCCTAGAGTTCTGATTCTCTAATTTCTTGTTTTGTTTTGCCTTCTTTTCTGTTTTCTTTTGTCATTAAAAAAGACAGAAAAAAACCAAATAAACCTTACCGAAAGCATTTTAAAAAACAATTAGAGCAGTATATTGACAGGAAGCTGTAAAAAATTGAAGCTGAATTCTGAAAAGAACCTGAAGCAAAAATTCTTCTCATTTTCCTGCTTAGCATTTTTCTTCAGGCAGTCTTGTTTTCATTTTCTCCATAATATTATATGGAAAAGTTGGTAAAAGCTAAATCACCCCTGGTTATTTTAAACACTTTTAGCAAAGGATTCTTTCTTATTCCTTGACTAAAAACAGGAATTCAATTCCACCAATAACTTTTCATACATGGTAACTCAACTCTGCTACTGGTTTTATGAGCTGGAACAAAAACCAAAGTAAAATGGTTGCTATCCAGTCAATTCTATCTCATGATGAAATTGATTTGTGGCAGAGCAGATCTGCATTTTTTAGGAATTTCTAGGTAATGACAACGTCGGAACTGAATGGAGGCCTTTATTCAAAGACGTACTGGGCTGATTCAAACTGTTAAGATTTTAGGCTAGTCTTTGAGCTCACCAGTTGTTGTACTACCCAGAGACTACCAATGAGAACCAGAAGTAAGAAATATATACCGAATTTCCCAGATAAACCACATGGTGACTGTGAATTTATTTCAACATGTAGATTATGTTAACTTTTTCAATATCCGGACAGATCCTATGACATTTTTGTAACTTTTGCTCTTTGTACTCTAGTTATATTTATTACAAGATGTTGAAACATAATTGTGTCAGTTCAACATCATCTGGGTTTTTCTCAAAAGTTGCATGTTGCTTTCAATTGACTTCACTACTTTTTGATACAGCTGATTACATTCCATATTCCAGCTCTAAGGTGTTCAATCCCCTGTCAGTGCTGTCTCAGGGGACATCCTACTACTGCTATCTCAAATGGAAAAGAAAGTACCCGTGTGTATGGATACTGATTTTCATTTCTGATGCTTCTGAACTTTGTGTGCTAACTTAAGCTCAGAATTGGTAAACTATAACATTTTGAATTTCACAGATGTTTTCAGTAGCAGAATTAAGAGATTTTTACAGGCTGCAGTCCCGTGGTCACTTGTGGTTGCTGTGAGGCTGAATACTGTGACACGGATGTGTCAAATGCGTTAATGGTTGGCTACTCAGTGTGGACCGAGAGTGGGGTGGAGCTCCCCGATTAAACAGATTAAACAAGCGTGGAAAGAGGAATGGCATCCACTTCCATAATAGCTTGTCTCTGGAAACCCTATGAACCTGTAGAGAGGATGAAAGGCACCCAAGCGTCGAGGACTCTCCTTCATAGGGTCGTTATGAGTCGCCTGCGACTCAATGGCACTTAACAACAATAACAACAACATTGTGTTGTCACCAGCAGTCAGGAATTAAGGAGAAACATTGCACTGGGAAAATCCGCAGTTAGGGACCACTCCAAATTATTGAATTATGTCAATTTGAGGACTAAGGTGCGTCTGATTCAGGCCATAGTCTTTCCAATTACTTGCTATGCATCTGAGAGCTGGACAACAAATAAGGACGGCCGAAGTAATTGACTCCTCTGAGCTGTGCTGTTGGAGAAGAGAACTGAACATCCCTTGGATGCTAAGAGAACAAACAGATATGTCTTGAAGACCTTTTATTTTACTAAACATAGTATTCTTTTTCATTGTAGTTGTAGTCCATGCAATGTGGGAAATGAAAATGATGTGTTCAGCTTACTTTTGGACAATTAGCCCAAGTAGTCTTACTGGCTTAACAACTAAAGAACATCCTAGTTGCTCATGCATCCTTAACTGTAAGTGAAATTTCAGGGAATTCAAGACTTCCTGCGTAACTCCCTCCAAGCAGAATCTTGGGTCTAGTTAAAACATGGGATTCTACAGGGTATCTTTATCCTGGATGACCTTACTTCTAACCTTCAGGTTCACCCTTTTAACCAAACAAGACTGAACAAATAACTTTCTGCCAAGAATGGTTTCCTCTTTTGGCCCCTTTATGTCTGCTATAAATCTTTATCCTCATTTCTCCTGCAAATTGATCAGACTTTCATTATCTCTTCTGGTTTCCTATTCAGTATCCATCTTTAAGTGCATCCTAACTTAATCCATTCTCTGTCTTTTCAACCACTTATTGTCAGCTATCAGCATGTTACCTTCCAGCCTGTGGTGATCCATGCATAAGTGGGAAAGTTCTGCAAAAAATCTCTCATGGTCATTTGTAAAGTGGATCTTTGTGATCCATAGTTGTCATTGATTGATTTTTGGAAGCAGATCACCAGGCCTTTATTCCTAGTCTGTCTTAGTGTGAAAATACTGCTGGATCTCTTCAGCATCATCGTCACTCACAAGTCCCCATAGGAAAAAAAAGTGAGGAGCACAAAGTTAGAGGTGAACTTAGGTATCCCACATGGAATATGAGAATTCTACCACTTAACCCCCTCCATACATTAGAGTAATCTTTTTAAAATAGTAAATAGATTATTGCAGAATGGCATTCTTTCTGTGTTGGTGGGGGGAGTCTCTGTTTGGGTCCTCTTTGGCTGGCTGGAAGCCTTTTGCTGGGAACTTATGGGAACCTGAAGCATGGGCAGACCTGCAGCCTTTTAAAATTCATTTGGGCCCTTCAGCCTGCTGCCCTCGGGCCTGGTTATTACTGGTTTTGAAATGAACAGTCCTAAGTACTACTCTGTCATTACTCTGTATTGAGGTAACGATGGATTGCTGTGATACTAAACATTGTGCCGTTGGTTTGTCAAGTGTCATATTAGTTACGTATGGTTGAAAATATCTGGTTAGCGAACAGATTAATACAGGCTTGGAAGCAGGAGTGGCATCCACTTCCTAAACATGCCTGTGGAAACTCTATGTACTTAGAGAAAGAACAATAGTTACAGAACAAGGTTAAAATCTTTTGTTTATGGTGTCAGTACTAGATGGCACTTACCAAAAACAACAATATATATTGCCAAGTCAGGTTGACGGGATTATCTTTTAATCCTTTGATACTATATTTTGGAGGAACATTCTTCTATGTTGTACAGCACTCTTCTGTCAATTTATTGTGCTGAGGTAATCTGGTCTTGCTGTGATGCTCAACCTTTTACAACTGGGGTCTCAAAAGCCATAATGGCCGCCCCTGGTGGACAGTGTTTGGTGGAGCTCCCAGTTTTAATACAGGTTGGGAAGCAGGAGTGGCCTCCACTTCCTAAACCACATGCCTCTGGAAACTCTATGAACTTGGAGAAATGATAATTATAGAAAGGCCTCAGGTCTTTTGTTCACAGTAACTATGAGTCTTGCACAACTTGATGGTAATCAACAACAACTTGAAAACTGCATTTGCTGTACAGAGGTAACTCGTCATTGTTGTGATGCTGAACGCTGTGACAAATGCATCAAATGTGTCAAATGCGAGAATGGTTACCCCTGGTGGACAGTGGTAGAGCTCCCTGATTATAACAAGCCTGGAAGCAGAAGTGGCATCCATTTCTGAACTAGCTTGCCTCTGGAAACCCTACGAACTTGGAGAAATGATGACAGTTATACAAGTGTTCAGGTCTCTCGCTCATAGGGTCGCTATGCATCATCTATGACTTGACGCCACTTAAAAACAACAACAACATTTCAGAATACTGCTTGAAAGGCATCAATAATCCTGTAATGCATGAGATAAAATAAAACATTTTAGCAAGATGTACTAAATGCTTCACAAATGGGTCTCTGCTTGACCTTCCATACTTGCCCTCTTGCACATTTATCTCAAGATCAAGGCAGGTAAACGAATTCTTCTCTCCCTAAATTCATAGAAGCCTTCTCCACACCTATACATTTTTTGCCAGAAGTGTGTTGTGCCACTTGTTTTATACATTTTCCTACATATTGGACTTTTTTTCTACATTTTTGTAGATTCAATACTCTAACCAATTTAAAATGATTCAGTAATTGCCACAGTAAGCAAGAATTGAGTATGTCTTTCATAGCAACCAAATCAGTCACTAATAATATTTTAATGCTACGCATCTCAAATCTGGACAAGAAATAAGGATGATAGAGGAAGGGTTGATGTCTTTGAGTTGAGGTGTTGGAGAACTGAACTGAATATATCCAAAGGACTGACAAAAG
Source organism: Elephantulus edwardii (assembly GCF_000299155.1). Classification (NCBI taxonomy): domain Eukaryota; kingdom Metazoa; phylum Chordata; class Mammalia; order Macroscelidea; family Macroscelididae; genus Elephantulus; species Elephantulus edwardii. The sequence continues at coordinate 5,601,457 of NW_006399801.1, forward strand.
GACAGCTAGGAAAGTGCAAACAACAGGCAAAGATGGCAAAGCTTCACTTTACATACTTTGGTCATGTTGTCAAGAGTATAAGATAGGCTATTCCTTGGAGAGAGATATCATGCTTGGAAAGGTTAAAAGTCGGTTGAAGAGAGGAAGCATCTCACAAGATGGACTGAAACAGTGACTGTAGCAATGGGCTCAAGTGTGTTGGGGATGATAACCATGACATAGGATAGAACAGGAATCATATCCACAGTTCGAGGGGTTGCTATGAGTCCCAAGAAATTCAGTGGCTCCTAACAACAACAATAGCAGGAAACAAATAGCTGTACCTTCCTCAAAGATGGTGGCCAATCATGCTGCTTTGAGTGTGTGTTGCCTGGAAGAGACTGGCCAATAATCCAATCTCCTACAACAAAGGCCTTCAATTTTCAGGAAGATTTATGCAGGTCTGGTTCTGCATCATCCTCAGAACCACTGCTGGGCTTGAGCCTATTTAGTTGTAAGCACTGTGTCAATTCATCTTACTGAGGGTCTTTCTTTATTTCACAGACCCTATGCTTTTCCAGACATAATATTTTTCTCCAGGGATTGGTCCCTCATGATAGCATGTCCAAAGCATGTATTCTGAATGCACATCTTCCAAGACATATTTATTGATTTTTTTGTATATTCACTATTTCCCCCCAGCATCACAATTCAAAGGTACTAATTCTTTAGCGTTTTATTTATTGTGCAACCTTCATAAGCATGTAAGGCAATTGAATGTACCATGGTTTGGGTAAGATATACTTTTTACCTCAAACTGATACTTCTGTTTTTCTCTTTAGCACTTTAAAGACCTTCTTTGCAGCAGATTTACCCAATGCAATATGTGTTACGGAGATGACACAACCTTGCTTGCTGAAACTGATGAGGATCTGAAGCGCTTGCTATAGAAGGTCAGAGACAGCAGCCTTCAGTATGAATTGAGGTTCAATATCAAGAAAACAAAGATTCTCACCACTGGGCCAATTGGCAGCATCGTGATAGAGGGTGAAGAGATTGAGATTGTTCACAGCTGTAGTTTGCTTTGCTCCACAATCAACACTCTTGTCATCTGCAGCCAGAAAATTAAAAGACGTACTGCAATTGAAAAGTCTGTGGTTAGAGACGTCTCTAAAGTACTGAAGAGCAATGATGTCGGTCTGGAGACTAAGGTGCACCTGATGCATGCCATGATCTTTGCAATCACTTGCTATGTATCAGGAGCTGGACAATGACTAGGGATGATATAAGGAGAATTGATGCCTTTGAGCTGTGGTGCTGGAGAAGAGTATTGAATATACCATGGACTGCTAAGACATCAAGTAGGTTTGTTCTGGAGAGGATGAAGCCAGGCTGCTTCTTGGAGGCAAGGATTCTGAAGTTTCATCTGACATACTGACATACTTTGGACATGTTGCAAGGAGGGACCAGTCCTTGGAGAGGGACATCATGCTTTGGAGGGTGGAGGGATCATGCAAAAGAGGAAAACCCTCAATGAAATGGATTGATTCAATGACTGAGGAAATGGGGGTAAGTGTGTCAGAGACAATAAGATTGGCAAGGGATAGAGCAGGATTTAGGGCTGTTGTACATAGGGTCACTATAAGCCACAGGCGACTTGATGGCACATATGTCCTTTGATTTCTTAACTGCTACTTCCATGAGTGTTGACTGCAGATTCAAGTAGAGTCCTTTACTAGGTTAGGATTTTCTCTATTATGCTATTGTTTACTGGTATAGTTGTGAATATTTTTGGTTTCTGGGGTTTTTTGTTTGTTTGTTTGTTTGTTTGTTTTTATGTTGGGATGTACCCCATACTAAAGGCTTAAAGCTTTGTGTATACTGCTTCAAGTCTTCTTTTTCAGTAAGCAAGATTGTGTCATATGCATATAAGAGCTGTTTATTAATAGTCTTCCTCAAATCCTATATTCTTCTTCATATAATACACTGTCTCAAGTTATTTGATCAGCATTCAGGTTGAATAAGTATGGTAAAAAGACACAATCCATATTCAGTATATGCCTCAAAATGATTCTTTTACAACACCAGGAATATAGTAGAGACTTGCTGTAGACAGAGATGTCTCTTGTTGAATTTTGCCTAGAAAGTTGTTTATTGGGAAGCAAATTTAAACAGTTTTGTTTTACTTTTTTCCTTATTTAACCATTCTTTTGCGTAATTCTACAACCTTTAAATCCAAGATATAAATGAAATAGACAAAAAAGTACAACTTAAGAGTTAACTACACTCAGTTTTTTATGAAACTCAAGTTTTAATATCATGAACACTAATATTTAGGACCTGTTTAAACACACCTGGAAATATTATAAAGAGAAATAAGAACATCTCAAGAAGCTACAGAGGAAATGAAAAAGCTGTTTTATTGCTATAAATTGTCCAAATGAGCCTAGTTGACATGTCTGTTTACCAGATAATTACCTTTCCCATCCTGTTGCCTGTATAGATGTACCCAGGGTATAAAGTGCAATCATGGGAACATTTCAGGACAAAAGGAAAGGTAGGAATAAATGTAATAGGTACTAAATGTTAAATCATAATAATTACCTCAGACATTTCATACTCTGGAAAATCAGCCTCAATAGCCTTCTGTATCTAATAGAGGATCACAGAATAGTTTTGTGGGGGGATTTTATGTCATAGTTAGTCAGCTGAGTCTAGTTATTGTAGATTGACTTACATCCCCTCCAAAACATGTACTGTAAATCCATACCCCTATACTGAGGATGTAATACCATTTGGGGGTAAAAATCGCACCATTTTGTAAATTAGGCACTAACGGTGGATTTCAAACTAATGATTTTTTAAAAATCCTTTTTGATCACTAAAAGAAACAGATTTGGCACAGAAATAAGAAAAGATAGACTTGGGAATGTAGATGTCACCTGGAGATCACCAAGGAGCTGAGGAACCAAGAAGAGACATGAACTTTCTCCAAGTGCCAACACAGATAAAACCTTGCCCTGGAGAAGGTGCCTTGATCTGGTCTGCTGGTCTCCCAAATTGTGAGAAAATAAATTTGTGTTTTTTAAAAACCAATTACTTGTAATATTTGTTATAGCAACATTAAGAATCTGGATTCAGTTCTCCTTTTCCCAAGTTAATGAGCTTGGAATCCCTAAAAAACCCATAATACCCCAATTAAACCTTATTTTTACATGGTTTATGATCAAAAGAGACTCAAAAAACAAAAAAATGAATCTTTGGGTTACTTTACAAGTATACTCATTGAATGTCTGAATGGTACAAACAGTCAGTTGCTTGATTGTTAACCAAATACTGGAAATTCAAGTCCACTTTAGAGGAAATATTTGAATATATTATAATATATATTGTTTTGAAACAGATGAGGGAAAGAACAGATTAGAGGTGATATATGATTGAGTATTCTGGTTAGCACAGGAATCCAGAATTAAGGTTGCATAGAGAAGTGTACTCAGGGTGTGGGGTTGTGGGGAAGGGATGGGGGAATTGTATACCAATGAAGGAATTCCTTTTTTTTTCCGGAGAGGGGAGCGAACTGCTGGGGAGGGGTGGGCAGGGAGAAAAGTGCATCAATGAATGAATGGAAATCCAAAACCTCTGTAAATGTCTATTAAAATTAATTTTAAAAAAAGGGGAAAAAAAACTAAACCAAAAAAAAGTTAAAAAAAATAAAAATCTTATAGAATGTAGTTCTACTCTGAATACATGAATTTATCATGAATAGGAATTCTCTCAGTAAGTGCATTGTTATTTATGTTCAATGCAGGGGGTTTCAAGGACAGCAGCAGCTACACCTCAGAGAACGAGCAATCTCCTTCTACATAATTAACTGTCCCTGAAAAGCCACCAGAGGGTCAGCTATGGGCTGGTTCCAACTCTATGGTACATAACAACAATAACATGTTATTTGTGTTTACTTTTCCTGGCAGACTGGAACTAGCTACATTCATAAAATCAAGTTTAAAAGATGGGTAATCTTCAGTGCAATTTACAGCCTTTGAAAACCTGCTAGAGGGTCATCTGTGAGTTGGTCCTGACTCAATGGTGATAAACTTAGTTGCTTTTGAAGATACAAGTTTGTTAAGAAGCACTCATACTCTTATTGCTGGCAAGCCAGAACTGACTCAGAGCTGACCCTCCAACAGGTTTTCAGAGGCTATAAATCACACAGGAGGAGGTTGTTCACCCTTCTTTCATGGAGCCACCAGTGGACTTGAACCACTAGACAGGAAGTGTGTTTGGATCAGCAGTGCAACTCTGCAAATTAGGCCACCAGAGCTCCCCTAAAAAGCCGGATTATCAAATAGATGCTTTCAGCCTGATCACTTCAATTTCCAAGCTCTATTTTATACTAAATTAGTACATTTTTATTTTATTTTCTTTGACAAGCAAGTGGGTAGGACATGAAAGAGAAAGACACAATAAAGAGGATATATGATATCTGTCAACTAGCATGGGAATTTTTCTTTTATAATATCATTTATTGTGAGTGGTTTAATTATCTTGTGACCAGTGGAAATTTCGTTTGAATCCTCCCCAAATCCTAAATGTAGGTAAGGTGCCTCCTAACTTTCTTAGTGCATATTTGGAAGCAACACGTATGATGAGACTCAAATAAATACGAATTTGGAAACTCACATGCGCTCATCCAGCTGGTTGGTTTGGGCTATGCAGAGTGACAAAAATAAGTGATTGATCCTTTAGGCATACTTAATTTAAGTCCCTCGCCTTTCAAAAATGCCTTAATTTTTCACGTCACATTTAGCAGGCAATCATCTATCACCCACTCTAATAACATTGGGTACATTTTATAATTAGCCATAAAAGAGATCTTTTTTGCCAAGCCTGAAAATTAAGTTTAAGCTCCAACGTGGTACAGAGTCTAAGGAGCCAGAAATGGCCTTTTCTGGGTAACTCACAGTGTGCATTTGCGGTTGCCTTGACAACCGTCTGATTGGGGCTTCCTCATTTGGGGAATGAGGCCACTCCTGTTTGATTCAGCCTCTCAGGAATGATAATGAATAGCAAACAAAATCATACTAACATACAAATTTTAGGGACATGAATAGCAGAATCATGTGCACTTCATATCCTAGAAGGAGAGAAGAGAGGAGCAGGTAGAGGGGATTAAGGAGGGGTTTGGATCTTGTCCAATTACAATTAAATAAAAAGTAGTTGATGAGGTCAGTAATTTTTCCCATGTTCAGGCAAGCAGTGACTGTATAAAGGATAAATAGTATACAAAGTTTGAGACTGATTTGTTAATTGTGTTGTTAGGTGCAGTCAAGTCCACTACAAGTCTCAGCAACTCTATGAACAATAGATCTGAACTTTTTGCCTTATACTGCACCATTCTTAGGATCTCCATCACGCTCAAATCCTTTGTGATGGGAAATAAAACCTATCAAATGGGGAAATGACAACCTCTTCAACATATGGTGCTGGCAAAACAGGACTGCTAACTACAGAAAGCTGAAACAGAATCCACATCTCACATTAACACAAAAAACAGCTCAAGGTGGATCAGAGACCTGGAAATAAAGCTCCAAACCATGAAGTTCAGAAGAGACAAACTGGGACAAAGCTTAGAAAGCCTAGTCATGGTATAAAAGCACTCTCAAAGATAATAAAGAAGATAAAATTTATGAATGGGACCTTCTGATGATTAAATCTCTGTGCTCACCAAATTTTTTTCCCAACATGGTGAAAAGAAAACCTACTGGTTGGGAGCAGACATTTGGCAATACCAGCTCAGATAAGGGTCTCATAATAAAAGTTTACAGAAACCTGTAGTGTCTCCAGAAGAAAAAGACTGATAATTCAATTAGTAAATGGGTGAAAGACATAGAAAGAATTTTCACAGAGGAAGATACTCAAATGGCCAACAGACACACGAAGAAATGCTCCAAATAACTGGCAATAAGAAAGATGCAAAACAAAACCACAATGAGATACCATATTACTCCAGTAGCAGTGGCAAAGAATAGCAGGGCAGCAAGTAATAAATGTTGGAGAGGATGTTGCAAGATAGGAACTCATACATTGTTGGTGGGATTGTAAAATGGTATAACTACTCTGGCAAGCCATTTGACACTTCCCCACAAAGCTCAACAGCTCAACATAGAAATTCCATATGACCCAGCTACTCCAATGCTTGGAATGTACCTTGAGAAAATGAGAACTGAAGCACAAAAGGAGATTTGTACACCAACATTCATAGCAGCCTATTCACCATCACAAGAACATGGTGTAAACAGCCCAAGGGCCCAACCACAATGGAAAGAATTGGGAAATTATGGTACATTCACACAACATACGCAGCATGCAGGAACAATGATTCTGTAAATTGCAACCTAACAGGGGAGGGACTGGAGAACATTTTGCTAAGTGAACTAACCTAGTCACATAAAGATAAATACTGTATAAGACCACTATTGTAAGAATGAGTATGAGGACCCAAGGGGAGTGGCTTAATCATAAGGCCACACAATTTGATGGATGGAGAAAGGAAAGGGGAAAGATCTGGTGTGAAAAACAGCGTATGCAAACTTTATAAACTTTGTAAGTAAACCAGTTTAAGAAAAATTTTACAAAGAACCAATCCTTTTTGGTAGTCACCTGGTCAACCCATCTTGCTAAGAGTTTTCCTCTCTCCAATTTACCCTCTGCATTTCCCAGCATTATGTCTCTCTCCACAGACTGGTTCCTTCTGAAAATATGCCCAAAGTAAGTGAGATGAGGTTTGACCATTCTTAACTCTAAGTACCACACTGAATGCACTTCCTTCAAGATAAATTTTATCCTTTTGTTTGTCCTTTTGTCAGTCCATGGAACATTCTATTCAATATTCTTTTCCAACACCACAATTCAAAGGCTTCAATTTTTCTTTGGTCATCCTTACTCACTGTCGAACATTCAGATCCATAGGAAGTAAGTGGAAATAGCATGGATTTCAAGCACATCTTAGACTTTAAATTGACAGTGTTGATTTTTAACACTTTGGAGAATTCCTTGACAGTAAATTTCCTCTATGCAATGCATCTTTTAATATCTTGGCTCTTGCTTCTATGGGTTTTGATTGTGTATCCATGTAAAAAGAAATTGTTGACAATTTAAATCTTTTTTCTATCCATCATGATGTTATCTATTGGTCAAGTGGTTAGGATTTTCATTTTCTTGATATTG
>NW_006399801.1:5612577-5620005 GCF_000299155.1 Elephantulus edwardii
ATAATCTTCAGCAAGATTTTACATGTATGAAGTGGTTAGATTCTGGAAAGTGTGTTCTCTGGCTTTGGTGAGGGTTGGTTGTGTCCTGTTTGGTTTTTGTTTTTGGGGTTTTTTTCCCCCCTTCAAAATTGGATGTGAACTGATTGGATTTGCCAGATTTAGCTAACAATGAGCTGTGGGCTGTCAGCCTGTTTATAGTTAACCTGGATCTGGTGAATGGGCCTTGTATTTAAAAGAGGATTAGGTCCTTGGGCCTGTGGTCCTTAGGCCTGGTGTTTGAGGTGAACATTCCTCTAAGTGGTACAGCACTGGTCATCAGTTTGCTATATTGACATAACTTGGGGTTGCTGTGATGCTGAGTGCTGTGCCTCTGGTGTGTCAAGTGCTATAACAGTTACCCATCATGGATAGTGCTTGGTGGAGCTCCCAGAATTGTGACAAGCTTGAAAGAAGGAGTGGCATTCACTTCCTAAACAACATACCTCTGGAAACTCTTTGAATGTAGGGAAATGACGATAGTTATAGGCCAGCATTCAGACTTTTTTTTCCACAGAGTTACTATGAGTCGTGCTTGACTCGATGGCACTTAACAACAACATAACAATATCATGTTGATAATACTGTTTGGTAATTTTCACAGTCTGTTGAACCACCCTCCTTGGGAACAAATATGGATCATTTCCAGCTACTTGGACAGGTAGCTGTCTTCTATATATGCTGACAGATACTGATGAGCATGTCCAGGGTTGTATCTGTTTCCTGAAAGATGTAAATTGCTATCTATTAACTCTTGGGGTCTCATTTTTTGCCAATGCATTCAGTGCAGTTTGTGCTTCTTTCTTCACCACTACTGGGTTTTGATTATGTGTTACTTCATGAAATATTTCAGTAATAACTAATTAATTTTAGTACAGTAAGTTTGTAAATACCTTTCACTCTCTTTTGATGCTTCCTCCATCATTCAAAATTTTGCCCATAGAATCCTTTAGTATGGCAACTGGAGGCGTGAATTTGTTGTTCAGTCCTGCTACCTTGAGAAATGCTGAATGTATTCTTTCTGTTTGGTTTTCCAAGTCCAGATCCTTGTACATTTCTTTATAATATTTTGCTTTGTCTTCTCAAGCTGCTCTTTGAAATTGTCTCTTCAGAATCTCTGATAGCAACATCTGATCTCTTTGTTTTCATTTCTCTTCATTCTAACACAAGTTTAAGAGTCTCTTCTGACATTAATTTTGATCTTTTCTTTGTTCCCTGTCTTTGGAGTAACTTTTTGGTTTCTTCATAGATGATGTCACTGATACACTTTCTCAATTTGTCTGATCTTCATGTCAAATGTGTTCTTAAGACTGTTTTAAATCCAGTCAGAATACATTGAAGGTTATATTTTGGTTTTTGTGAACTTATTTTTTTATTAATAATTTTATAATTCATACACACTGTGTTCTATGAATGCATGTGTACTGTGTTTTATACAACCTTTCATTTACATTGTTTCATCCATATTGTTAGTTTTTTTACCTTACAATCATCTTAGTTATAACTACACTTGTGAAAGCATATAAGCCAGCTACTTAATGTATATCCCCTTTATATCCCCATTTTAGATAGCCAATTCTGATTTGCCCAGAATTTCATATATATATATACCATGGTGCGTCATCCAGTGGTAAAAATGAATAAACTGCAAAACCCTGAAAAGATAGGGAGGAACTTGAACTTGAAAAAACTTGGAGAAAGAAGTTCATCTAAAAGGATACATTATATGATTTAAAGTATATGGAATTATGAAAAATTATTGACAAAGCTATAGGGGAAAAGACACAAAACAAACAGGCAAAGCTGACTTTTCGGTCAAAGCTGATTTTTAGGTCAGTAAAATAATTCTGTATGTGCAATACCAAGAATGAATTTTAATGTAAACGATAGATTAACAATGATATGTATTAATGTAGTGAGTGACTACAAAGATGGTCTTAAGCAAAGAGGAGATCATAAGGATGGTGCAAGTCTGGAAAAGATTGTGATCCATTGTACCTGGGATTGCTTTGAGTGAGAACTGACTCAACATCACAGAAAACAATAAACGGACACTCTTAAACAGTGATATCAGTTGCAACACACACATCACACTACGCCAAATGCTAGTTAAAAAGGAAAGAAATTGTGTGTTGGGGTGATAGATATGGGAATTCTCTTCTTTCAGTGAAATCTTTCTACAAATCTAAATCTGTTCTTCAAAAGAACCTTTTTATATTTTTATAAAAGTATGTGAATTTTAAGAGAAACTATATTCCTAATTGCCAAAAGCTTGTAATAACCCATATGTCCTTCAAATGAGAATGGATAAACTGTGGTACACCCATACAATGAAATATAACTCAGGGCAATATTGGAGGAAAGTATTGATTTACACTCCAACATGGATGGACCTTAAATGTCTTTTTCTGAGTGAAGGAAGCCAAGTCCAAAAGAGTGCATACTGTATGATTCCATTTCTATGATATTCTAGAAATAGCTAATCCTTAAAAATGGAAAATGGAACATTTATTTCTAGAGACCCACTGATTGTGGGCATGGTTGACTAAATTGGGACTCAAGAGGGAATTCTGGTGGTGATAGAATTGTTATCTAAGTAATGGTGGTGATGAATATATGAGTCGATGTATTTGCCAACAGTCAAAGAGTTGTGCACTGTCAAGAGTGAATGTTCCTGTAAATAGATTAGATTTTACTGTAAATAATTAAAAAAGTACCAAGTAGGATTTGGAAATGCAGACTGTACAAAAGATCTATTGTAAATGAGTCTATTGAGTTCACTGAAGAGGTTAGAGAAGAAAGAAGAACTGTCAATCATAGGAAGACAGCATTTCCTCTGCAAAGTGAAAGGGGAGAGACAACAAAAGCCTGAAAAGCACCCAAACACTGTACTTAAGTTGATAAATGTTCCCCCACAGTGAATAACAGTTTTAAAACTATGCTATGCATGACCTTGAGGTGAATAAAGAAATGTGTCATAGATAATGAGAATCTCTCGCAGTCCAAAATGAAGTTATAAAGGATACAGGGAGAAGTGAAAATCAACCATGTAGTTCTATCTTGAAATCAGAAAAATTCACTCGTTTTGTATTTTTAAAAATACATACATAGATTAATAAATGCAGAGATAAAGACGTGTGTGTGATCATGAGTTAATATAATGTATTACCTGTCTCTAACTTATGGACAATCTTAAAAGCCCACGCAGCATCATTCTTAATTTCCAAATGTATATTCTCCAGCAAAACAAAAATCCATTTGTTGCTTTTATTCTCTCTAGGTTGTGCGTTTTTAGCTATTTTTGCAAGCCTATTTATGCTGTATGCTAGAGCATCTAAAGGTCTCTGATACAGTTTGAATTAATTTTTGTGTACAGAGTGATATGTGTACCTCGTTTCTATTTTCTGCAGGTAGATGTCCAATTTTGCCAGCACTGTTTGTTAAAAAGTCTGTCATTTCTACATTTAATGGGCTTTGTTTCCTTGTCATGTATAAATTGACCATATGTTGATTTCAAATTCTTCACAAAGGAGAACGTTCAAGTAGCTAACCAACACATGAAATGTTCTTAATCACTAGCAATCAGAGATGCAAATCAAAATAGCAACAATATACCATCTCACTCCAGCAGCAGTAGCAAAGTTTACAACACAGCAAATAATAAATAATAGAGAGGACATGGAGAGATTAGAACACTTATACACTGTTGGTGGGATTATAAAATGGTTCAACTGCTGTAGAAGGCATTTTGACATTTCCTCAAAAATATGAAAATAGAAATCCCATATGGCCCAGCTTTACCACTGCTAGGAATATATCCCAAGGGAAAAAAGCTATGCCAGTAAATTTGGAGAGCAACGACCTGGACAATCAATTGGAAGAGATCCATAATTGTTCCCATTCTCAAAAACTGTGATCCAACAGAATTTGGAAATTATTGAACTGTATCATTAAGATCACATGTAAGTCAAATCTTGCCGAAGATTATTAAGAAATAGCTAGAACACTACATCAACAGAGAACTGCCAGAAATTCACACTGGATTTAGAAGAAGCCACAGCACCAGAAAAAAATACACTGATGATAGATTTTAGCTAAAAGCAGAAAATACTAGAAGGTTGTCTATTTGTGTTTTATTGTTTATTTAAAGGTTTTTTACAATATGGATCATAACAAAGCATGGCTGATACTGAGAAAAATGGGAATCCCAGGACACTAAATTATGCTCATGCAAATCTATATCCAGAACCAGAACAACAAGTTGCTGTCTAAACAGATCAAGACTTTGAAGTGCTTGTTGCAGAGTATCAAAGTCTACAGTCTTCAATATGGACTCCATCTCAACAATGAAGAAACAAAAATCCTCATCACTGAGCCAGTAGGCAACATCGTGATAATTGAATAAGCAATAGAAATTGGCATTTATTTCATCTTGCTTGAATTCACAATCAACACCCTTGGCACCAGCAGCCAGGAGATCAAAAGATGTATTGCATTGACAAAGTTGACTGTCAGGACCTCCCCAAAGTGCTGATGAGTAATGTATGATGTCAATTTGAAAACCAAGATGCACATAATTTTCTCAATTACTTGTTATGCAGCTGAAAGTTGGATAATGAATATGGATAGCAGAATAAGAATTGAAACTTTTTAGTTGTGGTGTTGGAGAAGAGGACTGAATAACCCATGGATTGCCAAAAAGACAGGTAAATATATATATATATTAGAAAAGATGCAGCCAGGATGCTCTTTGTAGATAATAAAAATGAAACTTCATCTCGTGTGCATCATCAGGCATGCTAGGATGAGCCAGTCCATGGCAAAAGACATCATGCATGGAAAATCGGATGGTCAGCCAAAACAACACTTGAACCGTAGCCCAAAATGGGAGGTGGGGGGATAAACATCTCTAAACCCTTACTCTTACCAATAAATAAATAATTTAGTAGAGAATGAATCCTTGATCATTACAGAAGGATTTCAACCAACAAATGTAAAAAGTAATGAGGAGAATAGAAACCGTAAGACTTCTCTGTTACCGTTAGAACTACACAGCTCTAATGGCTACAGTGAGATCCACCATGGATTATCAAATGAGCGAGGAAAACTTCCTTCCACAGTCTCAAAATACCTTTACTGTAGATATGTTTCTTTGATTTCAAAGGGGAAAAACTTTAGCACTACCTTCGCCTAGTGAAATCAATATTAATAACAGTAAGCCAGACAAATTGTCTCGTAGTGACCCTGAGGACAACAGAATCCTGACGGAGGCTGCTCATCCTCACAATCTCTGCTCAGTTTCTGCCCCTTGTTGCAGCCTGTGTAGGTACTGGTGTTAAGATTCTGAGAATTCGGGGAAACTGAATAAAGAGAATATAGGAACTCTGCTCTGATAGCCTAGTGGCAAGAAGCTGCTCTGCAGTCCTGAAGACACTTGGTTCAAGGCTATCAGCTGCTCCACTGGAGAAGAGTAGACAATCTCCTCCCCTCTGAAAAGTCCACCGAAGGGTCAGCTACAACTACTTTGGCAGCTCTGCTACAAAAGTCTAAAACTGCCTGAAATAAGAAGTCTTTTTAAAAAGATATAATTTGATGTTCACTAGAAATGTCCCAATACTTTCAAACTATTGATCTCCCTGTGATGTACCAAAATCATTCCAGAAGTCATTTCGATTTTTTTTTCTTGCCAGCCCCCTGAAACTGATAAATGCTATGGATAAATAGGATCTTTCCTTTTTCAAAATTCTGTTCACATTGATCAGCACACAAGTGAACACATTATCAATTCACCGTTCCTATTTATAGCCTTGTGTTGAAACAATGGATCCAATAGATGCTATTATGCCTCATGGAATTAGTAAGGGAGTCTTAATTAAAACTTTAAGACAGACTCACCATTTTTGTGTTAGGTGATAGGTGGAGGAGGTTTAAAAATCTCATTTCAGAGAGAGCAACACAAAATTCAGCTTTTTTCATGATAGTGAAATCTAACTTGTCAAATGGTAGTATTCATGACAGTCTTCTTCCCCACAGGCTCCTGGGCTCAGTCAGTGTGTGCTTGTGGATATCAGATAACAAAGGGGGATGGACCTATCCCCTGGACCAGAACTGAGATTCTGCATCTTCTCATAAGCCCATGAAATCCAAGGTACTTTGCGGTGATGAAGAACTTCTGTGGATTTATCAAAGTGTTGGAATATGCCAAAGTAGGGGAATAATATATGGTGTGTGGTGCAAGGGGAAATGGAGTTAAAAATATTATTGAATATTAACAATCAGGAGCAATCATGAAGGTTTCAATATTTAAAACTATGTTTTATTTTTCATTTTTGTCATCTATTTCGTTGTGTGTGTCTGTGTGCTTTTAAATCTCCCAGCTTGCCTCACTAATCTTCCTTTGTCTCCATGGATTGAAATTCTAGGCATTTTATTTCATTCAGATCATACAACATCTATTCTTTTGTGTCTAGATTTTTCACTTAGCATAATGCCTTCAGGACTTATGCCTGTTGTGGTATATATCAGAAGTTCATCCTATTTTATGTTGGACTACATTGTATGTGTGTACCACGTTGTATTTTTCCATTCATCAGTTGAGGGCATTTGCGTTGCTTCCTCCCAACTTTAGGCCATTTGATATAACCAAACAGGGTAATGGTGGGCATAGTCCAATAGCCATTAATTTTCTAAACCACAGTGTATGGGAATTATTGTATGAAACATAATAAGAATGAAAAGCATATTATGAACTGACCTGCTGACTCCCTTTGCTCTACTCAAAAGAACACAAATGATACAAATTAAGCTTGTGATCATCTCTAATTGGGTTTGTGAGCTTTTCTCTGTGGTATCTGGCTTGAGTCTTAGGCAGAGCAGAGTAATATGACTGCCCTGGATGTGCTCACTAAGTTGTGCCAAGAAATCTAGAGAACAACCACTTGGCAAACTGACTGGAAGAGATCTATATTTGTTCCCATTCCAAAGAAGGGTGACCCAACAGAGTGTGGAAACTACAGAACAAGATCGTTGAATTCGCATGCAAGCAAGATTCTGCTGAAGATTATAAAAAAATGACTGGAACAGCACATCAGCAGAGAACAGCCAGAAGTCCAGGCTGGGTTTAGAAGTGTCATGGTACTAAGGATATTGTAGCTGATGTTAGATGGATCTTAGCTGAAAGCAGGGAATACCAGAAGAAAGTCTATCTCTGTTTCATTGATTATGCAAAGGCATTTGACTGCATGGATCATAACAAACTGTGGCTGACTCTGAGAAGAGTGGGAATCCCAGAACATTTAATCGTGCTAATGTCAAACCTATACGTGGACCAAGAGGCAGTTGTCAGAACAGAGGAGGTTAAGACTGCATGCCTCAAAATTGGGAAGGGTGTAC
>NW_006399801.1:5620907-5640054 GCF_000299155.1 Elephantulus edwardii
TAAATAAAAAGAGAAAGAAAGGGTGAGAAACTATTAATAATACCGTTTAAAAACTAGGGGAAAACAATCCAATATCTGGTTTAATTGTATCTAGCTGAATCTATAACAAGTCAAACAGAGTAGAAAAGTTGATGACAAAAACTCTTCCTTATTTGAATTCGTAAAGAGACAGCCTATCAAACTCTCCTGAAGATAGATCCGGCCTGCATTCATGACAGGTCTGCTGTACGCATGTGTAGATATACATTTATCCTCATTTGCATATATGTTAGCCCACACAGTGAGCTCTGATTTTTCTATTTGGAGCTTGTAGAGAGTGTTCCCTTCCATAGCAGACCACCAAATGGTCTCACAGGTTTGCCAAATGCCCACCATTGCCAGAAAAATGCATTTGGCTGAAAAGTGGGAGCAGACAAGGCAACACCAGCTGGAGTTCAGGGTAAATGCTCAACACCTTGTGAGAGACCGCTTGAGCTGGTGAAGAAGCTTTCACTTAAAAGAAATCATAATATTCTGTAGACTTCTCCTGATGCAGTCCATGCCTCACAGTCATTTTGAACGATTACAATTTAATGTATTGCTCTTGTTGTTAAGCAGTGACTATTATTTTTGATGTGGGTTGCTGAGTTGCTTCTGACTCACAGCACTTTAACAAGACAGACTCTAGCTGTCCTATAGCGATTTCAAGGCTGTGATCTTTATGGACTCCCTCGGCCACATCTTTCTCCTGCAGAGGCAGGCAGGTTCTGACTGCTGATATTTTGGTTAGCAGCTGAGGTCTTAACCGGGTGCCACTAGGGCTCTTTAAAGAGTGATTAGAAACATCCAGTTAAAATTTTTTATTCCTCCCACTTTCTCATTTCATTCTGTACCATGTCCACGTGGCAAGTAAGGGGGAAAAAATGGTCAGACAGCCATGGCTCTCAACATAAAAGTATATATGTCTTTACCATTTGAAGAGCTCTAAAGGGAATGTCTGTTTCTTCATTCTCTACAAATAACATAAAAAGAGAAAACTCATATGGTTTTTCTGATCTCTAAGGCTCTTAAGAGACCTCTGGAATCACAGTGGCCTGCTTTCATACTGACTTAAAATTTTGGAAACTTTATTAGGACAGTTCTATGTGTAAAAAAATCTATTTGACAGTAATGGTTTTGAATTTTCTTTTTTTGTTTTGTTTCAGGCACATAAGTCTTCTAATATGGATAACTATTTCCTGAAAATAGCTAATAGCCTGTCAGTGAGAATGGAAGTAAAGAATTCTGATGGAAGCATAAACTCAGGGACCTATTGTCCGGACAATGAGGTCTAAGTGTGTGTGTGTGTGTGTGTGTGTGTGTGTGTGTGTGTATGTGTGTCTTCAGGAGGTAGGAGGGCAATGAATTCCATTTATTGCAAATGTAAGATTGCAAGCACAAAAGGAAAATGATAATAAAATTTTGAAAATATTGAACATTTGAATTCATAAACTTGCATTCTTATATGAAGTCATTGGACATACACCACTTCCTGGGAGGTGATTCCCACTCACTTCAACCCTAAAGTAGAAAGTAGAACCTAGGACAAAGGACACAGAGTTTCCAAGACTGTAGATCTTTATGGGAGCTGATGGCCACATCTTTCTGCATAGGAGTGTCTGGTGGGTTCAAACTGTCCATCTTTTGGTTAGCAGTCCAACACCTCAGCCACTGGGCCAGCAGGGCTCCCTTCATGACTTGATATACATGTTGTCATGGTGTTTTTACACACCACAAAGTTGGAACCAAATTGTAGCTGACCCTGTAGTGGGTTTTCAGAGGCTATACATCTCATAAGAGCAAATGGTGGATTCAAACTAAGGGCCTTTGGATTGGCAGTGCAGATCTTTATCCATTAGGGCACCAGAATTTTCTTGATATACATTGTTGCATTTAATAGACTTTATTTTATATTGGGACCTCCAGTGGCTAAGTGATAAGGAGTAGACCTCCAAATTCAAAGGCAAATGGTTTGGATCCACCAGTGACTCCACATTAGAAAGACAGGCAGTCTCTGCCTATGTGCTTTACTGCCTCTGAAAACCCACAGTAGGGTTAGCTAAGAGTCAGTTCTGACTTAGCAGGATATAATAACAATAATAAAAACATGCTACACAAAGATACACATCCTCTCTCCCCCTGATTTTAGCCCTTCTCGCTCTCCCCCTCACTTACTTTCATTATCTCTCTGTTTCACTTGGATTTTATTTTCAAATAAGGAGATGAATACTCAGGTTTGTCAGCAAAAACTAATTTAAAAAAAATTGTGAAACAGCACACAGTTAAGACACCCCAAGATTAAATTAGACTTGAGGAATCGGGGTAAGACAAAGTTAGTCCTACATTAAAGTTCAATTATTCAGATTTTAGGTATTAACCTTTGATAAGTGGTCTTAGGGAGAAGGTTTTGACCAATGGAATGTCATCAGTGGTTCCCCTATGGCTGGGCTACAGTGGTAGTGAACAGAACCACAGAATGATTGATATGATATGTTATGTTATTATATATTTCAGTATAGTTCAATAAAATGTATTTCAATATAATAGAATTTCAGTCTTCACAGGTGGTGAGAGACTTAGACTGATGGAAATAGTTCTTTTCTGTCTTGATCTCATTGGAAGAGAAAATGCTCCAGATATTTAGGTGGTTTGAGTCATGTGATCTGACATGACTGGGGTCTAACTTGGTAGCATTAAGTTCATGTCATATCAAAGAAACTCAAAGTTTACAATCAATAGTTTACTCAGAACATCTAATATAGATAAACTGAAAGTTATATAAAACAATACTTTAGAAGTTGCCAGTTTTAAGTTGCTAATAATTAGTATAAATGTTCAGGCCATACATTGACTCTTCTACACGTATGTGGTTTGACGCATCCACTGTCTTATATGCACATTCCCTCCAGGGTGCACACTGTGCTCAAAGATGTTTTGCATACACTATCCTTGCTGGCCACCACTCATGGTCAGTTTATGTTATTGTGGTGACTTGTATGTTACTGTCCTGCTGGAATCTACACCAGTACTATTGTCTTTAAAAACCTTAGCAGAGTCACTTATGGTGGACAGGTTTCAGTGGAGCTTCCAGGCTAAGACAGATTAGGAATATTGAGTAACCTCTACATAGAACAAGAAATCATTATTAATCCAAAATTAAGTCATATGGGTGGCTTAAAACCAGGAAATGTGCATAGCATCATTTCACCACACTTGTGAAGCTCTGACAGTGTCGTATGTTATGTGCTGTACTGCTAACCAGGTCGGTGGTTCAAATCTACCATGAAGGTTTAAAGCCACAGAAGCCGTGATGGAAAATGCCTATTATTTAGTACTCTGTCTAGAGTACAGAGGTGGTCAGAAATAGAGAGGATGGCACAGGATAGGACTGGATTCAGATCTGTTGCTTATAACATTGCTATGAATTGTACTCGGCTCGATGGCACCAAATAACACCAAAAAAACAATGACTATTCAGTCTGTATACTGAGCAAATAGTCTGAAAATATGGGCTGAAGGAAAACTCATTAGCAGCCTCACATATGCAGTTGGCCAAACCTTGGCTCCTGAAAATGAAGAATCCTAGCAAAACCAATGAAGAGTGGGGCTAGAGTCTTCACTATGGATTGTATCTTAACAAAAGGAAAACAAACATCCTTATCACTGGAAGAGAGGCAGCTTGATAAGCAGAGTAAAGATTGAAGTTTTCATAGATTTTTCTTTACTTAGATCCAAAAGTCAACACTTCTGGAGGTATTCAGGAAATCAGACACAGTACACTGGAAAAATCTGCTGCAAGCACTGCTTCAAGTACCAAAGAGCAAGGATAACACTTTAAAGATTAAAGGGTCCCTGACAGAAGTCATGATATTTGCAATCATCTGCTATGTATATGAAAGGAGGCAGTAGATCCTCCTGGCCACATACCCAAACTATGTGAGACAAAGTATCAAAATCCTTTCATCCAAGGAAAACTTGGTTTCACCTTCTCCAAGACAGAATTGTTTGTTTTCTTGGCAGTCCATAGAATATTCAATACTCTTCAGCACCACAACCCACAGGCATAGATTCTTCTTTTGTCATCCTTAGTCATTGTCCAACTCTCTGGTGCATAGCAAGTAACTGTAAAGATCATGGCCTGGGGCCAAAGCACCTTAATGTTAATTTCTAGACTAACCTCTTTGCTTTTTAGTATTTTGGAGAGGTCCCTGACAGCAGATTTCCCCAGTGCAATTTGCCTTTTGATTTCCCGACTGCTGGTACCAAGAGTGTTGATTGTGGAGCTGAGCCAAGCTGATGTTGTTAACAACCTCAACCTCTTCTCCATCTATTGTGGTGCTGCCATTTGGCCCAGTGGTGAGAATCTTTGTCTTCTTGATGTTGAGCTTCAATCCATAGTGAAGATGATGGTCCTTGACTTTTTGGTGATTTAGAATTTCAGTGTTGGACAATTCTTACTATACCATGTTTGCCAAAAGAACAAATAAATCTGTCTTGGAAGAAGTGCAACTAGAATGCTCTTTGAAAGTTAGACTAATAAGATTTAGCCTCCCGTACTTTGGACATATTATCAGGAAGGGCCAGTCAATAGGGTAAAACATCATGCTTACTGAAGTAAAGGGCTGGGAGTTGGGGAAAGAAGACTTTCATAAGATGAGTTGACACAGTGAACATAAGAATTGGCATAAGCACAGCGGTAATCATGAGGATAGAGATCAGGATCAGGGAGTGCTTCACTCTGTTGTCACTATGATTGGTCACTATGAGTTGGACTCAACTACATGATACCTGATAAGAACAACAGAAGTCTTACCTTTTCTCTTACCACTCAGGTAAGAGTGCACATTTTGTTGTAGGCAGAATGGTGTGGGCAGGCATGGACTTCAGAAGTAAGAAACAGTGTGCAATGCGGTTGGCTTTCAGACCTAGAAAAATTCACATGTGCATCAATGGCATAGGTACTGAAGACATGAGAACACAGGAAGTGTTCTTCTGGGTTTCAGCTAATGTTCTTTCCTTTGCCTCAAGGGGGTGCTGGTCCAGCAAGGGTAAAGGAGGCAAGCTGGTAAATCCTTATGTGCTCTAAGAGCACAAAGTCACACACAAAAAAGTAAAGAAAGTCCCCAGAAGGAAAGACTCAAGGTGGTTAAGATGAATCCAGAGGGAAGCTTCTTGGGAGGTAACATTTGAGTCTGGTTGTGACAAAAGTATAAAATTTCCACAGCTCAAAAGGAGTGACTCCCATTCCTAGCACAATGAAAACAAGTCATGCAAATAGATTTGGTGAGATTGGAGCACAGGGCTGAGGGAGTAGTGAGAAATTTGACTGACAGGATTTGGGATGGAAATTGGTTTCTCCAGCTCTCCAAATGCATGATCATTCTATATTTAATATTCTTCCAGGATTCTCAGAAGATTAAAAAATCCTTATTATTATTATTTTGTAATAATGGTGGTGACCTATCAAATTGGTTCCTTGCTAGAGGACGAGTCTTTGCAGCCTCCACAACAGATTAAAGTTCCCTTCAACAGTAGCTAAAACTTAGTCACGTAGTAAGGCAGCAGGGAAAAGAAATAAGCAAGGTCGTCATTGCCACTCAAAGGGTTTAAAATTATAGCAGATTGGCTTGATCGCTGGCACACTTTAATCAAGCTATCAGAATTCATTTTCCTCTGGGTAACCATTTAAATCCAGATGCAAATCTTTTAGTATCTTAGGATACCAAACAAGAAGCAGTGGTCTCTGACTTACATTGCTTGCTCCTACATTCTCTTAATCTTTGTAGATAAGGGCTGCAGCATACTCAGTTTTGAATAAGTGCCAGAAGCTCTGACGTGTTGCTTCATCAGCATTTGGCTAACTTATCTGTTTTGGTTTGCTTTTTTTTAAATTTTGTATTGGTTTGTATTCATATACAGCTTGTTTTATACATATACTTTGTGTTTTATATAACCATTTATGTATGTTATGTTTCATTCATGTGCCTTAATTTTTTATATAATCATTCAAATGTGTCATATTTTATGTAATTAATTACCAATGCTCCATCCCTATTATCTTCCTGTCTTTTCAAGCCCCCTTAGAACATTTCCCAATCTTTCACTTCCCTTACTCACCATCCTCTGCTATCCCAGTTGTTTTTCCCCTTTCTCATTTTCTTCTCCTCCTTTTCTCTTCCCCCTTCCCCTTTTGAATATTTGTGTATATTTTACTCAGTTATCTTCCTGTTAACACAATAATAGCCTTAAGGAAGATTTGTCCTTATGGGACTGAGATATGTCACTTAGCTTAATGCTCTCTAGTCCCTTCCAAGTTGTATAGTACGAGGAGGAATGTGACATCAGGATTGGTGGAAGAGTCATCAACAACCACGTTATGCAGATGACACAACCCTGCTTGCTGAAACGGAGGAGGACCTAAAGCACTTGCTGCAGAAGGTCAAGGACTGTAGTCTTCAATATGGATTGAAGCTCAACATCAAGAAACACAAAGATTCTCACCACTGGGCCAAGTGACAGCATCAGTATGGATGGTGAAAAGATTGAGATAGTTAACAGTTTTCATTTGCTTGGCTCCACAGTCAAAACTCTTGGTACCAACAGCCAGGAAATCAAGAGATGAATTGCACTGGCAAAGTCAGCTGTGAGGGACCTCTCAAGAGTACTGAAGAACAATGACATCAGGCTGGAGACTAAGGTGCGCCTGATCCAGCTATAGTCTTCGCAATTATGTGCTAAACATCAGAGAGTTGGGCAGTGACTAGGGATGATAGAAAGAGAATTGTTGCCTTTGAGCTGTGGTGCTGGAGAAGAGTGTTGAATATACCATGGGCAGCTAGGAGCACAAATAGGTTTGTCCTGGAGAGGGTGAACCTGGAATGCTCCTTGGAGTCAAGGATTCTGAAGCTTTGTCTGACATATTTTGGGCATGTTGCAAGGAGGGACTAGTCCTTGGAAAGGGACGTCATGTTTGGGAGAATGGAAGGACGGTGCAGGAGAGGAAGACCCTTGATGAGATGGATCAATTCTGTGATTGGGGTAGTGAGAATGAGTGTGTCAGAGATGGTGAGGTTAGCACAAGATAGAGCAGGGTTTAGGGTTCTTGTACACAGGGTCGCTATGAGTTGCAAGCAACTTGAAGGCACATAACAACAACAACATTGTTGCTTAGTGCCACATAGTTTGCCATTGTGTGAACATACCACAATTTCTCAATCCATTCATTTGTTGAAGGACATTTGGACTGTTTCCATTTTTTTATTGTTTTACTATTGTCAATTACACTATTACAAACAGAGGTGCATATATTCCCATCTGTGCCTCAGCTCAGATTTCCTAGCAGTGGAAATTCATTATGACCCATTTATTTCACTGGCTTACCGGTCTTAAAGGCAGAACCAAAATAATAATGTAGTCAGATGACATGGCTGTCCTGAGGATTGTATTATTATACTTAAGAAAGAAGGCAGCAGTTTATGTGTCTGTCCAGTGGCATGAGAGGGCAACTATTCAACACTTGTTGGAATAACCAGCAAACTGGCATTTCTTAGGACTACA
The DNA here is from genome assembly GCF_000299155.1 of Elephantulus edwardii. Classification (NCBI taxonomy): domain Eukaryota; kingdom Metazoa; phylum Chordata; class Mammalia; order Macroscelidea; family Macroscelididae; genus Elephantulus; species Elephantulus edwardii. The sequence continues at coordinate 5,628,483 of NW_006399801.1, forward strand.
AGCAAGAATATCTAGCAACATTACTGAGTCATTTCTTCTGTTACTGCTCTTTCAAATAAGAAAAGAGGATGTATGTGTTTATCTCTGTTTCTTTCCATTAAAGCCAAATTTCTTTCACAAATGTAAATGAATCATAGATATCCAGCATTTGTCAACAATGAATCTTAGGAAACATTTTCTGAGAATGAAGTTTTTCTATTGAGTTTCTCAGGAATTCTGATTAGCTGCCTCTTTCTCTGTCTCTGAACTAAGAACATAGAACTCCTTACTTTTTATTTTGTTTTTACTTGGTACCTGAATCTTCATGTCTTTTAGGCTTAGTTCAACTTGTGTTTTTTCACCACATACTAAGATAAATGTGTGTCATTTAAATCCCCACATTAATGAAGACACTAGAACAAGAGAAGGCTGTAACCTGGAAAGGACAGAATTTGAATATTTAATTTTAAAAGCTGGATTTTTTTAGAAAGAGTATTATGGATTGAACCTTGTCCTTCCCAAAACAGATGTTATGTATTGTTACCTGTAGATGCAATCCCATTTAGATATGAGCCCCATCACAGCCAGGTGCTGGCAGGAGAGGGTTTTTGGTGTGGTTTGTTAATGAAACCATAACATCATAGGTGTGTCCTAAACCTAATCATTTTTCAAATAAAGAAAGAGCAGGTTAGACACTGATTTGGAAAGTACTAAGCAGGAAGAGAAAGTTGCCTTACAAAGACTTCCAAGACACGCCCAGAGAACCTTCTCCCAGAATTAATGCCCTGCCCTCTGCCTCCTAAAGTGTGAGAAAATGGATTTCTGATAAAGCCATCTGCTAGTGATATTTCTGTTCACCAGCATTAAATAAATAACCAATGCAAATTGTTAAGACCAAAACCACAGAATCATGGATAATAATGGAGAGTGAGCACAAGACGATTTAACTTCAGATGGCCTCTGTCTGTTGAACTCTTACGCTCATCCTCTGGGGCACCCAACCTCGGTGCCCCACTGACACCATTTGATTCAGGCCTCTTATTTCTTGCTTATTTTTTACCTTTAGAGATCATTGCCACAAACCCCTTGCTTTGTTCATTTTCTTTTCTTTCGCTATGCAGTTTGATCAGTCCTACATACTGCTTCAGGATGAAACTTCTGAAAGCACAATTCCAACAAAGTTGATCTTAAACAACAATTAATGCACTTCAGCAGTTTTCCATCACCTGCTGAAATAGGTGAACATCGTTCCACTCAAGCTTTCTCTTCACTTTGTTCATTGCGTGTCTCCTCTCAGCTAAGCAGAATAGTTTCCCCAAGTCAGTGCACACTGCTTTCTTCCTGACACAGCTGTACTTTGTTAAAGCATAAGTTTTCAAAAGGCAAAATTATGACCATTGGAAAATATAAAATGAAAATGTGTTAAAGATTTTATTAAACTCATTAATAGTGAAAGAACCAGTGAGATGGCATGACTAGTTCAAAGAACACCTGAAAAGCTATTTATAGACAATTTAGCACAGAAATGTTAGGGCAGGGTTGTTAATTTGGACATAAAACCAGTTAATGAGCAACAGCCCCCAAACTTTAAGGTTATCTCACCCACCAGACAGAAATTATTTGCATTTCTTCTGGAATTTTACTTTATTACTTTAATCAGTAATAAGCAATGCGCTCACCGAGTTGCTCTCTCTATCTTTGAATGAGCTTTTCCTTTGTGTGATATTAAAGGATATACCACCCACCTTTTCTGCTGTATTTCCGAGTTTGGGATAATATTTCTGACAACTCTTAATATTTGAAACCACTGGGCGCATTCTGTGCCTTGCCCACACATACACACAACGCTGAAAATCAACTGTGTTAATTTCTGTTATGTTGACTGTTGACAAAGAACAGGGAAAAGGAGTGAGATGTTAAAGAGACTAAGAAAGTTATCCCAAATTACATCTAAGATGGGGAGACAGAAGAACGAAGACATAAGGGTAGAAAAATCAGAGCTTCCTAAGGAGCAAGGAAGTTGTCTCATGAAGAGACAGGTTATAATTAACATAAGGCAACAGGTGACATTAAAGGAATGAAAAAGTCAGGGATTTCATGCTGTTATTGATAGATCAAGTAGACTACAGCTTACAGACCACAGATTTGAGCCTTGCTCTATCCTGCTCCATTCTCACCATGTCTATTGTGTTCAAGACCATGGTTGCAGTCATTGGGTCAATCTGTCTCCTTAGCAGTCTTTCTTTCTATGACCTTTCCCAGCATTATATCTCTTTCCAAGAATTGGTCCCTCCTGACAACATGCCCAAAGTATGTGAGATGAAGTTTCACAGTCCTTGCCTCTAAAAATCACTGTTTTCACTTCCTCCAAGACAGGGTTGTCTGTTTACTTGGCAGTCTACAGGATATTCAATGTTCTTCTCCAACGGCACAAGTTAAAGGCAGCAGTTCATCTTTGGTCTTCCTTGTTATTCACTGCCCAACTTTCTGACTCATAGGAAATAACTGAAAATACCATGGCTTGCATCAGGCACACATTGGAATTGAAGCTGAAATCCTTGCTCTTTGTTATTGTTTGTTGTTATGTGCTGTTGACTACAATTCATACTGATCCAGTGAAAATGGATCTGAACTCAGCCCTATCCTGTGCCATCCTCATCCTTATAAATATCCCTTGTATGCTCTAACTCATTTCTAGAGCCACTGTGTCTATCTATCTTACTGGGGTCTTCCTTTATTTCACTGACTCTCCACCTTTTCCAGTATGATGTGTTTTCCCAAGGACTAGCCCCTCCTAACAACATGCCAACATATATGTATGTATGTATGTATCTAAGGAGCACCGCAATTTAAAAACAATGATTCTTGTCTTCATTATTATTCATTGTCCGACCTTCAGATGCACAGCAAGTAGTTGAAAAGACAGAAAATTGAGTCAGGCACACCTTAGTCTTTAAATTCACATTGCTGCTCTTCAGCACCTTGGAAAGGTGTTTCACAGTAGATATGCCCAGTGCAACACGCCTTTTACTTTCTTGACTGCTGGTACCAAGAGTGTTGATTGTGGATGCCAATAAGATGAAAATTGTTAACAACTTAAATCTTCTCTCCATCTCTCATGATGTTAACTACTGTCCCAGTGCTGAGAATTTTTGTTTTCTTGATGTTAGGATGTAGTCCATATTGAAGGTTATAATCATTGATCTTCTGGAGCAAGCTCTTCAGGTCTTCTCCACTTTGAATAAGCAAGGTGGTTTCATTTGCATAATGCAGGTTGTTTATGGGGACAGCATAGATGGAGGAAAGGCAAACCTGCAAAGTTTAGCAGTGTCATAAAGAGAGCCTGTAAGTTGAGGAAATCTAGGTTGCAGAGGAATAATGCATCTGAGATATCGCCCCAAATGCATTAGCCACTCAGTGGTTCTTGTTAGTGAAGTATAGGTTTTGAAGAGGTGCTTGTTACTGATGAAATGAAGTCCCTAAGTCATTCCAATGAAATGTTCTTATTTCACAGACTCTTCAAGAAAAACCCTACAAAACTTGGGCTCTGGAGCTCTGAATCCTGAAACGTGATGATGTTATTTACTCAGCCTTCAATGGTTGAAAATTATTTTTTAACCATTTCTCAATTTAAAAAAGGAATAATGAATATATGATTTAATGATGTAGGGCCTTTTTAAATTTTTTAAATAATTTTAATGAACATTTACAGAGAATTTGGATTTCCATCCATTCATTGTTGCACTTCTCTACCCGCCCAGCCCTCTCCCCCCGCCCCCCAGTGAAGTAGTGCCTTTTCTAGAACAGAGTGATGACAATTTGGTAATGTTCATCATAAAATGGTTCTTTCTGTTAGAATGTATTTATATTACTTTATGATTTTTCAATCCTGTATTTGAGAATCATCATTTCTTCTGAAATGAATATACTTTTTTTGCTGAAAGGGAGTGGAGTAAATTATACAGTAGTTATTTTTTATTTTTATGATTTTTTTTAACATTACCCTTCCAGAAGTTCAAAGCTACTCTCTTTTTAGCCCCTCGATTAGAACTTACAACAGTCTGTATACTACCAAGCTGTAGAGGGTAATGAAAGAACAATATTTACGGAAAATTTTTAAATAAAATTTTTTATTTTAATTATCATTTTAACAAAAGCTTACAGAAAAGTTAGATTTTCATTCATTCATTTTTGCACATTTTACCCCCTCTCCCTCTCTTCCTCCTCCCCAAGCTGACTTTTTTACACTCATTTATTTACAAAATTCTAATGCAAATTCAAACAAATTCTTTCAATTTCCTTCACTCCCCCCATCAAATTGTACAATCCAATGATTAATCCCCTCTTCCCCCTGAACATCCATATCCCTCTGCTCCCAGCCTCTCCCACCCCTCCTGGATCATTATACTCATTCTACAATAAATGGTCTTAAACAATATTTATCTTTGTAGAACTGAGTTAGTTCACTTGGTATAATGCTCTCCAGTCCCTCCCAAGTTAGGTAATAATTTACAAAGTTATTGTTCCTGTGTACTGCATAGTATTCCATTGTGTGAATATACCACAATTTCTCAATTCATTCGTTTGTGGTTGAACATTTAGGCTCTTTCCATTATGGACATTTTTAATGTCACTATAAACATATAACTGAAGAGAGTCAAAATTATAGATTTGACTCCAAAAGGACAGCATGAAAGAGTGTTGAGAGTATTTTAGGATGATGGAGATGTTCTGGGTCTTTTTTCCCCTCTCAACACATGATTTACTTTTGCTTGCAGAATCAAAGCTATAAATACTAGGAATAGTCACCAGAGACCATAGACAACTGGCATTTTGAATTTTCTACCATGAATAGACAGCCTTGGGATCATCTTCCTAAACACATTGGGTGCTTTTGGATTTCAGTATGATAGAGAAGTCCAGCCTTATCTTTATACTTCTCTACTGGAAGACAGAGGTAGAAGGTAAGGTAGGGAGTAGGGGGAAAGAAAAGAAAGGCATAAAGATGAATATTAATGTCATTAAACCAAACTGGCTACATTGGGCAACTCAATAAACCAAAGGGTATTCTGTAAACTTTCAAGGCCTGATTTTTCAGAAATTGATCCCCAGACCTTTCTTCTGAAGTACCTCTGAGTGGCTGCAAACTAACTTTCTAGGTAGCTTCACAGTGTGTTAACTGTTTGCACCTGCTAAGTGTTTCTCTTCAGTTGTTGCTGTGAAGTACCGTAGAGTTGATAACAATTTGTAACAACGCTGTGAACAGCAGATAGGAACTTTGCCCTATGCTGTGCTGTCCTTCTGATCTCTGACATGCTCAAGTCTATTGTGACAGTCTCTGTGTCAATCCATCTTGTTGGGGGTCATCCTCTGTTTCCCTCTTCACCTTCCCCATCATGATGTTCTTTTCCAATGTTTGGCCCCTTTCAATAACATACTGAAAAAATATCTGAGACAAATTTTCAGCATTTTTGCCTTTAAGAAGCACCCTGGCTTCACTTCCTCCGAGGCTCCTAGCTTTGTTTATTTTTTTTGGTCCATGGAATAGTCCATGGAATGTTCAGTATTCTTCTTCAAGCTGTAATTTTCTTAGGGAAGAGCCAGAATACCATAGGAGATGAAAGTTTAGATTTGGATATGCCTGGATTGGAATCATTTTGCCACAATCTACCTGTGTGGACTTATATGGATTATTATCTCTAGAACTCATTTTTTAGTGTTACATAGGAATAATAATATGGTTTTCATAACAGTAAATGTACCAACAGAGCGAATAACACATAGTAAACTGCAGGTGCTCACCAAGTTGTGCCAAGAAATCTGGAGGACAACTACTTGGCCAATTGACTGGAAGAGATACATATTTATTCCCATTCCAAAAAACGATGACGTGACAGAGGGTGGAAATTATTAAACAATAGCACTAATATTACATACTAGCAAAATCCTGCTGAAGATTACACAGAAAAGATTTAAGCAGCACATTAGAGAACTACCAGAAATACAGGGTGGATTTAGAAGAGATTGTGGCACTAGGGACATTATTGCCAATGTCAGATGGATCTTGGTAGAAAGCAGAGAGTTCCAGAAGAATGTTTATCTGTATTTCTTTGACTATGCAAAGACATTTGACTATGTGGATCACAATACATTGCAGCTAACCTTGAGGAAAATTGGAATCTCAGAACACTTGATCATGCTGATAGAAAACTTATATTTGGACCAAGAAGCAGTCCTCAGAACAGAGCATGGAAACACTGCATGGTTCAAAATCAGGGAAGGAGTGCATCAAGGATGCATGCTGTCCCCATATCTTTTCAATCTTTACGCAGAACACATCATTCAGGAAGCAGAACTTTATGAGGAGGAATATGGCATCAAGATTGGAGGAAGACTCATTAACAACATACGATGTGCATATAACACAACCTTGCTTGCTGAAACTGAGGAGGGCCTGAAGAACTTGCTGCAAAAGTCAAAGACTACAGTCTTCAATATGGATTGAAGCTCAATATCAAGAAGACAAAGATTCTCATCACTGGGTCAATTGGCAGCATCACATTAGATGGAGAAGTGATTGAGGTTGTTAACAATTACAGTTTGCTCACATCCACAAACAGCACTCTTAACACCAGCAGTGAGGAAACCAAAAGACGAATTGCATTGGGAAAATCTGCTGTCATGGACCTCTCCAGAGTGCTAAGAGCAACCATGTCAGTCTAGATACAAAGGTGCACCTAATCTAGGCCATGGTCTTCTCAATTAGTTGTTATTCTTCGGAGAGTTGGAAAATGACTAAGATAGAATGAATGGCAGGATAAGAATAGATTCCTTCAAGCTGTAGTGCTAGAGAAGAGTCTTGAACATACCATGGACCTCAATAACAAATAGGTCTGTCTTGGAAAGGGTGAAGCCAACTCTGTTCTTGGAGGTTAGGAAGCTCTACCTCACTTACTTTGGGCACGTGGCCAGGAGAGATCGGTCCTTGGAGAAGGACATCATGCTCAGAAGGGCAGAGGGACAGTGCAAGAGAAGGAGACCTAGGATGAGATGGATTTACAATAACTGGATGATAGTGGCTGGTGTGTCAGAATTAGTGAGACTGGCTCAGGATAGGGAAGGGTTTAGAGCTGCTGTACATAGGGTCGCTATACATCGCAGGTGACTCAATGTCACATAAAACCAATAGCATACTATGACAGGTTTGGAAGCAGGAGTAGCATCCACTTCCTAAAGAACATGCCTCCAGAAACCCTATGAACTTTGATAAATGTTGATAGTTGTAGAGAGGTTTCAAGCCTTTTGTTCACAGGGTTGCTGAGTTGTGCTCGACTTGAAGTCAATCAACAACAACAACAAAAAAACAAACTACAGAAATACAGTTGTATATATACCCAGCAAATAGTAATTGAGCGTTTCCTGAGTGATGGGGACACAGCAATGAACAAGCCTAATGTGATCTCTGTCTTCATGAAAGGTAACTCTGGTGGTCCAGTCTGTAAAAAGTTGCACTGTGTCCCAAATGTGGTGCCACTCTGATGACTCAAGTCCACCAGTTGCTCTTGAGGAGAAAGATAGTCATTCTTCCTCATGTAATTTACATCTTTGGAAACTCATCTAAAGAAAGGGTCATCTATTATTTAGTTCCAAATGGGAAGAAATAACTGACTGTTTTGTACTTTGTCTTCATGAAGCTTGCCTTCTGGTGAATGGTTCTGGGGCGGTTTGTGCCAAATTTTAAGCAGAGACCTGGCTGATAGGCAGTTTCCACAAACCTGAGCCCCCATGGAAAGTTTCCAATGGCTCTGTTGGAAAGTCCACATTAGAGAGGCTCCAGAGAGAAGACAGAGAGGCTGACAGCAGCCCAGCCTCCTAGATGATTGAGGTCATCTTGGACCCTCTATCCCAATCCAGCTGTCAACTGAATACAAGGAGACATGATCAATTCCACACGAAACTGAAGACTTACACAACACACAGATTTTAAACATTATAAAATAATTGTAGTTTTAAGTTACTAGATGTGGAATTCTGTTTTCCAAACTCATTACTGCTTAGTCAATTCTGACTCAGGCCTATTTTCTGTGTTACAGATTAGAAATACTCTGTAGGGTTTTAATTTTTAATTTTACTTGCATTTGCCTAATTTACTTTTTTCATTCTTTTTTAAAATAAAATTTAGATTAAGGTTTGCAGAGCAAATTGCTTTTCTATGCAACCAATGATGCACAATTTGTGTTCTAACATTAATTCTAATGCACATGAGGTAACTGTGTGCTTCTCATGTTCTCCCTATGACTTGTGTTTCTGTTCATCTTTCTTTCCTACCCCTTCATTTGTCAGTTCGTGGGATTTCAAATGCTGCAGTAAAAACACCTCTCCAGATAGAATTCAAGAGATAGCTTGTGGGTTCTTTCTACATCCTACCCCCAAATGAAGGCTATTGTTTTTGTTAGATGGCATGTAGACTTTGTTCTCACTGCAACACCAAGCTTAACAGAATGGAATGCTCACCTACCACCCTTACATTCATTGCTATATTTGAAGCCACTGTTGCAACTACTCTGTTAACTGTTGTAGCTACTATGCCATTGAAGATATTCCCCTTTTAAACTGATTATACTTCTTTTTACACAACATTTAGGCTGTACTTTTTTCACAGCGGAAGTATTAATTCTTCTGACAGTCTATCATATTTCCATTATTCTTTGTCAACACCATAATTCAGAAGTATCAATTCTTCGTCAGTCTCTCCTATTCACCTATTTACTCACTTTTCATCTTTTTTTAATGTTCAGAGAATGGGCTAAAGATACTTATTGTTTCTTTTATTTGTTTTTAAAAGATTTATAGTCACAAAACTCACTGTACTATGTAGTATTTGGTGTTAATATAATCTATTAATCAGAGATCTATTAGAACTTCTAAGCTGCAGCAAACAATACATTTTACTACTTAGTCAAGATATGGTTTCACTTGTCAAGTGAAATCAGATGTTATAGAAGTCCTCTGTAGCCTGATTTGGGGAAATATATGACTTCAGCAAAGCTTTTTTTCCACCCCCAATATTTGAGGGATGAGTGAATCAGAAATAGCTTATGAATATGTCCTACCCAATTAACTTAACAAACCCTACTTGAGGAATCAATCTATTAAGGAATAAAGACATTTATACATGCACTACTTCTTTTCCTAAAAAACTCTATGTTGTTGTTATGTGCCATCAAGTCACCTGCAATTCATAGTGACACTATTATGTTCATTAGCTCTGAACCCTGCCCTATCCTGAGCCAATCGCATCATCTCTGACAGACCTAATCCCATTTCTCTAGTCATTCAGTCAATCCAACTCATTCTGGGTATTCCTGTCCTGCACTGTTGTCCCTCCACCCTTCCAGACATTATGTCCTTCTCCAAGGATTGGTTCCTCTTGGCCACATGCCCAAAGCATGTGAGATGGAGCTTCAAAATCCCTGCCTCCAAGGAGCAGCCTGGTTTTATCCTCTCCAGTACAACCTATTTATTCTTCTGGCAGTTCTTGGTATGTTCAATACTTTTTTCCAGCACTACAACTCAAAGGCATTGATCCTTCTTCTTCTATCATCCTTAAAACCCTGTCGGCTTAAAAATAAATTTCAAAGTGTTAAATAAGAACAAAGAATACTGAATATCCCATGGACACACAAAAGAACAACTCTGCCTTGGAGAAAGTGTAACCAGGCTGCTTCATAGAGTCAAGGATATTGAAACGTCTTCTCACTAACTTTGGGCATGTTAGAACAAGGAGAAATATTTTGGTATGCACTAGTTCAGTATTTACAGGAGTTAGGGAAATACTGCGAGCAAGAAGAACCTACTGCATGACCAATCATGGAAGCTTTAACCTGAATCAGAGCTGCATGCTCATAAAAGTCTTTATTGATTTATAGTTGTTCTAAATGCAATTTATCTTGATTTCCTGACTGCTGATATCAAGATTGTTGATTGTGGTTCTGAACAAGATAAAAATGTTAATAATCCCAACCCCTTCTCCAACTACCATTCATAGTGCTGACAATTGGCCTAGTGGTGAGAATCTTTGTTTCAAGATGTCGAGCTACAATCTATATTGAATACTGCAGTCCTTAACTTTCTGTAACAAACGCTTCAGGTCATCCTCAGTTTCAGCAAACAAAGTTGTGTCATCTGTATAAGAACCTTGCACTATCCTATAGAATATTCATTGCCTCTTATGTGCTCAAACCTGGTGCTATAGTCACTGTGTTAGTTCATTTTGTTGAGAGTCTTCGTTCTCTACTCTCCACTTTTCCTAGCATAATATCTTTTCCCAAGGACTAGTTCTTTCTGACAACATGTTGAAAACATACGAGACAAAGTTTCATCATCCTTATCGCTAAAGTACATTGGTTGTACTTGTTTTAAGACATTGCTCTTTTGGCAGTCTATGGGATATTCAGTAATCTTCTCCAATATTGAGGTTGAAAGGATTGATTCTTCTTCTGTTATTGTTACTCATTGTCCAACTTTCAGATGCATAGGAAGCAGTTTAAACTACCAAAGTTAGCACTTTAAATAGGTACTTGAAAGCAGATTTTTCCCATGTAACATGTCTCTTGATTTCTTAACTGCTACTTCCATGGGAGTTGATTGTGGATCCAAGTAAAATGAAATCATTAACAGCTTCCACCTTTTCTCTGTCATCATGATGTTGCCTATTGGTCCAGTGGTGAAGAGTTTTGTTTTCTTGATGTTAATGTATAATCCACATTGAAGACGTTAATCTTTGATCTTCTGCAGTGAATGCTTCAAGTCTTCTTTATTTTGTGCATGCAAGTTTGTATCATCTGCATAACACGTTTGATGACTCTTTCTCTGATCCGGATGTTACATTCTTCTTATAGTTCAGCTTCTTGAATGATTTGCTTAAACATACATATTGATCTAGTGTGGAGAATGAATGCAGTCCTGATTCACACATTTCCAGATTTTAAACCATACTGTGTTCCTTTATTCTGTTCTAACAATTGCGTCTTGTTCCATGTATAGATTTCCCATGAGCACAGTTAAGACTTCTGGGATTTTTTGTTCTTCTCAGTATTTCTATAATTTGTTATAATTCACTTTGTCAAATGACTTTGGATAGTCAAAAAAACACAAATAAACATCGTTCTGGTATTATCTTCTTTCAACCAAGATCCACCTGACATCAATAATGTTATCTCTCATTCAGGTCATCTTCTGAATCAAGTTTCAGTTTGTGGAAGTTCACTGTCAATGTACTGTTCCAGACATTTTAAAACAATCTTCGGTAATATTTTACTTCCAAGTAAACACAAATGAGTGATATGATCCAATGAGCTGTAGAAGGATATCAATCACATCATCCATGATGAATGCAAAAAAAGTCATTACAAAGACAGAGGAAGTAAAGGCCAAGAAGGATATCAGAGGAGACGTCGAATATGGCACTAGAGTGCCAAGAAACCAAAGCAAAGGGAAGAAATCAAGAAGTTAAGGGGCAACACAGGAAGACAAAAAGTAAAGTATTACAATGTTGTTGTTGTTGCTATGTGCCGTCGAGTCACCTGCGACG
>NW_006399801.1:5643657-5671589 GCF_000299155.1 Elephantulus edwardii
GAAGTATCAGACAGACCAACAAGTTAAATGTATATCCCTTATTGCGGAGTTAACTTTAGTGTCAGTGTTGTCCCTGCCTTTCTCACACGCATCTTTACCCACTTATTTCCCTGCTCCACCATCCACCAGGATACCCATCCACTTCTACCCCCTCCCTTCACACCTATCTCCCTTTGACCAGCCTTCCATCTAATAACTTATATATGAAGCTTCTATGGCTTCTGTGATTCCAAACACATCAGCTGATGGTAGTTCCTTATGTTGGGATCAATGTCTCTGAAGTTTAGTCGTACTGGGGTCAGAAAAATAAAAAGGTACAAATTGACTCAGCATTTCTTAAGGTGAAGAAACTGAAGAACAAACTCAAGCCTCTAATTACAATCCTAAAGGATTATTTGGGGAGAATGTTGAATGACCCGGGAAGTATCAAAAGAACATGAAATGAGTACATAGAGGCACCATGCCAAAAAGAACTGGCTGACACAGAAGAATTTCATGAAACAACATATGATCAAGAGGCAATGGTGATTAATGAGGAAATTTAAGCTGCTTTGAAGGAATCGGCAAAAACCCAAGCAATTAATGGAATATCAATGATGTAATTCAGCAAAAAATGCTGCCCTGGATGTGCTTACCAGGACAACTACCTGGCCAACTGACTGGAAGAGATACATATTTATTCTCATTCCAAAACAAGATGACCTGACAGAGTGTGGAAATTATCTAACAATATCACTAAAATCACATGCAAGCAAAAAAAAAATCACATGCAAGCAAGATCCTGCTGAAGATACCTAAGTATGACTGGAACAATGCATCAGTAGAAAATAATCAGATGTACAAGCTGGGTTTAGAAGAAACCATGGTATTAGGGATATGATCGCCAGTTAGATGGATCTTGGCCAAAATAAGACAGTACCAGAGAATGTCTATCTATGTTTAACTATGCAAAGACATTTGATTGTATGGATCACAACAAATTGTGGTTAACCTTGAGAAGAATGAGAATCCCAGAACATTGGATTGTGCTCATGAGAAACCTACACTTAAACCAGAAACCAGTAGTCAGAACAAACCAGGTAAACACTGCATGGTTCGGGATCAGGAAAAGTGTGTGTCAGGAATGCATCCCATCTCAATACCTATTCAATCTATGTGCAGAACAGTGACTGAATTTTATGAGTAGGAATGTGGCATCAGAACTGAAGGAAAATTTATCAACAACCTGTGTTATATAGATGGCACAATCTTGCTTGCTGAATCTGAGAAATACCTGAAGCGTTTGCTGTAGAAAATCAAGGACTTTCAGTATGGATTGAAGCTCAACATCAAGAAAACAAAGATTCTTACCACTGGGTCGAATGGCAGCTTCATGATAAAACGAGAAGTAGTTGAGATTATTAACAACTTCATATTGCTTGCTTCCACAATCAACATTCTTGGCACCAACAGACAAAAATTTCAAAAGATGAACACACTGGGAAAGTCTGCTGTCAGAGACCTCTCTAGAGTACTTAAGAGCAACATTGTCAGTCTGGAGAATGAAGTGTGCCTGATCCAGGCCATGGTCTTCCTAATTACTTGTTATGCATCAGAGATCTAGACAATGACTAAGGATGACAGAAGTAGGACCGATGCCTTTGAATTGTGGTGCTGGAGAAGAGTGTTGAACACACCTTGGATTGCCAGGAGAAAAAAAAATCGATTTGTCCTGGAGAGGGTAAAACCAGGCTGCTTCTTGGAGGCAAGGATTTTGAATATCCATCTCACACACTTTGGGTACATGGCCAGGAGGGGTCAGTTCGTAGAGAAGGGCATTATGCTTGGAAAGGTGGAGGGACAGCACAGAAAAGGAAGATTCCAGATGAGATAGGCTAATTTAGTGACTAGAGAAATGAGATTATGTCTGTTGGAGACAATGAGATTGGCTCAAGATAGAAGAGGGCTTATAGATAATGTACATAGGGTTGCTATGAGTCACAGGTGACTCACTAACACATAACAATAGTAACAACAATATTAATGATATTATTCTATAATCTCCATCTTCTGTGGGATCAAATTGTTTGGGAATGAGAACAAATATGGATCTCTTCCTTTCAGTTAGTAGACTAGCTATCCTCTAAATTTCTTGGAATTGACTAGTGAACACTTGTGTAGCCTTAAGAAAGAAAAAAAAAAATCTCACTAGGTGATTTATGCATTTCATCTGTTCTTCAGATAATTAAGAGGAAAGAAATCTGGTAATAATAATCTTGAATATTCTTCAAATTCTAGAAATCTTAAAATCATATGAACACGGGTAAAGAATATAACACACACTTTAATAAGTAGGAACACCTGAGCTGTTTCCTTTGAGGAAGCAGGTTAGAGGGGGGAAAAATAGCTGTTTTTTTTAATCAACTGTTGAAGACCTGTGAGAACCATTATCAAAATGGTAACTGGACCTTGGTTATCATAAACCTCAGACAAACGGTTATTAGCATGAGCTCTTGATTTTTCATATTTAGTCTGCAAGGGCAAACATGTGTACTATGCTGACTCTTTTTTATTATTGAATTTTATGGTTTTGTATTTTCTCTTTAGAGGCAATTTATCCATTGCTTGGAAAAAAATCTTTATTGGAATAGATTTTTATTGCTAGGTTATTTGGTTTTCACCACCATACTTACCTTTTCTAGAACAACTTTATGACTGAGTCAGTTTTAATCTAAATTCTGCTTTATATTCTATGCCCCTAACATAGAAAACTTTCCAAAAGATACAGGTTTCTCAGCCTTGTTTCATATTTGAAACAGTAGATTCCAAACTGCAGGACAATTTTATTGCCTAGGGGCCAGTTGAAAATGACTGGAGATTTGTTTAGACATCATAAATAGAATGGCAGTGGTATTCCTAGCTGACATCTAGTACATGGAAACCAAGGATTCTTCTAAACTTCCTACAATGTACAAGACCACCCTCAGTACCAAAGATTCATTGGATCTAAAATGTCCGTCTTCCAAGACTGAGAAAACCTACACTAAAGAGAGAAAAAGATCACATTTCAATTATATTATCTGTCCTGGAGAGAGGGCACATTTGGTCAGGAAGAGATGGGACCCAGAGCTTGACTCCAGCACTCTGAGACTAAACAACTCAGAGCAGTTTAGTCAGAGCTCCTTATTAGAAAGCAATGAGTGTGCCACTCACTGAATACTCTCTACCACTCGCTCCTTCTTATAACCCTCTTCCTTGAGTCTCCATGATGGCACTTTCTCCTGATGCCCCCTATATCTCTCTTTTTTCCCATCTACTTTGTGAGCTTATCTCTTTACTCTGCTCGCAAAGAGAATGTCCAGCATAGGGAAAAAATATATATCTCACTGGTCTGTGCATCGCTGTACAAAGGTAAAAGGTAACTCGTGGTTGCTGTCATGGTAAACACTGTGACAATGATGTGTCAAATGCGATAATGGTTACCCATGGTGGACAGTGTTTGGTAGAGCTGCCTGATTAAAGCAAGCTTGGAAGCAGGAGTGCCATTCAGTTCTGAAATGTCTTGCCTCTGGAAACTCTATGAATGGTACTCAGGTCTTTCTTCATAGGGTCGCTCTGAGTCATCTATGACTCGATGGCACCTAACAAGAACAACACAACATATATAATTGTGGTTTTAACAAAAGTTTACAGAAAAAAAATAGATTTTCATTCATTCACTGTTGTACATTCTCCCCCCTACCCACCCTAGTTCAGTTTTTAAAACAAAAATTAATTCATTGTTGCATAATTTCCTCCCTGCACCATCAATTGCTTTTTAGTCATTTATGATTAGAGATAGTCCCTAAAGAGCTCAAACTCATTGTGTCTAACTTTGAATTTATTCTCCAAAAGGATGACCAGACTAGAATCCCAGGAGTCCTTCCTGTGGCGTTCTCATCCTCCATATTTAGTCAGCAATTTTCTTGGCTTTCCTTTTCCGTGAGAGTCAGTGTTATCACCATCTGCTCAGGGACCCAGTAGTTCAAATTAGCCTTGGTTCTTGGTTCTTCCCTTCTTACACAACCACTTTGTTGACTTCAACCCAAATCAGGGACTAAATTGTATAAATTTTACCCATTAACATTTCTCTTATCTCATTCTACTTCTTCCTCACTGTTTCTGCCTAGAATTCTAGTTGTTAGGGTGTGTGTGTGTGTGTGTGTGTTGTTTGCTTTGCTTTCTAATCAGGACTCTCTTTGCTCATTAGAGGGAGTTCTCTAAAACTAACCCGGTAATGTCAGTTCAATAGACATCATTATTTTAATGATTCTTGGATACCTGAAGGAATTCCAACTAGCTTATACAGCCAATCAAGGTCTGACTGAGTTTACCTCTCCAGCCTTGCTTCTTAGCATCTGTCATCACACCTAACATTTGGGTCATATTGAGATTCTTGCACTTATCAGTTTCCTGCCTGATTATCACCTCTTGACATTTTCTTACACTGTCATGACTACCTGGAATTATTGTATATACATATGCATACACTGTTCCTGGATGTTTTTGCATTCCTTCAATTGATGTAACGGAACAGAAACTCCTTTGCATTTCACTATAACAGATAACTCTAGTTTGATGTCTATGCTCAAGGTATGATTTATTGCCATTTTTGTGCCTCTCCCTCTCACTTCAAATCTGCTAATGGAGAGAGATGGGCAGTCCACCCCTATTAAGAGCTACAGCCTTGGAAACATAATGGAGGGTCGGTTTGAATTGACTCTGTGGAAGTGTTATTTTTTAAAAACAAATTTTATTTTATTTTATTATTTTTTTGTGAGTTTACCGTCAAATTGGATCTGACCGGTACAGGAGGAGAGTGATTGTCACTCCTTCTCCAGGACAGCTTCTGGTGGATTTGAACCACGTACCTCTGGTTAAACCAGGCTGCTCCTTGGGGGCAAGGATTCTGGGGCTTTCCCTGACATACTTTGGACATGTTGTAAGGAGGGACCGGTCTTTGGAGAGGGACATCATGCTGGGCAGAATGGAGGGACAGCACAGGAGGGGAAGACCCTCTATGAGGTGGACAGATTCAGTGACTGGGGTAATCGGGATGGATGTGTCAGAGGCAATGAGATTGGCACAGGATAGAGCAGGGTTTAGGGCTGTTGTATATAGGGTCGCTATGAGTCGCAAACGAGTGCAGCTTCTTGCCACTAGGCCACCAGAGCTCCCTGTAGAAGTGTTCTTGAGCTTTGAGATTTATGTGTAATTATTGAGGCAGTGGTGGTTTAGTAGTAGAATCTCCTCCTTCCATGCAGCAGTATTAGGCTGGATTCCTGGTCAGTGCACCTCGTGCATAGTGGCCAACGTCACTACTGACAGTACAAGGTTGCATGTTGACGCAGTGCAGAATAGATGTCAGAGGAGCTTCTAGGGTAAAACAGACTAAGAAGAAAGGCCTGACTACCTACCTCTAAAAATCAGCCAAGTAAGAATCTGATCCAGGTGGAATGTTAATTTTGGTTTTGTGTTGTGAGTTGGAAACTGACTGGTTAGTAGCTAACAACTGCTGTCTTCTTTTAGACTATATATTCTCTTTGATTACCAAAGGCTATGTTGTGATTTACACTGTGTGGTACAGTGCCAGGAACAATGCTGGTACAAGAATTGTTTGTCAAGTTAATTAATTGGGTAAGCATGCACTTTGTTCCAAACCCATCGCCAACTCTTGGCTCAGCCTGTCCCTGGGAGTGAAAAATCAACTACTCTGGCTTGAAATCTAATTTGCCACAATCATTTTTGTATTACTGAAAAATTCAATGCTTACTAGGTTTGTGGAAATTAAGAAAGAAGTAACACATCAATAGCATTTTTCTCTGGACATAATGGGCCATGAAGAACATCTATGTAAATCCATTTTCTTCTTAAATTGCCCCTTTTTTTCCCAATGTCATAGTCTCAGGGAAAGCTCAGATCATAACTCTTTCAGGATTTCCTGTCCATAAGATAATTTCCAGTTTCCTACTCATTTATGCAAATCATTATTAGCATTATAATATATAGCAAAGTCAAACTAACTAGTGCCTAGTAAAACTAAACTTAAGTGTTTAAGTTTACTTCCAAATCACTTCCTACCAATTCTCTGCACCAAATGTAATGAACAATTAATCATAGGGAAGGAAGATATTTACAGTTTATTCAATAGCTTTATTTTATGAATAAAGATTTAAAGGTCTAGTAACCTAGGAGCAAAGAAGCTGCACTGCAATTCCAAAGGCACCTGGTTCAAGGTTACCAGCTGCACTGTGGGAGAAGCATGGGCAATCTCCTCCAGTGCGATAAACTCCTTTTGAAAAACCACTGGACGGTCAGCTATGGGTCAATTCTGACTCTATGGCACATAACAACAACAACAAGTTAACATTGAGTCAGAGCTGGCCCGTTACTGACCTTCCAGTGGGTTTTCAGAGGCAGTAAATACCAGGAGAGGAGACTGCCCATTTTCCTCCCATGGAGAAGCTGGTGGAGTCAAAATGAGTGCCTTTGAGTTGCAGTGTAATTCCTTATCTCTAGGCCATGAGAACTCCCTACTGATTTACTGTTGTTGATGATGTTGTTATGTGCCGTCGAGTCGCTTGCGACTCATAGCGACCCTATGTACAATAGCTCTAAACTCTGCTCTGTCCTGTGCCAGTCACACTGTCTCTGACACACTCATCCTGATTGCCCCAGTCTCTGAATCAATCCATCTTCCAGAGGGCTTTCCCCTCCTACACCTGCCCTCCACCCTGCCAAGCATGATGTCCTTCTCCAAGGACCGGTCTCTCCTTACAACATGACCAAAGTATGTCAGACGAAGTCTCAGAATCCTTGCCTCCAAGGAGCAGACCGGTTTAACCCTCTCCAGGATGAATTTATTTGTTTTCTTAGCAGACCATGGCACCCTCAGCACTCTTCTCCAACACCAAAGCTCAAAAGCATCAATTCTCCCTCTATCCTCCCTGGTCATTGTCCAGCTCTCTGATGCATAACAAATGATAGCAAAGAGCATGGCCTGTACCGGAGGCACCTTAGTCTCCAGAGACACACCTTTGCTCTTGAGTACTTTAGAAAGGTCCCTAACAGCAGGCTCTCCCATGGCAATACGTCTTTTAATTTCCTGGCTGCTGGGGCCAAGAGTGTTGATTGTGGAGCCAAGCAGACTAAAGCTGTGAACAATATCAATCTCTTCACCATCCATCCTGATGCTGCCAAATTGGTCCAGTGGTGAGAATCTTTGTCTTCTTGACATTGAGCCTCAATGCATATTGAAGACTGCAGTCCCTGACCCTCAGCAGCAAGCACCTCAGGTCCTCCTCAGCACACAGAAACCGAGGAAGCTTTAGACATAAGCTATCAGATCAAGGGCTAGACAATGGGAGATAGGTGATGAAGGGAGTGGGTAGAAGTGGAGGGGTATCTTGATGGATGGCGGAGCAAAGCAAAGAAATAAGTGGGTCAGGGCACTTGAGCCAAGGGCAGGGACAACACCGAAACTAGTGGTTAATTCCACAATAAGGGATGTATTTTCACTTTTTCTGTAAAATGCTTATCTGTTGGATAGTTCTCTAGATCTGAACATTCAGATTGACATACACTAGGAAGAAGCAGTGGCCATCCACTTCCAAAATAGCAGGCCTCTGAAAACCTATGTACATGTACTGATTTATTACTCCATCAAAATATAACTAATAACATAAATGTATCAAATGTATAAAAACCAGCCATCAAATTATCAATTTCACCTTGAAAGTTTATAACTTAGAAATAAGCACACAAAATGTAATTATAGTATCATCTTTCAAGTGCTAAAGAGCACGGGTGTCAGTTTAAAGGCTAAAGTGCCCCTGACTGATGCCATGCTATTTTTCAATTGCTTCACATGCACATAAATGCTGTACAATGAATAAGGAAGATGAAAGAAAAATTAATGCCTTTGACTTATGATGTTGGCAAAGAGTGCAGAATATACTTTGGTTTGCCAAAAGAACAAATAAAACTGTCCTGTAGAAAATGCAGCCTGGGTGTTCCTTGGAGACAAGGATAGCAAAAATTTTATCTCACATATTTTGGGAATCCTGTCAGGAGGCCTAAGTCCTTTGGTAAAGACATCATGCTGGGGAAAATAGAGAATTAAAGAGAGAAAGACCTTCAAAGGGATGGATTCACACAGTGACTGCAACAATGAGCTGAGAATGTGAGGATGACTCTGAATAGCGCAAGATTTCAACTTGTTGTCCTTAGAGTCTCTATGAGTTGTAGATGACACCTAACAATGACAACAAAAGTGGTGGAGGAAAGAAAAGTTGATAAAGCATTTCCTATTGAGTCAGCCATGACTGATAGTGTAGAACAAAATTTCACCAGGTCCTGTGTTGACTTCATGATTGTTTACATATCTGAGTTCATCGTTGCAGTCATTTATATGGTTCGAATACCTTTCAGCCTCATCTTCTAGCTCTTTGTGAGATAATATTCTTCTGTTGTCTAATTTCAGAAATAGATTTTCAAGCCTTTCTTCCTAGTCTGTCTGAGTCTGGAAACTTTGCTAGAACCTGTAAACCATGGATGAACTAGATGGTATTTTAAATACTAGCGATATATTTTGCAGCATCTTAGCAACATACAAGGCACCACAGTATGATATACCAATAGACAAGTGGTGGACTGAAGATAAAATTTTGCATTACTAATGTTTTGAATCAAATAAGTCTTTGTCTTAAAGGACTGTCCCTTGATATGTTTAGTAGCATCCCTGTTTTCTTCCACTGCATACCAACAACACTCCCCCTCATTTAGTTGCAATAATAACAAGAACAAAATGTCTCCAGATGCTCCCAGTGTTTCTTAATGGTGATGGTAAATTGGAGCAAAACCATACCCAGTTAAGGGTCACTAGTTCGGCGTCAGTCTCTATATAATCTCCTATTGCTTTTACAAAGAAACAGATAGTCTAAGTTGCAGCAGTAATAGTAAACAGATATGATATAGATCAAAAGTACAGAAATGGATGGTTCCAGTAAGTCAAAAGTTATTGAACTAATCAATAACACGAGAATTTTATTTGCTTGATCATAGAAAGAGAAGAAAAGCACTTAAGTCAAAAGCAGGATGAAGCTTTGATTCTTTAAGTCACGGACTTAGTGTGTGACTTTGACCAAGCGGTCAATGCTCTGCACATCTCCTATCAATAAGAAAAGAAGACAAATTATCTACTAATCTCATCAAGACAGTCTTCTAGGAGCAAGTTCCATGATTGTACGCACAAAGCTCTGTGCCTCATCTTTTATATATTCAAGTCAGTATCTGCTAACCCAATCAGAGCTACATTTAAAACATAGCAAAATAATTGATGTGCAGGATAACAATGATAAACAAGGAAGCAAAGATAAAACTAAGATCTACTGTTTGAAAAGGCTGGGCATAATTGTAGCAAAAATAATAAAATGACAATTTGCATTTTAATGAACTCTAGCAGCCAAGTCTGTACAGGGTCGTGCTGCTAACTCAAAGAGCAAACCTGTCTGGCAGTTCAAATCCCCAGTGAGTCAACAGGCAAAAGGTTGACAATAGCCTCCTGTGAAATTTAGATCCTCAGAAACCAAATGGATGGCCAGCTATAAGTTGGTTTTGACTGAGCAATTCCATAATGCCTCTGTTATAAAACAGGACTGACATGGGGGTTGGGGAGAGGATAAACAATGAACACTGCAATATATGAAAAAAAATATATATATGAAATATATGATTAGGTATTGTCTGCATGACAACAGTCCAGAACAAGGGGTGCATAGCGAAATACACTAGGGTTGGAGGGAGTGAGGAAATTGTACAACAATGAAAGAATTTTTTTAAGAGAAAAGTGAACTGGGGGTGGGGTAGGTAGCAAAACGTGCAACAATGAATGAACGGAAATCCATGTTTTCTGTAAACTTTTTATAAAATATCAATAAAAAAGAGAAAAAGGGAAAAAAGAGACCACATAATGGACTACAAGACTTCCTAAGTGGTGCAAATGGCTCAGTGCAGACCAAATGACTCCACCGTCACAAGTGGCTCAAAGCTTAGCTAAGAAGTAGCAAAGGTTTGGAGGATGCACAGATAACGAACCTGAAACCCTGATAAACAGCTATGACCCAAACACTGCTTTCCCCCCTTGTACCCTTTTAGCTCTAGACAGGGGACAAGAGAAGTCTTACTGGAGGCCAACTTCTTGAGATGTAATACAAACATTACGAAGGAACATAGGGGACTGTCCTGCGAACCCTTTATCAAAGATGAAGGAAGCCCCATTAGAAATTCCAAGGTCGAGGTTTTAAAATGCCCAAATGTATCCCACCTGCTCCCTCCCTGAGGAGTTCCAGCTCAGGAATTCTTTAGCAAGCATTTGCCTGACAGTTATTTTTTCAGTAACACTCTTTGCCCCATACACTAGACATTTTACATCTATCTTCCTTTCTGACGTGGTAGCGAATAAGTCATACTCATTGCAATTATGTCTAACCAACTCCAGGCTGACCCTCTAGAGAGTTTCAGAGCCAGTACTTTGCACAGGAAGAGAGATGGTTTCCCTTTCTCCTGAGGAGCTGCTCGTGGCTAGTGGATTAAAACTGCTAAACACAGACTATGCCTTCAGAGCACCTTAAAGAAAATATTAAAAATAACCCCAGGGGGATAAATTACACTGCGTCAATAGTAACTGCACTAGGCTCATGGTCTCTTTATGGCAATGTGCTCACAATCCCACCCGGAGCACTGGTCACAGAATCCTAGGAGCTGCCCTTTGTAGGTGACTGTGTGCCTTTGGCCCTCACTTGCCTTCAGGGTCTGCCTAGAAGTGAGCAGGGTAGTTGATTATTAAAGGAACTGTCTTAGTTTCCTAGTTATAAGAGAAAAAGCACAACTGTCTTCAAAGATAGAAATGTGTTTCTTTTTTCCCCCCTCACAATTCAGGAGGCTATATATCTAAAGTTGAGCTTTCAGACCTAACAGACATTACGGTCTTTCTGTAAGACTAGCTCCTGGTGTCTGCCAGAAATCTTGGGGTTTTTTGGGGGAAGGTGTTCTTTAATATCTGTCTTTCCTCTGCTTATATTTATTTCTTTAATCTACTCTTTTTTATAAGATACTTTTGAGAAGTGATGATGTTTAGACTCACCGTGTCTACTCTGATATGATTTGTTAACATAGAAAAGAAACAAGTTCATACACATTTAGAGATAGAAACTAATAAAAATAAACCCACTACCAAGCAATTGGCAGTGGTTCTGACTCATAGTGGTCTTCAATTGGGTTTCTGAGGCTGCACATATTTATAGAAGAAGATTGTTCTTTCCTCTGTTGAGTGGCTGCTGGATTCGAACTGCTGACCTCTCAGTTAGCAATCTGCTGTATTATACACTATATCACCAGTGCCCCTTATTTTGAGATATAGGTGATAACATTTCTACATATGTTCTTAGAAAGCCATTAATTTAATTTGGCATGTATTTTTAGGGAGCATTTAATTTAATTCATTGGAGTATATGTATATTCCACTTCCGGACAAACAGAGGTTGAGATCATATCTCTGGTCTGAGACTCAGCAGCCTGGGTTCAAAGCAGGCAAGCAGGATTCAAGGGAGAAATAGAAAGTAGTTTTAAGGAACAAAGCCAGTCATGCCTTACAAAGAGTGTGACTAAAATGAGGAGTCTGGTCCATGAGGTGGCACTAGGAATGAGAGGATCAGATGGAGAAGGTGAGATCATAGACAGGAAAGAATGTGGAATGGGATGTTTCCTGAGATGCTCAAGTAGTTTCTATCAATCTCAACTTAACATCAACAAAAGGAACAAGATGAATTTAATAGTTTAAAAGGGAAAAAGGAGAAAGAGTGTGGAAGAAGGAAGAGGAAAGCACAAAGACAGCAGAAGTTAATGAGGGAATGGAGGGTGCAAGAAGAACTTGAAACTTGCCCACACGAAAAGCCCTGGACCAAATGGCTTCATAGGTGAATTCTACCAAACATCCAAAGAGGATCTATCATCAATTCTATCTAAATTATTTTAAAAATTGAAAAAAGAAGGAACACTCCCAGAGTGGCTATGAAGCAAGCATAACCTTAATAACAAAAACCAGGCAAAGATGTTACCAAGACAGAAAATTACAGACCACTATCTATTATTAATATAGACTTAAAAATCTTTAATAAAATCCTAGCCAGTAGAATACAAAAGTTGTTGTTATTGTTATGTGCCGTCAAGTCGCTTGCCACTCATAGCGAACCTATGTGCAACAGCCCTAAACCCTGCTCTATCCTGTGCCAATCGCATTGTCTCTAATACACCCATCCCGATTACCCCAGTTACTGAATCAATCCACCTCACAGAGGGCCTCCCCTCCTGCGCTGTCCCTCCACCCTCTGAAGCATGACGTCCCTCTCCAAGGACCAGTCCCTCTATAATAACTCAGAAAAGGAAACCAAGAAAGCAATTCCATTTACAATAGCCAACCCCAAATTGAGATATTTGCGAGTGAATTTAACTAGAGACATAAAAGACCTGTACAAAGAAAACTACATTTTATGAGACGTAATAAAAGTCCTAAGTAAATGGAAAAATGTGCCCTGTTCATGGGTAGGAAGACTCAATATTTTTTAAATAACAATGCTACCAAAAAGCAATCTACATGTTCAATTCAATCCCAATAGAGATACCAAATTCATTTTTCAAGGATATTGAAAGGGTAATTGTCAAGTTTATCTGGAGAAACCCAGAACAAACAAGGCAATTCTGAAAAACAAAAATGAAGTGGGAGGCATAGCACTCTGTGACTTTAAAACCTACTACACAGTGGTAGTAACCAAAACAGCAGGGTACTGGTACAATGACAGGCATATAGACCAATGGAAGAGGATGGAGAATCCAGGAATGGATTCTATAGTGAATTGATACTTGACAAGGAATTAAAGCCTATCAAATGAAGACATGACAACCTCTTCAATAAATGGTGCTGGCAAAACTCGACTGCTACCTGCAGAAAGCTGAAACAGGATCCACATCTCGGACCATACACAAAAATTAACTCAAGGTGAATCAGAGACCTGGGATTAAAGCCTAAAATCATAAAGTTCACCAGAGACAAACTGAGATCAAGCTTAGATGGCTGGCCCTATGTTATAAAGAGATTCCAAAATACAGCCAGAAAGACACAATCTGGAGAGGATAAATGATGAATGGAACCTTCTAAAGATTAAATCCCCATGTGCATCAAAAACATTTTCCAACAAAGTGAAAAGCAAACCTACTGAATGGGGAAAAACATTTGGCAATATCATTTCAGACAAGGGTTTCATATAAAAAGTTTACAGAATCCTAAAAGGCCTTCAGAAGAAAAAGACTGATTACACAATTTCAAAATAGGCAAAAGACATGGAAATAATTTTCACAGAGGAAGGTATTCATATGGTAAACAGACATGAAAAATTCTCCAAATCATTAGCAATAAGAGAGATGCAAACCAAAACTGCAATGAGATATCTCACTCTAGTAACAATGGCAAAGTTTAACAGAACAACAAATAAGAAATTTTAGGATGTGATGAGATAGGAACTCTTATACATTACTAGTGGGATTGTAAAATGGTACAACAACTGTGGAAGGCAGTTTGGCACTTCCTCAGAAAGCTGAACATAGAAATTCCATATGACCCAGCTATTTCACTGCTTGGAATATATCCTAAGAAAATGAGAACTGAAGCGCTAACAGAGACTTGTACAACAATGTTCATCAATCATAAGAACATGAAAGCAGCCCAAATGGCCAACCGCAATTGAATGGGTTGAGAAATTATGATACATTCACAGGATAGAATACTGTGTAGCACACAGGAACAATGATTTTGTAAGCTACTACTTAACTTGGGAGCAACTAGAGAGTATTATGCTACATGAACTAACTCAGTCCCATAAGGACAAATACTGTATAAGACAATTATTGTAGAAGATGTATGAAGATCCAAGGGTGAGGGGAGGAAAGGAGAGAGGAGGCAGGAAGTTAATCATAGGGTCACACAATTTGATGGGTGGGAAAGGCGTGAGTGAAGGTAATAAGAAAGATCTGGTTGGGGGGGGAAAAAACCAAAACGTGTATGCACTTTGTAAGTAAACCAGTATAAATGAAAACTTTTATTTATTGTTTTTAAAAATCAAGTACACCCAAGATATCCATTTTTTTTTCATGGTGAATGACAGGATAAATAAATAATTTATTTCTAAAAAAGAAATTGACTTTTTTATCTTTCTGGGTTAGCACTAGAAAGCACACCTTACCTAAAGGGTTTTTTTATTTCTAAGGAGCTCTGGGCATCACAGATGATCGAACACTGGACTGCAAAAGTTGGTGCTGGCTCCTGGTGACCTGCTGAGGAGAGCACAGACTGAGTCCTGTAAAGCAGTTCTACTTCATACACATGGGATCATCATGAGTCAGCATCAACTTGATAGCAGTTAGCAACAATAACATTTGCAAAGTATTTTTATTTTAAAAGATTCTGAGTTCTTACTACTTTTCAGCAAGAATTTAAAAAAATTCAAACATGCTTATATGCTCATTTGACTTCTAATTTTAAAAAAGTATAACATTTCACAGTGAAACACCCATTTTGTTTCATCTTTAAAATCTATTTTAGTGAGCTCATTGTATCTTTATTCTACAGGATTTTCAATAGATTTTTTGCAAAAAAAATCAATACAATTCCAATCTGAACTGACCTAACTAACACTTAAAATAAGAGTCGTCTGTTTGGGTTTAGCTGTCTGCTATTTGATAGATTTGAATTACGTCTTTGGGTGGCATGCAAGACACAATAATCACCACTTGAACAACTTGTAAAAATTTAGATGGATTTTGTCACTTAAAGTACATCTTCTTCTGTTTGGGTTTCCTATGGCTCCAGTAACAAAATACGATGGAGTGTTATTGTTAGCTGTGTGATCAAGTCAACTATCACTCCTAGTGACCCTATGAAGAACAGATTGACACCTTGTCCTGTTTACACTATTCCATGATTTCTGCCATGTTCATTGTTGCAGTCATTTGCATCAACTGATCTCTTTGAGTGCCTTCCTGTCTTTGATCACCCCTCTACTTTGAACACAAGAATTTATTGTCACAGTTAAGAAGCTATTAAATCATCAGCCTTGTTGATTCTTTTGGACAGCTCTAAGGGAGAAATTGTTCCAAATAATGGCACCAAAGCAAGCACTAAATGTGTATGTTTTTAACATATTATGAAGCCAGTAACAATAATAGTACTCTAGCCATTTAGATATACTTAACAGTGAACTATCTACATTAAGGTTGCACAGTATCATTTTATCTCAGGTACTAATTATATGATGATCCCAGTAGTAAGCACGTAAACAGTCATTTGATAAGCAGAATCACAGACAAGCAAGGCTGCACAAAAGAGCCATAACCTTAGAGCAAGACATGGACCCAACTGCAAATTATTCTTTGTGCTGTTAGATCTGCAATACTTTCTAATTTTCCCTGAGCCAGACTTTGTATTATCTGTTAGTATCAAATTAATTTTGTTTATATGCATTTATTCATAATCTTTCTGGTAATAATTCAGAGGCCATGTTATCCCTGCAATGACAACATAATTATATCTAGGCATGAAACACATATATTTGAAGAATAATAAGGGATTCAAAAAACTGTATAGTCATGGTTCTATTAAAGGATGATACCACTGAAGACACTGGCAAAAGCTAAGTCTCCCAGAACTGACGGGATACTGACTGAGGTGCTTCAGAATGCAGGTACTCGCTGGTCCATGCCAAGGAATTTGTAAAACAACTACCTTGTCCACTGACCCATCTAGAGGAATGCAGATATTGTCAAACAATATTGCTGTTGCCCATATAAGTGAAAGATTGCTGAAGACTAGGCAAAATTGGCTCGAGCAGTACATCAATAAGGAACATCTAGAAATTGAGGCTGCATTCCTAAGAGGATGTAGAGCAAAGTGGACCATTGCCGATGTCAGATGGATTTTGGCTCACAAGAGTATAGTAAGGTGATAACATGTGTTTTTATTCACTATGCAAAGGCGTGAGACTCTGTGGATCATATTAAATCATGGATAACTTTAAGAAAAATGGGGATTCCAGAACACTTAATTGTGTACATGAAGAACCTGTGCTTAGACTAAGATGTAGTTTTTCACATAGAACAAGGAAATGCTGTATGGTTTAAAAGAAGTGTAAATCAGTGAGATGCTGTACCCTTTCTTCATATCTAATTTGTAGCTGAGCAAATAGTCTGTGAAACCGTATGATAGAAGTAGACTGTGACATCAAGATTGAAGGAAAACAATGCACTGCCAAATAACAAACAAATCTAGGAAGAAGTGCAATCAGAGTGCTCCTTTGAGGAAAGGAAGGTGAGATTTCATCTCATATACCCTGCCCTATCCTGTAGTGAATAGGGACAGTGAATAAGGATGATAGAAAGAGCATTGATGCCTTTGAGCTGTGGTGCTGGAGAAGAGTGTTGACTATATAATGGACTGCTAGGAGAACAAACAGGTTTGTCCTGGAGAGGGTGAAGTCAGCATGCTCCTTGGAGTCAAGGATTCTGAAGCTTCATCTGACATACGTTGGGCATGTTGCAAGGAGGGACTGGTCCTTGGAGAGGGACATCATGTTTGGGAGAGTGGAGGGGTGGCGAAGGAGAGGAAGATCCTTGATGAGATGGATCAATTCTGTGAGTGGAGTGGTGGCAATGAATGCGTTTGAGATGGCTAGGTTGGCACAGGATAGAACAGTGTTTAGGGCTCTTGTACATAGGGTCGCTATGAGTCATAAGCAACTCGATGGCACATAACAACAATAACAATCCTGTAGTATTCTCATAATCTTCAACACATTTGAGCCCTAAGCTGAAGTCAACATATCAATCCATCCCGCTGGAGATTTTCCTCTCCTTCATGGACCCTCTTGTCTTTCCAAGGCTGATGTCCCTTTACAAAGAATAAACTCACCTACCTACATGTCCAATGTATGAAAGATGAAGCTTTGTCATCTTTGCCTCTGGCTGCATTTTTTTCAGAAGGAGTCAATTCCCACTTCTCAGATTGTTTCAGCGCATATATTATAGATCTTCAGTGTAAAGGAATAAATAAATTAATATATTTCTTCCTTCTCCTTTATATGTACATAACATGGACTGCTAGTAGAACAAAAAATGTCTGTCTTGGAGAAGGTGAAGCCAAGTTGCTCCTTGGAGACAAGGGTTTTGAAACTCCGTCTCACATACTTTGGATGCATGACCAGGAGGGATCAGTCCTTGCGGAAGGATATCATGCTCAGAAGGGTGGAGGAGCAGCAGGAGAGCAAGACCCCAGATGAGATGAATTGACCAGTAACTGGGGCAATGGGGTTAGGTGTGTTGGAGTCAGTGAGACTGGTTCAGGAAAGGACAGAATTCAGAGCAATGTACATATGGTTGCTATGAGTCGCAGATGATTTGATGGCATATGACAACAATAACTGGGGCAATGGAGTTTGGTGTGTCAGAATTAATGAGACTGGCTCAGGACAGGACAGGTTTCAGAGTTGCTGTCTCTGTGGGTTGCAGGTGATTCAATGGCACATAAAAACAACCACCCCCTTTATATGTTCAGCATATCTAGTAATTCTTGGTAAATTAGTTTGTTTTGGAGTCATAGCATCTCAGTGGAATGCTGAGACAAGGACTTGTGGGAACGAGAAGAAGGTTGGAAGAGAGAATGTAAGACAGTCCATCTGGAAGCTGATCTGGGCCATACTCCCCAAGCCAGCACTGATGAGTAATAAACTGGAATTGTGCTGTTCTCATGTTTGATTTGCTGGATTTTGTGGGTTCAGAAATCTTTTAAGAAGAAGAGGGATGCTCCTTGCTGACCAACCAATATCTTAATATCTGGTGCTTGCACCATAGGTGAAGCAACAGATGTAGACATCTGGTGTGTAAGCTGGAGACTGAGAAATAAATGAGAACTGAGACTTGGACACCAAAAGATGAGACTGAAAAAGTCATTGATGAATCAGAGTCACTGGGCTACTGTGTACTGGGGCCAATGGCTACCAGTGTCACCCCGAGAATCCCATATGGCTTGGATCTGCTGCCAGCAGCTGGTGCTACACAGAGCAAAGGTGCGTTTAATCATAAGGGAGCCTTTGTTTGCCATCATCAAGCTGAAAACATGGGCTTTAGTGCTACAACTTGATCTTTGATGACATGAGGACAGCTTGCCTGGGAATTTGATATTCTCTTGGCATGGGGAGTAGAACACTATTTGCCAACTTCAGGGTTATTTCCACCCAGTCTGCAGGCAGGGATTTCTTAAGTAGTGAACCAGCTTCTTGTGCTGCAGGGCACAGGAGTATTGAGAACAGTTTTAAATTAATAGTACCAGGCCAAGAAAGCAAATTGTCATTCAAAATATTAGTTGGATTAAGAATTTCGGGAGTAAATGAAGGCATTGATTTCTTGTCACTTTATGCTCTGCTAAGAGGCATGAAAATGTGTCAGTGGTGTCTACGGTGTCATTTATCTTCTTACTGCTCTCACTGAAGCCACTACTGTCTCTTCCATCACTAGTGCTTTGATTCCCTAGTGCGGTAGTGTGTAGGGAATTTTGTTGCTAAATGAAAGGTCACCCTACTCTAGAGGTTTGAATCCACCATTGGATCCAAGGAAGAAAGATAGAAAATCTCCTTTCAGGAGATTTACAGCTTTGGAAACTGAATGAAAGGTCAACTGTGAATCAGTTTTCACCTGAGGGCAATGAGTGTTGGGTGAGTAAACTGCTCACAATAAGCAAATTCTGTGGAAATTGGAACTCAACAAGACTGCCTTGTGTTTTCAGATCTCACATATTTTCCATTTGTTGTTGCTGTGATTTTAACAAAAGTTTACAGAAAAGTTTTATTCATTCACTGTTGAACATTTCCCTCCCTCCTTCTCCTTCAGTTAACTTTTTAAAAAAATATTAATTAAAAAAATATTCATTCACTGTTACACAATTTTCTCCTTCCTTCCTACCCCTCCCCCCGGCCAATTTTGCAATACACCTTTTATTCTGTACTATTATTATACAAGTAATATCTAATCACTTCTTCCCTTTAAACAGTTCTTTCCTTCATTGCAGTGTTTATTATTTATTCCTTATTTTCCTGGTTTTCTCCCAACCCCTTTTGTCAATCCTGCTTTCTAACAGTGGTGTTATGCAATATTTGTCCTTTTGTGACTGATATTCTCATTCAGCATAATGTTTTCTAAGGTAACTCATATAATTTTTTTCAATGTTGCATAGTATTCCATTGTGTAAATATACCATAGTTTTCCTATCTATTCATTTGTTGAGGGACGCTTGGGTTGCTTCCATCTCTGTGCTATTGCGGATAATACAACAATAAATATGGGGGTACATACATCTGTTTGGGTGGCAGCTCTGGTTTTGGTAGGGAGAGCTCATCTATTTTCTGCCTTTGATAGAGCAACCCTTTGTCATTTATTTTAGTGGAAAGTAATTGATGTGCCAATTCTTGGAAAAAGATACCACACTGGGAAAAGCAGAGGGTCAGGGAAAGAAAAGAAGACCCTTAATGAGATGAATTGACTCAGTGACTACAAGAATGGGTTTGAGCATTGTGGAGATGGCACAGGATAGGGCACACATCTGATATATTGATTGTAGGGTCCCTCTCAGAGATACAGTCTACTTGACAGGAACTACCAACCACTAGTGAGTTTTCCCTCTCTGACTGCTTTTACTGTGTCCCTTTCATTAACACGACCAATACTGTCATAGCTACCCTGTCACCACACACATGATTCATCCTATGTAACCTCAAGTTGGCTCTGCATTTTCATTTGCATCAACTCTGATCCTAACATTGGATTTCAAAATACATATGTATTTACACACACACACACACACACACACTTACTCTCTCTCTCAGAAAGTGTGTAAATTTGACTCATGAACAAATAAAGAAGATAAAGGCATGTATTGTTTTATATTTAAATAGAATTTAACTGAATCTCCTCATGAAAAAAAAGGACAGTAACTATTTTTAAAAGAAATTCTTTTT
Source organism: Elephantulus edwardii (assembly GCF_000299155.1). Lineage (NCBI taxonomy): Eukaryota > Metazoa > Chordata > Mammalia > Macroscelidea > Macroscelididae > Elephantulus > Elephantulus edwardii. The sequence continues at coordinate 5,663,787 of NW_006399801.1, forward strand.
AGAGAAGAAGAAAAAGCATTTTAATTCAGACTGAAAACCCAAAATGCTATAAGAAGCATAGTAAAAAATCTCAAGTATGGATTACTATGTTAATATCAGGCTTGCTAGAGAAATCAAGGTAGAATAAGAATCCTGTGAACATTCATTTTGGTGTCTAAGAATCAATCTGAAGGAAGCATACAAAACACTATTGCAAAAAAAAAAATAATAAGAGACCTAACTAAATGGAATAAATATTCCCTGTTCATGGATAGGAAAACTCAATATAGTGAAAATGACAATCTCACCAAAAGCAATTTACATATTTAATACAATTCCAATGCAAACAACAAATTCATTTTTCAAAGAGATAGAAAAAGCAATTGGTAAGTTTATTCGGAAAGGAAATAGACCTCACATAAGCAAAACACTTCTGAAAAACAAAAATTTAAGTGGGAAGCATAGCACTCCCTGGTCTCAACACCTACTAGACAGCTGTGATAGTCAAGACAACACGAAACTGATACAATGACAGATGCATGGAGCAATGGAACAAAATTGAGAACTCAGAAATTAACTCATCTACCTGAAGTCAACTAGTATGCTACAAAGAAACAAAACCTATCAAATGGGAAAAAGACAATCTCTTCAACAAACGGTGCTGACAAAAACTGGACTTCCATTTTCAGAAAGCTAATGCAGGTTCTGCATCTCACCCCATACACAAAAATCAACTGAAGGTGGATCAGAGACCTTGCAGCAAAGCCCCAAACCATCAGGAATAATAAGAGACAAAATAGGGCCAAACTTAGAAATCCCAGCCTATAGTATAAATAGACTTGCAAATACAGCCAGAAATGCACAACCAGGAGAAGATAACATAAAAAAAAATGGGATTTTCTGAAAAGTAAGTCCCTGTATGCATCGAATTTTTTTTTCCAGTTAGATAAAAAGAAAATCAACAGACTGGAAAAAAATCCAAAAAGTAACATTTGGTAATGACATCTCAGACAAGGGTCTTATAACCAGAGTTTACAGAGTAACACAAGGCCTCCTCAAGGAAAAGAGAGGTAATCCAATCACAAAATGGGAGAAGACATGAAAAGACTTTTAATAAAGAAGCTATTCAGATGGCGTTCCACAATCAACACTCTTAGCACCAACAGCCAGGATTTGAAAGATGTAGAGTTGGGAAACTCTGCTCCCAGAGACCTCTCCAGAGTATGGAAGAGCAATGGTGTCAGTCTGGAGACTAAAATCCTCCTGATACAGGGCATGGTCTTTGCAATCACATGGTAGGCATCGGAGAGCTGGACAATGACTAGGGAGGATAGAAGGAGAGTTGATGCCTTTGAGCTGTAGTGTTGGAGAAGAGTATTGAATATATCATGGACTGCTAAGAGAATGAACAGATTCATCCTGGAGAGGGTTAAACTAGGCTGCTGCTTGGAGGCAAGCATTCTGAAGCTTCGTCTGACATAGTTTGGACATGTTGCAAGGAAAGACCAGTCCTTGGAGAGGGACGTCATGCTTTGGAGGGTGGAGGGACAGTGAAGGAGAGGAAGACCCTCAATGAGATTAATTGATTCAGTGACTGGGGTAATGGGGGTAGATGTGTCAGAGATTATAAGATTGGCACAGGACAGAGCAGGGTTCAGGGCTGTTGTACATAGGGTCGCTATGTGTTGCAGGTGACTCGATGGAACATAGCAACAGTAACAACATATAACATGGGAGAATCTAGAAAGCAATATGCTGAGTGAACTCAGTCTCACAAGGACAAATTCTGCATAAGGCCATTATTGTAAAAGTAGAAGGATAAGTATAAGATGTGTATATAAGTACACAAGGGAAAGGGAAGTGGGAAGGAAAAGTGAAGAGGAGCAATTACTAGGATAACAGAGTTAGTGGGAGGATGTGGGGGAATGAAGGAATTGAGAAAGATCCAACAGGGACCTGAAAAGATGGGGTAATAGGCAGAACTCAATGGTGATTAATTTTATAAAACACAGTATGAATGAAGGAAATTCTCGTGTGAAACACAGCATGCATGAAGGAATGTGTGAAACATAATGTAAAAGAATGAAATATAACATATATGAATTTTTATGCAAACTAGTATAAAAGAAAAAAAAGAATCAATCTGGTTGTACTTCTTACAAAACCAATCTGTTCCTTCTTCTGACAGTCAATGGTCTACCCAATATCCTTTGCTAACTCCGTACTTCAAAGGCATTGGTTCTCTGGTCTTTCTTATTCTTTTTTCAACTTTAACATGCACTTGAGGCATTGAAAATATTTTTTCCTGGTTCAATGCATCTTGGTCTTCAACATGACCTTTTTTACTTTTAATACTTTAAGAAAGCTTGTTGTTATTGTTGTTGTTGTTGTTGTGTGCCATTGAGTCGCCTGCGACTCATAGCGACCCTATGTACAAGAGCCCTAAATGCCATTCTATCCTGTGCCAACCTCGCCGTCTCAAGCACTCATACCCAACACTCCACTCACAGAATGGATCCATCTCATCGAGGGTCTTCCTCTCCTGTGCCATCCTTCCACTCTCCCAAACATGATGTCCCTTTCCAAGGACCAGTCCCTTCTTACAACATGCCCAAAGTATGTCAGACGAAGCCTCAGAATCCTTGACTCCAAGGAGCATTCTGACTTCACCCTCTCCAGGAAAAAACCTGTTTGTTCTCCTAGCAGTCCATGGTATATTCAATACTCTTCTCCAGCATCACAGCTCAAAGACATCAACTCTCCTTCTATCATCTCTATTCACTGTCCAACTCTCCGATGCATAGCACATAACTGTGAAGACTATAGCCTGGATCAAGTGCACCTTAGTCTCCAGCCTGAATCATTGCTCTTCAGTACTCTTGAGAGAGCCCTCACAGCCGACTTTCCCAATGCAATTTGTCTCCTGATTTCCTGCCTGCTGTTACCAAGAGTTTTGACTATGGAACCAAGCAAACGAAAACTGTTAACTATCTCAATCTCTTCACCATCCATACTGATGCTGCCAATTGGCCTGGTGGTTAAGAAAGCTTATCATAGCTTATTTGTCTAATTGAATAAGGTGTTTGATTTCTTTGGTGCTGACTGTGGATTAAGTAACATGAAGTCCTAGTCAACTTCAATCTTTTCTCCATTTACCATGATATTGTTTACTGGTTAAGTTGTAGGCATTTTTCTTTTTTATGTTGAGACATAACTCTTAATGTAAACTATGTCATCTTTGATCTTCATCAGTAATGACTCCCATTTCTTTAACTTTCAGCAAGCAAGATTGTGTCCTCTATATGGGTCAAAACTTTAGCAAGGTTAATGTCCTGAGAAACACATTTTGCTTGAGTAACTTTCCTAGCAGCTGAGTTTAGCAGGTGATGTAAGATCAGTGCTGTGATAATCTTATGTGTCTGATGGCCTTTCTATATTCTTTAAAATGAAGAATGAGAAATTAAATTAATTCAGCTTCGAAAGTCTAAAGGCATTGTGTTGAAGGGCAGCCCAGTTTTCTTGGCATTGTTGAAGAAACTCAGACTCTAATGACCAGAAAAAGAAATTGAGAGGGACATTAATTACATTGAATATTAATTTAAATTGAATTAGAGACAATGTACTAGACTAGACTCTGAACTTCAGATTTAGGGCAAGATTCATAAGAGTATAAGCATTAATATTAAACTTTAATTACATTGGACACAAAATATTTTAACTTCAAAGGATATTTGATAATGATGGCCTCTACTTGCTCCCTGAGCATTTGTGCTGACATTTAGTGCTGTTATTAGTCCAGCTCTTGCCCTCCACACGCATGGGTGAATTGAACTTCCATGGCCTTTTTGAACTCAAATGTAACCATTTAACTTGCTTTGGTTTACAGAATATAAGTAGGAATGACCTTGCAGTCAGAGAGCTCCTCAGGGGCAAACATGATAAGCTCTGTCTTACTTTGGACACATTGCTAAGAGGCTATTTCTTGGAGTGCAACATAGTGCTTGGGACGGTGGAGTGATGGCAAAAAAAGAGGAAGATTCTCAAACAGGTGAATTGATACAATGACTGCAGCAATGGACTCAAATGTGTCAGAGATTGTGAGGCTGGCACAGGATAGAACAAGATTCAGATTTGTTGTCCGTGGGGTCATTATGAGTCATACTAGACGGAAATGCACCTAACAAACTATAACAACAACAAATAAGTTCGATTTTTTTTCCTTTCCCACAATGACCAGTAACTTAGTGGTTTCAGATAATGGAGGAGCTGTCTACCAGAATGAAGATCAATTGACCGCAGTAACACAAAACAGAGCCCCAGCTGACCACTGGGATACCTGGGAATGAATCGTCCTCACGGTGAGTCACTGAATGTAGGAGTGGTTTGTTCTTGCAACCGAGTGTAGTCCACTAAAACAGAATTGTCCAAAAGAAGAGAATATAATTAATTGTTGACAATTTCTAGGTTGTTGGCACTTTATTTCTGGGGTGCTTATTGTTGACATTTCATCATAGTACAGAGTCTCAGACAAGCTATATTGGACAATATAACTAGAGATAAAGAAACAGAAAATAGAATAAATTTCCAGCCTCAACCGTAGTATAACACAAAGTTAATTTCAATATTTTACGATTCTGACCACATCGACAGCTCCTGGAAACAAAATAAATGCTACGCAGAGACAGTGCCCAGGAGGTACCTTAGGGCACAGTGAATGGCACTGCAGAGGGGGCTGCCAAAGGTGGCACAAGATGGTCCTGGTGGACATACATCAAAGCAGGTCAATGCACCCCTGGTTGATCAGAGGTTCAGTGTTTAAACTCAGTGGGTGAGGAAATTCATTTTTAAGTCAAATACTCTTAATTTGCTATTCCTCAAGTGTAGAGATTGACATAGTAACTGCAACAAAAACGCTTTATACCCAGCAACTTGTGAAAATTGCAGAGGGTCAAATAGGTTTTCATTCTGTTGGTTGGGGGTTGGAGCTAACTTGATGGCATCTAACAATAACAGATGCATATATGGACGGAATGTTACTGAATAACAATTACTAGCCTCTTATTCCAGATTTACTGGCTTCTTGCACATACCATGGGTCACCAAGAAAACAAATAGGTCTGTCTTAGAAATAGTGAAACCAAGTTTCTTGTTGGAGGCTAGGATTTTGAAGCTCTATCTCACATACTTTGGGCACGTGATCAGGAGGGATTGATCCTTGGAGAAGGACATCATGTTCCGAGGATGGAGGGCAAGCACAGGAGAGCAAGACCTTGGATGAGATGGATTGACACTGTAACTGGGGCAATGGGGGTTGATGTTCAGAATTAGTAAGACTAGCTCAGGACAGGGGAGGCTTCAGAGTTGCTGTACATAAAGTTGCTATGGGTCGCAGATGACTCGACAGCACACATCACCAACAACAACCTATGTAGGGATGTGCTAACCACATAGCGTAATTGAACCCAAACCAAAACCATTTGTCATCCAGTCAACTCTGACTTATATCAATGCCAATGTTTCAGAGCAGAACTGAATTACTTAACATTTTCAGAGGCTGACTTTTCCTAGTTAGGTGGCCAGAACTTTCATCTAAGGTGCCTCTTGGTGGACTTTAACCTCCAAGTAACCATGTGTGATAACTATTTCCACTGAACAAGGATTCCTGGTGGGTAGCTGTCATTGGTTTTTGTTCTGTTATCAGGTATAGTTAATCTATTAAGGAGAAAGACACAGGGTAGTGCAAATGGTAAAGCCTTCAACTATTAGCTGAAAGATTGGAAGTTTAAACTCAACTGTTGCCCCGTAAAGGACAGTCCTGGTGATCTGCTTCAGGAGTTCACAGCCCTGAAAATTCTGTGGAACTAACTGGTCCACTTTGCACATGTAAGGTTTCCAGGGATTAAAATCCACTCTAAGGAGATTACATATAGCAATATCAATCTATTAGAGATTATAGTCAACTAAGATTCTGTTTCTTTTGTTCCCTTTTTACCAGGAACCAAACTTAAGTTACCAGTGTGATTTGGCGATCTCAATATTGCCTCATGGGCTGCTCCAAAAACCACATGGGAGAAGAGGACAAACAGGGAGGCGTCAAGCCCATCAGGGTGAATGGACAAGTCACATCTAACAAAGCTCTCTTTTATCAACAACACAGCTGATATTTTGATGTCCATCTGTTTGAGTGTTGTGTCAACTCAATTGGTTCACATCCCCAGCAGGGAAGAGAGGGGTATTATTTACAGATCCCTAAATAGACTGACAAAATATTTCCTACTGGGTGGCCGAGTGGCCCATATGGAAACCAACAGCCGTGATGCGACAGCAATAACCACAGGAGGATCTGCCCTGTGCCCAGACCTTGAGGTCAGGCCGGCTTCTTATAGCTCTTGCTGGTAGCAGCTGCTCAGTAAGGCCAAGGAGGGATAGAGGCTCTCTGGCAGACTCTCAAAGAGCCACCTGGCAGTTGAGCGTTGTGTCTGTGTCTCATAAGTTTCAGTATGAGAGTATGAGAGCCTTTAGAGACATAGGGTATTGGTGTTACTATGGCGACTCAGAGTATCATAAAATCTCTCTGCCTCAGAGGAACACTGGCAATTGAGAGAGGGACAAGAAACTCACTCTTTTTAAACCACAGGAGGGAACTCAGGGAGAATGAAACCCAGAAAAACTGGCACAATTTGCATCTAGAGGGTATTCTTCATAATGGTTAATTTTATGTGTCCACTTGGCTAGATTAGGGTGTTCTGTGATTTAGTCAAACACTAGGCTAAACGCTGATGTGGAGATATTTTGTAGAAAATTGATCAGCATTTATAATCAGTTAATTCTATAGCATTACATACCTGTGTGCTTGATCCAAACAGTTGAAAGCCATGAAAGCTAAAATCAGATTTCTGGGAGAAGGAATTCTGCCTCAAGACTGTTAGACAGACGTTCTAGTTGAGTTTCCAGCCTGTCACAGTACCCACTGATTTAGGGCTTGCCAACTTCCACAATCACATGAGCTGATTCCAATCTGTGTACATGTATAGACAAAGACATGAATTCTATCGATTCTATTTCTTTGCCAAACCCTGATTAATCCATCTTCATTCGGGGGAAATAGCTGCCATCGACTTATTTACTGTAATATTACTTGAGATGCAGTTTTACGGCGATGATTATTAAATTTTTTAATGCATGGAATAATAAAGTTTCTGTTATAAGTTCCTTATTTTTCATCCTCGCGCCAACAGCTTAGTCCAGACTTTTATAATCTTTCTTCTGATTAACTAGTCCAAACAAAGATACAGAGAAAGGAGAGGAAAAGGGAATTCATTCCACTCACTTCCTTGTCTATACGCCACTCACCTGTAACAAGAAGTAGGTTGTTGTAAAGCCAGGAAAGGGGACATGGTGGGGCTGCTTCTTCCCTTCCAGACAGTTCTGTGGTACCTGTTGTGGGGAGGGGAAATATCAGATAAAAACCAAACCCCACACTTCTTCATTGATTCCCATCCATAGCAATCCCAAAGGGCAGAGCTGACACGCTCTGTATGGTGTCCAAGGCTATAATCTTTGAGAGGAGATGGCACATCTTTTTCCCTGCAGAGCAGCTCGTGGCTTTAAGCCACCAACATTACATTTAGAAGCTGAGTGCTTAACCACTGTGCTACCAGGACACAGGAAGAACAAAGAAGAAGCCAAAGACAGTCCTTCTCTCCTTGGAGTATGGGAGACTGTTTTGCAGGGTCAGGGACTGAACAAATCCCAGAAAAATAAGACAAGCCTGGATCTGCAGGAACCAGATGTGATACCCCTTTTGGAAAACAAGTCTTTTTT
>NW_006399801.1:5671811-5679774 GCF_000299155.1 Elephantulus edwardii
TACTCCTACGATAAAAATAATGAAAACAAGTCTTTTAAACATTAAGTTTACCAAACTGGAGAAAGAACTGTCCTTTTCTCTTGCTTCTTCACCAGAGGGAGCTCTGGTAGCCTAGGGCTAAGAAGTTGTGCTGCATTCCCAAAGACACGCAGTTTGAATTCACCAGCTGCTCTGTGGGAGAAGGATGGACAAAGTCTTCCCATGCGATTTACTGCCTCTGTAAACCTGTCGCAGGATCATCTGTGGGTCAGTTCTGATTCAAAGATACTCAACAACAGCAACTCTTCCTACAAAAGACTTGGAGGGAGAATGACTAAGATCTAAATGCTGAATGAGCGATCATTTTGTGGAGAATGTTGGGTCTTTACATAAAAAGGTGAGTTCTCTGTTGCTAACTGAAAGTTTGCTGGTTTGAACACAGGACAAAGATAAAGCAGTCTGTTATCAGGTGCCATGGAGTCATTTTCAAGTCATTGTGACCTTATACACAACAAATCAGAATTTTGTCCTGTCCTGCACCATCTTCACCATCTCTGCCATGCTCAAGGCCTTCATTGCAAGCACGGTGTTAGCCCATCTTACAGAAGATCTTCCGGTCTTTGACTGACCCTGTGCTTTGCCAAACAGGATGCCTTTTTGCAAAAACTAGCCACTGCTGACAACATGCCCATGGCTGGTGAGACAAAGTTTCATCATTCTTACCTACAGAGCACTGGTGGCCTAGTGGCAAGAAGCTGTGCTGATTCTCAAAGGGACACAGTTCGAATCCACCAACTGCTCTGTGGGAGAAGGATGGACAATCTCTTCCCATGTGATCAACTGCCTCTGAAAACCTGCTGGAGGGTTAGCAACGAGTCGGTTCTGACTAGACGGTACACAACAAAAACAACAACAGACTTCTAAAGAGCACCCCACCCTAGTAGCTCTTCCTCCATGCCAGATTTGTTTGTTATTTCACCAGTTCTTGGGAAACTCAATAAATTAATTCTCTTCACCAACAGCACCCTTCAAAAGTACCAGTTCTTCCTTATTCTTTATTCATTGTCCAAGGCCAAAGGCCACAGTTTGGGAAAACCTACTGAGAAGTTCTACTTCGTGCTACCTGATCCCTGTGAGGCATAAGTGACTCCAGGGCAACTTGGTTAGTTGTTGTTGTTAGGTGCTGTCAAGTCGGTCATACCTCACGGTGGCCTCACAAACAACAGATGAGAACCTCACCCTATCCTGCGCCTCATCCTCACCCTCTCTGCTGTGCTGGAGCACGGTGGTACAGTCACCTGTGTCAATCTATCTCATTGAAGGTCTTGCTCTCTTTCACTGATCCTGTACTTTTCCCAATATGGTGTAATTTTCCAAGACTGCAAGTTAACAAGCAGATAAGCTGTCCCTCTCATCCTCTAAGATGAGACTCTCTTTGCAAGGTCTACACATTTGAGAAAAGTGTAGGGCAGGGTATGATTGCCCTTGTGTGTGTGTGAACTGTTTTTGCAAGGTGTTTGAGAGGAGGAAGAAGCTCCTCTACAGCTCCCATTGGCTATGGACTTTGAAGGACTCTAACTTGAGACTTATTCTGCTTACACAATCTAAAGAAAATGTGCTCCTAAGGCCAGGCTTGAGCATGGTCTCATCTTTCTTCCAGTGAGAGCTATTTCTTGATAAACGTGTGAATGTGGTCACACACAAGAAGGAAAGAAGGTTTAGACCTAGAACAAGAACCTCCTTGGGTTCAGAACATTCTGGAGAGCACCAGCTATGAGCAAATCCATGTCATCATCTTTGTTCCTCTAGGGAGTGACGGAAAGGTGTTTAGTAATATGGAATCTTAAATATTGCCTTTTATGAACATATGTACAAATCTATTCTCATTCCAAAAATGCCAGGTGGAATTTCCTGCAGGATAACTATTTGTCTTATTTTGGAAGAGTTGCATAAATACCCCTGGTGTGCATAGACCCATAGCTTATCTTGTCATTCCTCTGTAAGTGAGCATTCCCTTGATCTTTATCACTTCTCATCACAGAAACTATATCTTGTGCATGTATTTTTAGGTGCCAACTTTTATGTCTCAGAGTTTCCTAGGAATTGGATCAGTGAGGCAAAGATCATATGATTGAGACTTTTAATCAGTATTAACAGGTCACATTCCAAAAAGGATGAGTCAACTCATATCTCCATTAGCAAAGTAAAAGACTTTACATTTCCCCACAACAGGGACTTTTGCTTTCTAATTTCCAAAGAAGCCAGGATTGTTTTTCCTTTAATCATCAGTGAATCTGAGTAAATATTTTGTCTTTTTTGTTGTCCCTTTAAAATCACTTTTCTGTGAACCATTTATATAGGTTATCCCAGTTTTCTGTTACATCTTATACTTTATTTTATTCACTATAAGATTTTGAAAATATTTTCAAAGGGAGCTCTAATTGTTAACTGGTAAAAACCTGCAGTGCAATCCCAAATACACATGGTTCAAACTTTCCAGCTGCTCGGCTGGAGAATGGACAATCTCCTCCCATGTGATGAACTGCCTCTAAAAACACTGGAAGGTAAGCTATATGGGCCTATTTTGACTCAATGGTACTCGACAAAAACAACAACAACTGGTCTTTTAAAATAGTATGCTTGCATTATATATCATTATAAAGTTTCTAGCATCTGCAAAGTAAAAAAAAAAGATAGTAAAGTAATAAAAGACGTGTACAAAGAAAACTAAAGACACTTTTGCAAGACACAATAAAAAACCTAAAAAAATTGAAAAATGGGCCTTGTTCACAGATAGGAAAATTCAGTATTGTGAAAATGATAATCCTACCGAAAACAATCTACATGCCCAACACAATCTTCATACAGATATCAAATGCATTTTTGAAGATCAAAGGGAAATTGCTAAGTTTATTTCAAGAGAAAAGAGACCCTAAATAAGCAAAACACTTCTGAGAAACAAAAATGAAATGGGAAACATGCACTCCCTGACCTCAAAATCAGCAGTAGTAACCAAAACAGGGTACAATGATAGACGCATAGACCAAAAAGCTGAAACAGGATCCACATCTCACACCATACACAAACATCAACTCAAAGTGGATCAGAGACTTTGGAATAAAGCCTAAAACCATAAAGTTCATAAGAGACAAACTGGGATCAAGCTTAGAAGGTCTTGTCTACTGTATAAAGAGACTGTTGAATACAACTGGAAATACATAATCTGGAGAGGATAAAATTGATGAATAGAACCTTCTAAAGATTAAACCTCTGTGTTCATAAAAAACTTTTCCCAACAAGGCGAAAAGAAAACCTACTGACTGGAAACAAACATTTGGCAATAACATCTCAGACAGGGGTCTCATAACAAAAGTTTACAGCACACTTCTGGACCTTCCCAAGAAAAAAAATTGACAGTCCAATTACAAAATGGCCAAGAGACATGGAAAGACTTTTCACAGAGGACATTTGGATGGCCAACAGACACATGAAGAAATGCTCAACATCACTGACAATAAGAGAGATGCAAATCACAACCACAATGAGATAATCATCTTACCCCAGTAGCAGTGGCAAAGTTTAGCAGGGCAGCAAGTAATAAAATGTTGGAGATGATGTGGTCAGATCGAAACTCTTATACATTGTTGGTGGGATTGTAAAATGGTACAACCATTCTGGAAGGCAGTTTGGCATTTTTTTTCCAAAAAGGTGAACATAGAAATTCAATATGACCCAGCTATTTCACTGCTTGTAATATACCCCGAGAAAATGAGAACTGAGACACGGAGACTTGTACCCCAACATTCATAGCAGTGTTAATTCACCATCGCAAGAACATGGAAACAATCCCAATTTCCAACCACAATGGAGTAAATTAAGAAATTATGGCACCTTCCCACAATGGAATACTATGCAGCATGCAGAAGCGATGATTTCAAAAATTACTACCTAACTTGAGAAGGACTGGAGAGCATTATGCTGAGTAAACTAACTCATTCTCCTAAAGATAAATACTGCATAAGACCACTTTTGTAGAAGAGTACAAGGATCCAAGGGGGGTGGGGGGAGACTTAATCATAAGATTGCACAATGTGATGGATCGAGGGATAGGTAGGTAAAGGAAAGGGGAAAGATCCAGTGTGAAGAGCAATGTATATGGACTTTGTAAATAAGCCAGTATAAAATACTAAAAAAAAAAGTAAAGAAAAAATATTACAGGAATACACACATCCAAAAGTTCAATTGGCACAAAATTCTGAGTGGTTCTGACTCATGCTGGTGCCATGTCTTTCCAAATATATCTGTACTCCGTAGGGTTCTCAATAGCTCATTATTCATAAGAAGATCACCACACTTCTCTTCCTAGATACTACTTAGAGAATTCTAATGACCAACCCTTTTGTTAGCTGCCAAATACTGTTCTGTATTACCCAGACACTCTTGATTTGTAAGACAGAGCTGTATTTGTGTATAGCCAAGTGGATGATGTGTTGATGTGCATATAGTCTGGATATCTTAACTTGTTCTCTTGTTGTGATTAGGTCCTGTTGAGTCAAATACAACTCATAGTGACCCTATGAACAAGAGATATGAGCCCTGTGCTATCCTGTATCATCTTCACAATCTCTGACACACTTGAGCTCATTGCCGCAATGACTGTATTAATACACCTGCTTGAGGGTCTGCCTCTCTTTTGCTGACCATCTACCTTTTCAAGCATGATATTCCTCTATAATATCCTTTTCTAGCAACATGCCTAAAATCTCCTCAAATTTTATATTGTATATTTAGTCTCCTAGATTTTATTACTTCTTATTGCTATGTTATTTACATTTAATATTTTATATCCTATGCTCATTTCTTCTTAAATTTAAAAATAATAGGCAGTGTCCTGATTATGATTAAGTCCTGTTCCTAAATCTGCCTTTAAGTCAAATTTGTACAGAAGTTGAAGCAGTTATAGTTCATATCTATCATCAGTTAGTGAAGTATTTGTTTAATTTATAGTATCTGTTGTTGTTGTTGTTATGTACCATCAAATTGGAATTGACTCACAGCTAAACCTCCAGCATGATTTCAGGGGCAGTTTATTGCCCATCTTTCTCAAGAAGAGCAGCTGGTAGATTCAAACCACATGTCTTTTTTCTTTTTTTTGGCAGTGCAATGCCTTACTTATAGTGTATTTTTATATGAATGAAAACATTAAAGAACCACTTCTACATATATTCAGACATTAAAATACAATAATGTTTTGAATGCATCACAAAGTAGTGCTTCTTTGTTATTACAAATGCAAGTTTGAGTTCATTCAGAGACATCTTGGGAAAAGGGTTTGGCAATCTACTTCTGAAAAATTAAGCTTTTTAAATGTTTTGGATCTCACTGCTATCCTGATGCTGGAAGTCAGAGTTTGGGCAAGCCACATTATAACAGTTAAAACTGTAAGTCAGATTCCATAGCAACTGCGTTTTGCTTTGATTTGTTTTGGGTGTTGGGTTGTGTTTTCGTCCTTTTTTTTTTTTAGCAGTAATAGCAATATTTTTAGATAGCATGTGCACAGTTCTACTTTTAATTTCTGACATTGCTTTTAGAGAAAGAGGCAATATTAAGATATATTTTGTACTCGTTGTCCTATATTATGGAATAAATGCTTTCATTCACTCCTTGCTGCTGACTTGGATCCAGCTCATCGTTAACATTCCATTGGGTTTTTTTTATGCTGTAAATCTCAGAAGACCAAACTGTTCATCTTTCTCCCACAGAGCATCTAGTGATGCTCCCACAGAGCTCCAGAGAGGCGTGACCTTTGGGAGAGAAACGCAAATCCATAAGGACTAGGCCACCAGAGCTCCTATAACAAATGTTCGTAATCCCTTTCATTGGTTGTCCTGTGATATAATCTTAGGAGTCTTAGTGGTAAAGTGGGTTAAACATGTTGCTGGTGAGTGAAAGGGCTGTGGTGATTTGGATCCGACAGCCTCACTGTAGAACAAAAGATGAGGCAATGTGCTTTATAAAGTTTACAGCCTTGAAACTCTATAGGAGAGCAGTTCTGTTCTGTCCTGCAGAGCCAATAGGAGTTAGAATCGAGTCTACAGCAGTGAGCTAGGCTGTGCTGTTTTACTTTCTGTGACAATCTTAGCGTCATAGATTTGGACTTCATTAAAACCTTAGCTGCCACCTCCAACTACACGAAATAATCAAGGAAGAAAGTGACACAACTTTTTTGGCACTTCCATTGTTTCTTTTTCCCTTTCTTTTTTCCTTTTAAAGCTTATTTTCCAAAGTTACATTTAAAAATTGTGGCAGAGGTAAGAAGAGCACCAATGCTTATGATATTGTTATCTGTCCTTCCAAGAAGATTTACCATGGTATTTATAGTCCTAACGTACAAGGATAAATCACTGCACAGTAATGACTCAGCTGGAGCCAACCCATTCTCATATCTCTCAATGTTATTATGTATATTTCAATCCAATTACAGACAGAGCAAGCAGCTCCTGAGCTAAAAGCAAGAAGTAGGTCTGATCAATTGGAATTAATTTTACCTAAATGATATTATGAGATGCACCAATATGGCTCTTGTGATTAGATCCTGAAACTGGTGCTCTCCTTGTAGGGAATGAATACAGAGACTGGGCTCAGGCAGTGCTTGGTGCTTGGTGCTTGGTGCTTGGTGAGGCCACAGCACACCACCCCGTTGCCAACTTGTGTCCTGAAGTTCCTATGAAAACCAGCTCATCCAATGGCGGGGGTGGGGATGGGGGCTGCGAAGAGTCTGCACAGACACGTTCAGGTCTCATTTTCCTCCTCATTCATATTCAGAACGGTTCATATGAATTCCCAAGTGACAATGGCATAATGTTTCTGTCAGCTTCTAATGCCTCTTAGAAAGATGGACGTTTTTAACAAGCGATTGCCTGATTGCTAAGCAAACGCTCTGAGGTAATTTTTTCTGGAGAGATGGCATTTCATTAAGTAAGGACACTTTAAGCAGAAGTAGAATTCCTGTGCAACTGTCACAAGGAAGCCCGACTCCTTGGTCACCGCGTCACCATGCCAACACTGTGTGTACACACCGTTTGCATGGCTCTCCACTGTTTCCAACATTACAGTGATATTTTAGGTGGAAATAGCAGTGATTTTCTTAAACGTGAATGAATGTTTCAAACTAGATTCTGTGTGACCAGAATTTCAAACATCAGCAGGATCACTCAAGATGGACAGGCTTCAGTGGAGCTTCTGACTAAGAGAGTAAGAAGAAAGACGTGGAGATCTGCTTATGAAAATTAGTCAAAGAAACCTTGATGAATCACAGTAAAATGCTGTCCAACTCAGTAGCTTTGGGTACATTATCAGTAGGATTGGTAAGTGTAAGGAGAACCTTATGTTTGGTGAAACAAAGGACCAGTGAGGCTGAGAGAGAACTCCAGTGATTTAGATTGACTCAAACATACTGACAGCGGTAAGGATAATGCAGGACCATGCAGTGTCTGTGTCTGTGCTCATGAGGTTGTCAGGGTCAATTGGGCAACAGCTAACTCACAACAACAGCAAAAGGTGACACGGGCAAGTATCACTCTTCTCTCTGTAGGCTGAGAGAACTTCTGAGATCCTCAGGAGACTTCTGAAAATGACTTCTGCCATCAAAATGACTTAAACGTTAACTGTTACTACCTACCTGCTGAAATGTATAAAAAAAGATGTATAGAGCTCAGTCTAAAAAAGACTGCACTTTGAAGGAAAGGACTTGATGTCTACGGATAAGAGCTGTCTTCTCTTACCTTCTTATTTTGTTCAAAGGTATTTAGGAGACACCTCACATGGAATGAGCAAGAAACTGATAACGTGGCTGCTTTCAAAGAGAGGAGCTGGGCGGCCAGGGATTCAGGTTGGGGGGAAAGTTTTCACCAGCTATTTTGTCTCTCTTGACTTACGTGCCATATTTAAATAATAACTGTATTTTTAAATAAAGTTTTTAATT
>NW_006399801.1:5679954-5688200 GCF_000299155.1 Elephantulus edwardii
ACCTCTTATTCTGGGCTGTTGTCATACCAATAGTGCCTAATCATATAGTCCTTTTAAATAGTTCTTTCCTTTATCTGTTCCAGTGAAGTATTCATTATCTACCCTTTCTTTTTTCGTCAAAGAAAATGAAATACTTCAAAGAAAAAAATGTGTAGCTTATTTTAGGAATGCATCAGAGAGCCAAGTTCATAGAATCAGGTGTTAATTTATGAAAGGCAATCAATGTTAATTACTAACTGTTGTTAATTATTTTTCATCTATGTTTTTTTCTTTTTATAACCACATTCAGAGTTATCATATACACTGAAAATTTACTGAATGAAAAGAAAAAAAATCCCACAATTCTCATATGAGCTGGCCTAATGTTTTGGAGACTATATAAACTGGGTTAATATTATACTAAATGAATAAATACACAGTATTATTTTAAAATCAAGACCTTCTGCATCTAAAGCAATTTTGTCTATGTTAGCAATTTATTTTTCTACAATATTTGCCACTGGGTAAAAGGTACAAATGAGAGTGAGAATCCCAGGATACTTAGTTTTTAGGTCTGAGGACACCATTCAGGAGTTCAGATCAGTTCTTGGACCTCTGTACAGGTCAAGCTTTTCAGAGACCATTGAGCAAAGAAAGAAAAGAGTATTATCATGGGCACAAAAGGATATATGAAATGGACTCTTTCTCTACTAGTATCAATCTCTCCCCTCTGACTCTACTTTCATTCACTCATTATATAAAAATGGACTGAATATTGTCAACTTTGTCTTTTCTAACCATAGTGCAGGTTTAGAATAAAGTAAAACTCACATTCATTTCCACCAAGTCAGAACCAACTCACAGCTGATCCTCCACTGGGTATCTGAGGCTGTAAATCAATTCGGAGGAGATTGCCTGTCTTTCTCCTGCAGTGCAGCTGGTGGATTAGAACCACCGCAGAGGTGTTTAGATTAACACCACAACTCCCTATAGACTTTCCTTGCTGTTTGTCATTGAGTTGGAATCAACTCATAGCTGATTTTCCATTGGGATTTCAGAGGTAGTACATTTCAGAGGTATGCTCTTTCTCTGTTGGTGGGGAAGGTCTCTGGGTCCTGGTTGCCTCACTGGAGGCCTTTTGATGGGCACTGAGGAGAGCTTGAAGAGGCATTGGTGGATCTGCTGCCATGTTTTAATTCATTTGGGCTGATTGTTATTATTTTTGAAATTAACACTCCTAAGTGTTACAGCACTCTTCTGTCATTTTTCCATATTGAGAGAACTATGGATTGTTGTGATACTCAGTGTTGTGCCATTGGTCTGTCAAGTGCCATAATGGTTACATATGGCTGACAATATCTGGTTAGCTAACAGATTAATGCACGCTTGGAAGCAGGGGTGGCATCCACTTCCTAAACATGCCTGTGCAAACTCTGAAAACTTAGAGAAAAGACAATAGTTCTAAAACAGAGTTAAAGTACTTTGTTTATGGTCGTAGTAATAAATGGCCCTTAACAACAACAGTATATATTGCAAAGCCCTTGTCTTCCATTTTGGACTTTCATTGGCTTGACGCTGTATTATGGCACTCTTGTTTTGGTTGAGAGTCTGTGTAGATTGCTTTCTTTACTTAAGTCTAGTGTTTAGCGTCAATAAGACCTTCAGGAGGACACTTGAATTTAAGACCAAGGCCTTGTCTCCATTTTGAAAACAGGGTCGAACAACTAGACTCTGTAAGAGGGGCTCTCTTGTTTTGGTTGAGGGTCCTTGTGGAATGTTTGGGTGTTTTGTTTTTCTTTTTTTGTTTTTTGATGTGTCAAATGTGATAATGGTTACCCATGGTGGACAGTGTGGGATGAAGCTCCCCAATTAAAACAAGCTTGGAAGCAGAAGTGACATCCACTTCCAGAATAGCTTGCCTCTGGAAACCCTATGAACTTGGAGAAAAGATGGAAGTTATACAGGTGTTCAGGTCTTTGTTCATAGGGTCACTATGAATCATCTATGACTCAATGGCACTTAACAAGACATTGCAGAGGAGGAGATTACCCAGCTTTATCCTGAGGAGCAGTTGCTGAATTTAAACCTTGAGTCTTTCGGATTGCAAACTAACTTCCCATCACTAGGCCATGAGAACCCCCTCCCTATAGACTATATTGCAAGAATTTCAGAATGAGTAGCTCTTCATAATTCTAAAATGAATTGCCATGGACAATGAGAGGTTAAGTTGTCATTCAGTTTTATTTTCACTCTCTTACCCCTGTTCCTTTAATTCCTCTAATTTCACTATCTTTGTAGTGGTGGTGGAGAGAGGGAATAAACCCAACTGGATTGATGGCTTCAGAGAAACGTAACAACTCTTTTGACTGACTTCTGTAATTTCAAACCTCCAATTATTTTTGTGTGTGTGGGAGGGTGAGCACTGCTGCTTTCAAATAGAGGTTCTGAATAAAGATAGATTTGCTTAGATCACTAGAGGTAGTAGGATATGAATGCTCCAGAATGTCCCTTATTTAAATGCTACATCACACTTCCTCCCTTCTCTCTGTAAATTAGTTCACTATAATGAATCCCAATGACTAAACAAATACACTTCCTTTAGTGCTCAGTATTAAAAACCATTCCACCGACACTAAAATGCCTATTCAGCCATTTTTATTTGGTATGTAAACGAAAAACCAACAGTAGAGTATCATAAAAATGTGAGATTCTGTACCCAGTGGCATTTGTTTTCAGTATTAAGAGTTTATTTTTGCTTCAAAGCTGGTCTGTTTTCCCCCAGATTCATTCTGGCAGCTGTCATCTGACTGAAAGTTTGATGCCATTAACAATGCTGTGCCTGGCCTCCTAGCCAACCTGATATCTGCCTACCCTCTCTCCACTCCAATGAGCTCATTGAAATGATCTTTAAATGCACATAAAAGCCAAGTACAAGGAGAGCCTGGAATGGTGAAGAGCTGCCAGGCAAATAGTGGTATGTTGTCGCTCAATTTCTAGACAAGTATATGGCATCCCATTCCATGGTTTCAAATCTAGCAACAATAACAAATTACAACTGAAAGGAACGATGCCTTTGTTTACTGAAGACACAGGAAAAGATAGAAAAATCACTTTTAAATTATAAAATTAAGCAATGAACAAATAAAACAAACAAGTTTTTAATAAAATAATAGATAGTAGCAGGACCCTCTCAATAAAACAAGAACATCCGTTTTTTTGTTGTTTTTGTTCTAATATGTATTTTTTTTTCTTTTCTTTGAATTAAGGTTAAGACTCATATTGTATTTTCAATTATTCATAGATATTTTGCTTTAGAACATTAATTAGAATTTTTTAATATAATTAAAAGAGTTCTCTGTTGGTCCTGTGGGTATGATGTTGTGCTGCCAAACCAAAGGCACATGGTTCAAATCTACCAGACTTCTCCATAGAAGAAAGATAGACAATCTCCTTCCATGCAATTTATACTCTTAGAAAATCCACTGGATCTTTCAAGCATCCTAAAAAACCTACAACCAGGAGAGGAAAAAGTAGATGAATGGGACCTTTTAAGAATAAAATCCCTATGCATATCCAAAAACTTATCCAGCAGGGTCAAAAGGGAAACCACAGACTGGGAAAAAACATTAGATAATGACATAGCAAATAAGGGATTTATATGTAGAATTTATAAAAAACTCGAGCACCACAAGATAAAGGTAAACAACCCAGTGGGCACAGGATATGAACAGATACTTCACAAAGAAGACATTCAGATAGTGAACAAACACATGAAGAAATGTTCAAAATCCCTATTTCTAAAAGAGATGCAAATCAAAACAACTATGACATATCATCTCACCCCAATAAGAATAGCAAAATTTAACAGAACAGCAAACAACAAATGCTGGTGAGGTTGCAGAGAAACTGGAATCATTATTCACTATTGGTAGGAGTATAAAATGGTGCAACCATTATGGAAGGCTGTATGGCACTTTCTCAAAAGTTGCAAATAAAAATACCATTTGACCCAGCAATTACACTACTGGGAATATACCCTAAAGAAACCAGAAATGCCACCCAAGTAGATAAATGCACACCCGTGTTTTTTGTGGCTTTGTTCACAATAGCAAAGAGTTGGAAACAACCCAAGTGCCAATCAACAAGTGGATGGCTACCATAGTGCATTGAAAAACAAGGAACTCATGAATTATTATGCAAAATGTGTGACCCTGGAGGACATTATGTTGAGTGAAGTATCTCAGTAACAAAAGGACAAATACTGCTTAATGCCACTGTTGTAAAGCAGGACTGACATTGGGGTTAGGGGAAAAGTAAGAAAAGAGGGGGTAGATAATGTATACTGCGCTGAAACAGATGAGGGTGAGAACTGTTTAAAAGAGATATATGATTAGATATTATTGTCATGACAAGAGTCCAGAATGAAAGCTGCATAGTGGAGTGGACTGAGAAGGGCAGGGATTATATAACAATGAAAGAATTTGCTTTTACTTTTCAAAGAGAAAAGTACATGGGGGGGGTGTGCAGCGAGGAGAGTGTGCAACAACGAGTGAATGGAAATCCAAAGTCTCTATACACTTTCATTAAAACTAATTAAGAAAAAGAGAACCCACTGGAGGGTCAGCTACAAGTCAGTTCTCAGTCTACAGCATTAATAACCACAATGTTATTAATTACAGTTTCTAATTAAACCCTTTTTGTATATTGCCTTTCCCCTTATCTAATTTATTTGTTTTTACTCCCCTCTTCATCCTTTCTTATCCCTGAGAAAGAAAATAGGTTTTCTTTTTCAGAAATCTTTTTAATGTAAACTTACGTTCACTCTCAGCTACTAATTGAAAACCTTATTGGTTCAAATCCACCTAATGACACCTTGGAAGAAAGGCTACCTATTTCTGAAAGATCTTGGCCATTGAAAAATCTGTGGAGCTTAATTGCATTCTTCTTTTCCTCTCTTTTTTTAAAATTGTGTTTTAAATGGACCTTTACAGAAAACTTGGATTTTCATTCATTCATTATTGCACATTTTCCTCCCTATCCCCCCATTCACTTAAAAAATATTCATTTGTTGTTTCATAATTTCCTCCCTTTGTAACAAATGGAGACACTATAGCTCAGAATAAGCTTGACAGCAACAGACTTTTACGTTATTTTGACTATTTCTCCAGTTGTGCTGCTAAATCAAAGGCACACGGTTTAAATCTGCTGACTGCTGCTCAGTCTTACAACAACCAATCATGTAATGTTAGAATTCAAAATCAAACTTAAACTCGTTGCTATTGAGTTGGAATCAATTCACAGCTAGCCTTCATTGAGATTCCTAGGCTTTACTTTGCACAGGAGAAGAACATCTACCAATCATCCTCGGAGCCACTGGTGGATTCAAACCATCAGAGAGTGATGATTTTCGGGTGAGCAATGCAACTCTCTACAAGGTAGTTCACCAGGTTTTATAATCCACAATTACAAATGAAGAATTTGAGTTTTATGGTTGTTAGGTGACATTGAGTCCAATACAATTCATAGGGACCCAATGAAAATCAGAACAGAATGCTGTCCTATCCTGTGCCATCCTCGAAATCTCTGACACACTCCAGCCCCTTGCTGAGGTCCCTGTGTCAATCCTCCAGGTTGAGGGTCTTTCTCTCCTTCGTTGTTCCCTCCACCATTCCAAGTGTTATATCTTTTTCCAAGAAATAACATCTCAGCAACATGCCCAAAATACATGAAACAAAGCTTCATCATCATTGCCTTCCAGGAGCACTCTGGCCATACTTTTTCAAGACATACCTGCTTTTTCTTTTGACAGTGTATGGAATATTTAGTACTCTTCTCCAAATCCACATCTCAAAGGCATTTATTGTTCTCCTGTCATCCTTATTAATTGTCCAGCTCTCACATGCATAGCAAGTGTCTGGAAAGGCATGGCCTGAATCAGGGCACTTTAGTCCTTAAACTAATATGATTACTCTTTAGCAATATTGGAAGAGTCCTTGACTGCAGAATTGTCCATGCAATACATCTCTGGATCTCCTGACTGCTGGTACCAAGTGTAATAATTGCAAATGCAAATAAGATGAAGTCGTTGACAGCGTCAACCATTACTCCATCTATCATGATGTTGCCTATTGGTTCAATGGTGAGGATTTTTGCTTTCTTGGCATTGAGCTGCAATACATATTGAAGGCTGTAGTGTTTCCATCTAGTTTAACTTTCATTTGTAATTATCCACAATTACAAATGAAGAATTTTAATTTTAGATATGTTTAATGACTTATGCCATTCAGGAAACTGGTAAACTATTGTGCAGGAAACACCTTGGAAAGAAAACAAGAGTTCTACCATTGACTCAAAGGCAGTAAATTTTTCATACTAGGGCAACTGATGCCTTTGAGCTGTGGTGCTGGAGAAGAGTATTGAGAATACCATGGACTGCTAGGAAAACAAACAGATTTGTCCTGGAGAGGGTTAAACAGGGTGGCTCCTTGGAGGCAAGGATTCTGAGGCTCCGTCTAACTTACTTTGGACATGTTGTGAGGAGAGACCGGTCCTTAGAGAGGGACATCATGCTTGGGAGGGTGGAGGGACGGCGCAGGAGAGGAAGGCCCTCTATGAGGTGGATTGATTCAGTGACTGGGATAATTGGGATGGGAGTGTCAGAGACAGTGCGATTGGCTCAGGACAGAGCGGAGTTTAGGGCTGTTGTACATAGGGTCACTATGAGTCGCAGGCGACTCAACGGCACATAACAACAACAGATGATGTTAGAAAAAAAGCAGATCTATCACTTAGAAAGAGGAAAGATACTATCACCCTAGAGGGATAGGCAGATAAATATCTGTCCTGAGTAGCATGGAGAAACTAAAGAGATCTTCGAGTTGTTAGAAATTGGGGAGGTTAGTGGGTCAGGCTTATGAAACCACAATGCTGGAAATATAATGTAATGAGGGACAGAAGGCAATTTACACAGGGCAAACAGATAGAAGGTAGTAACACAAATGTTAGGATTTCCCAGGCTGAGCCTCATCTCGTGTCTGGTAAGGTGAACTTTTGAGGTTGCTCTTGCCATCAGCATAGGCGAAATGCAGAGGAGACAGAGATGTGTTAGGACAATGGTATGACAGAACATTCTAGTGGTTTCATTGTACTCCTTAGGCACAGACAGAGACAAAGTAATTCACCTCAACTCTACTCAGGGTAGAGAATAAATCAGGACTCAAATGGGTGATGGCCCCATTTGCTTTAATGGAGACCTGGTGACAGCCAAAAATAATCACTGGCAAGAGGGTTAGTGGAATTTTTTGTTATTGAATGACTGAGGAAAGGAAGTTGTCCAAAGGAGTCAGTGGTGAAGACTCAGGATGATAGGAAGCCATGTTTTGGGCTTCCAGTTCCCACTGGGAGGTAGTGTGGGAGGAGCTGAACACCCTAGAATATGATGTCAGAGAGAGAGGGATAGAAAACTAAAAGAGCTTGACCTAAAGGTGTAGAATGTTCCACCTTTGAAAACTCATAAGCTCAGCATTGTGGGTGATTCCTTTATGGGTCTTTACTGGTGTACAAGATACTGTTCTCATCTCACAACCCCACTGAAAGAAAGAGTAGTGAGTTGTTGAATAGGAACTGGTTCTTATCTCCCACCTGCAATAACTGTCTCTGAAAATCAACTTGAGCGTCAGCAATGAATTGGTTCCAACTTGAAAGTACATAACAACAACAATAGAGAGAGTGGTGTTTGCAAAAGGGAAATCAGTTCTATAAAATGTTTTAAACTGCTGACCACTGTTTCCTGGCCCAAGAATATGGTTTGCATGAGCACAATCGTGTATTCTGGGATTCCCATTCTTCTCAAGGTTAGCTCCAGTTTGTTGGTTCTGTGGTGTGAGCCTTTGTTTCTTGATGTAATCTATACTGAAGGCTGTAGTTCTTGATCTTCTGCAGCAATTGTTTCATGTCCTCCTCACCTTCAGCAAGCAAGGTTGTGTCATCTGCATAATATAAGTTGCTGAGGAGTCTATCTCTGATTGCAATGCCACATTCCTCCTCAGAGAGTCCAGATTCACAAATTATTTACTTAGTATACACACTGAATAGATATGGATAAAGGATAGATCCCAAATGCACAGCTTTTTTTATTTTAAACCATGCAATATTCTTTTGCTCTATTCAGACAACAGCTTTTTTTTCTATAATTATATTTTATTAATTTTCATAAACATTTACAGAGATTTTGGGCTTCCACTCATTCATTGTTGCACTATTCTCTC
>NW_006399801.1:5688370-5702946 GCF_000299155.1 Elephantulus edwardii
GTATTCTCTTAGCTACTTCCTGCTGAAAAGGGACGCTGTGGGTTTCAGGGTGAAGATCTTCTCTCACTACTCTAAAGGGCCCCTTTGGTAGTAGGAAACACATAGACAACAACTTTTTGATCTAGATATAGATTTGTCTGTACCTAAAGAGCACAACAGAGCACAATTAAATGTTCTGGGATTTCCATTCTTCTCAATGTTAGCTGTAATTTATTATAATACACAGTCATATTCATTTGCATGGCAATAAAACACAGACATTCTTCACATTCTCTGTTTCAGCCAGAATTCATTTGACATCAGCAATGATATCCCTGGTGCCACAAACTCGTTTAAACCCTGTTTGAACTTCTGATAGTTCCCCAACGATGTACTGTTCTATCTGTTTTTAGATTATCTTCAGCAATACTTTGCTTGCATATGGTATTAATGAAACTCTGTTCTTTCCCATTATGAAGTGTTAGGCTCTATTGAAGGAGCTCTGTTGGCTTAATGTTAAGGAGTTGTGCTGCCAATGCAAGGTACACAGATCAAATCCACCAGCTACTTCATGGGAGAATGCTGGACAGTTTTCTCTTGTGATATTTACTGATTCTGAAAACCAGATAGAGGGTCAGGTAAGAGTTGGTTCTAGTTTGATGTTACACAAAATCATAAAGCTCTGTTATTCTCCTAATCCTCATATACCTCATATATACATACAACCCACGCACACACACACATTCTCTTAAAATAATTATAAATTAAAGCTAAAAACTAAATTTGACCTAATATTAATATATTTTCAACTTCTTTCGGTTAGAGCAAGCATCAAGACCAAAGAGGGAAGGATCATATTTTGTAACATTTTCCTAATATCTCCACAAATTGGATAAAATATCAAACTTACCTTTTAAGATTCGTTTTGTGTGCTGATGACCCCAAATCCAGCATCATCTTATAACACAGCTATTGGAAGAAAGAAATTTATACTAGTATATACAAATGATAAAGGGCTCAACTACAAGCCAAAAGACTGGCAGTTCAAACCCATCCACAAAGGCCTGAGAAGATAGTCCTGATGATCTGTCTCTGAAAGACCATAGCCTTAGCAACCATAAGAAGTGGTTTAGTGCTATTCTGCATTTATGGAGTTACCCTGGGTTAGACTGGGCTTAATAGGGACTAACATCTTAGTTGGGAGGGTGGAGGGACAGCGCAGGAGAGGAAGGCCCTCTATGAGGTGGATTGATTCAGTGACTGGGATAATTGGGATGGGAGTGTCAGAGACGGTGCGATTGGCACAGGACAGAGAAGAGTTTAGGGCTGTTGTACATAGGGTCGCTATAAGTCGCAAGCGACTCGACGGCACATAACAACAACAACAACATCTTGGAAGTACTAGGGTCTCATAATAGAAGGTAATTCACTCTTGGATTTTAAATGAACTTAATTTCAACTCCACTTAAGTATCAGGGCATTTGCCATGTTAAATTAGTTCTAGTTCACACTATGTTATGATTTGTCCACTTAATAATGAAAAAGTGAATTGGCTAAGGACCTGTAAGTAACCAGATTAATTGGAATGGCAGAACCACCGGTGTGAGTCTGAAACTGCATTTCCTCATACTTGGCGAACAATCTAACGTACTTAATTAAGAAATAAGCAAAACTCTATTATCTACCAAATGAGTGTGTCAGCCTAAGACTATTTGTCTTACAACCCATTTCCAAGATACCTAAGATTCATAATAACCCATAATGTAAAATAAATGCATTCTTTAACTTATTTATAGCTTCTTTTTATATATGTTTATGTGCTTAATGCTTATACTTTCTTGAAATTAATGATTAGTAAGCTGTAGGTGGGAAATAGTACAGCGAAGGAGAAAATTTTACCCTTGTCACAATACTCGTTTCCATTACTAAACAACACTTGTTTAGTACCTATGTTGTTGTTGTCGTTGGTACATACTGTCAAGTCAGAACTGACACATAGTTAACTCTTTAGAAAGTTCAAAGGCAGTAAATTGCACAGGAGGAGATGGTCCATTTGTCTTGCACAGAGCAGTTGGTGGATTTGAACTCATGCATGCAGGTTGACAGTGCAGCTCCTTATCACTAGGTCACCAGAATCCCCTTGCTACTCTATACTCATTCTTGAATTATCTTCCCTGGAGAATATGTTTGTGTATACATGTGTACACGAGTATGTGTTTATACAGTCATGTGACTTCTTTGTATTTCACAATAACACATTTCCAAATAACTTTAGATAGTCCTTTTATGCTAACAATCTTACATATCTACTAAGAACATTAGTGTACTGAAAACTTTTTGGAGTTTAGAGTTAGGAAACCAACTTACTCTTGCTCACCTTAGTAATTCTTATGCATTGCTAACCATAAGACAGCATTACTTCCTAGAAGAAAGAATAATTTTGATTCTTCTGAGATTCTGGTGCAAGAAGTTTCCTTGAGATATAATCCAATAACACTCCAGCAGTACAGTGAAGAAGAAAAATGGGGAAGAGAAGACAGTCAACAAAAGAAATGCTATTGATCAAGTCACTACCATGGTTCCTACTGCAGAACTCAGTGTAGATAAAACTATTCTGTCATTGTTGAGGGGTATCTGGATTACATCACACAAGAGCAGAGTTCATTGGAGAAATAGAAAATTGTTGGGCAAAGAGACACAAGTGCAGACTGTTAAAAGCCAGGCCAACAATAAAGTAATGTTGTTGTTGTTGTTATGTGCCATCAAGTCACCTGCGACTCATTGTGACTCTATGTACACCAACCCTAAGCCCTGCTCTATCCTGTGCCAATCTTACTGTCTCTGACACACCTATCCCCATTTCCCCAGTCACTGAATTTGTCCATCTCATCAAGGGTCTTCCTCTCTTGCACTGTCCCTTCATCTGCCCAAACATGACATCCCTCTCCATTGACAGACCCCAACTTGCAATATGCCCAAAGTATGTCAGACAGAGCTTCAGAATCCTTACCTCCAAGGAGCATTCTGGCTTCATCCTCTACAGGATGGACTTGTTTGTCCTCTTAGTAGTCCATAGTATATTCAATACTCTTCTCCAGCTACTCAAAGGAATATTGGTAGTGCTCCAGCATATTCTGAACATAAAAACCTTCGGTGCATTTAGATTGTACTCAAGGTAGCTAAAAAATCCTAATATCTACCTAGGATGTTTTATACATGCATAATTGTGACAGATTTACTAGACATGACCCTGGGAAAGGACATGACAACATCTGGAGGAATGGGATTTGCAGAAGAAAAGAAAAAAGTTGTAAAATTTCAAGAACTAGGGAAAAAGAATACTGCCAACATTTCCCACAAAACTGATAATTCAGAATCCAGAGTGTTTTTATAACAGAGTGATTCAAAGAAAAGGAACCTATACTAAAAGGCAGAAACAAGGACTAATGTCTGGATTTGAAAGTCCTTTTCAAAGATTAATCTATTATGCAAGAACTGATCCACTCTGAGGTCTAAAATTAAAGTACTCCTAAACACCATGCCTACAAAACTCTACAAACTTTGATAAATGACCATAGTTATAGAAAGGCTTTAGGCCTTTTGTTCATAAGGTCGCTATGAGTCGTGCTAGATTTGACGACAATCAACAACAAAGAATACTGCAGCCAAATACGCTTCTAGCAAGATTGCTTGGCGCCATCTTTTTTTGCCTAAAAATGATTATGCCTCTGGAAAGGAGACTGAAATTGTCAACAGCTTCATCTTACTTGCATTGAAAATTAATACCCTTAATATTAAGTGTACAGGAAATAAGGAGACACATTGCACTAGGAAAATCTACAGTTAGCGACTTCTCCAAATTATTGGGGAGTAATGAGGTCAGGTTGAGGACTAAGGTATGTCGGTTTCAGGCCATGATCTTTCTGATTACTTGCTATGCATCTGAGAGCTGGACAATGAATAACAGGAAAAAAATTGGTGCTTTTGCGCCGGTGTTGGAGAAGAGAGCATGGACGCCCAAGAGAATGAACAGATATGTCTTGGATATGGTGGTACAGCAACAGTGCTCTTTGGAGGCACAAATAATGAGGTTTTACATCACATACTTTGGACATGTTATTAGGAGGGGCTATTCTTGGAGAAGGATATGATTTTGGGAAGGGTACAGGGTCAGCAAAGGAGAACAAGATCCCCAACCAAGTGGATTGACAATGTGACTGCTGCAATGGGCTCTTGTATGTCAGGAAGTGGGAGGATGGTGCAGAATAAAACAAGGTTCAAATCATTTGTTCATAGGGTCACTATGAGTCATACTCGACTCATTGGCACCTAACAAGAAGAACAAAATGACTTTACCTGTGTTTCCTTTGATTATCGTATTTCAATAACAAAGATTTGTTTTTATTTTAAAGAGAGGGCAGGAATCTCTATAGTCTCCCTCATACTGAAAAGGAAAAATCACCAAATTCTATTGGCAAGAGAAGAGGGAAGGTATTAACTAAAACCATTTGAAGAGCTATATGTGCAATATAATTGGTTAAGTGTTGTATAAAAGATTAGGACAGTATTATTGCTACTAAAAAGTAAATATAAAACAACAGGTACAGACCTAAATTTGCTCAGTCCTATTGGATATATCTTTTAAGTCACCCATAATGTGTCTTCTAAGCAATTTGTGATGATAATGGCTTAAGCATTATTCTTGCCACTGGACATAATATACTGCAAGAATCCTGGGTAAGGACAAGCTTACCTAAGGGGATTTTCTATTTGTCCAAGAACTGTAGGTTCCTCTCAAGATATAGAATAAAAGTACAAAAATTGAATCTGAAGTAATTTCCAGTGCTAGGATTTCTTTAAACCAGCAGGTAAAAAGTAGTATAATATACAGCAGGACTTTTGTCATGATAGCTAAAATTTTTCACTAGAAATATGCTTCATATGTATTGTTATTTTTATACAAGATGACACTTCCTCACACTAGTGCAGTCAATACAACAAAAGCACCATCTGTGGTTTGAGCTTCCAGATGAATCTGTTAAGTTTCTTTTACACGATATTTAGAACTTTGTATACTGTGTAAACTGATATGGACAGGTTAACAAGTTCAGACCCTCAACTAACACTTTGTTACTTGAAAGACTTTATCCTCTTACTTGAACATGTGTACTCTTAAAGGGAAGGTGGTAAAGATTGTTTTTAGCTTAAATTAGAATAATTGCTGATGATTGAGAGTAATTGGTTGTATGCAAGCATCACAGGAGACAGAGACTTTGATGTTTTTCCATTTCACACTTTGTCACTTTTTGAAGCCTCAGTTCATTAACAGTTTCGTACTATGAGAAAGCCAGTGAACAGGACCTTGCAAATCACTGTTGATGTTGATGACATGATATTCTTACAGACCTGAAATCCTATCTAAATACAAGTGGGTAAATGTAGACAATGACCTCTGTTGTGAGTTAAGATGATATTTGATTTATGATCGATTTGAATTATGATTAGTTTTATCACAAAGACCATACCTAGATGTCTGGATCCTATTCTGTCAGTCAACTTCTTATTCTTATTGGTTTCTCAACAAAGCTATTTACTCAAACATAATGGGAGATTGAATGTTGCCACCTTATTAACAGATGTTAATACTCTTTCCAATGAGCTAAGTAAAGGTTGTGTTGGAGTTTTATGGGGTCATAAATCTGCAAGTTTGAGTGCCTTACAAGCCCAAGAACCATGAAGAAATGCTCCAAATCACTGGCAATAAGAGAGATGCAAATCAAAACCACAGTGAGGTACCATCTCACTCCAGTAACGAGAAAAATTTAACAGCGAAGCAAGTACTCTCCATCTATCTTTTACTTGTCTCCCTTCTGGGTCAGCTTCATTCCTAGGCCTGTTCCCTGTTTTGAGAGATGAGTATGGTCAAGTGTTCATCCTACTTCTTCAAACCAAAACCATTGCCACTGATATTATTGCATCTCATAGCAACCTTAAATGGCAATAGAACTGTCCCATAGAGTTTCAGAGTTGTCATCTGTATGGAATCGGATTGTCTCATCTTTCTCCTGTAGAGGGGCTAGTGAGCCCAAACCACTAGACACTGGTTAGCAGCCTAATGCTTAGTGTACAGTACCACCAAGGGTCTTCTTCACCTTGCTGCTTAGCAACCATAAAAGACAATGGCTCTTTCCTGATAGGTCCAGTGAATGTTCTAGAATATTCTCTGTCTTATCTAACACAGGTAACATGCCTATGCTTAAACCTAAGTTTGGAGGGTAGTGATAACCACAGTGATTGTCCTGGAATGGGTGATGAATTCATAGCAGGAAGTAAGCTCGACCACAGTGGATTCACCAAAGAATAGCTTTGGGAAAGGAGAAATTCCTAGGAGAAAAAGATATGTACCACCACTGAAAATACAGAAGAAAGAGAAACAAAAATTATGCCAATAGATGCTCACTATATCCACCAACATTAAAATCATAAAATGACGTACTTGGGCATGAGAAAGGAAGTGAGCGAGGAGAAAAATCAGAAAATCATTGATGAAGGGATATATCTTGGCTCCCCTATAGTGGCTCGCTTATCCCTGCACCATTACACTTAAGGCTTTCTATCAAGAAGAGGTCATGTCTGCTCCCTTCACTTGACTGTGTATATCCTATGTGTGAGGACATGTCTTTTGGCCTCTTTGTGCATCCCATATGGAAATTTATTTTAACAGGTACTCAAGAAATTCTGTAGATGTAGCTCCTGTAGGCAACAAACTGATGGGCTTTGGTTTTGTGGCTGTTTTTTTTTTTTTTTTTAATCAATCCTGCTACTCCTTTTCTCTTAATTGGTGCATATAGTCCATTTAAATTCAGTGTGATTATTGTCAGGCCAAGTTTTACTTTTGCCATTTTGCTGTGTTTCTTTTTCTGTTGTTTCTGGTTACTATGGTCCGTTCACTTTCCTTTGGTGTCTCTGTGTGTAGGACTTCACTTAAAATTTCTTGTAGTTTTGGTCTTGTTTTCACAAATTTCTTAAGGTCCTTCTTTTCTGCAAATAATCTAACTTCTTATTCATGTTAAATATAGAGCTTTGCTGGATATAAGATCCTTGGCTGGCAATTGTTATCTTTCAACTTTCTGTATATGGCATCCCATTACCTTCTACTTTGCATGGTTTCTATGGAGCAATCAGAACTTAATCTAATTGTTTCTCCTTTGTAGGTAAATCTGGTTTTCTTGTGCTGCTTTTAGAATTCTATTTTTATCTTTTAATTCAGAGAATTTGACAATGATGGACTTGTACTGGCAGGAAGCTAAAAAAGGATCCACATCTCAAACCATACACAAAAATCAACTCAAGATTATTTACCTGGGAGTAAATCCCAAAACCATAATGTTCTTAAGAGACAAACTGGATCAATCTTAAAAGGGCTAGTCCAAAGTATAAAGAGACTGCCAAATACAACAAGAAATACACAATCTGAATGAAGAGTAATGTGAAACACAATGTGCACAAACTTTGTAAGCAAACCAATATTTTTATGTAATATCTAGTCAGAACTGACTCATAGCTAATGGAGGGAGATTGCCCATCCTTCTTTTGCTGAGTGTCTGGTAGCCTCGAACCATATGCCTTCAGGATTGCACTACAGCTTCTTGTGCTACAGCATTGAGATGCCAAAACAAAGGGAAGAGATGCTGAAGTAAAAAAGATGAGCAAAATATTCTAAAGAACAGCTCAAGAGGACTAGGTGAATAATTATAATGAAATGTGCAAAGAGCTAGAGTGAGAATTAAAAAAAGAAGAACTAATTTGACATTTTTTAAACTGAAAAAAACCCTGAAAAACAAATTCAAGTTACAATACTGATAGATTTCATAGGGAAAGTCTTCAACAATCCAGGAAGCATCAAAAAGAAGGTGGGCGGAATATACAGAGTCACCGGACAAAAAAGAATTTGTCAACACTGAAATATTTCAGGAAGTAATATATGATAAAAAGTGATGATGAAGGAAGAGGCATTTAAGGCATTGACAAAAAAAAAAATAAAGTTTCAGGAATTGATGGGATAGCAATTGAATTGTCTCAAATGTCAGATGCAGCTCTGGATGTGCTCTCCAGAAAATCTGTAGGACAGTTACCTGGCTAACTGATTGGAAGACATCTATATTTGTTCCCATTCCCAACAAAGGTGATCCAACAGAATATGGAAATTATCAAACAATATCACATGCAACGAAAACATTGTTCCAAAATTGTTGGAACAGTACATTGACAGGAAATGGTCAGAAGTTTAAATTGGGTCTGGAAGAGGCTGTGGCTCCAGGGATACCATAGATTATAGTTAATGGATCTTGGCTAAACGCAGAGAATATTGGAAGAATGCCTTCTTATGTATTACTGAGTATACAAAGGCATTTGACTGTGTCAACCATAATATACTATGGTGAGCTTGGAGAAGA
The DNA here is from genome assembly GCF_000299155.1 of Elephantulus edwardii. Classification (NCBI taxonomy): domain Eukaryota; kingdom Metazoa; phylum Chordata; class Mammalia; order Macroscelidea; family Macroscelididae; genus Elephantulus; species Elephantulus edwardii. Next base: position 5,696,806 of record NW_006399801.1, read on the forward strand.
ATGGGAATTTCAAAGCACTTAATTGGGCTTAGGTGAAAGGGTGTTTGTTTGGTCTCTACTTAGACCAAGAAGCCACTGTCCAAACAGAACAAGAGAACATTACATGGTTCAAAATTGAGAAAACTGTATCTTCTCTTCACATCTATCCAATATGTATGTTGAGCAAATCATCCTAGAAGCTGAACTTCATGAAGAAGTGTGTGACATCATGATTAGAAGAAAGCTTATTAAAAACCTGCATTGTGTAAATAACACAACCTTGCTTGCTGAAAGTGAAGAAGACCTGAAAAACGAAGTGGATCAAAGACTGAAGCTTTCAATATGGAATACATCTCATTATCAAGAAAACTCCTCACTATTGGACCAAGGCAACATCTGATATTGGATGATATTCACCATGCTTGGATTGATATTCAATACCCTTGATACCAGCAATTAGGAGATCAGGAGGCATATTGTTGTTGTTGTTGTTGTTGTTATGTGCCTTTGAGTCGCCTGCGACTCATAGCGACCCTATGTACAACAGCCCTAAACTCTGCTCTGTCCTGTGCCAATCACACTGTCTCTGACACTCCCATCCCAATTATCCCAGTCACTGAATCAATCCACCTCATAGAGGGCCTTCTTCTCCTGCGCTGTCCCTCCACCTTCCCAAGCATGATGTCCCTCTCCAAGGACCGGTCTTTCCTCACAACATGTCCAAAGTAAGTTAGACGGAGCCTCAGAATCCTTGCCTCCAAGGAGCCACCCGGTTTAACCCTCTCCAGGACAAATCTGTTTGTTTTCCTAGCAGTCCATGGTATTCTCAATACTCTTCTCCAGCACCACAGCTCAAAGGCATCAATTCTCCTTCTATCCTCCTTGGTCATTGTCCAACTCTCTGATGCCTAACAGGTGATTGCAAAGATCATGGCCTGTATCAGACGCACCTTAGTCTCCAGAGAGACACCACTGCTCTTCAGCACTTTGGAGAGGTCCCTAACAGCAGACTTTCCCATTGCAATGTGCCTTTTAATTTCTTGGCTGCTGGTGCCAAGACTGTTGACTATGGAGCCAAGCAAACTAAAGCTGTGTACAATCTCAATCTCTTCACCATCCATCCTGATGCTGCCAATTGGTCCAGCGGTGAGAATCTTTGTCTTCTTGGCATTGAGCCTCAATCCATATTGTAGGCTGCAGTCCTTGACACTCTGCAGCAGGCGCTTCAGGTCCTCCTCAGTTTCAGCAAGCAGGGTTGTGTCATCCGCATAACGCAGATTGTTGATAAATCGTCCACCAATCTTGACCCCACATTTCTCCTCATAGAGCCCAGCCTCCCGGATAATCTGTTCTGCATATAGGTTGAAAAGGTATGGAGATAGGATGCATCCCTGGCGTACGCCCTTCCCAATTTTGAACCATGCAGTGTTCTCTTGCTCTGTTCTGACGACTGCCTCCTGGTCCAAGTATAAGTTTCGCATTAGAACGATCAAGTGTTCTGGTAAGGTAATCTCAGGTAATCGGAGACACCAAAAGCATGCGACATACGTTCTGGCAGAAAAGTCAAAACAGAGGTTCGGCTCTGACTAGCTGAAGTTGGGCACCTCACAGGACAGCCAGCAGACCCCGCAGACCCACCCTATTTTCTCAGGTAATCGGAGACGCCAAAAGCCCGCAACATCCGTTCCGGCAGAAAGGTCAAAACAGAGGCTCGGCTCTGACTAGCTGAAGTTGGGAGGCGTATAGCACTGGGAAAGTGTGTTTTCAGGAATCTCTCTGCAGTCCTGAAGAGAAATTATGTCAATGTAAAGACTAAGGTGTGCCTGATTCAGGCTGAAGTGTTCCTAATAAGCTGCTTTGCCTCTGGTAGCTGGACAAGAATAAGGATGATAGAAGAATTGATGCATTGGAGGTGTGGTATTGGAGAAGAATGCTAGATATCCCATGGATTGCAAAAAGTACAAACAGATATGTGTTGAAGAAAGTGCAAGCATGATGTTCCTTGGAAGCAAAGTGATGAAGCTACAGCTCACATATTTTAAACATAGTGTTAGGAGAGGCTATTCTGTGGGAAAGGACATCATGCTTGGAAAGACAGGATCAGAGAAGGAGTGGAAGACCCTCAGTGATTGGATTGGTGCAGTGTCTGCGGTAATAGACTCAAACGTGTCAGGGATAATGAGGATGGTGCTGAGTGAGGACGGAACAGAGTTCACATCTATTGTTCCTGGGGTCTGTATGAGTCATATTTAACTTGATGGCACTTAACAACAACAACAACAACTTGTAGTGTTAGAGTGATGTTGTTAGACACTGTTCAGTCAGTCCTCAAATCATGGTCACCCCATGCACAATGGAATAGCATTTTGGCTAGTCCTATGCCATCTCCATGATAGACATAAATCAGATTACAACAATTCATAAAGTTTTTACTGACTAGTTAAAAGAATAACTTTGGAGACCATTCTTCCTAATCTGGAAGCTCCTGTCCAACACAATAATAGCAAGCCAAACTTCAAGTGACAACGAACTGTGGCTGTGCATGAGATGGATTGGATTTGCAAAGACTCAGCTCCAGGTATCTTATATCGAAAATGAGAATTCCACCTCTGAATTACCAATGTCCTCACTACATTCAATAAATGTTTGCGCCACTGCACATAATAGGAACCCAACTATGATTTACCTTCTATGCTCCTATGATACCTAAGATGGTGCTAAGCAGATTCTGGACACTCGATATGGAATGCCATTGCTGAGGAAAGTGATTGGACAGGAGACTGAGCACTAAATTGAGAAAAACTGATTTCCTAAATTCTCACATCCTATATACTCTGCCCTTCATCATGTTCCTTTTCTTGGTGAGATTAGATACTAGCTGGCTTACGTAATTATTTTCTAATTTGAGGGACTCAGTGCACAGAAGGAAGTAAGACTAAAGAAGGGTGAAGAATGAGTTAAGATTTTTTTTCCCCAATCCAAATAGTATCCTGCCTTGTGTTGTTGTTATGTGCTGTCAAGTCGTCTGTGACTCAAAGTGACCTATGTACAACAGCTCTAAATCCTGCTCTGTCCTGTGCCAATTTCACTGCTTCCAACACACCTACCCTGATTACCCCACTCACTGAATCAATCTACCTCATAGAGGGTCTTCCCCTCCTGCGCTGTCCCTCCACCCTCCCAAGCAGGACATCTCTCTACAAGGATTGGTCCCTCCTTGCAACAGGTCCAAAGTATGTCAGAGGAAGTTTCAGAATCCTTGCCTCCAAGGAGCATCCTGTTTTAACTCTCTCTAGGACGAACCTGTTCATTTTCTTAGCAGTTTATGGTATATTTAATACTCCTCTCCAACACCACAGTTCAAAGGCATCAATTCCTTCTATCATCCCTAGTCACTGTCCAGCTCTCTGATGCATAACAAGTGATTGCAAAGACCATGGTTTGTGTCAGGCTCACTTTAATCTCTAGAGCAACACCTTTGCTCTTCAGTACTTTGGAGAGGTCCCTAATAGCACACTTTCCCATCGCAACACATCTTTTAATTTCCTGGCTGCTGGTGCCAAGAAGGTAGACTGTGGAGCCAAGCAAACTAAAGCTGTGAACAATCTCAATCTCTTTACCATCCATCTTAATGCTGCCAATTGGCCCAATGGTGAGAATCTTTGTTTTCTTGATATTGAGCCTCAATTCATATTGAAGGCTGCAATCCTTGACCTTCTGCAGCAAGCACTTTAGGTCCTACTCAGTTTCAGCAAGCAGGGTTGTGTCAATGATAACAATATTTTCTGTATCTTTCTCTCTTTGTTGATGACAGTGAAAGGTCTTTAACCAATTTACATAAAAGTTCTGTTATATTTGCAAGATAGACCTTTATGTTCAGCATAGATATTCTAATAAGCCTTTAACAGAGAATCGCTGTTAAAAGTCTGTTGAAATACTTACAGGGAACTAATGTTAGAAAATATATATAAATGGTTGAGTGAAAAAGTGTTAGCTCTCTAAACTTTCCATTTAAAAGCCATGAGTTAAATCTCAAACCATAATTTTTTTTTTAAAAAAGTGAGGCACTTATATTCTTAAAAGAAACAATCACATTTAACAAGAAGAAAGGAATGTGACAACCAGTCAATTTAATGAAGATAAAAAAATCAAATGGTGGACTAAATAGGCTGGACACTTCATCTTACAAAACAAGCCTTGTTATTCCTAGTATATGACTCATATGTCAGTGTAATTTCCACCTAAGTTATTTATCCTTTGTGAGTACTTCCTGGGTGTCTCATTCCCTTACTTCGTCAATTCTATTCATTTGTTTGAATCACGAGGGTTATTTTTTTTATTATCTTTGTGTGATTTTATTCTTCTTTCTCATTTCTATTCCTATTTTCTTTCTGACTTTTCAGAAAGTAATTAGCTTTGTCCTCCTTCTGTATGAGTCATGTTTCTGAGTATAATTAACAGGAAATTGGTCTTTGTTTATGAAGTATCCAGTTGCTGGGACTTCCTGAGATGTCCAAAATGCCGGCAGATAAGTATTCATTATTCTGTCCCTGGTGGCAGAGCTGCCCTAAGTATTTATGAGTGTATCGCATTGGAAATAGAAACGGAGCTAATTGACTTAACCATCACAAGAAAAGCCAGATCACGAGAGTGTGAACAAGGCTTGGAAGTAGGAAAGTCGGCAAATTGATGGAGAAATTTCTAAAATTCATTGGCCCTGGGCTGCTTTTCCTTCTAACCAGTTACTTGTCTTAGCTGGATGAATGAGCATAACTTGTAGCTCTCATTTTGGTGATTTTTGGTTAAAACAAATTAGTGTACAGTTAGAGAGATTGAGTGGGGGAGGAAATGGCAGTTGGTTTCTCTCTCTCAGATAGGGCTGAAGAATACTACAGAGTCTTAAAGGTGGGACTAGGACCCCACAGTCAAAAAGGCTGACCAGGAAAATCTCTATGACTTTCATGAGAGGTCAGGTCAGCGTTGTTGTTCAGCAAGAACCACTCACTTGCCTACTTCTTCAGAGGACAGATGGCCCCATTGCTGTCTGACCAACTGCTTGTCACACAGTCTGATCCTTAATAGGGTACACACCATTAATGCCCACTGATCCTCAAATGAGTCCACATAATGTGGTAAATTTATCTAAGTAGAGAAGACATAATACTTGGGTTCTAATGACCTACATTTTTAAATGACCCATGAGATTTATTACTAGAATTAATAGAACTGAGGTTGTCAGGTGCTGTCGAGCCCACTGCTACTCATAGCAGTCCTATGAATGACAGAGCTGAACTTAGCTCTATCACACACCACCCTCACAGTCTCTGTCAGGCTCAAGCCCATTGTGATAAGCCACTGTGTCAAGCCATCTGGTTGAGGTTCTTTTCACTGACTTTCTAACTTTCTCAGCAGGATGCCTTTCTCTCCAAGAGCTGGTTCCTCCTGAAAATATGCTCAAAATAAATGAGACAAAGTTTCACTGTTCTACTTCTAAGTCAGGTTATACCTCTTTAAGATAGATTTGTTGATTGTTTTTGGCAGTCCAGGGTATAGTTAAAAGCCTTTGATTCTTCTTTGATCTTGTTTATTCTCTAACTTTCAAATACATAGAAAGTGATTGAAAACACCATGGTTTGAATCAAGTTTGTAACTCTAGGTCATCATGAACCTAGAAGAAAATTCACGTCTGTTGAGTAGAATATGACTCGTAATTACCCTTCTTAAGATTTCTAACTATATACATCTTCACAAGAGGAAGTGTACCTACCTATCTTTCTTCTTCAGAGCAACTGATAGATGCAACCTGCCAAAGTTTCAGTTAGCAACACCTTAAATTATACACTACACTTGAGCTAGTGAAAGCTAATGAATAAATACCAGTCGATCAAAAAGGAACAACAAAACCAAAACACTAGAGGTAGAAAGCTTTTATTCTCTGGGGTATGCATAAGGACGGTTATTGATTATTCCCTCTCTTTTTCTTTTTTTAAGAAAAATACTAAGATTTTCTTTTCAATCTTTAAACATTACGCTTTCTTAAGCATTGGCTACATATTTAAAAAAATACCTTGAAATGAAGGAGGACACCCTTAAAATAGTTTGTTGTTGTTGTTATGTGCCCTTGAGTCATTTGCGACTCATAGTGACCCTATGCACAACAGC
>NW_006399801.1:5706806-5708552 GCF_000299155.1 Elephantulus edwardii
AGTGCAATCTTCAGAGTCTCTTCTGACATCCATTTTGGTCTTTTCTTCCTCTTCTGTCTTTGTAATGACCATTTGCACTCTTCCTGGATGATGCCTTTGACATCCTCCCGTAACTCCTCTGGTGTTCTCTCATTAGTGTTCAAGGCCTCAAACCTGTTCCTGGGATGATTCTGAAATTCAGGTGGTATGAAATCAAAGTCATATTTTGGTTCCTGTGGGTTTGATTTAATTTTCCTCAGATTCAGCTTGAACTTGCATATGAGTAATTGGTGGTCTGTTCCACAAACAGCTCCTGGCCTCGTTTTCACAGCTGATATTGAGCTTCTCCAGCGGTTCCTTCCACATATGTAGTCGATCTGATTCCTATGCATACCATCAGGTGAAGTCCATGTGTATAACCTGCGTTTGTGTCTCTTATAAGAGACTGAAAATACAAGCACTACATTGAAATACTTTAACCTAAGTGGCATTTCTTTAACTTTACACTTTCTATATGGCCCACTCTTAAAACACATATCCTCTATTTAGTCCTCTTCCAAGAAGAGTGCTCAGAACAGATTTACCTACCAATGAACCTGCCATGGCTCATGTTTTAAGAATGTTTTGAGTAAAAACAAACTTATTTTTCATGAAGGAACCAGTTTGAACCTGGACCCAGAGCTTACCCTGAAGTAAAAGGAGGACCGATATAGAAAGAAGACAAAACAATTCCAAGTAACAGATGTAACTTCTACCAAACGGAGTGTCTGTGGGTTAATGTTTACAAGTGCAGAGTTTAACACAAAATGCTCAGATCCTCATTTCTTCTGAGGATAGAATATATATGTTATTGTTGTGTACCTTAAAGTAGGAATTGACCCATAGCTGACTCTCCAGCAGGTTTTCAGAAGCAGTGAATTGCATTGGAGGAGATGGCCTATCCTTCTGTGGAGCAGCTGGTGGCCTTGAACAGCATGCCTGTGGGATTGAAGCTCAGTTTCTTGCCACTAGGCCAGCAGAACTCCCAGAATATCGATATATATCTCTACCTACCTATCTATATCTATCTATCTATCTATCTATCTATCTATCTATCCATCTATCCATCTATCAACCAACCATCTATCTATCTATCTATCTATCTATCTATCCATACATCTAAGCAGGAGTAACATCCATTTCCTAAACGACATGTCTCTGGAAACTATGAACTATGATAAATGATGACAATTATAGAAAGGCTTCAGGCTTTTGTTCATAAAGTCGCTATGAGTTATGCTTGACTCTACTGCAATCAACAACAACAACACCACACACACACACACACACATACACACACACACACACACACGTTGTTATTCTTGTGTACTGTAGAGTCAGGACCGACCCATTCTAGATCCTCTGGTGGGTTTTCTGAGGCAGTTAATCTCTCAGGATTGTCCATCTTTCTCTTGTGGAGCAACTGGTGGCCTCAAACCACATGCCTTCAGGATTATTCTGTAGCTTCTTGCCACTAGACCACTAGGTAGTTAGGTAGATAGATAGATAGATAGATAGATAGATAGATAGATAGATTGATAGACAGATAGATGATATAATATATTGTTGTTTTTATTGTTGATTGCCTTTGAGTCGAGCACGACTCATAGTGAACCTATGAACAAAATGCCTAAAGCCCCCTCTACAACTATCGACATTTATCAAAGTTCATAGAATTTCTGGAGGCATGTTATTTAGGAAGTGGATGCCACTCCTGCTTCCAAGAAT
>NW_006399801.1:5708652-5711111 GCF_000299155.1 Elephantulus edwardii
CTTGACACTTTATGATAACTTAATCACTTCTGGTTCAGATCCAAACCAACCTCAAAGTTTCAAAGTTCTTATTCATGTTTTGAAATCTATTTTGAATAGCAAACACTTCTTTATAAGGTATTTACTACTCCATCAAGCAAAGAAAGCCCTTACACTTACACACTAAATGAGGGCCTGGAGGAACTTTTCTGTGGAGGCTCATGCACTGAGGGAGGGAATCAGGAAATAGTGGTGCTCTGGGTTTCAGATGGAAGTTCATTAGTTTTCTGAAGTTGTACATCCTAATAAGGAGAGACTGACTCCTATTTCTCCCATAGCGAGGCTGTGAACTAGAACTGCCGACCTTTCATTTAACACACAATACATTGTACCACCAGAAATTCTAAAGAAAACCATACACCAAGATTTCTTAAACAAGGAACTAATGTATAAATTCTAAAAGGCAAATGAACTCATCTTAAGTCATAATAGATGTTTCATTGTATCCTTCCCAAAAGATGAGATTAAATTCTAATGTCAGAATCTGGGAATGTGAACTGGTTTGGGCAAACAAGGTCTTTCTTTGCAGATCTATCCATTAGCAAAGTCCTATGTGAGTTGCGTGAGTCCTAGTCTTAATCCTTGGGAGTGGTTGCAAAAGGGGAGAACAGATGTAGAGAGTGTGACGGAAGAGAGACCATATGATAGAGACAGATACATTTATAAGCAGTAAAGAAATGTCAAGATAAAACTCACTGGCAAAAATGAAAAGTCAAAGAGACATTTTTTTCTGAAGAAATGTGTCTCGTGTGTCCAAGGGAGAGTTGAGGACAAAAATGTAACCTATTCTGGAGAGAGCCACTCCAACATATCTCCCAGCCCCCATCTTGTCAGCATCTTGAGTAAGTAGATCCAACTTGCAGTGGTCCTAGTGAGAGTAACAGTGTTCTGGTTTCCTTGACTGGATCATTGAAACTTAGTTATCTAAAAGACCTGGTGATTATCTGAAAATTAAATTGGATGTATTTTCAGATCATTGATACTTTCATAAGTTTCTTATATCCATCCTGAAAGTGAAAAACCAAGTGTAACATTGTTTATACACTACAAATGAGTACAAACTTTCTTTTATTGACCTAGAAATCAATTCCAAAAAGAGAAACTTTCTGTATCTTGAGGTTATGTTTATTCCGGAAACAAACATATTCTAGTTAGACAATAAAAAAAATCATGAAAAACAAGGTAAAATATATCAAACTGCCAAAACAAACTTCAAGCACAGTCTTTTTTTAGGTTTCATCACCACAAAAAAACCTGGTGATAGACTAGGGCTGCTAGGTTTTAAAGCCTTTGCTAGTGATAGTCTCACTGCTGATCTTTTACTTGTAAAGTTTTAATTTATCTCATTGACTTTCTGACCTCTGAGCACATGGGATGTGTCTGAGTGTCACTGTTTGGAATTAGTAGAAAAAACACTTGTAACTCCTCACGCTACTAAACCCTTCCGTCAAGGACCTCTAATCTATCAGGCCAGTTTCTTTTTACTCTTAATTTTGCATACAGACTGTGCATGGATCTTGCCAAATGTATATTCTAATCCAGAAGGTCTGAGATGGAGCCTAAGAAGCAGAATTTCTAACTGGTCCTCATTACCCTATCTACCAATTGGCACTGAGCTGATGGTAACTCACCGAGACCTCTTATGTATCAGAGAAGAACCCTTACACATAGTTATTAATGGATGATTTTTTCCCCTGAAAGACAGACATCAAATCTTCTATGATTTCTCTGACAAAATTAGAACTACACATCTTTTAATTAGTAATTGAATGCTTCACTGTTTGCAACACCTGTCCCATACAGACCACTGATTCCATGGATTGCACACTGTACGGTATTCACTGCTTTGATATAGACAACACAGGAACAGACAAACACAGCAATGTGGTTAGCTATCACTTGTTGAGCACTTGCCATTTTCCAGACATGTTACTAATAAAGAATTCTCATAATACTATATTTAATTTGGAGAAGAATGGAAATCCCAGAACACTTAATTGTGCTTATGTGAAACCTGTACTTGGACCAGGAGACAGTCATCAGAACACAGTAAGGAAATACTGCATGGTTCAAAATCAGGAAATGTATACACCAGGTATGCATCCTATCTCCATAAGACTCACCAACAAACTGCATTTACAAGATGACACATCCTTGCTTGCCGAAACTGAGGAGAACCTGAGTCATTTAGTTTGGAAGGTCAAGGACTGAAGCCTTCAATATAGATTGAAGCTCACCATCAAGAAAACAAAGATTCTCACCACCCTGACGATTGACAGCACTGTGATAGATGGTGAAGAGACGGAGATTGTTAACAGCTTCAGCTTGCATGGCGCCACAATCAACACTCTTGTTACCAGAAGCCAGGGAATCAAAAGATGAGTTGTATTGGGAAAAATCCACTGTCAGGGACCTCTCCA
>NW_006399801.1:5712121-5714569 GCF_000299155.1 Elephantulus edwardii
ATTAAATGTTCTGGAATTCCCATTCTTCTCAGAGTCAGCCACAGTTTGTTATGATCTGAAAACTAGACAATATCCAAGGATGATAGAAAGGTAATTGATGCCTTTGAGTTGTGGTGTTGGAAAGGAGAATTGAATATAACATGGACTGCTAGGAGAATAAGCAAGTTCATCCTAGAGAGAGTGAAACCAGCATGCTCCTTTGATGCAAAGGTTCTGAAGCTCTATCAGACGTACTTTCAGCATGTTGCAAGGAGAGCAAGAAAGAAAGACCCTGGATGAGATGGATTGACTCAGTGACTGAGGTGTTGGGAGTGGGTGTGTGTCAGAGATAATGAGGCTGGCACAGGATAGAGCAGGGTTCATAGGTATCTCTGAGTTGCAAGGGACCTGACAGCATTTAACAACAATTTATTGAATTTCATTCTCACAATTCTAAAAAGAAACATTGTACTAAGGACGTTTTCAATTTAAGTGACAGAAATGCAATCAAAAATCTCTTATACACAATCTATTTGAATTTTGTAAATAAAGTAGTATACTAAAGGAAAGAAAACAAAATCTACTTTACAGAAAGAAACATGTTGGAACACATAACAAAAATGTTTATGTTTGGGATTGTTCTCAAGTATGCTAGGAGTGAGTGTCTTCTGGAGTGGAATCAGGCGGATAACTCTCTCTTTTACCCAGAGATCTTTGAAGGCCTAGTAAGAAGCCGTGCTACAATCCTAAATAGACACATTGTTGACGCCACTAGCTGCTCTGCGGGACAAAGATGGGCAATCTCCTCTCATGTGATTTGTTTCTGTTAAGTGCAAACAAATCTCCTGCAACTCATAGTGACCCTATGTGTAACAGCTCTGAACCCTGCCCTATTCTGAGCCAGTCTCACTGACTGTGACACACTTATCTCCATTACTCCTGGTATTCTGTCAATGTAAATAATTCAAGGTCTTCCTCTCCTGTGTTGTCCCTCCACTCATCCAAGCGTGATGTCCTTCTCCAAGGACTGGTCCTTCCTGGTCATGTGCCTAAAGTATGTGAGAAGGAGCTTCAAAACCTTTGCCTCCAAGGAGAAACTTTCTTTCCCCCTCTTCAAAACAGACTTGTTTGTTTTCTTGTAGGTCCATAACATGTTCAATACTCTTTTTCAACACCACAACTCAAATATATTAATTCTTCTTCAATCATCCTTAGTCATTGTCCATCTCTCTGATTCATAGTAAGTAATTGCAAAGACCATGGCCTGAATCAGGTGCACCTTAGCCTCTAGGTACACTTTAGTCATTGTTCTTTAGCACTTTGGAGAGGTCTTGGAGAGTATATTTCCCCAAAGTAGTTTATCAATTGATTTCCTTCTATTTTTTTTTTACCAACTCCCCATTGTTTTCAATGTTTTTGTGTTTTTCATTTTTTTAATTTATTGTTTATATTGGTTTACTTACAAAATTTGTTTGCCTTGTGTTTCACAGAATTTTTGCTCACCTTGTGTTCCATACAATCATTCCCATTCATTGTTGCTGTTATTTACCATCTAGTCGCCTATGACTCATAGTAACCCTATATACAACAGCTCTAAACCCTGCTCTGTCCTGTGCCAATCTTCTTGTCTCTGACACATCTTACCCCCATTACACCAGTCACTGAATCAATTCATCTCATTGATAGTCTTCCTCTTCTGAGCTGTTCCTTCACCCTCCCATGCATGACGCTTTATAAAATAATCACCATTGAACTATGCACACCATTACGCGTGCCCACTTGATCTTTTCCATTTCCTTTATCGCCCCCTCGACCCTCCATCCACCAAACTGTGTGACCTTATGATTTATCCCCTGCTTTCACCCTTCCCCTACTTGGATTCACATACATGTTTTACCAGTTATCTTTCTATTTCTAATAATGATCTTATGCAGTATTTATCCTTATGAGATTGAGTTAGTTCATGTAGCATAATTATCTTCAGGCTCTTCCAATTTATGTAGTAATTTTCTAAATCTTTGCTCCTGAGTACTGTGTGGTATTCCAATCTGTGAATGTACCACAATTTCTCAATCCATTTTATTATGACTGGACTTTTAGATGTTGCCATGTTCTTGCAATGGTGAATAATACTGCTATGAACATTGGTGTACAAATCTCAATTGGTGTCTCAGTTCAAGTTTTCTTATAGTTCTATCAGTGGAATATCTGGGTCATATGGAATTTCAGCTTTCTGAGGAAATGTTAAACTGCCTTCTAGCGTGGTTGTTCCATTGTAAAATCCCATCAACAATGTGTAAGAGTTCCTATCTCATCACAACCTCTTCAACATTTATTACTTGCTGTCCTGTTAACCTTTTCCATTGCTACTGGAATGAAAGGGTATATCACTGTGATTTTGATTTGCGTCTCTCTTATTGTCAGTGATTTTGAACATTAACTATATTAAGTCTTCCAATCCATGAACAG
>NW_006399801.1:5715147-5721424 GCF_000299155.1 Elephantulus edwardii
AAATTCCCTTTAATTCCAATTTTGTTGAGTGTTTTAATCAGAAGATGATGTTGTATTTTGCCAAGGTCTTGTCTGTATCAATTGCTGAGATCCTGTGGTTCTTATTATTTACTTCATTAATATGATGAATTACATTGATTGTTTTTCTTATGTTGAACCATCCTTGCAAACCTGTTATGAATCCCACTTGTTCAGGATGAATTCTATTGGCTAGGATTTTGTTAAGTACTTTTGCATTTATATTCATGAGAGATATTGATCTGTAGTTTATTTTGTTTAGGTGTTTTGCTTTAGTTTGGTTTGGGTTTTGGTGTTTTATTGCATTTGGTTTTTGGGTGGTTTTTTAAAAAGTATCTTTTCCTGGTTTTGGTATTAGAGTTAAGCTTACTTCATGGAACAACTCTGCAAGTGTTCCTTCTTTTTCTATCTTTTGAAATAATTTAAGTAGACTTGGTGATAGATCTTCTCTGAATGTTTGGTAGAATTCAGCCATGAAGCCATCTGATCCAAGACTTTTTTTGTGGGGAAGTCTTATTTTGACCTGCTCAATTTCTTCTTTTTCAATTAGTCTGTTCAAGTGATCTATATCCGTCTGTTTCGATCTGAACACGGCATGAGTTTCAAAGAATTTGTTGGCTTCATCTGTTCTTCTTGTTGTTATGTGCTGTCAAGTCACCTGAGACTCATAGTAACCTTGTGTATAATAGCCCTAAACTCTGCTCTATCCTGTGCCAATCTGTCTCCAACACATTTACCCCCAATTACCCCATTCACTGAATCAATCTACCTCATAGAGGGTCTTCCTCTCCTGCACTGTCCCTCCACTCTTCCAAGCATGATGTTCCCCTCCAAGGACTGGTCACTCCTTGCAATATGTCCAGAGTATGTCAGACGAAGCTCCAAAATCCTTGCCTCCAAGGAATAGCCTGGTTTAACCTTCTCTGGGATGAAAGTGTTCATTTTCTTAGCAGTCCGTAATATATTCAGTATTCTTCTCCAACATCACAGATCAAAAAAATCACTACTCGTTCTACCATCCCTAGTCACTGTCCAGCTCTCTGATGCATAGCAAATTATTACAAAGACCATGAACTGTATCAGGTGCACCTTAGTCTCAAGAGTGACATCATTGCTCTTTACTACTTTGGAGAGGTCTCTAAGAGCAGACTTTGCCATCAAAATACGTCTTTTGATTTATTGGCTGCTGGTGCCAAGAGTGTTGACCAAGCAAACTAAAGCTGTGAACAATCTCAATCTCTTAACCATCCATCCTAATGCTGTCAATTGGCCCAGGGGTGAGAATTTTTGTTTTCTTGATATGAGCCTCAATCCGTATTGAAGCCTGCATTCCTTCACTTTCTGTAGCAAGCTCTTCAGGTCCTTCTCAGTTTCAAAGAGCAAGGTTGTGTCATCAGCCTAACAGAGATTGTTGATGCATCTTCCTGATGTCATATTTTTCCTCATACAGCCTAGCCTCCCAGATAATCTGTTCTGCATATAGATTGAAAAGGTATGGAGATAGGACCCATACCTGCTGTAAAACCTTCCCAATTTTGAACCATGCAGTGTTTCCTTGCTCTGTTCTGACAACTGCCTCCTGGTCCAACTATAGGTTTCACATTAGCACAATCGAGAGTTCTGGGATTTCCATTCCTCTTAAGAGTTAGCCACAGTTTGTTGTGATCCACACAGTCAAATCCCTTTGTATAATCAGTGAAACACAGATAGACATTGCTCTGGTACTTCCTGCTTTCAGCCAAGAACCATCTAATGTTAGCTACAGTATCCCTAGTAACACGTCCCTTTAAAAATCCAGCCTGCACTTCTGGAAGTTCTCTGTTGATGGGTTATTCCAGTCATTTTTAGATAATCTTCAGCAGAATCTTGCTTGTAGTTGATATTAATGATTGTTGTTGCTAAGTGCTATAGAGATGTAGACAACTCATAGCAACCCTATAAATGAAAGACCAGAGCACTATTCATAGAGTTTCTGGAGGCAAGCTATCTTGGAAGTGGAAGTCACTCCTGCTTCCAAGCTTGTTTTAATCAAGAAGCTCCACCAAACACTGTTCACCATGGGTAATCATTATCACATTTGGCACATTAGTGTCACAGTGTTTAGCACCTCAGCAACCTCAAGCATGAGTTACCTCTTTACAGCAATTCACAGACCAGTGCTATATCACTTAGAAGAATGTTTTACAATAAACAATTTAAGCCAGGCCTGAGGGCAGCGGATTAAAATCACCCCCCTTGGGCTTGGTAGAATAACTTTCTGTCCACTAGGTCAACGTAGCTTTCTCTATGTTGTCATTGTAATTGTTGTTAAGTGCTGTTGAATCATAGACGACTCATAGTGATCCACTCCCAGCCTCTGTATTAATTATATTGTCCGATAATTTCCACACTGTGTTGGATAACCTTTCTTTGGAATAGGAACAAATATAGATCTCTTCCAGTCAGTTGGCCAAGTGATTGTCCTCCATATTTCTTGATACAACTTGCTGAGCACATCTGGAGCAGCATCTCTTAGTTTAAATATGTCAATTGGTTTACCATCAATTCCTGGGGCCTTATTTCTTGCCAATTCTTTCAAAGCAGTTTGAACTTCCTCCTTCATCACCATAAGCTCTTGTTCATATGTTGTTTCGTGAAATTCTTCTGTGTCTGCCAATTCCTTTTGGTACAATGACTCTGTATACTCTTTCCATCTTCCAGGGTATAGATCTCCATAATATTCCAGCTTTATAAAATAATTTCATCTGATCTGTTGTGATGTTACTTCTATCATGTCTTAATAGAGTTATCTGTGTCTTTTCCCCCTCCTCACCCCCCTTTTGTTAAGTTTGCCAATGGCTTGTCAATTTTATTGACTCTGAAAAAACCAGCTCCTGGTCTTGTTGATGGTTTTAATTGTTTTTCTGTTCTCCAGTTATTCCATGGGAGAAGGATGGGCAATCTCCTATGCAATTAGTTGCCTCTGAAAACCCTCTTGAGGGTCAGCTATGGGTCAGTTTTGACTCTACAGTACAGAACAACACATCTCACTGATGTCAGCTCTTGTCCTTATAGAGGCTGTGATATTAGATATGTGTTCTTTTTCTATTTGATGGAAGAGTTGATTTAAATCAATAATCTTGGTTCTTTCTTCCTCTTTAATGTGTGTGCCTATCGCTATAAACTGCCCCTGAGGACTAACTTAGCTGCATCCCAGAGGTTTTGGTATGTTGTGTTTTCATTTGCATTTGTTTCAAGGAACTTTTTC
This sequence comes from Elephantulus edwardii, assembly GCF_000299155.1. NCBI lineage: Eukaryota > Metazoa > Chordata > Mammalia > Macroscelidea > Macroscelididae > Elephantulus > Elephantulus edwardii. The sequence continues at coordinate 5,718,413 of NW_006399801.1, forward strand.
ACTTCATTCTTTATTTCTTCTATAACCTAATCATGTTCTAGCAGGCTGCTATTTAGCTTCCACATGGGTGGTTTTGCAAGCTTTATACTCTTGTGGTTAATTTCTAGTTTTATGGCAATGTGTTCTGAGAAAATACTTTGTACTATTTCAAAGTTTTTTAATTTGTTGAGGCTTGCCTTTTGTCCTAATATATGGAAAATTCTGGAGGATGTACCTTGGGCATTTGAGAAGAAAGTGAATTGAGTTTTAGTTGAGTGCAGTTCTCTGAATACCTCCACTAAGCTGAGTTGTATATTTATAGTTTGGATCTGCATATTTTTGTTCACTTTCTCTTTAAATTGACCTATCCTTTGATGACAGTGATGTGCTAAAGTCTCCTTCCACTATTGTGGTGCTGTCTATTTCTTTCTTCAATTCTGTTATTAGTTATTTTATGTACTTTGCAGATCTATCATTTAGTGCATAAATGTTGACCAAGATTACACCTTCTTGATCTATTGTACCTTTATTCAATATATAGTGGCCTTCCTTAACTTTTACAATGATTTTCATCCTGAAATCTATTTTACTAGAAATTAGTGTTGTCACTCACAATTTTTTGTGGGTGACATTTGCTAAGTATATTTTTTTTTCTAGCCATTGATTCTGAGTCTTCCTTTTTCTTTGTTTCTTAGATGTGTCTCTTGTAGACAACATATTGATGTAGGCAATATATTGATGGACTTTAAAAAAAATCCATTCTGTTACTTTTCTTTTCTTAATTGATACATTTAGTCCATTCACATTAAATGTGATTATTGACCAGCCAAGTTTTGTTGTTGCCATTTCCTGTGTTTGGGTTCCTCCCTCCCCTATTGTTTCTGATCACTATGGTCTATCTTCTTTCATGTGGTGTCTCTCTATAAAAGACTTCTCTCAAAATGTCCTGTCATTTTGGTCTTGTTTTCACAAATACCTTAAGTTCCTTATTTTCTGAAAATGACTTAATTTTTCTTTCCTATTTGAGGGACAATGAAGAGAAATGGTGTCACTCTGGAGACTAAAGTGCGTCTGATACAGGCTATGGTCTTTGCAATCACTTGTTATGCATCAGAGAGTTGGACAATTACTAGGGAGGATAGAAGAATTGATGCCTTTGAGCTGTGGTGCTGGAGAAGAGTATTGAATGTACCATGGACTGTCAAGAACACAAACAGATTCATCCTAGAGAAGGTTAAACCAGGCTGCTCCTTGGAGGCAGGGATTCTGGGGCTTCGTCTGACATACTTTGGGTATGTTGTAAGGAGGGATAGGTCCTTGGAGAGGGACATCATGCTTGGGAGGGTGGAGAGATGGTGCAAGAAGGGAAGACCCTCTATGAGTTGGATTGATTCAGTGACTGGGGTAATCAGAATGGGTGTGTCAGAGGCAGTGCGATTGGCCCAGGATAGAGCAGGGTTTAGGGCTATTGTACATAGGGTCGCTATGAGTCGCAAGTGACTCGACAACACATGACAGCAAACAACAACATTTGATGGACAGACAACTTTTCTGGGTATAGGATTCTCAGCTGACAATTATTTAAACTATCTCTATATGCCATCCCATTGTCATCTCGCTCACATTCGTTCTGCTGAGAAATCAGAACTTAATCTAATTTTTCTCCTTTGTCTGCCATTCTTTGTATTTCTCATCCTGCTTGGTGTTCTATCTCTCAGGTGAGCTTTCTTTTGGAATGGGAATAAATATTAATCCTTTCCAGACAGTTTGCCAGGTAATTGTCTTCTAAATTTCTTTGGCACAACCTGGTGAACATGTCCAAGGCAGTGTCCGTTTGTTTAAATATGTGAATTGGTATTCCATCAAGCTTAAACTTCCTCCTTCATCACTATTTTCTCCTGATCATATGTTGTTTCCTGAAATTCTTCTGTCAGCCAGTTCTTTTTGATACAATGACTCTGTATATTCCTTCTATCTTCTTTTAATACTTCTTGGATCATTCAATATTCTACCTATGACATCCTTAAGTATTGCAACTTGAGGCTTGAATTTGTACTTCAGTTCCTTTAGTTTAAGACATGATGAATGAGTTAGGCTCTTTTTATTTTCTGACTACAGTTCTTTGCACATTTCATTATAATGCTTTGCTTTATCTTCCCTGTGATTCACTACCTCTGAATAGCCACTGGAGGGTGAGCTATGTATTGGTTCTAACCTGACAGCACACAACAACTCTTTTGTACTGCCCTTCTTACGTGTGTCTGACTGATTAATTCTTTCTAAGGGTCGCTATGAGTCGCAAGCAACTCGACGGCACATAACAACAACAACAACAACAAGGTTAAAAAAATAAAAATTAAAGATACATGTGATAGAGGACATGGTTGTCAGAAGCACCATCTGGCTCATGATCCAAGGAGACATAATTGCTTGTTTTTTAATTATCTTTAAATAAAAGTCGAAGTAAAGGGTTGATGTAATCGGAGTCCTAGCCTTGGGCCAGAGCTTGTAGCTAAGAGAATGGTTACTATTATTGGCTAGGCCTGAGTGGGTCTTAGGACTGGCAACACAACAGAACCAGATGGCATAGGATTTTCTCTTGGCATAGGCAACAGAACAAATAAGAACGACAACAAAACAAATAAACAAAAACCAAAAAAATGAAAAACAATATCAACATCTTTATAAATATGAAAAGTTGAGGTTGAATTATGCCCATAAAAACTAGTTCGTTTGGATTCTTACCTTAATGCCTATAATCCTATTTGAAAACAAGGTTTCCATTCTTATGTTTTTATAGCATGTGCAGTAACCTGGAATCTAAATCCAATAACGTTTGAGTTAAGAAAAAGAATAGACCCATTCCACTACTGGGAATATACCCCAAAGATTCCATAATTGATATCCAAGCAGATATATGCACACCCATGTTTATTGCGGCTTTAATCATAATAGCAAGGAGTTGGAAATAACCTACGTGGCCATCAACAAACAAATGAATAGAGAATCTGTGGTATATTCACACAATGGAAT
>NW_006399801.1:5723620-5727696 GCF_000299155.1 Elephantulus edwardii
AATTAATAATAATAAAAAATTTTAAAAAAAGGAAGAGTAGACTAGATCCAAAGATGTATTCACAAAAGTAGATGGATACCATTGAAGATCACTTACATATTTAATAATAATAATTGATTTTTTTAAAAAAATGCCCAGAGCTAACAACAAAGCAGAAATCTACTTGGCCAAGAGCCTCATTGGACTTTCAGGCTCCAAAATTGTGAGAAAATAAATTTATTCTTTAAAACCACCAATTTGTAATATTAGTGTTACAACAATAAGAGGTAACTAAGAACTTCAGCATCTTGTCTAAGTTGTGTGACTTTTAAAAGAAGAGCCATGTTTTCCCACACTGTGTGGTGAGTACAGGTCAGATGGTAAGCAGGGCACAACAGAGAGCCTCAAAAACTCTAGATCCCACTTGTGTTCTATTCACCAAGATAATATAAGCCTTAAATGTCAGATGAACTTTATTCTAACTGTGCTGGAAAGTGCTTCTACTCACAATGAAAAAAGATTCACAATTGCAAAACATGTTTTATTACACAAGCTTATCTTTTCCTCCTGCAGTCTACAATAAGAATATAACATTTCTCTCTGACTGCTAGATCTTTGTGGGGAAGGAATCTATCCCAGGAGCTACTTGTGTTGAAAAGAAATATACAGATAATGGAACAGACAGAAAAATATGATGTGGTGAGTCAGGCTAAGGAAAGCCAATGCAGTAAAGAAAGTCTAAAGCTGAATTCATTAATATCAAGGACATTTTGTTTCCCAAACATGCAAGCCTTATGAAATAACTTCATACAAATGCATTATCAATAATAGTCCAAGACAGGAAAGAACTCAAGTGTCCTTCAATGGTTAAATAGTTAACTATGTTTCCTCCATACTATGGACTTACAGTAGGGAGATTTGGAGGCCTAGTGTTTAGAAGCTGTGCTGCAATTTTGAAGGCATGTAGTTGGATTCCACCTGCTGCTCCATGAGAGAAGGATGGGCAATCTCCTCCTGTACAATTTACTGCCCTTTAAAACTACTGGAGGGTCAGCTGTGGGTCAGTTCTGACTCAAAGGCACACAACAACAACAACAACAACAACAACAACAACAACTTGGACTTCCACTACATAATAGCAACAATAAAAAGAACAAAGTGGAATGAGAGTGCTCCTTAGAAGCTAGGATGGTAAGACTTCATCTCTCATACCAAAGCTGTCAGGAAGGGCCAATTCCTGGAGAATAGTATTTGGAAAAGTAGAGTGTCAACACACAAAGAAATATCCTCAACATTATAGAAAGATACAGTGGCTGTAAAATTAGTCTTAGACACAGTAGAAATTGTAAGGATAGTACAGGATCAGGCGAGGCTTCATTATATTTTACACGATGGAGCTAAAATCGGAATCAATTGGATGAAACCTAACAATACTGATACTCTCAAAGTATTTGAATCATAACTGAATCAGTTATGATGAGTAAAAAGCCAATGCCGCAAGGTTCCATAATATGAGCTAATTTCCGTTGCAGTTTTAGAGTGATATAATCATAGAATTATCAAATAAATTATTGTTTATGAAATATTATGTGTCAATTATTGATGTCAAAATTAGAAAAATGAAGAATAAGGATGAAAGTAATAGAGACAATACAAAGGGGAGGGGGATTTCAAATAAAACTATAAAATAATTCAAGTGCAAGAAGAAGACAAAATCCATTAAATGATAATAGACTACTTGAAGGTATCGGAAAAGCATGAATAAGATGTTAGAAATAACAGCAGAAAAAAAAACCATTGAGCTGAAATTTTAAGAAAATCTGATGAAAAAAAGAAATGGCAAATAGAAATGGGAAGAAAAAACTGAAGAATCAAACTAAGAATTTAACATCTGGCTAATAAAATATCGAGAAAGAGCTTCTCACAAGACACACTTGTCAGGATACTTACCATCACTCTGCTGCAAGATGCCACGGCCTGTGTGGCATGGTTGGCCCAGGAGCATCTTCTAGGGACTATTTCTCAGGTGTCTGCTAAAGGCTGTGGCCCAGGTGCACTCATACCCTGCCAGGTGACAGAACTGCTGCTGTCAGGTTGAGTGGCTGCAGGTTTGGTGTGGTCCAGATCTCAATCCTACCCAGAGCAATACACCATAGCCCCCTCTGTCTGGAGACCCTGATTCCCTGCTGCCTGGAGACCACCCAGCTGCCTGGACAACACCCAGCTCCTCATACCTCTGCTTCCCAGCACCAAGAACACCAATATCACAGGTACTTTGGCCTTAAACACTGCTGTCTACCTATATCATGTGAGATTTAAGCACAAGAATGGCTTCAGGCAGGCAAAAATCATCCCACTCCTGGTTGCCTATACGTAAGAGGGGAGTACCAATATACAGGTCCTTCACAAAACATTGCCATACACTGGGCCATTATATACTTGCAACAACTGAATATCTAATAAGAAAAGACTCACATAAAGTTATGAAAGCAGCAGTCTGTCTCAGACATCATAAGGAAAAAAAAACAACTCCTTAAAAAGCACACCCAAAGAATACCCCAGATAGAATCAGAAGAAATATGTTGGTGTGAAATTATTTGAACAGTAGTAGAAGAAGATGCAAATGATGGAAGAAACAATGGAAGTCATTAAGAGAGCAAATACCAAGGAGATAGAAATCCAAAAAAATTATATATTGATAAGAAGCAACTTGAATAGCTATGGAAGAAAATGTAAAAAATGGAAGAAAGAATTGATAATATAGAGAGATAAAAGACCTTAAAAAATCATCACAAGACAGAGAGGATAAAGCCAACACAGTACTGGAAATAACAGAAAAGCAGGAAAATGCAATCCAGAATATTAAAACAGAACTGACAGAAGTGTCCTACATGCTGGTGGGACATAAAAGTAGACCTGAAAAGATGGTACAGTCAGTGAGCTGAAAGTCAATAGACTCACTGGAAACATACTAGAGGAAAAATCAGAGATGAGAGGTAAAAGAAAATAAAGAAAACATTAGAATCATGTGGAATGACATCAAAAGGAACAACAAATGTATGATTGGAATTCCAGAATATGGGAGTGACGGGGAAGTCACTGTGAAAATGGTGAAAGAAGTACTAGAAGAAAATGTCTTTGATATTTTGAAGGATGGGGAAATCCACATTAAAGAAGCACAGCAAATACCAAACAGTCTAGACCTTTCCACACCCGTCAAAAAAACCCACATCAAAACATGTGACATTCAAATTCTCCAAATTAAAAGATAAGGATAGGATACTAAAAGCACCATGAGAAAAGCAAAGAGTCACTTACAAAAGGGAAACAATTAGAAATTGTGCAAGCTAGAAGACAATGGGATGGCATACACAGAAAGTTCAAAGGAAACAATTACCAGCCAAGAGTTCAATACACAGCAAGGTTCTCCATCAAATATGAAGGAGAAATTAAATCCTTTGCAGTAAAGAAGAAACTTAAGTAACTTGTCAAAATAAGACCAAAACTACAATAAATTTTAAGTCCTTCACACAGATGCCAAAGCAAGGTGGATGGATTATAGTAGCTAGAAACAACAGAAAAAGAAACACAGCAAACTTGTAATGTTAAAAATTGGTCTGCGATAATCATATTTAATGTGAATGGACTAAATGTGTCAAGGAATAGAGAAAGAATAACAGACTGGATAAAAAAAAAATGAAAGCCCATCCATATACTGCCACAACAGACAGATCTAAAAAATGGAGAGAAGGACAGATTCAAAATAAAAGGCTGAAAAAAAACACCCCAAGAAAATGGAAAACACAAAAGGCAGAAATAAAGACAAAGAGAATACAGAGCTGGAGCTAAGAAAAGCAATACCCTTCACAATAGCTAATCACAAGATTAAATATTTGGGAGTAAATATAACTAGAAGCCCAAAAGATCTATTCAAAGAAAATTACAAAACATTATTACAAGAAACAAAAAAAAGCCTAGAGAAGTGAAAGAATATTCCCTGCTCATGGATAGGAAGGCTTAATGTTGTGAAAATGGCAATACTACCAAAGGCAATATACACGTTCAATGCAATCCCAATACAAATACCAATTTCATTC
>NW_006399801.1:5728986-5803838 GCF_000299155.1 Elephantulus edwardii
GGAGAGAATATTTTATATTTTAGGGCATTATGTTTATCATAAGAGTACGGAATGAGGGTTGCAGAGTGGATTATATTTGGGGATTGGGGGATGTGTGTGGGGGATTACGTACCAATGAGGGAGTTTTTCTTTTGCGTTTGAAGGAGAGGAGCAAACGGGGAGTGGGGGTGAGGGGACGGGGAGAGGGGTGCAACAATGAATGAATGGAATTCCAAAATCTCTGTAGATGTTCACTGAAATGAAAAATAAAGAAATTGAATTTAAAAAAAATAAAAAGAAATCTCTGATAAAATAGACTTCAGAATGAAAACCACTATAAAAAAATAAGGAAAGTCATTACATACTGACTAAAGGCAAAATGGATCAAGAAGACATAACCTTGGTCAACATTTACACACCAAATGACAGATCTGCAAAATATATAAATAATAACAGCTAACAGAATTGAAGAAAGAAATAGACTGCACCACAACAGTGGTAGGAGATTTCAGCATATCACTATCAATAAAGGATAGGTCAACTCAAAAGAAACTTAACATAAATGTAGAAGATCTAAACTATACAATCAGCCAACTTGACTTTGTGGACGTATTTAGGGTCCTGCCAGTTGTGGTGCTGGAAAAGATTCTTGAACATATCATAGACTGCCAAGAACACAAATAGGTCTGTCTTGGAAAGAGTGAAAACAAGTTTTACCCTGAAGACTAAAATTTTGAAGCTCTGACTCATATACTTGGGCACATGGCCAAGGAACTAGTCAGTGGAGAAGGTACATCATACTCAAAAGAATGGAGGAACAGCACAGGAGAGAGAGATCCCTGATGAGATGTATTGATGCAGTAACTGGGGCACTGGGTATTGGTGTGTTGGAATCAGTGAGACTGGCTCAGGGCAGGGCAACCTTTCAGAGCTGCTGTACATAGCATAGGGTCACTATAGGTCATAGGTGACTTGAAAACACGTAACAACAACAATAACAGCACTCAATTAAAACTCAATTCCCTTTTTTCTCAAGTGCACATGATACATTCTCCAGAATCCATCACATGTTAGGACACAAAGCAAACCTCAACAAATTTAAAAAAGAAACAAACAAACAAACACATTGAAATAATACAGAGTCTCTCCTCAGACCACAATGCCATAGAACTAGAAAATTAACCACAGGAGGATAAAACTTACAAAATCACCCATGTGGAAACTGAATAACTCTCTGCTAGAACACAATTGGGTTATAAAATAAATTTTAAATGTTCCTAGAAACAAATGAAAATAAAAATACAGCATACCAAAAACTCCAGGATACAGCTAAGGAAATCTTCAGGGGAGCAGTTCATAGCAATAGGCACACATATAAAAAAGGGAGAAAAAAGAAAAATTAATGATCTAACTTAACACCTTCATCAAATAGAAAAAGAAAAACAATCTAATTCTACAGCCTCTAGAAGAAAGGAAATTATAAGGACAAGAGCTTAAAGTAATGAGATAAAAATCAGAAATACAATTGAAATCATCAATAAGACCAAGAGCAGATGTTTTTTTGAAAGGATAAATAAAATTGACCAACCAATGACAAACTTAACAAAGGAGAAAGAGAGAGAAAGAGAAAAGACACAGATAACTTGACAAAGAAATTATAGAGGTGACATCACAACAAAACCAGGTGAAATTAAATTGATAATATTGTAATACTGTGAAAAGCTATACTCTGATAAATCTGAAAACCTAGAGGAAATTGACAAATACCTTGAGACTCATGCCTTGCTCAGATTGTCAAGGACAAATGTAAAACCCTTGAAGAGATACATCCCAAAAGAAGTAACTGAACAGGTCATAAAAAGACTTACACTTAAGAAAAGTCCTGGACCAGATGGCTTCACAGCTGAATTCCAGCAAACATTCAGAAAAGATCTATCACCTAGTCTACTTAAAATATTGGGGGGGAAAATCCACAAAAACAAAACCAGAAGAAGAAGAAATAATCCCAGCGTCGTTCTATGAAGCAAGCATAAGCCCAATACCAAAACCAGGCAAAGATATTACCAAGAAAGAAAACTACAGACCAATATCTCTCATGAATATAGATGCAAAAATCCTTAACAAAATCCTAGCCAATAGAACCCAAAAGCACATAAAAACATAATTAATCATGACCAAGTGGGATTTTTTAATAGGTACCATTTTTAATTGTTTTTGGTCACACATTCTTGTAGGTCGTGTAGCCCTGGTGTGCCCACTTGCTGTACAGAGGTAACATGTGGTTGCTGTGAAGCTGAATACTGTGACACTGATGTGTCAAAAGCAGTAATGGCTACCCAAGGTGGACAGTGTTTGGTGGAGCTCCCCATTTGAAACAAGCTTGGAAGTAGGAGTGGCATCCACTCCCATAATAGCTTTCCTCCGGAAACCCTATGAACCTGGAGAGGATGAAAATCATGCAAGTGTTGAGGACTTTCGTTCATAGGGTCGCTATGAGTCGCCTACAACTTGATGGCACTTAACAACAACAACAATAGCAAGGATGATTCAACATAAGAAAAACAATCAATGTAATGCACCATATTAATAAAGTAAATGACAAGAACCATATGATCTTAGCAATTGATGTGCATGTTACAAAAATCCAACACCCCTTCCTGATAAAAACATTCAGCAAAATTGGGATAGAGGAGAATTTCCTCAACATAGTGAAAGGTATATATGCTATACAAAGAGCCAATATCTTTCTCAGTGGAGAAAGACTTAAAATATTTTCCTTGAGAACAGGGACCAAACAAGGATGTCCACTGTAACTACTACTTCTATTCAGTTTTGTATTGGAAGTGCCTGCTAGGGCAATACAATAAGAGAAGGAAATAAAAGATATCCTGATTGGCAAAGAGATGGTTAAACTATCACTATATGCAGATGAGATGATAGTGAAAACAAAAAACCCCAATAAAACTATTAGATCTAGTTGAACAATTTAGTAGAGTGACAGGATATAAGACCAATATCCAAAAATCAGTGGAATTCTTCTAAAGTAATAAAGAGAACTCAGAGAAGGAAACCAAGAAAGGAATGCCATTTACAATAGTCAATCACCAACTGAGATACTTGAGATTGTACCTAACTAGAGATACAAAAGACCTGCACAAAGAAAACTATAGGACATTTCTGTAAGATACAATAAAAGACATAAATATTGGGGAAAAATGTGCCCTGTTCATGGATAGGAAGACTCAATATTGTGAAAATTACAATCCTACTAAAAGTAATCTGTGTGTTCATTGAAATCTCAATACAGACACCAAATTCATTTTTCAAGGAGATTCAAAGGGAAATTGTCAATTTTATTTGGAGAGGAAAGAAACTTCAAACAAGCAAGGCACTTAACAAAAAACAAAAATGAAGTGAGAGGCATAGCACTGCCTGACCTCAAAACCTACTATACAGAGATAGCAATCAAACCAGCATGGTACTGGTACAATGACAGGTACATAGTCTGTTAGAACTGAATTGAGAGCCCGGAAATTGACCCAGCTTTTCTATGGTCAGCTGATATTTGATAAGGAAATGAAACCTATCAAATGGGAAAATGACAACCTCTTCAAGAAATGGTGCTGGCAAAACTGGAATTCCATCTTCAGAAATCTGAAACAGGATCCACATCTCACATGATACACAAAAACCAGCTCAAAGTGCATCAGAGACCTGAGAGGAAAGCCCAAAACCAGTATAAAATAAAAGAAAATCAGTACAAAATTTTATTTTAAAAAAATATTAGGAAATGAAGAAAGAATAACAAAGTAAAGAGAAGCATATTGCCCAATAAATAATACAAGAAAATATACCAGAAGAGGAGAGATTAAGTCTTCTAAATGAATCTATCAAATTCACAATCCAATCAATGAATATATCTCACTGTAAACCCTGATGGCTCATTATTGTAACTTCTCCCCTTGTGGGCTAGTGGTAAGTAATTGCACTACAATACCAAAGGCATGTGGTTCAAATCCACCAGCTGCTCCACAGGAGAAGGATGGACAATCTCCTCCTGTGTGATTTATTGCTTCTGAAAACTCAATGGAGAGTCAGCTATAGTTTAGTTCCAACTTGATGGCACACAACAACAACATAACACTAAGTGACCAACCTTCTAATGAAGACAGAAAAGCTAACCAGAAAACCATTCATGCACAACAACAGCTTGGTATTGCTGTTGTCAAAGCTATCAAAACCAACAAAATCTTCAACATTCTGAAGGAAGAACATTTCCAGTCTAGATAATTCTAAGAGAAATGAGGTATTTAGTGACACAAAAATCTGAAGTCCCAAATATCCTTTGCAGGAAAGTACTGAAGTGAACCTCTGTCAAAATGAGGGAGAAAGTCACAGAAAGAGGAAACAACTAGTCTTGATTCAATGAAATTTAACAAAGATGGAAACAAGAGGATTTCTAGAATGCAGGTGAAGGGTCACTCCAGAATAGCAGTCATAAACTTAGGGGAAATACAAGAGGAAAGTTGTAATGGGGTGGGAAATGGTATTTGCCCATAAAAGGAATATGGAGCAAGACATTCTCATAAATAAAGTCTTTGGGTCAGAGTTGAATGAATGGCATTTACAAAGAGGAGATGCCATTCTGTCAAAGACTTTGAGAGGAATAAATTACAGAAACATAGATAACGAAGCATAAGAAGAAAGAAAACTCCAAAAACTATATATTTCAAACAATGTAAATTCTAACTATTAATCTTACTAAGAAAAATAAGATATACCTTATGTGGAAGGTTGAGTAGAAAAAGTGAATGTGCACGTGTGTGTGTAAGACAGAGAGAGAAATCTGAGTGTGTTAATGTTAAGTATTGTTGAGTACAACTCATGGCAACCCTATGAACAACAGATCTGAACCCTCTCCTATTCTGATCCATCCTCACAATCAGTCTCTGACACACATGAGCCCATTGCTACAATCACTGTCAATCCATCTGGTTGAGGATCTTCCACTATCTCCATCCCTCTACCTTTCCTAAAAGTATGTGAGATGAAACTTTATCATCTTTGCCTCCAAGAAGCTCTCTGGCTGCACCAACTCCAAGACTTGTCTGTTTATTCTCTTGGCCATTCATGGGATTGTCAGTGCTCTCCTCAAACATCACAGCTCAAAGGCTTCAATTCTTCGTCTGTCATCCTTATTCATTGTCCAGCTCTCAGCAGCATAGCAAGTGGTTTGAGAAGACCATGACACGAATCAGGTATACCTCAATTTTGTGTTAAAATTTTCAGTTTTTTGAAAGCACATTATATTCTTTCTCACTTCTAAATTTCTGTATTGTTCTAGATTATTCTCCACAAACTATTGTCTGTCTATTGATAATCAACTCAAGGTTCCTTCTTCTTGAAAGTTTTCTCTGACTCTTGAAATTATTCTACTCTTCCTGATCTGAGCCACTTGAACTTTTCCCTCTACCCTACACTCTATTTTTACCAGGTTATAACAGTTCATCAGTGCGCTGGAGACAAAACAGTTAAGTGCTGGGTTGTTAACATAAACTGGTCAACTCGAAGCCACTTAGGGACTCTACAGTAGAAAAGATGTGTTTATTTGCTTCCCTAAAGATCAGAGTCTCTACAAGCAACAATCTTAGTACCAGAAGCTAGGAAATTAAAAGACTAATTGCATTGGGGAAAGTCTGCTGTCAGAGACCTCTCCAAAGTATTGGAGAGCAGCAATGTCAGTCTGGAGACTAAGTTGCGTCTTATACAGGCTATAGTCTTTGCAATCACTTGCTTGCTATTCATCAAAGGGTTGGACAATGACTAGGGAAGATAGAAGGAGAGTTGATGCCTTAAAGCTGTGGTGCTGGATAAGAGTATTGAATATACCATGGACTGCCAGAAGAACAAACAAGTTTGTCCTGGAGATGGTGAAGCCAGGCTGCTCCTTGGAGGCAAGGATTCTGGAACTTTATTCTACATACTTTAGCCAAGTTTCAAGGTGGAATCAGTCCTTGGAGAGGGACATCATGCTTGGGAAGGTGGATGGGTGGATGGACAGTGCAGGAGAGGAAGACTCTCGAAGAGATGGATTGATTCAGTCACTGGGGTAATGGATGGATAGGTATGTCAGAGACAATAAGATTGGCAAGGGATAGATCAGGGTTTAGGGCTGTTGTACAAAGGGTCGCTATTGATCGTAGGCAACTTGATGGCACATAACAAGAACAAAGACTAGAGTATAGAAAACTATACAGGGCAGTTGTGTTCTACTGGGTTATATGGTTCTACCAAGATCCCAAAGCAAGAGTAACCACTGTGCAATGATATATTTTGTGATCCTTCATGAAAGACTTTCTTTCCCATTAAGCTTGAAGTTCTGTGAAAATAGAGTCTATGTCAGCTTTGATCCCATCATAACACTGGTGCTTCCATGCATAACAAATATGCTCAATTAATACAACCTTGAATTGTTATTTATTTCTAAATGTTTATTATATCATTCCATAGATTTTTATCTCTAAGCACAACAGACACAACACAGTGCATAGCATGATGTTGTTTTTAAGTGCCATTAAGTTGTAGACAACACATAACAATCCTATCAACCAAAGAACTGAACACTTGTATAACCTTCATCATTTCTCCAAGCTCATAGAGTTTCCAGAGTCAAGCCATTTCAGAAGTGGATGTCACTCCTGCTTCCAAGCCCCACACTGGTAGCCAAATGCCTTTTTAAATAGGAGGCCAAATACAATCAACTCACACCTAATGGCTATTAAACATTGCACCCTTAGTCTCACCAGAACCAAAATTCATACCTCTGTAGAATCGGGCTGCTCCAGACGACTTTCCCACCTGGATTCCAGTCTCACACAGGTGACCAAATACCTTTTTAAATAGGACGCTGTATATAATCAACTCCCACCCAATGGCTTGTACACATCGTCCCTGAGTCCCATCAGAAACAGAAATCAAACCTCTGTAGAATCAGGCTGCTCCAGTTGACTTCCCCACTTTGATTCCCTCATAGAATGATACTATTTTAATTAATTGCACAGAATTGTGTGTTTAATTATTTGCATAGGGATATAAACTAAAGAATTCTGAAGAATTATGTGTTGGTGATCTTGGAATAACTTGACATTTTTCATAAATACTTTAATATTTTTAAAATTTTCCAATAGTGGAAATTTTATTGCACAATTTCTCAAGGAACAACAATAGCAAAAAGAGAAAATCATTGCTCTTTGTTAATCACTATTGAAGCAGCTCCAATTAACAACAATCTCATGCACAGCAAAACTCAACAGAGCCCAATTCTGTGTCAATCTTTTAATTGTTGATGTGTTCAAGCCTACTGTTGTGGCTGCCATTTTGTGTGTTTTATGTCCCTTCCACCCCAGGACTCCTCTTCTAACACGACCTTGGGTAATACTGTGATATCATTAAAAAGATTTCTTTTTATTGGCAGGCAGATGAGAGTTTTTTATTTTTTGAAGTAGAAACACAGTCCTTCTTTTCAAGTTTTCTTTGAAAGCTCCTCTAGGATCTATCTATTGTGGGAGGGCCTGCTTATATCGGAATTATCAGTAGCATAACTTCCAGCTTCATGTTGCTATCATGTACCATCAAGTCAGAATGACTTACAACTGACCTACTAGTAGGTTTTTAAAAGGAGTTAACCACATGGGAGGAGATTATCAATCTTTCTCCGATGGAGTAGCTGGAGGATTTAAACCACATGGCTTTGTTGGACTGTACAACTCCTTACCACTAAGACCATGTTGTCGTTGTCATGTGCTGTGTCTCCTGCAACACATAGTGAACCTATGCACAATAACTCTGAAGCCTGCACTGTCCTGAGCCAGTCTCACAATTCTGACACATCTACTCCCCTTGCCCCAGTTACTGTACCAATACATCTCATCTGAGGTCTTTCTCTCCTGCACTGTTCCCTCCACTGTTCCGAGCATGATATCCTTCTCCAAAGACCAGTCCCTCCTGGCCATGTTCCCAACGTAAGTGATACGGAGCTTCAAAATCCTAGCCTCCAAGGAAAGACTTGGTTTCACCCTCTCCAAGACTGACCAATTTGTGTTCTTGGCAGTCAATGGTCTGTTTAAGACTCTTCTCCAGCACATAACTCAAAGGCATCTATTCTTGTTCTATCATCCTTAGTTACTGTTCAACACTCTAAAGTGTAACAAATAATTGCCAAGACCAGAGCCTGGATCAGACACACCTTAGCCTCTAGACTGACTTTGTTGCTTTTCAGTACTCTGGAGAGGTCCCTGAGTGCAGATTTTCCCAATACAATTCATCTTTTGATTTCCCAACTACTGGTACCAAGAGTGTTGATTGTAGAGCTAAGAAATCTGTTAACTGTGAACAACCTTAATCTCTTCTTCATCTAACATGGCGTTGTCAATTGGCCCAGTGGTCCGAATCTTTGTCTTCTTGATGTTGAGCTTCAATCCATATTGAAGACCACAGTCCTATTGTTGTTGTTGTTGTTGTTGTTATTGTTATGTGCCATTGAGTCCCTTGCAACTCAGTCCTATAGCAACACATAAACCACCAGAGTGTCAAACTGACAAATAGGTTATGGCTGCTGTTCTGTAAGTAAGTTTGTTAAAAATGACTAGAGTTTCTAAATTTTAATTTCACATGATGTTAAAATCCTGCCCAATCCTTAATGTTATCAGTTGTGTTTCCAGAACTGTACTGTTAACCTTGTGAGCACAGATGAGTAAGGATTCCTACTTTCTAGCACTTGCACTTCGTGAGTCATTTGCATTTATGTGTGTCATTTTCTAAAATGTTACTCTAACTTCAACTGCTTCTGAATTGAATCTGGAATCATTTTACCAAGTGTTAAGAGTCAGGCAAAATGCTCCCTAGTTTTGCATTTCCTAAGAGGCCAGATTCCATCTGTGATGTGTCATTAAAAAGAGATCACACTGTCTTCGGAAATATCTGCCCACCGAAGCTTTCATTAACCCAGTAAGACAAAACACAGGAGGATATTAAGAATGAAGGTAGAAATCAGTCCCACGAAAGATTAAAGTAGTTTGAATTACTATTGTTGAATCAGCTCAGTCTAATAGAAAAGACATGTAACAACAGAACAAAGCTCTGTTTGGGTCTGTGCCATCCTCACAATTGCCACTGTGTGAGTCCATTGTTGCAGATACTGTGGCAGTCCATGCTCAAGTAGTTGGAGGGAGGGGATGTATCTCATCTGAATAGGCAGGTAAGAACGGAAGTATGCACAGTGAGACATTGCACTTGCAGCTCAATAGTTACATCCTAATTATTCTGTGAAATTTTATCTCCATTTACTATCCTGGGAGAGCCTTTTCCTATGACATAACTCACACAGAGAAACACAGCCCATCAGCTAGCAGGCTCCTTCTGTATTATTGTGTTTACACATGCGGTTCTACCTGTGAGAATGGGCAGGACTGCTTAATTTTTTTTCTGGTCTCCCAAGTTTTCCACCTTTAACAAAGTGCAGTCACCACTTTTCTATTGTTTTACATTTAGTGGAAAATATTTGGATTTACCTTCTCCGAGAGAATTTGTCTTACACATTTCCAATTTTATATGCTTCTTATCTTAAGGAAGAAAAAAATGTTCTTTGGTAATAAGGCTAACGCAGAGAAGTTTATACTGGAGAGTACAAATGGAAGAAATAGCTCAGAAGCTTAGAGAATGAAGTGACATGCTTTGAGTAACCTATTTCAGCAATATGTTTTGTTTTGGTTTTTTTTCCAGCAATATGTTTTGAGCCTGTCTTTTGGTTCACAATTTTGCCCCACTGTACCCAATCTATGAATAGGGTCTTATTGTCTAAGACCTGCCTGGATGGTTCTGAAAAGTCCCCAGTTCATTCATTCTCCTGTCACCATTTGGTTAGACTTTTCAACCTCTGCCATAGGCATTTCCCCTTGCCTTTGGAATCACAACCAAAACGTCTGTGTTCACTACTTAAAACAAAGTTGCAGAGGCAATCATGGAGACAGCAACCTCCCTGATCCCTCCTAAAGGGCTAAAGAAACCATAACAAATCAGAGTTATTTCCAACTTCTTGAAAAATGCCCTGCACTCCCCTACCATTGCTTTTTGCATAAGTTGTGGCTCTCACTGCATAGTTTTGTCTTTTAAGAAATTCCCATCACTAGAGAATTACTCAATCCCTCAAGCGAGCTTTGAATGCTGCTGCTCTTGAAGAAGGTTTACAACCCAGCGTTGTCACGCAAGTTCAGAATTAGAGTTTCTGCTCTCTCCAGAGAACAAAAGGTTATGGAAGGATTGACTCACACAAAGACAGACTTGTCAAAATACCAGTGAAAAAAAATTTATTCTTTGTATTCTTTCCAGCTTCCTGACTTGCATAGAGTTGTGTTTACTAAAAGAGAGGTTGAAGTTCTAACCCATGATGGTATCTGTGAAGATGATCTTATTTGGAAAGAGGATCTCTAAAGATGTCTAAGTTCTATTGTCTGTGGGTCATTTCTGGCACAAAACAACCTTCCACTGAGTTTCCAAGGCTGTAAGTCTTAGTCAGAGTAGACTGCCTCATCTTTATTCCATAGAGAAATTTGTGAGTTCAAACTGTCAACCTTTTGGTTAGCAACCTAACACTTAACCTGCTAACAATAGCAGATCTCCTTAAACCTATTGAAGTGGTGGCTCTTGTCATTTATCAAGAGTCAGACCCAGCACATAACTGACCCTCCAGAGGATTTCAGAGGCAATAAATCAGTAGTAAATTATGCAGGAAGGATTTACTTGTCTTTCTCCCACAGGGCAGCTGGTGGATTAAAGCTGTGTGCTTTAGAGGTGACAGCACAATTATGCTATCAGAGCTCTTTAAGTAGTTTCCTATAAGAAAGGACAAGACACAAAGAGAGATTAAAGATCAATTACAGATCAATGTTTTCCCAGGGAGCCCATGTTGGAGCAAAGCTTAACTCTCAGTTGGTGGCTTTGTCTGCCTTTGACTCTAACTTGATTTGGTCTTGTGTCTCTCTGACTTCCTGCTAGTCCAGAGGCTGAGTATGTAGATGACTCAATTGGTAGATGGCTGTTGGTTAAATGACTGAAATATATCAACGTTTATGTGTAAGCTGCCATGAAGGATGTTTCATTTTATTTGCAAAAATTCTATATTTCAACAACAACAACTACAAATGATAAGGAAAACAGATTCTGCAACAATGGTAATGCAATGCAATGTCGTTTGACAAGTTTTAACCCAGACAAGCATAGGAAGGGAACCCGAAGCACTCAGTCACTAACTAGAAGGTTAGCCGTTTGGAAACACCAATTACATCAACAGGCAGCCTGCTTTCATAAAGACTATAGCCCTTAAGTAAACCTTATGGACAATTCTACTCTGCCCTACAGATTCCCTAACAATGTGGAATGAACTGTAAGACAATGAGTTTTGTTTTGTTTTGTTTTAGAGAAGGGCACGCACAGGAATCATTGGTGCAGTTTTTCTTTTTCATACAAGTAGCTAGTTATACAATAACCACATATGTTAACACAGAATGCAAGGAGAGTGGTTTACACAGTTAGTGCTTCACTTATAAATCTGGAACATACTGATTAAGAGTCATTGATCTTACAAATTGTCTAGAATAGGCAAATGCATGGAAGCCATGAGTAAGCTTGACTGCTAATAGACAGGTTGATAGTTTGAATCCACCAGCTGCTCCAAGGCAAAAGAGACCCAATAATCTACTCCCGAAAAGATTATAGGCAAGAAAACGTTATGAGGTATTTCTACTCTGTCACTTGATTTGGTCTTGTGTCTCTCACCATGAGTCAGAATTGACTATGAAGTAGCAGTCATTACTCGAGAGAGTAATGGTTAAGTGGTGGTTCGGTGGTACTCTACTTGTTATGCAAGAGACCCATATGCAGTCTACCTAGTGTTGCTCTGATGTTGAAGTGATTTTCGTGCCACTTTCAGAATAAGGCAGACTAGAAAGAAGGACCAGCGGACCACTTTAAAAAAGAAAGAAATCAGTGAAAAATCTTATGGGCCACAATGGTCTAACTCAAAATTGATGTTGGTAATATATGGCGCAGGACTGGGCAGTACTCCATTCAGGTGTGAAGTTGGTGCCCATGAGACTGGCCAGCTTGTTGACAGCTAGCAACAATTACAGTTGTCAGAAGCTAAGAGGAGAGGAAATGAGGGGTTATTAATAAAGGGGCTCTGAATTTCTGTTTAATCTGATTTAAAAAGCAATTTAAAATAGAAAATTGATAGTGAAGATGGTTTGACAGCATGATAAATATAGTTAATGTCATGGACTTATACCCTTAAAGATAATGTGTTGTTGTTGCTACTATGTGCCGTTGAGTCATCTGTAACTCATAGCAACTCTATACACAAAAGCTCTGAACTCTGCCCTGTCCTGGGCTTGTCTCACTGTCTCTGACACACTTCCCCTCATTTCCCCAGTTACTGTGTCCATCCATCTCATCCAGGATCTTCCTCTCCTACAATGTCCCTTCACATTTTCAAGCATGATGTCCTTCTCCAAGGACTGGTCGCTCCTAGAAAAGTGCCCAGAGTGTATGAGACGGAGCTTCAAAATTCTTCCCTCTAAGGATCAGCTTGGTTTCTCCTTCTGCAGGACAGATTTGTTTGTTTTCTTGACAGCCCATGGTTCAGTACTCTTCTCCAGCATCACAACTCAAAGGCATTTATTTTTCTATCATCCTTAGGCATTGTCTAACTCTCTGATGCATAGCAAGTAATTGTGAAGACCATGGCCTGAATCAGGGGCACCTTAGTCTCTTACTGATGTCATTGCTCTTTAGCACTCTGGAGAGGTCCCTGACAGCAGATTTTTCTTAATGCAATTCCTCTTTTGATTTCCTGAGTGCTAGTGCCAAAAAGAATTTAAAAAAAATTATGTATATATTTTTGCCATATTTTTAAAGAGAAAAAAGCTCTGAAATGTCATTGGTCTTAAATAATTCAATAGTGTATTTGCTATTGATGCCATTTGCCTCTCTTAAGTACCTTCATTAGTAAAATTAGTTTTCATCTGGAAAACTATGAGGAAGGTAAAACCACTCTCTATGTCTTTGACTGTATTTAAAAGCTACTGAGGAACATCACTTTACAGTCAATCACAGTAATTGAGAACAAATTATGAATAAATAATTATCAAACAAATAAATATATAAGGATGTTAAAAATGTACCCTCAAGATATAAAGTTCTAAATGGATAAAAGATACATAGTTCTAAATGGATAATAGGTACATAGTTCTAAACCAGCACCACAATCATAACAAGCACCTTTGAATTTTAGCTAAATTTTCAAATCAACAGGTTTTAAAAAGACAAAAGAGATTTTTTTAGAGAATTTCTTTGGTGAGAGCTAGGCTGTAGGTTTCACCCCATGGGCAAAGGGTTGGAGTGAGACAATACAGAGAAGTCACATGAAAACTTTACTATGGACCACTGTAAGGGAGGGAATTCTGAGGCAAGACATGTCTGATCCTTGCTGAGATTTCTAACGTTCTAGACACCAGCTCACTGTTCTCAGTGGAGTTTGAAGAGATGTGGCTCTGCAAGTCTAAAATGGAAAAGATGTAGACAAAGTCTGATGGATTAGATCTGCCAGAATGTGACAGAAAACATAGCACTCCTTCAATATAGAAAACAGAAGGGTTAAACTGTCATTGGCAGAGAGAAGCTGTAGGAATTGAGAATTCCTTGAGTCTTCAGATTCATATAACTTTACATGTACAAGATAGGGCTGTGCTTCATGACAGGCATTTCTTCTAAGGATATACTGGATGGATTTGACCCACCAACCTATTGATTAGTAGTTATGTTCTTAACCAATTTCACCATGTAAAAATTAACTTAATGACAACTGTTCTGTTGTTTTGTCTTGGAAGTTTTTTTCCTTAATGAACCTGTCATCAGAAAGAGTAGGAAGAAGAATAGCCAATCTCTTCCTATGTGATTAACTGTCTCTAAAAATCCCCCAGAGCGCCAGCTATGGGTCAGTTCAGACTCTATGGCACACAACCCAACAACACTACTCAAAAAGAATTAATGAGCAGATGAGAGAGTGGACAGAATTTCTCAGCCATAGGACAGTCTCTGAACAACTTATGAAAGTGACTCACTTGATAGAGATCAGCTTTACAAATCATTTTAAGGGGAATGAAAATATCAAGGAGGTATACGCTCATTACAATAATCAATCATACAAGATCAAAAAGGGAAACAGCTGCCCAGCGATACGTTAATATCATCACTGTGTCTAGTGACAAGATTCTACAGGCAGGAAGAGAAAGGAAAGGAGGAAGGGAAATTGTAAACACAGGGAATAAAGCAGAGAAAGAATTAACTGTTGTTAGGTTCCATTGAGTTGGTTCCAACTCATAAGGACTCAGTGTACCACAGAAGGAAATCCTGCCTTGTCTGACACCATGCTCACAGTCACTGCTGTGCCTGAGCCCGTTGTAGTAGACACTGTGTCAATTCATTTTGTTGAAGGTTTTCCTCTCTTTTTGCCCAAGAAAGCCTATCTTTCTCCAGGAACTGACTGACAAAGCCTTACGTGCTTCACTTCTAAGGTGGGTTCTGGCTGTACTTTGAACAACACAAATCTATTTATTTGCTAGACAGTACATAGAGTATTCAAAGTTCTTCACTATAATTCAAACCTGATATTTAAAAAATAATAATAATAATTGGGGTTGAGTGAAATAGAAAGTATTTGTTCAATTTTGTATTCAAATTTTGTAAATAAACTAGTAGGGAAAAAAGGAAATAAAAATATTGTAAAAAAAAGATAATTATGTGAATAAGTGTGTTTACAGTGTTATTATTTAAATTTGAAACAGGGAGATTTTATTGTTGGATTTGGCAAAGGTTCTGATAAACTGGTTGATTTGATAAATTTTTTCAATAGCAATGAATTCCCAAGGTCTGGAGAGTCTAGAAGCCATAACTCTCATCCTCACTATGAGCTCATGCTCGTGTATTTTTTGACAATCTATCTTGCCAAGCAGCCCTTTGACTTTAACAAGAACAATCTATTTATTCACCTTTGTTGTTAGGTGTCTTTCGAGTAGACTACAACTCATAGTGACCCCAGGAACAACAGATCAGGGACCCTGCCCTATCCTACACCATTGCTACAATTGCTGGAGTCACTATATCAACCCCTCTCCTTACCGTTCCTTTTAAGACACCCACATTTCCTTATCTGCATCTTGTGCCTGTTAACTGTAGTTCAGACTCTGCGGTCATAGATACCTAAGGAGAAAAATACAATAAGAGCAGAGAAAAGTAGTTTTAGTCAACAGTAAAGAGAGAGTTCTGGTGAAGTAGTCTGTAGGGTGTGGTGTTGCTAACAAAAAGGCTACATTTCTCTGCTGATTTGAGTCAACCAGAGGCTTCCTGAAAGAAAGATGCGTAATCTCTAGAAAGATTTACAGACAAGAAAACCCAGAAGAGAGGAGGCTATGAATTGGTTCTGACTTCTTAGTAATGACAGAGATTATAGAAAATGGAAAACAAAGTGGGGAGTGGGAGAGCTTGCAATCAGAGCAATTTCTATGAGCTCAAAGATTGCTACAGATTTAGTAGCATACCTAACACACAATGATCAGTTAAGGCTTCTCCTTTCCATGAATTGCTACAAACTCACTCCAGTATATCTATTTACTGATTGCTAACACAATTCTTCTTTGCTACAAGGTGACAAGATACACAAGAATCAAATAGAGATAGCAACCAGAGGCTTAAAAAGATGAAAACTTTACTTAAGCTTTTTAATAATATAAAATAATCTGTGATAGAAGAGAGTATTTCCCTTGATCCAGCAGGAGGTGTCAGATAGGGGATAGGGTGAAGTGGGTGTGGTTGCTACAGTAATGCAAATGAATGACTTTTACATTAAAAACATTTATTGTTCAAATACTAAGATCTGGTGTGCATGTTAATGAAACTTCCTGGGAAGGCTGTTGGTATGTCCTTGAGCGACATTGTTATAGCTGCCTGGTGTTTTTGAAAGCTCAAGCTTAGAGAAAAAGCATGGGAGGGTTTTGAGGCAGCATCTGGATTTATCAAGGTTCAAAATATAGGCAGAAGCCAGTTTCTGCAAATTTTATGCTCTCTGTGCTTTAAGCCCTAACGCACAGGTAACAAGCCTGATTTCCCTTCCCCAAGGAATCTGTAGCTGTTTGAAAGCAGTTTTCATTCCTCAGTGAGTCTTTTATTCTTCCTCATATAAATGGAATTGGCTTTCTCAATAACCTGAAGTCTCTCATATTTCATTTTTCTGGGTCTTAGTAAAGCTGAGAGTCCAAATGTCCTGCTTCAGAACATTATTCAAAGTCCAGTAAAAAGTCAAGGAGAATAAGCCCAAATTCCACTTTCTTCTAAGAATCAGTGTCTATTCGGAAAACATGTATGGGCACATAGAACAATTTGTAGAGATTCATGAGTTAGGAAGCCCTTTCCCATATGCTAGCTAGCTCCATGCTACATGGAGAAAAGAGAGAAACTGAGCAATTCCTTTTTACTTGGATTCACAAAAAAGACTTGTTGCACTGGGAAAATCTACTGCCAAGCAACGATCTCTTTAAGGTGCTAAAAAGAAGGATGTCAATTCAAAGACTAAAATGCGCCTAATACAAGCCATCATATTTTCAGTTGCTTTCCATACATCCAACAGTTGAACAATGACTAAGGAAGTTGAAGGAGCATTGAGGCCTTTAAACTGTGGTGTTGGCACACTATGAATAGATCACAGATTGCCAAAGGAGTAAGCAACTCTGTCCTGGACGAAGTGCAAACAGGGTGGTCCTTAGAGGCAAAGGTGATGAAACTTCATCAGATACACTATGTTATCAGGAGGGGCCAGTTCTTGGAAAAGAGAAGAGGATGAATGAAGAGAAGAAGATCCTCAACAAGAGACACTGACAGGACCACCGTAACAGTGGACTTGAGCAGGAGGGAGATTGTGAGAATGTTATAGGACAGGGAAGAGGGTCAGGCTGCTGTTCCCAGGCTTGCTGTGAGATGTAGCTGACTCAATGGCACCTAACTACAACAACAATATCTAATTTTTGTAGCAGGCAAATCACACAGTGCACTCACTTAAAGAAATGCTAATATTTTTGTAGATATCTATCCTATCTACCTAGAGTAGCTATAACAAAAAATACTGCAAGTGGGTGGCTTTGAAGAAAAGGAATGTCTTTTCTCACAGTTCTGGGAGCTCTGGGAGCCTATTTAAGTAGCTGAACTGTAATCCCAAAGGCACACAGTTTGAAGCTATCATCTGCTTCCCTAGGAGCAGAATTGGGAATTTCTTTCTATGCAATTTGTTGTTGTTATGTGCCATCATGTACCTTGCAAGTCATAGTCACCCTGTATACAACATCTCAGAACCCTGCTCTATCCTGAACAAAACCTTATCCTCTCTGACACCCCCACCCCCATTACCACAGTCACTGAGTCATGCATCTCAACCAGGGTCTTCCTCTCTTGGGCTGTCCCTCCACCCTCCCAGGCTTACTGCCCCTCTCCAAGGAGTGGTCCCTCCTTGCAACATGCCCATCGTATGCCAAACAGAGCTTCAGAATCCTTTCCTCCAAAGAGCATGCTGATTTCACCCTCTCTAGGAAGAATCTGTTTGTTCTCCTAGGAGTCCACAGCATATTCAGTATTCTTTTCCAGCGCTCCAGCTCAATGGCATCAATTCTCCTTTTATTGTCCCTAGTCAATGTCCAGGTTTCTGATGCACAGCAAGTAATTGCAAAGACCATGGCCTGGATTAGTCCACCTTATTCTCTAAACTGACATTGTTGCTCTTTAGAACTCTGGTGAGGTCCCTGATAACCGACTTTCCCAATGCAATTTGTCTTTTGATTTCCTGGCTGCTGATACCAAGAGTGGTGGTTGTGGAGCCATGTAAACTGAAGCTGTTAACAATCGCAATATCTTGACCATGTATCATGATGCTGTCACTTGGCCCGGAGGTGAGAATCCTTGTTTTCTTGATGTCGAACTTCAATCCATATTTAAGGCTGCGGTCCTTGACCTTCTACAGAAAGCACTTCAGGTCCTCCACAGTTTTAGCAAGCAAAGTTGTGTCATCTGCATAACACATATTGTTGATAAGTCTTCCTCTAACCCTCATGCCACATTTCTCCTCATAGTCCTCCACTCCCCCGTGATCTGTTCTTCATATTGATTGAAAAGGTATGGAAATAGGACACATCCTTGGTATACATCCTTCCCAATTTTGAACCATGTGGTGTTTTCTTTTCTTTTTTCTTTAGGTCTTTTTTCTTTTTCTTAAAATTATTATTATTAATTTCAATAAAAATTTACAGAGACTTTGGATTTACACTCATTTATTGTTGCACTTTTCTCCCCTCGCAACCCTCCCCCCGAGCACACGCCCCTCTTGGAAAAGTAAAAGAAAAATTCTTTCATTGTTTTACAACCCCTCTCTCCAGGTCCACTCCACTATGCAGCCTTTGCTCTGGACTCCTGTCATGACAAAAATACCTCATCACATATCCCTTTTAAACAGTTTTCTCCCTCATCTGATTCCATGCAGTATACATTATTGAACCCATCTTTCTCAGTCTCCCCACAACCCCGATGTCAGTCTTGTTTTACAACAGTGAATGCAGTGTTTTCTTGCTCTGTTCTGATGACTTCCTCCTGGTTCCAGTAAAATTTTCTTATGAGGACAATCAAATGTTCTGGTATTCCCATTCTTCTCAGTGTCAGCCACAGTGTGCTGTGATCCACACAGTCAAATGCCTTTGCATAGTCAATGAAACACAGATGGATGTTCCGCTGTTACTCTCTGTTTTGGGCTAAGATCCATTTAACATTAGCTATAATATCCCTAGGCCCACGACTTCTTCTAAGCCCATCCTAAATATTTGGCAGTCTTCTGATGATGTGCTGTGTGATTTACTGCCCCTGAAAACTATCTGGAGAGTCAGCTATGAGTCAGAACTTAAGGGTACAGACAATGAAATCAGGGGGGAAAAATAAAATTTTGGCTCTAATCCTTTGTGAACATTGGTACACTCTGTCCTGAGCTTCAGTTTCTTCATATAATAAACCCGTTGCTGTTGAGTGGGAATTGAGTCATACCCAATTTTGGAGTTTGTAAATCACGTGAGAGGAGATTGCACGTCTTTCTCCCCTGGAACTGCTGGTGGGTACAAACTGGCAGAGAAGCTCAGTCTTTGGGTTAACAGGGCAACTCTCTACAGACTGCGCCATCAGAACTCTCTTAATGTAACAAGGGATTCATTATAAGACCTACCACCTCTGAGGATGAAATTGCATATTCATGTAGAATATTTAGGACAAGGTCTAATGCACAACAGGTACTTGTTATTACCTGTTATTGTTGTTGGTTGAGATATTTTGCATCCTCTTCCTAACAACATGCCTCAGGAAACTCTATGAACTTTGATAAATGTAGATAGTTATAGAAAGTCTTCAGGCCTTTTGTTCATAGGGTCACTATGAGTCATGCTCGACTTGATGGCAATCAACAACAACATTCACAGAATATTGACTGAACATGTTGAATGAAATCAAGTTCTGTAACACACACACAGAGAGAGAGAGAGAGAGAGAGAGAGAGAGAGAGAGAGAGAGATCTGTCCCTCACAGACAGGACTGTACAACCTCTTAAGAGCTGTCATTTTACCTAAGAACTGCCAACCCCATATATCAGAATAGAACTATCCTCTACAATTCTAAAATGCTCTGGTGGCTTAGTAGCAAGGAATTGTGCTGCAATCCGAAGGTAAGTGGTTCAAATGCATCAACTGTCCCATAGGAGAAAAGTGGACAATCTCCTCCCCTGCGATTAAACCTTTCGACTCTATGGTACATAACAACAGTGTAATGTATATAAATGTGTATATAAAACACAAAGTAAGTGTACAAAGCACAATGCACATGTACAAAACACAATGTATATGAATGATTTTATGCAAACCAATACATTTCTTTTTTAAAAACAATCTGATCTTATAGAAGCAGATTACTCATCTGAGATGCCTTTGAATTCAAATTGCTAACTTTCAGGCTAGTTGAAAACTAGATAGAACACTCCTAATTTATTTTTAATAAAGCCCATATTTTCATATTTCTTTAATATGTAAACTGAGTAATGTATTTTTTCTTTTAAATTAGTTTGTTTCATCAAGAATTAACAAAATCTCAAAATAAACCTATTCTGTTTATTTGTTTGTTTTTATCATAAAGAAAATAAAAGTGAAGTTTCAACAAACTGTGCATTATTTAGACCATATTATCGTTATAAAAAAATGAGCGTGTGAATGAAAGCAAGCAGAATGCGCCCCTCCCTCCTTCCTTCCTGTCATTAGTCTGGATGTGCACTTTGAGTGCATTTTACCTTGTTGGAATAATGACCTAAAATCTGTGTCCATACAACAGAATTCAGGAGAGAAATAGTCATGCTGGATTTAATGAGGTTCAACTAAGATATTGAATAAGAAATGGAATTGGGAATTTCTTGAACATAAACATTAAGCAATAGAGAGTAAATGAGAATGTATACTGGTTCATCATGACCTTAGACAGGAAACAGCCACCAGCCAAATGTATAGGAAAAAAACCCAGACAGTTGTATAAGGCAGAAGCAGCATCAAGGGCAAAAGGTGCTCTGTGAACACAAATCAAGCAAGGACAACTCATAGTGTTGCAAGGACACTGGTTTTAGACTGACTGGCAAAGCTCTAACACTGCTTCCATTGAGCACAGCTTTTACCATGAACCGTGTGGTCTTAAAATTGAGCTAGACATGTTATCCCTTTATTGTATCAGAGTTCTGAGTTTACTTTTTGTTCAGCTTTGCACAGCTGGTGTGAACAATAGTGTCTAGACTGAGTGACACAAACAATTGCAGCCAATAGACTTTTGAAGTCTGTTTCAGATTTGTTCGGTTTTTTTTTTAATTCCTCTTCTCCTGGTTACCCCAAGCCTGGGATTGATAAAAGCTCCCACTGCTAATAGCTACTTCTCTCACAGTGTCTCATTTAATCATCCCACAGCTTTGTCAATAGAGTTTCTGATCAGAGTGATCTCACTTACTCTGAGTATCTTACTGTTTCCTACCAGAACTGTGATGAATTACTGGTTTCCTATCTTCTTACAATAAAATATGACTTCTTATCTTCTTTCAGTATAAGGAAGAAGGAAATATGACAAAATCGTTTTCAGATACTTAAAGAAGGTGTGTAGTTACTCAATAAAATGACTGTAATCGTTATGATGTAGGTCTATTGTACTTCTACTTAGTACTTTTGTCTAAACTACCACAGGTAAAAGCATACATTTGATAATAACAGGGAGCATTATCTGAAAGTTAAATGAGTTTCAGAAAATTTGAAACTGATTCTTTAAATCAGGTGCTTATATTAAAGAATAGAAGGTTTGAAACACAAAACCTTTCATAACTGCTCTGAAAAATAGATAAAGAAGAAAGTCTTGCAAATACCTAAAAATGAACCAGTGTCTGAGCAATGTCTGTTTAGATATTATTTAGAGAGTAATGATCTCACATTGGTTTCTTAAATTTGACACATGTATCATAATGAAGTATAAACTAAGAGGGAACCAGAATAGGGGGAGGATAATATGCTGTCCTACCAACTGCTCCCTAAGTTTAAAAGTATTAGAAAATATTGGCTTATTTTAAAAAAGAAAAGCTTTTAAAAATAAAAAAGATGCATTTTGGTTATTTTCAATAGAAATAATTTAATTTATGCTCACACATTATTGATTTATTCTAAACAGTATTTCATTTCCAAAAGGCCATTCTCACAAATATTATCATCATCACGGATAGCGCTGTGTTGTAATATTTAGCACACTTAGGGCAGAGCTTGTTAGTGGAGAAAAGTGGTTTTGCTGGCTGCTGCTGGGAAAAAATCAATTTTAGAGAGAGAGGCGAGATTGGAAAAAGCAGAAGTGTTATTATGTTTTATCTTATAAGGAGGAAGTTCTAGTGGCTTAGAGGGAAGGAGTTACACTCCTAACCCAAAGGCAAACTGTTTGGATTCACCAATTGCTTTGCAGAAGAAAACGGAATAGTCTCCTCCCGTGTGATTATATTACCTCTAAAAACCTACTGGAGGGTCAGCTATGAGTTGGTTCTGACTCGACAGTACACAACATCAAGAAGAAGAAGTATTTAAGGAGACAGGGAGTCTGAGCTTTCCACATCTGTCTCTCCGTTTTGGAGATTGCAGGTCTTCTATAGGAGAGGTGGGGCCGGCCAAAGGAAGAAAGTTATTCTCTGTCTATAGGAGGAGGACAAGGAAATGAAATGTGAGAAGTTTTTAGATTATTTTCTTCTGTTAGGCATTGAAGCCTGGTGACTCTTTCCTGGGATTACTCACCCAGTATTGTCGAAGTCTCAGAGACTTCTTGGCACCTCCTATGTACCCAAAAGAAATCATTCTCAGCTACAGATTACAGACTTAGATGGGTAAACAGCATCAAAAGGCAGCTGCTTTTTCTTTTTTTTAAATTTTATTTTATTGATTTTAAGGAACATTTACAGATATTTTGGATTTCCATTCATTCATTGTTGTGCTTTTTTTCTCTACACCCCCACCCGGATCCCAGTTCATTCCTCTCTTTGAAAAGCAAAAGATGAACTTTTTCGTTGGTATTGCTTTTTCTTTTTGAATAAGGATTCTTGCCAATGGCTTCTTCCACCAGACTGAAAAAAAAAAAACAACCCCAAAATCCTCAATCCTTATTCCTTTTAAAAATGTTATAGGAAACAACATTAGTTTCATTTTAGTTTAGGATATTGTGAAAGGTCAATATCAATAAATTGACACATTAGTCTTTTATTCTATTTTTCTCAGAAGAGAGTCTTTATTGCTTAAGGTAGTACAAAGTTTTTATTTCAAACTATTAAAGGATTTTAAAGAGGAAACTGGTTTCCTACTACAGAAAGTATTAAAACATGTTAGTTTTCTATTATTTTATATAAAGTTATACGCTTTCTAATGTGTTATGATGGTAGCGTAATAAATCATCCTCAGGGTACTTGCCAACATAGTGATCCTCTTAACCCACAAGGGAGCTAGGTAGAGGTCTGGAGTATCCAGAGGCCCCAGGCCTGTGGCCAGCCTCAAAGGGTTGTGTTGTTTTGTTTTTTGTTTGTTTGTTTGTTTGTTTTCCATTTATCCCAAGGAGTCTTACAAAGACTATCATTTTTAGCTATAAGATGACCTGGGAATATGTTGAGTTGTCCCATATTAGGATCTGTTGTAATCAGGATACTGTCTGTCCACACACTGGCTGTCCCTGGCCACCAAGCTGTGCCAGGAACTGGAGGAACTAGCTATGCCTCTGCTCTGCAGGCAACTTGATTGATTCCTTGTTATTCTCAGTGCCACTGGCTTCTCATCTCTATGTCAGAACCTGAGAGAGCAGCGCCCCAATCCAAACACCAGCCTTGACAAATTGCACAGTGTTGAGCCTCCATTTCCTAATGTAGAAATTGGGAATAGCAATGCCTACTTTCAAAGTGATGTGCAGATTAAGTGGTGGATGTGAGTGTACCAGCCCAGCATCAACACCAAGACATGGCCCATGAATGGGTGCTTCATTCCTCTCCTCTATTTCCTGAACTCTTTCCTCTCTTCATTACATTTGTTTATCTGTAATAAGAATTAGAGTCTCTCTCTCTTTCTCTCTCTTTTCCCCCAACAACTATGTTGTCTAATGAACTTACTGGTTACACTATGGCATCTGTATTCCTCCCACTATAGGCTTTCCTTCGGCTCATTTAGTTGCTTGTTCAGCCCCCAACATAATGAATGTTATTGGTTAAGTAGTGCTTCCTACACTGTGCCCCATTTCATAAAGAGTTATTAGACAAAATGATTTAAAATGATATATATGACATTATAAATTTAATAAAATAAATTTAGGAAATACTACAATTAAACCATGATGAAGAGAGGGGTTTTCACCCCTATAGAATTTTCAGAGCATTATTAAGATAAAAGCACCTTAATTTGACTTGGTCTATAGTTCTGTGGAAAATAACTTCAAGTGGTGTTGAGTTAAAATATTGCTAATGCATGTTGACATTTCAATGAAGTTTACTGTACTGAGATAGCCTGCATGTTGCTGTGATGTTGACAGCTGTGCCACTGATACCCCAAATATTATCAGGATCACCTGGGAGGGACAGTTCAGCAGAGCTTCCTGAGAAGAGATCAAGAAATGGGACAAGCCATCCTCTTCTGAAATAACTGGCTTTCAAAAACCCCATGGATAGCACTAGAACATTATTTAATATAGTGCCAGAAGTTAAAATCCTCAATTTAGAAAACTCAAAATTTGACCGAGGAAGAGTTGTTTCCTCAAAGCAGAGTCTATGTTAATCGTATGGAGGGAGTAAAGCTTTCACTCAATAAAGGACCTTCATTTGCTGATGTGACATGACTCAGAATGAGGAGAAAGAACCGCAACTATTAGTTAATAATTAGAACCTAGAATGTATGAATTATCAACCGAACAAATTAGAAGCTATAAATAAAGCAGTAAAACATATAAAGATTGATATCCTAGGAATTAGCCGAGAGGAAATGAGATTGGGCATTTCAAATCAGACCATTGTTATTTCTACTATGCTGGGAATGACAAACTGAAGAGGAAAAGTGTTACATTTGTTATCAAAAAGAACATTTCAAGATCTATCCTGAAGTGCATTGCTGTGATAGGATATTCTGTATACATAAAAGAAGGACCTGCTAATACAACTTTCATGCATAAACACCAATTACTAAAGTTAAAGATGAAGAATTTAAGGATTTTCACCAACTCAAATGTTGCAGTGAAAATGGAGAGCGCAGGTATGACATCTGAATTATACATAGTAGGCATGTAGTTTGAGCAAGAAGTAAACCATTGTTGTTTGAGTCTTTAGAGGTATTTGCTATTACAGCATAGTCTATCATAAGATGATAACAATGCTGTAGTTATAAGCTGCTGCTATTGCAATCCACAGCAATCCTATAAACAATGAAACTGAACCTTGCCCTCTTTTGTGCTTTCCTCACTATCTCTGATATACTTGAGTCTATTGTTGCAGTCACTGTCAACCCACCTTATTGAGGATCTTCACATCTTACGCTGAACCTCTCCTTTTTAAGCATGATATTTTTTTTCCCAAGGACTGGCCTACCCTAACAACATGACCAAACTAGGCAAAGTTTCACCAGTCTTATACTGATCGATTTATACTGTTAAAGTTAGAATATACTATCCAGCAGACAGACTGTTGAATGGAAGTAAACACTTTGGAGGAATATGGTTCCTAAAGTTATTGAAATTCACTACCTTCGAGTTGGTTCTGACTTATAGAGACCTTCCATGGATTTCTGAAGTGGTAATGTGAGTAGATTGTCTGTCTTTCTCCCTGGAGTCAAGAATATATTTGAACACCTTGAAACATCTAACCTTTAACATATAAATTATGTCACAAGACATCAAAACTATGTCACTAGAACTCTTTAATATATTGTTGTTGTTAAGTGCCATCAAGTCTAGTATGACTCACAGCAACCCTGTGAATAACTGATGTGAATCCTATCCTGCACCATACACTTGAGACCCTTACTTTAGTCACCGTGTCAATTCACCTCATTGGGGTTCTCTTCTCTTTCACTGACTCTCTATCTTTCCCAGCATGATATCCCTTTGCAAGGAATGACTTCTCCTACCAACATGCAAAAATTATGTGAGCTGAAGTCTTGCCACACTTTTCCCAAGACATATCTATTAAGATTTTTTGCAGTACATAAGACATAAGATATCCAGTGTTTTCTCCAATACCACAATTCAAAGACATCAGTACTTTTTCTGTATTCCTTAGTCATTATCCAGCTCTCAGGTGAATAGTAAGTGATTAAATCAGGTGCACTTTTGTCTTCAAACTGAAGTCATTGTTCTTCAGTATTTTGGAGAGAAGCCTGATCATTGACTTTCCCCAAAGCAATATGTCTCCTGAACTCCTGATGGCTAGTACCAAAGGTGTGGATTATGAATCCAAGTAAGATGAATCATTGACAGTTTCAATCCTTTCTCCACCTACCATGATGTTTCCTATTGGCCAGTTGTAAGGACTTTTGTTTTCTTGATTTAGAGATATAACCCATATTGAAATCTGTAATATTTGATCTTCCCCAGCAAGCATTTCAGGCTCTCTTCACCTTCATCAAGCAAGGCTGCATCATCTGAATAATACCGTTTGTTGATGAATCTTCCTCTCATCTTTATGCCACATTCTTCTTCATAGAATCCAGCTTCACAAATTATTTGCTCAGCATACAGATTACATTGGTATGGAGAAAGGATACAACAGAAGTGCACACCCTTCCTGATTTTTAAATCATGCAGTAGTCCCTTGCTCCATTTGCACAATAGCATCTTGGTCTAGGTGTAGATGTTTGTATGAGTGCTCTCATACAAAACAGGTAAGTGTTCTGAGATGACCCTCCAGTGAGTTTTCAGAGGGAGTAAATCCCATAGGAGGAGATTGTATGTCTTTGTCCCACAGAGCAGTTGGTGGATTTGAACAGAGCACAATTTCTTACAACTAAAACACCAGAGCTCTCTGAGAGGCTAGAACTTCTACTCTTTCCACCAGTAGGGACCTCTGATGGTACACTTAAGCATTTGAGCCAGCCACAGACTTCTAATTTCTGGGCTAGAAAAAAAAAGGACTTTCGATACCTGTGGGTGTTGTTGTTGTTGCTTTGTGCCGTTGAGTCATCCTCGACTCTTAAGGACCCTATATGTAATAGGTCTGAACCCTACTCTATTTTAAACTAATTTCATTATCTCTGACACACCTATCCCCATTACTTGAATCACTGACTCAGTTCATCTCATCCAGGGTCTTCCTTTCTTACACTGTCCCCTTATCCTTCCAAGCATGATGTCCTTCTCCAAGGACTGGTCCCTCCTTGCAACATGTCCAAAGGATGTCAGATGGAACTTCAAAATCCTTTCCTCCACAGATCATCTTGGTTTCACCCTCCCTAGATAGTTTGTTCTTTTAGCAGTCCATAGTTCTTTTAGCAGTTCATGGTTTATTCAAAGCTCTTTTCCAGCACTGCCACCCAAAAGCATCAATTCTTTTTCTATCACTGTCCAGCTCTCTGATACATAGCAAGTAACTGCGAAGACCATGGCCTGGGCCAGGCCACTTTACTCTCTAGACTGACATCGTTGCTCTTCAGCACTCCGGAGAGGTCTCTGACAGCAGACTTTCCCAAAGCAATTAGTGTTTTTACTTCCTGGCTGGTGGTACCAAGAGTGTCGATTGTGGAGCCAAGCAAGCTGACGCTGTTAACAATCTCAATCTCTTCACAGTTTATCATGATGCTGTCAATTGGACCAGTGTTGAGAATCTTTGTTTTCTGCCTCGGGTCCTCCTCAATTTCAGCAAGCAACGTTGTTGTCATCTGCCTTAACACATGTTGTTGATGAGTCTCCTTCCAATCCTGATGTCACATTCCTCCTCATAGAGTCTAGTCTCCCAGATGATCTGTCGCACATATAGATTGGAACGGTATCCCTGATATACCTGGTATCCCTGGCATACACTTTTTTTGAACCATGCAGCTTTTTCTTGCTCTGTTCAGGTGACTACCTCGTGGTACAAGTATAAGTTTTGCATAAATACAATCAAGTGTTCTGAGATTTCCCATTATTCTCAGAGTTAGCCACAAATTGTTGTGCTCCACACAATCAAATGTATTTGCATGGTCAATGAAACACAGACAGACAATCCTCTGGCTCTTTACTTTCAGCTAAGATGCATCTAATATTGGTTATAATGTCCCCAGGCCGATTCCCTGTTAGAGAAAAATTTGGAAAGAAGGAATAGTCTTCAGTTGCTGTTGTTGGTATGTGCCATCGGGTTCCCTGTGACTCATAATGACCTTATGTACAATAGTTCTAAACCCTGCTCTATCCTTAGCCAGTCTCTGACACACCTATCCAAATTACCCACAGTAACTAAGTAATCCATCTCATCTGGGGTCTTCCTCTCTTAGACTGCCCTTCCACCCTTCTAAGCATGATGTCCTTCTCCAAGGACTGGACCCTCCTGGCCATGTGCCTAAAGTGTGTGAGATGGTTCTTCAAAATCCTAGCCTCCAAGGAGAGACTTAGTTTCACCATCTCCAAGACAGACCTGTCTTCAGTGACTAAAAAATATATATGTTTACTTGGCTCATGATTTACATGCTGTGAAAGAAGAGTATGCAATCCATTCCCCATGTTGTCTCACCATATTTAATGATTTTAATGTGCCTCTTGGAAAATACTATAATGTATTGAATTCAACTATTATAAAAAAATTAAAAGACAGCAACCCTCTGGTCCCTTTGTAATTCAGCCTTTGTTAGAATTGAGGCCCCCTCCACCTGATTTGCCTCCATATTTATTTAATAACAACATTTGACCCTCATTAATGTGTCTCAATTTCCCAGCAATCTGTCAGGGTGTTGTGTATGGTTTCCTAATCAGAGCAAGTGAGTCGATATTTTCTAATAGTTAATTTGGCACAAGAGGACAATTGGCTTAGGAACTAGCACAACATTCTTGCTGCTTGTTCCTATGATCACTCAAATGATGACACAGTCATTTTCCCTATTTCCAAAGGGAATTCTTTTCTATTTTTCTCCAACTTTAATTCCCTCCACACCTGGGATATTGTCTATTGCCAAAGTGGTTTGTTTCCTGGTTCCAAAACTGGCTTTATCTATCTCTTCCCTCTCTCCTTTTTCAGAGTCTCTCTCCATTTCTCATTCTTCTTTTTGCCCTACCTGCTAAGACTATTTCACCTAAAAGTCATATATTTTAATTCCTATGGTGGATACTACTTGTATTTTTATCTGGTGTATTTACTAAAATATCTTTGTTAAATATTTCTATGCTGATATGTACTTAGATAGTGTTAGGGATTGAGCTGTGTCCTTCCAAAATATACACTGAGATACTTACCCGGTTAATGTAATCTTGTTTGGAATGAAGATAGTATTTGTATGTCAGTTCAACCACATCAGTATGGTGTGTGCCCTAAGTATAATCACTGGTAAGTTATAAAGAGAACAGATTAGACACATTAAAAACACATGAATGCCATGTCAAGATCACCAAGGAATCAAGAAATCTTGAGGCTACTGGGAACTGCGTGGTGCCAAGTTTGTGCTTGACTGCTCAGCAAAATCCTGATAGTGGGAACCCAAGCCATCAGAACATAGAAGAAAGGCCTGATGATCTGCTGCCAAATAGTTTACAGCCAAGAAAAGTCCAAGGAGAATTGCTACCTTCTAACCCATGTGTTAGAATTGGCTGGATGGCAGTACATTTGGTTTGATGTTTTAGTTTATCAAAAAAAGAAGAACCAATGCTATCATAACCCTGATTTGAACTTTCAGGCTCCAGAATGGTGATAAAAGAAATGCTTATTTTTAAAAAGTTAATGAATTATTTTGTATTCTTTAAAATCACCCACTTATGATATTTGTGTTACCTTAGCGCAAGATAACGAGATTAGATGGTAGCCTTCCTGAGCCAGAAAATGGTGTCTAAGTTGCTTTGCATTTCCCACAGTACCTAGCATGCTTCCTTACTTAGAGATGGATCCTGGATTTATTTCACCTTCCTACATGAAAGTCTTTGCAGATATTTGCTATGCGTCAAGAGCTAGACTAAGGATGACAGGAGAAGAATTGATGCCCTGAGTTATAGTGCTGGAGAAGAGTCTTGAACATACCCGGGAACACCAAGAAAACAAATAAATCTATATTGGAGAGAGTGAAACCAAGTTTCTCTTTGGAGGCTAGGATTTTGAAGCTCTGTCTCACATCCTTGGGGCACATAGCTAGGAGAGACTGGTCCTTGGAGAAGGACATCATACTTGGAAGGATGGAGAGACAGCACAGGAGAGGAAGAACCCATATGAGATAGAATGAAACAGTAACTGGGATAAGGGAGGTTAGCATGTCACAATTAGTGAGGCTGGCTCAGGACAGGGCAGGGTTTAGAGCTGCTGTACATAGGCCTCTATGGTCCGCAGGAGACTCGATGACACATAACAACAACAACATCTTAGTCTCAGAGCATCCAAGCCTTCAAGATGTAGCAGTAGCATATTTCGCAGGTTTTACTCTCACAGCCAGTTAGTTTGTGAATCCTTATTCACTACTAAAATATATCCAGAATCTAAGCATCTTCACCTCTAGCACTGCTGTCTTGGTTCAAGGGACCATTAAGTGGTTCCATGCAGCAGCCTCTGCACTGACGTCTCTCTCCTCCCATCACTCTGAGCTCGCATCTCTGCAGTAGATTCTTCACAGAGCTGCTAGAGTAGCTTTTTTTTGTTCTGTATTTAAGTCTTATTAAGAAAGTGGCTCTTGGGTAGAGCAAATTCTTTTCTTCCACTACTAACCTAATAGAGAGCTCCAGTGGCCTAAAGTTAAGAAGTTCCCTTACAATCCCAAAGGTGGGTGGTTCGAAGTCATCAGCTGCTCCACAGGAGAAAGATAGGCAATCTCTTCCTGGACAGTTTACATCCTCTGTAAACCCGCTACAGGATCAGCTCAGAGTTGGTTCTAATTCAACAGTACACAGCATTCATACTAACCTAAAGTTTGGCGGCTTGAATCCCCCCCTGCAACATGGAAGAAAAGGCCCGGTGATTTGCCTTCATAAAAATAAAAGCTGGAGAACCGAGAGAGAAGTTCCATTTTGCAGTAGTGAGTTCCAGTGAGTCAGCATTACTCAATTAGAGGGTACAGTTAAGTGATTTTTAGTGATCTTACATAGTTGTGCTACCATTACAGGACTCTGGTGTCTGGTCTGTAGGGGTCTAAATTGCTAACACAGGCAGCAGCTCTCCAGTGGTTTGAAACTACAAAGCAGCTCTGAGGGGAAAGATGTGGCAGGTCTTCTTGTGGAATTTACAGCCTCAGACAGGCAATAAAGGGTCAGCTATGAGTCAGTGCTGACTTGAAAGCAAGGAGTTTGAGTTTTGAGGTTTTGCAGTTGTTAACACAATCCACTCTAGAGCATTTTCATCATCTCACCAAAAAATACAGGCACTCTCCTATCCTTTCTCCCCAAGGTGCTGACCGCTACTAATATATTTTCTGTCTCTAGAAGAAATACAGATTAGTCTAGTCTTGATATTTCTTAATAGCTAAATCATACATTATGTGATTTCCTGTGGTCCTATTTCACTTTTGCTGAAACTGATGAGGACCTAAAGCGCTTGCTGCAGAAGGTCAAGGATTGCAGCCTTGAATATGGATTGAAGCTCAACATCAAGAAAACAAAGATTCTTATGCACACCCATGTTTATCACCGCTTTGTTCATAATAGCAAGGAGTTGGAAACAACCTAAGTGCCCATCAACAAATTAATGGATAGAGAAGCTGTGGTACATTCACACAATGGAATACTATGCTGCATTGAAAAACAAGGAACTCATGCAATTTTATTCAAAATGGGAGACTGTGGAAGACATTATGCTGAGTGAAGTATCTCAGTCACAAAAGGACAAATACTGCATGGTGCCACTGATGTAAAACAGGACTGACCTCAGGGTTGGGGGAAGACTGAGAAAGATTGGTTCAGTAATGTATACTGCATTGAAACAGATGAGGGAGAAAACTGTTTAAAAGGGATATGTGATTAGGTATTTTTATCATGACAGAAGGCTAGAGCGAAGGCTGCATAGTGGAATGGACCTGGGGTGGGGGAAGAATTGTAAAACAATGAATGAATTTTTCTTTTACTTTTCCAAGAGGATAGTGTATTAGGGAGGAGGGATAGGAGGGGAGAAAAGTGCAACAATGAATGAATGGAAATCCAAGTCTCTGTAAATTTTCATTGAAATGAATATTAATTTTTTAAAAGAAAACCAATATTCTCATCTCTGGTCTGATTGACAGCATCATGATAGATGGTGTAGAGATAGTTTCAGCTTCAATTCACATGGCTCCACAATCAACAGTACTGATACCAACAGCTAAGAAATCAAAGATGAATTGCATTGGGAAAGTCTGCTATCAGGGACCTCTCTAGACTACTGAAGAGCATTAATGTCAATGTGGAGACCAAAGTGCCCCTGATCCAGGCCAGTTTTCACAAGTACTTGCTATGCATCAAAAAGTTGGATGATGACTAGGGACGATAGAAGGAAAACATGCCTTTGAGCTGTGGTGCTGGAGAAGAGTTCTGAATACACTACTGACTGCTAGGAGAACAAATAGGTTCATCTTAGAGAGGGTAAAACCAAGTTGCTCCTTGGAGGCAAGGATTCTGAAGCTCTGTCTGACATATTTTGGGCATGTTGCAAGGAGGGACTAGTCCTTGGAGAGGAATGTTATGCTTGGGAGGGTGGAGGGCAAGCCTAAGAGAGGAAGACCCTTAATGAGATTGACTCAGTGACTGGGGTAATGGAGGAAGGTGTGTCAGTGACAATAAAGTAGGCTCAAGATAGAGCAGAGTTCAGAGCTGTTGTACATAAAGTCTATATGAGTCGCAAGCAAATCAATGGCACATAATGACAGCAACATTTCACTTATGTAATTCAAAGTTTATGCGTGTTATAATGTGCCTTGGTAATATACTGTCATTCAGTATTCCACAACTGGATTTTTAAAAATTGCTTTACAATCACAGTAATCCTATAGGATAAAGTAGAATAGCCTCATGGACGTTCTGAGCTCCAAATTGTAATCTTTATAGAGTCGGATTGTCCAAAGCTTTGCCCATGAAGATGCTGGTGGGTTCCAACCCCCACCTTTAGGTTAGCAACTATGTAATTCATCACCGAAGCACCATATTTGTATGTTTGCTTTTGTGTGTACCCTTATAATCAGAACTGACCCATGGATGACCTTCTGGCAGGTTATCAGAGGCAGTTAGTGGCACAGGAGGAGGAGGAGGAGGAGGAGAAGAGAAAGAAAAGGAGAAGGAGAAGGAAAAGGAGAAGGAGAAGAGTCTGCCCAGACTTCTCACAAAGAGCAGCTAGTGGCCTCAAACCATTTGTCTTTAGGATTGCAGCACAGCTTCTGGCCAATGAGGCTTTCAGAGCTCCCATATTTTAATTTATCCATGTATCTGGACATTGTGGCTGTTTCAAATGAAAACTTACACAACCATGAGTATTCATGTACAAATTTTTATGTGAACATATGTTTCATTTCTTTTGACTGTGTACCTGAAGGTAGAAATCCTCTGTTGTATAATAACTCTATATTTAACCTTTTGAGAAACTTCCAAATAATTTTCCACTTGCATTCTAACATTCCCAACCAACAATACATGAGGTTCCAGCTTCTCATATACTTCCAGCATTTATTGCTTGCTTTTTAGTTATAACTGTCATACTCGGTGCAATTGGCTTAAACATAGCAGAGATAATGAGGATGGCATAGGAAAGGGCAGGGTTCAGGTCTGCTGTTCATAAGGATAGAAGGAGTCATAGTCAATTTGATGGCACCTAAAAACAGCAACAGCTGGGTGCAAATGATACTTCCTTATGAATTTGAAAATGTGCTGAACAGCTAACAAAATGTCAGCAGTTAACATCCACAAGTCACTCCAGGACAAAACTGGACAATATGCTCTCATAAGGACTTACAGCCTCCACCAACGAGGATTATTATGAATTAGAATAAATTCATTGGCAGTGGGAATGAGTAAAAATTGTCCAATGATGTTGAGTGTGTTTTTGTGTGTTTATTGACCATTTGCAGAAGTATCTATTTAGAACCTTTGTTAATTCAATTGGGTTAGTTCTAATTTTATTAATAAATTATAGGAGTTCTTTATATATGCAAAAATATAAGACCTTTTATATGACTATTTTTCAAATATATGCACCAACAGATAAAGCCAAAGAGGAGGAATTTGAAGATTATTAGCAAATTTTGCTGTCTGAAATTGACCAATCATGTAGTCAAGAATTATTAACAGTGAATAATGCTGCTATGAACAGTGGTGTGCACAGCTCCATTTGTGTCTCGTTTCTAATTTTCTTGGTGTATATTCCAAGCAGTGGAATAGGTGGATCATATGGAATTTCTACTTTCAGCTTTTCAAGAAAATGCCAAACTACTGCCTTCTAGAGTGATTGTACCATTTTACAGTCCCACCAACAGTCCAAATGTCCAAGCACTATCGAATGGATTGAGAAATTGTGGTATGTTTACACGATGAAATACTATATAGCATACAGCAGCAATGATTTTGAAAATAACTACCTAACTTGGGAGGAACTGGACAGCATTATGATAAGGGAACTAATTCAGTCCCATAAGGACAAATGCTGCATAAAACCATTATTGTAGAAATAGAAAGATAACTGGTAAAATGCATATGAGGATCCAAGGGGGGATAGTTGGAGCAGAGGGATGAGGATGGGCAGGAGAGGTTATACTAGGGTTATCAGTTTATGGGTAGAGGAAGGGTTGGGTAAAGAAAATGGGGAAAATCTGGTGTGAAAAACAGTGTATACAAACTTTGAAAGCAAACAGTATAAAATAAAATTGGGTTTTTAAAAAACAGAAGTATTAAAAATAATTGTTCACTGGAATGGAAAAGGTAGAAAGAGTGAGGAAGGAAAGTGTGGGCTTGGTGACAGAAATGAGGCTGAAAAACAAAAGACTTAATTTTGTATGCTCAAGCATTTACTCATAGAAAATACCTTTTTAAAAAACCACATAAAAACACAAACAACATCATATATGGACCTCACAGGATGGACTACATAGAAATCCTATTGATTACATCAGTGGAAGAAGTCTTTGGAGAAACTTAATATAAGCAGCAAAAACCAGGCCAGGTGCTATCTGTTAAAAAGCCATAAACTACTCAGATGCAAGTTGAAAATTGAGGGTGTAGAAAATGAAAACAAATCCACAGAACCAAATATTACCTTGAGTCTATCCTTGCTGAAGCTGAATTTAAAAATCCTGTCAGCCTGGAGACTAAGGTGCACCTGATAAAGGCCATGGTCTTTGCCATTACTTGCCATAAAAGAACTAACAGAAAACCAAGACCCCTGCAATTGATGGAATACCAATTGACATATTTCAACAGATGCTGCCCTGGACATGCTCACCACGTTGTGCAAGAAATCTGGAGGACAACTCTCTGGTCAATTAATGTGAAGAAATCCATATTTATTCCAATTCCCCAAAAAGTGAATTGACACAGTGTGGAAATTATTAAACAATATCATTAATAAAAAATTTTCTTAAAAGATTACATTTGAGGCATCGAGTGCAAAGGACAAACAACCAGATGAGCTGTGGGATGACACCAAGAATATCATCCTTAAAGAGAGCGTAAAGTTTTTACAAAGACAGAAGAGAAAGGGGGGAAATGTCAATATGAATGTCAGAAGGGACTCTGAAAATTGCACTACAGTGTCAGGAAGCCATAACAAAGAGAAGAGACAGTGAAGAAAAGAATTTAAGATTTAAAAGGGAAACTCAAGAAGACAAAGCAAATTATTATAACAGAATGTGCAGAGAGCTGGAGTCTGAAAATAAATAGGGAAAAACTCACTCAACATTTCTTAAACTAAAACAACAGAAAACCAAATTCAAACCTTGAATTGCAAATATTGAGAGACACGATAGGCAAAATCTTAAATGGTTAAGGAAACATTAAAAGAATATGGAAGAAAAATACAGCTACCATACTTAAGGGAGAGAAAAATGGCCTTGAGGGCATTTAACAATTAAACCCAAAAAGGCAGGAAGAGGTAGGATAGAAGTGGGAAGAATGTTGTTGCATTGTGAAGACTGTCATTAAACATTTTGGCTATAAAACAACAACCAAAAAACCAACCAACCAACCACCACCAACAAAAATCGGCCCATGCCGAAATATTTATTTCAGGAAGTACCATATGATCAAGAGCCAATGGTAATAAAGAAGAGAGTTCAAGCTGCAAAGAAGGCATTAGCAAAAAAAGGGGGGGAAAGTTCCAGAAATAGGTAAGATACCAATTGACGTCTTTCAAATAACAGATGCAGCCCTGGATGCATTCACCAGTCTGTCCCAGAAAGTTTGGAAAACAGCTACCGTACCTGGAAGAGATAAATCCCTGCCCCCCCCCTTTTTTTTTACTGGTTGACTTACAAAGTTTGTATACATTGTGTTTCACACTATACTCTCCATTCACATTGTGTTTCATATAATCATTCTCATGCATTCTACTTTATAAAAATTAATCAATTTTTGTTCCCATTCCCAAGAGAGGTGATCCAATAGAAAGTGGAAATTATCAAATAATATCATTAATATTTCATGCAAGCCAAAAAGTTGCTGAAGATCATCCAAAAATGTTTAGAACAGTACGTTGAAAGAGAACTCCCAGAAATTCTTCTTGGACTTACAAGAGGTCATGGCAGCAGGGATACCATTGCTGACATAACATGGATCCTAGCTGAAAACAAAGAATACCAGAAGAATGTCTATCTGTATTTTATTGACTATGTGAAAGAATTTGACTGTGTGGATCATAACAAATTATGGCTAACATTAGGAAAAATGGGAATCTCAGAATACTTAATTGTGCTCCTAGGTAAAGGTACATTAAACCTTTATCTAGATTGAAGTTGTTGTCCAAACAAAGAAACACTAACTACATGGTTTAAAATCAAGAAAGGTGTGCATTAGAGTTGCATCCTCTGTCCATACTTATTCAATTTGATGATGAACAAATAATTAAAAAAAGTTGGACTCTATGAAAAAGAATGTGGCAACAAGATCAGAGGAAGACTCTTCAACAGCCTAAATTATACAGATGATATAACCTTACTTGCTGTCAGTAATGAAGACCTGAAGACTTGCTGAAGAAGATTAAAGACTAGAGAATTCTTTATGAATTACATCTAAACAAGAAGAAAACAAAACTCCTCTTCACTGGACCAGAAGGAGGGAGTTCTGGCAGCCTAGCGGCAACATCATGATAGA
Organism: Elephantulus edwardii; assembly: GCF_000299155.1. Taxonomy (NCBI): domain Eukaryota; kingdom Metazoa; phylum Chordata; class Mammalia; order Macroscelidea; family Macroscelididae; genus Elephantulus; species Elephantulus edwardii. Next base: position 5,766,079 of record NW_006399801.1, read on the forward strand.
TGGAAGAAAGATTGAAGTTGTCAACGATGTCATCTTACTTGACTCTACAGTCAAAACTCTTGGTACCACAGCAGTAAGGAGATCAGGAGACATAGTGCACTGGGAAAGTCTGAAGTCGGATATCTCTTCAAATTATGGAAGAGTAGTGATGTAATTTTGAAGACTAAGGTGTGCCTGATTTAGGCCATGATCTTTTCAATCACTTGTTAAATATTTGAGAGCTGAAAAAGTAATAAGGATGAAAGAAGAATTGATGCCTTTGAGTTTTGGTGTTGGAAGAGTTCTACCTATCCCACGGACTACCAAAAGAACAAACTGATATGTCTTAGACAAAGTGCTCCTTGGAGGAAAAGATGACATAGCTTCATCTCAGATACTTTGTGTTATTAAGCAGGGCCATTCCTTGTCCCTTCATCATGCTAGAAAAAGTGGTAGGTCAGTGCAAGAGAAGGTTGAGGAAGACCCTCAACCAGATGGACTTACATAGTGACTGCTGCAATGAGGTTTAGAATGCCAGAGATGATAAGGATGGCACTGGATAGAACAGGGTTCAGATCTCTTGTTCTGAGTCGCTATGAGTCATACTTGACTTTATGGTGCCTACCAACAATATCACATATTTTATCAGAAAATATGTTTGTACAATCTAACTCTTCAGAATCTTTGTAAAGTGAAAAAAGCCATCCATTATAAAATTTCCAATTTTCCACACTTTTATTGGTTGTGAAGGCCTGATTCAAGCCATGATTTTTTCAGTTACTTATTCTGTAGCTGAAAGGTGGACAATGACTAAAGATGATGGAAGAAGAATCAATCCTTTGGGGCTGTAATAATGAATATTTATGAACTGCCAAGAGAACAAGCAAATATGCCTTGGAGAGGGTACAGCCTTGGTGTTCCTGAGAGGACAGGATGATGACACTTTATCTTACATATTCTGGGTGACTCTGAAGGAGTCTGTCCTTTGAAAATGACAATTGTGCCTGGAGAAATGGAAGGTCAGCCAAGGAGGGAAAGACCCTCAGATAGGTGGATTGATATAGTAACTGTAACAACAGGCTCAAGAGTGGCAGAGATAATGGGGATAGCACAGGATAGGGCAAGGTTCAGTTCATGGGTCACTATGAGCTGTAGTCTACTCTATGGCATTTAATAAAAATAGCCATTTGTCCTGATCTCCTCTTCACTGCTAATCATACCTCATCTCTTATAACCCTATTCCAAACACACAGGCCTCTTTTAGCCACACACAGTGCTCGGATCTTCTAGGCATATATCCATGATTCCCTCAAGCCTGTCAGGTCCTTATTCAAGTGACTGTTTCTCAGCAGAACCTCCCCAGCCCATCCCTTATTAATTGGTACTATCCCTCTACTATGGAATTCTTCTTCCCTGTCTTTGCATTGGACCTAATGGCAAGAAGCTGAGTTGCAATGCCAAAGGCATGTGGTTCAAATCCACCAACTGCTCCATGGGAGAAGGATGGTCAATCTCCTTCCCAGGGATTTGGTGGCTCTGAAATTCACTGGAGGGTCAGCTATGGGTCAGTTCCGACTCTGTGTTACACAATAACAACAACAACAAATACTCATCGTAAGATAAATTGTGATGATTAGTCTCCACATTATCTGCTTCATCTAAGTAGACTATGACTTCCAAAAGTTAGTGTTCTTCCTCTTTTGTTCACTCAATACTTAAAATCGACTTGCTGATTTGAAGAGATAATTATGCGCTTTAAAAAATCTGCAAGGAAATTTAAGTTTTGACATTTGAAATGTATCCTAAAGTCAATTGGGAAACTTATTTACTAATATAATATATGCACCTTTTATTGCATTTCCTCAGAAAAAGAGGTTATCCCAGGTTTGTCCATTTTACACTTTTTCCACAGAATTTTGTTTTGTTTTGTTTTTGACTGAGCACAACTGAACCATTCAAATGAGACAACTATTATAACCAAAGAAGAGAGGAGGAAGAAGAAAATGAACATGTGCTAAAGAAGGAAACTTTAATTTTCCTTTATGCTCTAAAAGGAAATGGATGGTGATATATTCTTGGCCAATCCAGAAAACCAATTATGAAAGCAACCAGAAATGGTTTTCTGCCTCATGGTTCAGAAGCACCTCTGTGTGTTTGTTCAATGGACTGATGTGGTGTTTTTCTTTCCCTGATTTGGAAACCAAACCAATAAAGCAATTTTATCCTTTCAATGTACTTATGTTGCCTGCCTCCATCATTTATAATGAACCAGTGACTGGGTTCATGATTCTGTAATTTTATGGTAGATTGGCAACTGCAATAATCTGACTATCCATCAACCATTTTCTTCTGCTGTTTATACACCCAGAGGCATCCACCAAGAGGCCCACCTTTCTTTTCAGCATTTGTTTTAGGTACATTGATGCCCCCCAAAGAAATACAATTAAATCTTAGTACTGTACCTGTGAATATGGTCTTATTTGGAAATAGCCTTTCTTTGAAGATACTGTCTGTCAGGTTTACATCAAGTCATATGGGAGTAGAGGAGATCTTAATCTCACTCAAGCAGCAACTTTGAAAAGACACAGAGATGGAGGAAGAACTGTCATGTGCGAATGTGGTAACAGAGTTCAACAAAATTATAAACCAAAACCACCATGGATTAACAGGGGCCAGAAACTAGAAGGGAGCCAAGGAGATGTTCCTCAGAGTGCTTGAAAGGGATTGATGTCACCAATACCCTGATTTGAACTTTCAGATTCCAGATTCCAGAACCGTAGGAAATAAGTTTCTATTCTTTAAAGCAATCCATTTAATTGTATTTTACTACAGCTGCCCTAGGAAACCAAGGCACCATTTTTCTTCTTTTTTGTAGCCATCACATTGGTGGGAATAGTAAGCAAATAGACTTTCTAACTCAGGCTGATTGTGATTAATGAACACTAGGTAACAACATGTGACAATGTATGACTACCATTTGAGTGGATCAACCAAGCTCATCTTCTTTACTGGGGAGCTCTGGTGTCCTAGTGGTAAGAAACTGTGCTGCAATCCCAAAGGCACATGGTTCAAATCCACTAGCTGCTCCACAGGAGAAGGATGGGCAATCTCATCCTGTGAAATTAACTGTCTCTGAAAACCTGCTGGAGGGTCAGTTATGGGTCAGTTCCAACTCAACACTACCCAACAACAACAACAACAACTTCTTTACTAGCACTCTCTAGTCAGATCTGAGAAACACGGAAGAGCAGCAATTCTTCCCCAGTAGGCTGAGACACCCGCCCGCACAAATCACCTTATGGTAGTTTTCCCATGATTAAATTTGAGTGTTTTTTTAGAAACCACTAGAAACTGGATATTTGATAGTTTAATGCTATTCTTGAAAAACTTGGCATCATATTCTCAGTGTATCTTTTTTTGGTGTTGTCTGAAATAGTCTAAACATTCTTGTTCATCTTCCTAGTGACTTTGTGGTAAGCAATTGGCCTGGCAACACAATGTTGTATGGTTCAAATCCATCAGCTTCTCTGAGGGAGAAAGATGGGTACTTTCCTCCCATGTGATTTATTGCCTCTGAAAACCTGCTGGATGGCCAGCTACGGTTGGTTCTGACTCAACGGTACAGAACTAGACTTCTACTTCTTGATTTGGCACCCAGGTGTTCTCCCTTGAACTCTACAACAAAATATCAAATCACATCATTCACCTCCTGACTTGTAAGGGCCAGAGGGGAAATACTTGAAGTTGTCACTTCCACTCCTGTCACCTGACCCAAGACATCAACAGGCTCTGCCTGAGTTATTGTAATAAATGTCTTTACCTCCCAGAAAACTAGCAAAGAAACAAGTATCTTCTGTACTAAGTGCTCAACATTATCCTTTCAAAATCGAAGTTACATCGTGTTACCCCTCTGCTCTAAAATTCTCCACAGCTCCCCATTTCATTCAAAGAAAAATATCATCACTACCCACTCACTCACATCTGGTCCTATTAGACTTCCTATCCCTCAGATGTGCCAGCCACACACCTACCTTAGCATTCTCACATTTACTGCCCTTCTTAGAAAATTCTTTTCCTAGATGTCTATCTGGCTCTCTCATCCATCTTCCTCAGGTTTTCATGCAAATCAAACGCTACCTGAGCTTTCTCTGGTCAATGTACTTAAAATTGCAACATCATAATCAACCTCAACACTCCTTATCTTAGGTCACTAGAATGGAGAGGGAGGCTCATCCTTTACTGATGTAGAAAGGAGATGAAGCAAAGAAAATGATTGTTTTCAGAGTTATTTATTTAGAATGAATGCATTGCCTATTTCCTCCTAAAACTATGTCTTCGATTAGCTCCTATTTTGTATGTTTCACTATATAAGATTGTCAAAAGAATTCCAAAGTATGGATATATTGGAGAGCAGAGAGGTCTCTCTTTCTCCCTGTTGGTTGTTGTTATGTGATGTCAAGTTGCCTGCGACTCATAACAATCTTATGTATAATAGCCCTAAACCCTGCTCTATCCTGTGCCAATCGTATTGTGTCTGACACACTTGCCTCCATTACCCCAGTCACTGAATCAATCCATCTCATTGAGGGTCTTCCTCTCCTGCACTGTCCCTCCAAGCATGGTGTCCCTCTCCAAGGACTGGTCCCTCCTTGCAACATGTCCAATGTAGGATGATCCTTCAAAATCCTTGCCTCCAAGAAACAGCCTGGTTTCACCCTCTCCAGGACAAACTTGTTCATTCTCTTAGTAGTCCATGGTATATTCAATACTCTTCTCTAACACCATGGCACAAAAGCATCAATTTTCCTGTTGGTAGAGACCTTCTAATAAACCCTTTCCCCCCCCTAAACTCTGAGTTTTAACCTTTGGTATGGATTGCATTTCAATGTCAGGAAAACAAAGATTCTTAACCTCTGGACCAATAGGCAACATCATGATGGATGGAGAAGTGATTGAAACTGTAACCAACTTCATCTTGCTTGGATCCACAACTAACGCTGTTGGTATCAGTAGTCAGGAAGTAAAGAGGTCCATTGCACTGGGAAAATCTGCTGTTAGGGACCTCTCCAATTACTGAGGAGTAATGACATCAGTTTAAGAACCAAGGTTCATCAGACTTAGGCTATAGCCTTTTCAGCCACTTGTTATCCATCTGAGAGACAGACAAAGAATAAGGAGGACAGAAGAAGAATTGACGCCTGTGAGCTGTGGTGTTGGAGAAGAGCACTGAACATCCCATGGATGACCAAAAGAACAAATAAGTATGCCTTGGAGAGAGTGCAGCTTCACCTCAAATACTTTGAAGATGTTGGTAGGAAAGGCTATTCCTTGAGAGGGACAAGATACTTGGAAGAATGGAATTCAATGAAGGAGAGCAAGATCCTCAACCAAGGAAATTGACCCGACGACTGCCTCAATGGGTTCTAGTGTGTCAGGAAGTGTGAGGATGGCACAGGCTAGCGTGGGCTTCAGATCTGTTGTTCATAGGGTTGCTGTGGGTTGTACTCGACTCAATGACACCTAACAAGAACAACAAAGCCTGAGGTGACTAAACTTTTCTCTCCAAGGAAAAACAGAATTAAAATGTTGGGTAGTAATTTCTCCCTTAGCTTCCTACCACCCTGTAGAGAGAGGGCAGGAACCGAGAAAGGTGAGCAAACCTTTGGAATGAAATGCACATTCTGGGTCTTATCTAGAATTTGTTCTGAAAATCAGTAAACATTGTTAAGACTTCATAATTGAGTACGAGAACTCTCCTGGATCTTCATAACTCTTACCATCAGTCCCTTCTCTTTAATATTTATCATGTATCATTATGTTCCTATCTCACTATTGTTATTGTTAGGTGCAGTCAAATCAAGTAGGACCTATAACAACTCTACGAACAACAGATCTGAACCTTGTCCTGTGTCATCCTCACACTTCCTGACAAATTAGACCCCATTGAGGCAGTCACCATGTCAATCCACCTGGTCTTCTCCTTCATTGGCCCTCTACTCTTCAGAGTAGCATCTTCTTCTCCAATAAATAGCCCCCCCTGGCAACATGCCACAGTATGAGAGGAGAAGCTCATCATCTGACCTCACCCTCTCCAAGTCATGCCTGTTTTTTTTCTTGACATTGAGATGTAATCCATATTGAAGGCTGTATTCTTTGATCTTCTGCAGTAAGTGTTTCACGTCTTCCTCACTTTCAGCAAGTAAGGTTATATCATCTGCATAATGAAGGTTATTGATGAGTCTCCCTTCGATACTGATACCATATTCCTCTTCATAGAGTCCACCAAATTAATTAGAGAAGCTGCACTCATCTTATCTTACTATGTATGGAAATACGTATTCAAGTTCATCGGGAACATAAACTACTTGCTTTCAACTAAGCCAACTAAAATCAAACCAACTGCCATTAATTCAGTTCCAACTGGTAGCAGCTCTCTATCATGTTTCCAAGGCTTTAAATATTTATATTAGGAGTCTGCTCATCTTTCCCCCACAGCCTGGCACATCCTATGCCTCTGGAGCTCTAGCGACATAGTCTGTCATGTGTTGTGCTGTTGATGACCAAAGGGTCAGCGCTTCAAATCCACCAGCTTTTCCTTGGGAGAAATATAGGTGTCTCCTATAAGGATTTACAAACTCAGATACCCAATAAAGAGTCTCTGTGAGACAGAACTAACTCAATGGTAGTGGAAACTTATTATTAACTTAAAAATTGGTGATTTGAACTCACTCAGCTGTACCATAGAAGAAACACTTGGCGATGTGATGGTGTTAAGATTACAGCCAAGTAGCAACCTATGGAGTAATGTGTCACACACTCAGTTACCATGAGTTGCAATCAATTTAATGTCATTGAGTTTTGATTTTATGTTTCAAACCTTCATTTTACCTTACAAAGAGTGTATAATTCCTAAGAGACAGAGATCCCATCTAGGCATTCTCATTTCCCACCTCAAGTTTCCCCAGAACCGAGTACCACCTACGCAGTGGGCACCTAGCAGATTCTTATTGAATTGGACCTTTTGAATCTCCATCCAGCCCAGCACACATTTTCCTGAAGACTAACTGTGGCATGTCATCAAAATGTGGAGCATAGTTAGACTTCATGAAGGAATAACACTCTTCCACATACTAAAACAAAAGCCAAACTCAGTGCCATCACTATAATACTGAATCCAATCCACAGTGACCTAGTAGAACAGAGTAGAATTACCTTACAGAGTTTCCAAGGCAGCAAATAATTACAAAAACACAGTCACATCGTTCTCTTGCAGAGTAGCTGCTGAGTTCAAACAGTCCCTCATTCAATAAGTCAAATGCTTAGTTCACTGTCTTACCATTTTCCTATCCTTTTCACAAGAATCCCATAAAATGACTAAGGAACAGAATTTAAATAATGGACTATTCCATTTTGGAGGGCTGTTGGTTGGTCTTTCAGTGAACTCAGGGCCCTCAGGCATTTTCCAGACTCCTTTAAGTACCCCGATATTTCCAAACAGCTCCCCAAGAGCTTTTCCACCCCCTTGCTTTTAAGAGAGAAAAGCCATGTTAACTACTCACAATCATTCCATCTATAACTTATAGCAGAGATGGCGTAGGTAGAGCAGTGTTTGGCTCTGTTCCACATGGCTCTGATCACCATGAATCAGGGACCAACTCAATGGTGACTGACTTAAACAAACAAACAAACAAACAAAACCCCGAAACATCTAACAACTATATCTAAAAGCAACATCTAACAGCAACAGATCTAATAATAACAACAACAACATCTTGACCTTGAAGAACCAGGTTATTAACTTCATATGATAATATAATCTGATTATGAGGCTGCCACAAATCCAATTTTAGCTTCTTACTCTTCTCGACTTAGTTCTCTGAACATACCAATTTGTAAACTTTGTTGTTTAATTAAATGTAGCATTACTTTTGAAAGTCTGACTTGCTCTTCCAAGGCTATCTGCTTACTATTCTCACAATTTCTTTCTTTCTGGTCTGCAGTGTGTAGTGTTCTGGGACCCACTGAGAACTCAAAGCATGGTGACTTCTAAAAGCTCCTGGAGGTATTATAGAAAAGGAGCTTTGTGTGGAGTCACAAATTAGTCATGACAGGTGAGCACAGCACCCCATCTTTGCTCAACAATGAGCTGGACTTGGGCTGACTGAAGAAAGCAGCTGTCCTCCGGATTCGGTTTGATTTTTTTTTTCTCTTAAGTGTCATTCAAGTTTATTCTTCTTCTCTATTAAACATTCTTCTTATTAGTTCTTCAGTTTTATCTCTTGAAGCTAACATTGAATTTGGATCTTTGGATTGACAGCTCTTCAGAACATAAATATATTTTCAGGAAGTTTGGAAGTCGTACCAAATGTATTCATTTCCTGGGGTGGCCACACAAAGCATCAGGAACTAAACTCACTGTAATAAAGTTGGAACCAAGTCCTAGCTAACCCTCCCACAGATGTGCACACGCCATTCTCTTCTAGCCCAGAGCTCTATTGTTGCAGTGGTTAAAGTGCTCCATTGCGAATAAAATGATTGACATTTCAAATCTATCAGCAGCTCTGCAGGACAAAGATGTAGCCATCTGTTTCTGGAGAGGTTCACAGCTTTGGCAGACCCCAGATGCAGGTCTGCTCTGTCCTACTGGTTCCCCAGAAGGCAGAATCAATAGCAGGTGGCTCTAATTCCCACAATCTCAAGTCTTGTTTCCAATCTCCTGAGAACTACTACTCTGTTCTTCACCTTTATGCCTTTGTCATTTCATTATCTTTATATAAATAGAATCATACTGTACGTATTCTCCCTTTATTTTTAGCCATTAAATTCTATTTAAGTGGATAGTTTGGTGGCATTAATTACATTCTCAATATTTTTTATTATAGGCTGAAAATTGGTAGTTCAAAGGCATCCAGAGATGCTGCTGGGGATGAGCGAGCCTGGTGATCTACATCGAAAAAAATCACAGCCTTGAAATCCTTTATAGAGTTTTTCTTCTCAGCACTCATGGTTGCTGTAAATAGTAATCTACTCGACAACAACTAACAAGAGTCTGTTTAAACAGTTATCACCTCTTGGTTGGAGCTGAGGTCCATAATGGGTTCTACAAAACAGACTGTGATGGAGGACTCCATGCACCAAGAGTCCTGATAATTTTGTTACCAAATCTCTCAGCTGAAAGACAAGAGCCTTTCCCTTCAGCCAAATCTACACAATCATATCATATCCCCAAATCAAGACAAAGGCACAGTTAAAAGGAGGAGAAGTCAGCAAGGGGAACATCTCTGACAGAAGTAAAACTTAGCATCTTTGTAAATGTTATTCCCCTACCAATTTGAAGTTTATAGGGGGAAATCACTCAGAAAATCCAGAGTCCCACAGCTCAAGCAGATCTGCTGCATCCTGCTTATGAGAGTCTTGACGATGCAGACAATGTAATGGGGCGGGGGAGGGAATTAACACTTAGCTAAGAGGTTGGAGGTTCAAGTAGAAAAGTCTGATGATCTATTTCCAAAGTGTCAGCCATTGAAAACCTTACAGAACTCAGGTCTCTGACACATAAAAGGTCACTAAAAGTCACAGTCAACAACTGGTCCTGCGAGTTATGAGTTTCATCTCATTTGAAATTTATTGGACAAATAGAAAGGCATCGCCTTCGTGTGTTACTTCTCTGGGAGTCCTTATGGCAACAGCCATTCTCAAATAGAATCTGCCTCTGTTAGGCAATATATATGTACATTGTCAATAGAGAAAAGGGTTCAGAGGCTTTAAGCTGCATCCTGAGGACTGACTCTGAGATCAACCAATATTTTTCAGAACCTATCAAGTACTCCCAAGCCAGTCAGTTGATGGGCTCATAGGCACTTAGACCTAACTCAATACTTGGAAAAAAAGGTTTTCTCTAGTCTATAAACTAACTTTCTGTTTTTATCTGCTCAGCCTCCCAGTAAATTGCTTGTTTTATTAAGCTTTGACAGAAATTTGTTCTTGATATTGTGATCTCTTGCTTACACACTGAACAAAATAACAACAGAAAGATGCACAGAACCAGACATTGCCTTTCAAAATGTCTTTTTATTGGACGATATGCTTGAGATCAAAGTCCAGACAGTCACATTTCATCTAAATATGATAGAAGAGACTGGTTTAGGAGAAGCAACATTGATCTTTTAATTTTTTTCTCAAGTGAAAAAATATTTCACTTGAGAAAAAGATTGTCTTTACAAGAAAAGGGAATGATTAACCTTGAGTTGATTTGTGTGTGTGTGGTGTGCGATGTGGATCCTGTTTCAGCTTTCTGCAGGTAGCAGTCCAGTTTGCCAGCACCATTTGTTGAAGAGGTTGTCATTTCCCCATTTGATAGCTTTGATTTCCTTGTCGAATATCAGTTGATCATATTTGGAGAGGTCCATTTCTGGGTTCTTGATTCTGTTCCATTGATTCACGTGTCTGTTTTATCAGTACCATGCAGTTTTGGTTACTACTGCTGCGTAGTAGGTTTTCAGGCCAGGAGGTGCGATGTCTCTCACTTAATTTTTGTTTTTTCAGAAGTGCTTTGCTCATTCAAGGTCACTTTCCTCTCAAAATAAACTTGACAATTTCCTTTTTTATCTACTTGAAAAAGAAATTTGGTATCTAGATTGGGATTGCGCTGAACATGTAGATTGCTTTTGGTAGCATTGTCATTATCACACTGAGTCTTCCTATCCATCACCAGAGAACATTTTCCCATTTATTTAGGTCTTTTATTGTGTCTCGCAGAAATTATCTGTAGTTTTCTTTGTACAGGTCCTTTTGTGTTTCTAGTTAGGTTCACTCCCAACTATCTTAATTTGTGGTTGGCTACGTTAAATGGTATTACCTTCTTGGTTTCATTCTCTGAGTTCTCTTTGTAACTGTAGAGGAATCCCACTGACCCTACTAAATTGATCCACTAGCTCTGTTTTCTTGTTGAGTCTTTTTCTATGTGCACTTTCATATCATATGCATATAGTTACGGTTTAACCATGTATTTACTAATCTGGATGCCTTTTCTTTTCTTCTTTTGTATTGTTCTAGCAAACACTTCCAATACAATATTCAATAGAAGTAGTGACAGCGGGCATACTTGTTTGGTCCCTGTTAGCGAGGAAACTGTTTGTTTGTGTTTTGTTTTTAGTTCTTCTTTCCTACTAATTTATTTATGAAATTCAAATACAAATTTAAATAAATTCTTTCAATTTCCCTTACCCCCACCCATCAAATTGTATAATCCAATGATTAATCCCTCCTCCCCTCAACACATACACATCTCTTTGCTTCCAGCCTCTCCCACCTCTCTTGAATCTTTATACTCATTCTAAAATAACAGTCTTATACAATATTTATTCTATGATACTGAGTTATTTCACTCAGCATAATGCTCTCCAGTCCCTCCCAAGTTAGGTAATAATTTACAAAGTTATTGCTCCCGCGTGCTGCATAGTATTCTATTGTGTGAATGTACCATAAATTCAGCAATGGAGCATAAAGCTGCTGTGAACATTGGTGTACAAATGTCGGTTTGTACCTCAGTTCTCATATTCTCAGGGTATATTCCAAGTAGTGAAACAGCTGTTTACTATTTGAGTATCTTCCTCTGTGAAAATTCTTTCCATGTCTTTTGCCCATTTTGTAATTGGGTTATCATCCTTTTTCTTGTGGAGGCCCAGTAGTATTCTATAAACTTTTGTTGTAAGACTCTTGTCTGATATGGAAAGTCTGCAGACTTTCTTTTCACCCTGTTGGAAAAAGTTTTTAGTCTTTCTCCATTGAGGATTTTTGCATATATGCTTTTTACTGTGTTGAATAGAGCCTATGAGGAGGCCACCTAGTATCTATCACGTAATAGAGGGGAAGTTGTGGTGCCCTAGTCCATAGTGAATTGTGCTGTGAACCCACAGGCTGTATGTGACAGGTGGTCAAAATCCACCAGGGCTCTGAAAGAGAAATATGAACATTCTCAATCCATGTGATTTACAGTCTCTGAAATCCTCTGAGGAGTCAGTAGGAGTCAGTTCTAACTCCATGGCAGTAAAAGTAAGAAAAATAATTCACTGAAAGAACTCTCAAAATCTAAAATGAAGACAACCAATTAAAAATACATTTAGAAAACAGGCAAAAGATACAGAGGCATCTGACCAAGGATGACTAAAAGATGTCAAATAAGCACTTGACAAGATTTTCAACACAGTTATCCCTCAGGGAAATTGAAATTAAGAGCGTAATGAGATGTTCCTACACACCTATCAGGACAGCCAAACTTTTAAAATAATAAAATACCAAATGCTGGCAAGGGTGTAGAAAATCTGAATCTCATATATTTTTTGTAGAAATGTAAAATGGTACCGTCATTCTGAAAAATAATTTGGCATTTCTTTTAAAAAATAAACAGTACATTATGTACAGCCCAGCAATAGCACTCAGGCAACTGTCCCAGAGAAATGGAAATTTATATCCACAAAAAAACAACTGTACATGGATTTTCACAACGGTTTCATTTGGAACATTTGGAACAATGAAATGCCAATAGATGAATGGCTCAGTAAACTGTGCTAGCCAAAGTTTCGTTGATTTTAAATGTCCTTTCATGAAACACAGCATTAAAAATGAATGAACAACTGATACAGGTAATATCTTGTATGGACCTCAAGATCATTGTGCCCAATCTCAGAAAGTTACTCATTGTTTATGAGGTCATTTCGAGAACACTCTTGAAATAACAAATTATATCATTATAGAGATGGAGAATAAATTAATTATTGAGAGAGAGGAGTGGTTAGGTATAGTGGTGACAGGGAGGGTGGGTATTATTATTTAAGTAGCAAGAGGAAGATCAATATAGTCATGGAGTAGCTCTGTATCTTGATTTATTGTGGGTTACATAAATCACACACACGATAAAATGACAGGCGCTATACCAATGTCAATTTCTCAGTCTTAATTATGTAAATTCTCAGTCTACAATTATGTAAATTTTAATATTTGTAGGAAACTACGTGAAAGATATGCAGGCCTTTTCTATACTATCTTTTAGCGTATGTCTGTGTTGTTCTTTTTAAAATGTTTTAATTGTTTACAGAAAGATTGACTTTTCATTAATTCATTGTTGCACATTTTCCTCCATCCCTTTCCCTTCTTCCTTCCCAGTCCTGTTTGCAAGGTACCTCTTATTCTGGACCATTGTCTTAGCATATAGTGCGGAACCATATACAACATTTCATGTTGTTGTTGTGTACTATAGAGTGGGCCCAGAGTTGATCCTCCAGCTTGTTTTCACAAACAGTTGATCGCAAGGGAGATTTCCCATCATTCTCCTGCAGAGCAGCTGGTAGATTTGAAGTATGTGCCTTTGGAACTACAGTGCAGCCAACTTCTTGTCATCGACCACCAGAGCTGCTTTTCATACTACCTTTCATAGTTCCTATCAATATATAATTAATTAAAATGTTAATAATGTAGTTTTAAAACTCAACCTTAATGTTAATTGATTTAGACACATAAATAACTTTTAAGAGGGAGTGAAGGGTTAAAAAAACATACTAGGAATTTGTCAAATATATTATTACTTGCACTTGTAAAGAAATGAATGTCAAAATGAAGGAACTTTTCTGCTTGGAATGACATAAATTCTGGGGGAAAAAACCAGTTCTGCCCCATTAAAAATAATGGGGAATGTAAAGCTTTGATTTGTGAAATTCCTAAATCCAGCTCTTGTTTGAATAGCTGGGAACTGAGGCTCACAGTCCTGGGATTCTTGCAATTCCCTGACACACTTTCTGCCTCTGGGCACTATGTTGTTGTTAAGTAACGTTGAGTCGCAGCAGACTTATAGCGACCCTATGAAGGAGAGTCCTAGACACTTGGGTGCCTTTCATCCTCTCTCCATGTTCATAGGGTTTCCAGAGGCAAGCTATTATGGAAGTGGATGCCACTCCTCCTTCCAAACTTATTTTAACCGGGGAGCTCCACCCCACTCTCTGTTGGCATCAGGTAGTCAACCATTAACGCATTTGACACATCAGTGTCATAGTCTGGACACTATAACCAGGCCAAATAACACTGAGTCACTATCAACTGGTAGGATGCGTGGAACTCCAATTCATAAAGGCACTGGACATCATTAAAGGAAATTCCCTCTTGAAAGAAGAAGAAAAACAAATCAATATGAGTAGATCACCCTGCTGAAAGCAAGTCTTGGAAGAAGTGATTGAGAGATAAAGGAAGGAGGATCATCTATCTAACGATTTACTACTAAACCATGTTAAGGGCCTGCTCTCACCCCCATTCACTGGTTTCCTTGTACAGTTTGGATATGTTTTGAGAATCTCTCAAGAGAACTAAGGTGGAACTTAAAATGATCACAAGAGACCCTCTATCTCCCCCTTTCTCTGATGCTGAACTGGTTAGCCATCATTGAATTGGCCCCTGACTTGGATGACATCACACCCAATATAACAAAATATTTCCTGGACCTGTGTCACCCCCATGATCTGTTTCAGATCAGATGATTGTGACTCAATGAGTTCCACTTGGTTGATTTTTAAAAATTATCCTAGTTTATTTATAAAATTTGAATACATTGCTTTCCAGAACATATTCTTCCAGTTTCCCTCACTCATCCACCCCTCAAATTGTATATCTCTATGATTAACCAGCCCCCTGACATCCTCATCCCCCTGCTTCCACCCTCCTCCCCTTGGATCCTTACACTCATTTTAAAACAATGGTTTAATACAAAATTTGTCTTGTGGGGCTGAGTTAGTTCACATAATCCTCTCTAGTCCCCCTCAAGATAGGTAATACTTTATAAAATCAATTGTTCTTGTGTGCTGCATAGTATTCCATTGTGTGAATGTAACATAATTTCTCAATACATTTGTTTGTGTTTGGACATCTGGGATGCTTCCATGTTCTTGCAATGGTGAATAATGCTGCTATGAACATTAGTGTATAAGTCTCCATTTGTGATTTAGTTCTCATTTCTTAGGGTATATTCCAAGTAGTGAAATAGCTGGATCATATGGAATTTCTATGTTCAGCTTTTTGAAGAAGCACCAAACTGCCTTCCAGAATGGTTGTACCATTTTGCAATCCCACCAACAATGTATAAGAGTTCCTTTCTCGCCACATCCTTTCCAACATTTATTACTTGCTGCCCTGTTAAACTTTGCCACTGCTACTGGAGTGAGATAGTATCCCATTGTGGTTTTGATTTGCATCTCTCTTATTGCCAGTGATTTGGAGCATTTCTTCATGTGTCTGTTAGCCATTCAAATATCTTCCTCTGTGAAAATTCTTTCCCTGTCTTTTAACCATTTTGTAATTGGGGTATCAGTCGTTTTCTTGTGGAGGCCCAGGTGTAAAATTTTCAGTATGAACCTCTTGTCTTAGATGGTATTACTAAAAGTTTGTTTCCCAGTGAGTAGGTTTTCTTTTTACCTTTTTGGAAAAAGGTTTGATGCACACATGGATTTAATCTTTAGAAGGTCCCATTCATCAATTTTCTCCTTTTCAGATTGTGCATTTCTGGCTGTATTTGGCAGTCTCTTTATACCTTGGACTAACACTTCTAAGCTTGATCCCAGTTTATCTCTTACGAACCTTATGTTTATGGGCTTTATTCCCAGGTCTCTGATCCACCTTGAGTTGATTTTTGTGTGTGGTGTGAGATGTGGATCCTGTTTCAGCTTTCTGCAGGTGGAAGTCCAGTTTTGCCAGCACCATTTGTTGACGAGGTAATCATTTCCTCATTTATAGCTTTGATTTCTTTGTCCAATATCAGTTGACCACAGATAGCTGTGTCTATTTCTAGGTTCTCAATTCTTTTCCATTGGTCTATGTGCCTGTCATTGTACCAGTACCATGCTGCTTTGATTACTACTGCTGTGTAGCAGGTTTTGATGCCAGGGAGTGCTGTCTCTCACCTCATTTTTGTTTCTTAGAAGTGTTTTGCTTATTCAGGGTCTCTTGCCTCTCTAAATAAATTTGATAATTTCCCTTTCAATCTCCTTGAAAAATGGATTTGATACCTGGATTGGGATTGTGTTTAACATGTAGATTGCTTTTGGTAGGACTGTCATTTCCACCATATTGAATCTTCCTATCAATGAACAGGGCACATTTTTCCATTTCCTTAGGTCTTTTATTGTTTCTTGCAGAATTTTCTGTAGTTTTCTCTGTACAGGGCTTTTGTATCTCTAGTTAGGCTCACTCCCAAGTATCTCAATATGTGATTGGCTATAGCAAATGGTATTGCTGCCTTGATTTCCTTCTCTGAGTTCTCTTCGTTACTGTGGAGGAATTCTATCAGTTTTTGGATATTTATCTTATATCCTGCCATTCTACTAAATTGGTCTACTAACTCTAATAGTTTTTTTTGTTGAGTCTTTGAAATTTTCTGAGTCCACTATCATGTCATCTACATATAGCAACAGTTTAACAATGTCTTTGCTAATCTGGAATCCTTTGATCTTTTTTCTTCTCTTGCCCTAGAAAGCACTTCCAATATAATATTGAATAGAAGTGGTGACAGTGAACATCCTTGTCTGGTCCCTGTTTGCAAGGAAAATGTTTTTAGTCTTTCTCCATCGAGAATGACTTTGGCTTGCATTTTTGCATGTATACTTTTAACTACGTTGAGGAAATTTCCTTCTATTCCAATTTTGCTGAGTGTCTTTATCAGGAAGGGTGTTATATTTTGTCAAATGCCTTTTCTATATCAATTGCTAAGATCATATGGTTCTTGTTATGATTTTTAAGAGTAGTTTTCCAGGCATTTCTCTTACCTCACTTTATTTGGAAGTTCTAACAAAACTAGTTGACCAGCAGCATGTAAGCCTCTATCTACAGATGATTGGTGAGTGCATGTGTGATACAGTCAGGAAACTAAAATAGATCTTTCGCACAGATTTTGCCACTCAACAACTACTGCTCTTGGTTCTGTGCTTGTTGTGTTAGATGTTTCCAGATGGCTCTGAGTCATAACCACTCTATGTACAACAAATTAAAACCTTGCCTGATATTGTACCAGACTCACAATTTCCACTGTGCTGAAGCTATAATTTTAGTAACTCTGTCAATTCACCTCATTGAGATGCTCATCTCTTCCTCTGACATGCTATCTCCAAGTATGATATCCCTTGCTAAAGGCCAACTCTTCCTAAAAACATAACCAAAAATGTAAGACAAAGTCTCACTATGTTTGCTCCTATGGAGGACCCTTGCTGCACTTCTAAGACAGATAAGTTTGATCTCTAAACACTCTTCATCAACACCACAATTCAAAGACATAAGTTCTCTCTAGTCTTTATTATTTGTTGTCCAACTTTCACAGGCATATGAAGCAATGTAAAGTACCATGGCTTAGGAAGGTGCATTTTAGTCTTTAATGTGATATCTTTGCTCTTTAATTCTTCAGTGAGGTCCTTGACAGCAAATTTGTTCAAAGTAATATGCCTTTTTTTTTTTTTTCTTGAGTGGTGTGTTGACTGTGGATCAAAGTAAAATGAAATCCTTGGCAACTTAGATCTTTTATTCCATCTATTATGATGTTGCCTATGGGTCCATTCTAGAATTTTCATGTTCTTGATGTTGAAATGGAATCCATATAGGGCTGTAGTCTTTGATACTCATCATTAAGTTCTTAAGTCTCCTTCACTTTGACAAACAAGATTGTGTTTGTCTTCATATTGAAAGTTGCAGATTATCTTTCTCCAAAAGTGATGCCATATTCATGGAAATATCTGTCCATTTCTAAAACTATTTACTCAACACTACACACCTGATATAAACTTTTCCTGATTTTGAATCTTGCTGAGTATTAAGCCAATATTCAGACACTATCTGGGGCAGTTTAAATGTGCTCTGTTAGTCAAAGGATTTTTGAAACTATGCATCAGAAAGCTGGACAATGAATAGAGGTGACAGAATAATCAGTGCCTTTGAGTTGTGCTAGAGAAGAGTATTGAACATTATCATAGACTGCCAAAAGAACAAACAGGTGTTTCCTGGAGAGGGTGATTTTTAAACTGATATTAATGATATTTGTTGTTATTTTCTGCATTCTGTTGTGTTGCTTTTTTAAAAAAGAATGAACATGAATATGAATGTTTTGCAGTCAGTGGCCAGATAACTCTCTTCAATTTCTTGTAGACAACTGTGTACATCCAAGCTTGTACTTGTTTCCTGAAATACGTCAGTTTACATTTTGTAAATTCCTGGAGACTTCTTTTTATCTATAGAATTTATTTTGCCAATACCTTTAGTGCAGCTTCAACTCCTTCCTTGGCTACCATTAGTTCTTTGATTTTTAAAATTTTTTATTTTATTACCATTGGTTATTGATCTTATTTCCTGAAATGGTTCCATGTTTGTTAATTCTTTTGGTACAGTTACTCTGTATTCTTTCCATCTATTTCTCATCATCATCTTCTTTCATTATTGAATATTCTTTGCACAGAACATTTGAGCATTGCAATTTGAGGTTTGAATCCCTCCCTCCCACCATTCTTTCAGCTGGAGAAATACTCAGCATATTTTCCCCTTTTACTTTCCTAATCCAGGTCATTACACAAATAACTGTAATGCTTTGCTTTGTCTTTTCAAGCTTCTCTTTGAAATGTTCCCTTCCACTCTCTTCATTGACTTATTCTTCCTTTTGCTTTAACTTAGCTACATTCAAAAATGAGTTTCAGAGTCTCTTCTAACATCTTTTTTGGTCTTTTCTTTCTTTCCTGTTTTTTTTTTTTCAATGACCTTTTGCTTTCTTCAAGAATAAATAAAAACACAACCCATCTGGTCAGTGATCATTAATGTTCAGTGCACCAAAACTATTCTTGAAATTTTAAAATTAAGGAAACTCAGCTTTATACTTTGGCTCTCGTATACTTTAAAGAATATTCTTCAGCCTCAGTTTCAAAAATTGATGATTTTCTCTGTAGTTGGACCCTAGCCTTGGTCTGACTGATCTAATTGAGTGTTTCCACAGAAGTAGTAAATTTAATTTCTGTGCATTTAATATAGTGAGATCCATTAGTATGGATGTCTTTATGTTTTCAGATAAGGTATTAGCAATGAATAAATTATTTATTGTACAGAATATGATAACTATATTTCCAGTTCCATTCCTGTTGCCATGGTCCTATTTCTATTAATTCTTCTTTGTTCCCATATTTTGCATTTCAGTCACTAATTACTGCTAATGTATTCAAATGCATGTTCAATTTATTTTTCAGTTGCAGTAGTCTGTAGAAATCCTCAATTTCTTCACCTTTGACTTTAGTGGTTAGTGTTTACCCTTGAATAATAGCTGTATCAATAGTCATCATATAAGTTTGGATATTATCCTAACACCAACAACATTCAGGACAGATCTTGAAGTGTTCTTTAAGAAAATTAATAAAACTCCATTCTTCTTCAATGTCATTGTCAAAATAGCAGATCATACAACTATTTAATCCAAATTAGCCAATAGTTCATTTATACCTATAATATTGATCTTTGCACCTCCCATTTTTTTACGATTTCCAATTTTCCTAGATTAATATGTCATACATTCCAAGTTTCCATTATTAATGGATGTTTGCAACTGTTTCTAATAATTTTTTAGTTATTTTATTTCAACAAATGAAGATCCTAAAATTGCTTGAAAGCTTTAATTCATCCACATCTTTAAGGCAAACTCTAATTTGAGGAAGCAACTCTCAGTCATATTTTGAGTGCCTTTCAATCTAAGTGACTCTTCTTTCAGCACTTTAGCAGACAATGTTCCACTGCTATTCATAGAGTTTTCAAGAATCTATTCAGAATTGAGTGGACAGCACTAATTCCTATCCTGTTTTAGTCCAGAAGATCTGCTGAAACCTGTTCACCACGTATGACACTTGGTATTTGACATCCTGGTGGCAAAGCTTCCAGCATCACAGCAACATGAAGGTCACCACAGTACACCAACTGCCAGGCGAGTGTTAGGAGAATCCTCTAAAGACATATGCAGTGAATTCTGGTGGCTTAGTGGTAAATAGCTGCATTGCCATTCCAAAAGCATATGGCCAAACCCACCTGGTTCTCTGTAGAAGGGTCGTCTAATTCCCTGTGATTTACTGCTTCTGAAAACCTGCTGGAGGGTCAGCTACAAGTCAGTTCCAACTTGATAGTACATAGTAGTAACAACAAAGACAGAAGCACTACTAAGAGATACTGGTCTAGGAAAATATTTAAATAAAAATCCGAATAAGGTAGGCTGATGGACAAAGATGTAAGCAGACCTAGATAGACCCAACATGCTTTGGTCTAACTGTACATAATTTATGAAGCAAGAGCAGATCTGCAATGATTTCCAAGGTCAGAACCATAGCAATTACTACTAGAATGAAGTTAACATGTCAATTAAGATTCTCAAAATATCTACTCATCATTTGTTATTTTCCCTTTAAATACTTGTACTTCTGTTTTGCTTTTAGATTTGGATCTATAGTTGTTGGTGTTGTTCTTATGTACCCTTGAGTTAGAGCTGACTCATAACCTTTCATTGGGTTTTCACAGTAGTAAATCACACAGGAGAATATAGCCTACCTTTCACCCGTGAAACAATTGGTGGATTTGAACTGTGTGTCTCTGGGTTGTCAGAGCAACTCCTTATAATTGTTGTTGTGTTAAGTGTCATAGAGTCAAGTACGACCAATAGCGACCCCATGAACAACATATCTGAACCCTGTTCTATCTTGTGCCATCCTTACACTTCCTCACACACTAGAGCTCATTGCGGCAGTTACCATATCAATCCACCTGGTGAGGTTCTTCCTCTCCTTCATCAAACCTCAACCTTGCCAAGCATCATGTTCCTCTCCAAGGAATAGCCCCTCTTAGCAAATGTGCAAAGTATGTATATGTGGTGAAGCCTCACCATCCTTGCCTCCAACGAGCACTCTGGCTACATGCCCTCCAACACATATTTGTTATCTTGGCTGTCCATGGGATGTTTCCGTGCTCTTCTTCAACACCATACCTCAAAGGTACTACTTCTTCTGTCATCATTATTTATTGTCCAGCTTTTAGTTGCATAGCAAGTGATCGGAAGGACCATTGCCTGAATCAGATGCACCTTAGTCTTTAAGCTGGTATCATTACTCCTCATTTAGAGAGGTTCCTAACTGCAGACTTTCCCCATTCAATATATCTCCTGATTTCCTAACTGCTGATACCAAGGGTGTTAATTGTGGATCCAAGTAAGAAGATTTTGATAGTTTCAATCTTTTTTCATCAGGATATTGCCTATTGATCCAGTGGTAAGAAGCTTTGTTTTCTTGACATCGAGATATAATCCCAATATTGAAGTCTGCATTCCTTGATCTTCTGCAACAAGTGTTTCAGCTATTCCTCACTTTCAGCAAGAAAGGTTGCGTCACCTGCAAAAGACTGGTCATTGATGAAATACCAGGAAAGACTCTAAAAATTGCAGTAGAGCATCAGGAAACCAAAACAAAGGAGAAAAGTGCTGAAAGAAAAGAGCTGAACAGAAGATTTTAAAGGGCATCTTGAGAAGACAAAGCAAAGTATTACAATGGAACATGTAGAGAGCTGGAATTGAAGAGTAAAAAGGGAGAAACTCGTTCTTCATCATTCAAGCTGAGAGAACCAAAAAACCAAATTTAAGTCTCTGGGCAATATATTGAATGACTTAGAAAGCAGCAAAAGAAGATGGAATACACACAATCACTGTACTGAAAAGAAATGACTGACACTGAAAAATTTCGGAAAGTATCGTATGAACAGGAGCCAGTGGTAATGAAGGAGGAACCAGAAGCTGTATTGAAGGCATTGGCAAGAAAATAAGGCCCCAGGAATGGAAGGGATACTAATTGAAGTGTTTCATGAATACATTCACCAGTTTATACCAGGAAATTTAGAGGACAACCATCTGGCCAACAGAATGGAAGTGGTATTTGTTCCAATTCCAAATGTGGAAACCATCGAACAATATCATTAATAACATATATAAGCAAAATACTTCTGAAGATCACCAAAAGAAGCTAGAACTGTACATACATAGAGAACTGTCAGAAGTTCAAGCAGGATTTAGAAGAGGTCATGGTACCATGTATACAATGGATCAAATTGGTTAGATAGATCCTGGATGAAAGTAAAGCATACCAGAAGAATGTCTATTTTTACTTTATTGACTATGCAAAGATTTTTAACTATATGGAACATAACAACTTATGGCTAACATTGAGAAGATTGGGAGTCCCAGAGCAATTAATTGTGCTTGTGTGAAACCTATACCTAGATCAAGAGTTTGTGCGAACAGAGCAAGTGAACAGCATGGTTTAAATTTTAAGATGTGATTAAATCAGAGTTGTACTCTCTCTCCATATCTATTTTACCTGTATGCTGAGCAAATGATTTGAGATTCTAGACTCTATAAAGAGAAATGTGGCATCAATTATAAGGAAAATCATCAATAACCTGTATTATGCAGATGACACAATCTATAACTCATCTAAGTAAATAAATACTTGATTTTGTCTTCTATCCCTTTACATTTCCACAAGTATTAGTTTCTTATTCTTTTATTTAATAAATTATTGCAAATTTGGTGTTTTACATCAACATAAACCTTAGCATTTTGGAGATGAAAATCTTCAAATTAAGATATTGACAGGGCTTAAGAAGAAAATATATTTATTTGCTTTTTCCAGCTTCTAGAAGCTTCATTTCTTGACTTTCTTTTTACCAACAATCACTTTTCAACCCTCTCTTTTCTCTTCTCATAGGGACTCCTGTCCCCTCTTATAAAGATCTTTGTGATTATATGGAGTTCACTGAATATATGAGCATAAGGCTGGTTGGAATGTGACATGAGTATTGAAGGAAGACGCACCAACGATCTGTGTTGTACAGATGCCACAACATTGCTTGCAGAAGTGAAGAAAATTTAAAGCACTTACTAAATATCTCAGCCTTCAGTATAGGTCATATCTTAATATCAAGAAAATGAAAATCATTAGACAACATCATAATAGATGAAAAAATAACTAAGATGTCAATAATGTCATCTAACTTGGATCCAATAGCAATACAGATTGTAGCAGTAGTCAAGAAATCAAAAGCCATGTTGCATTGGACAAGTCTATCAATGAAATCACCAAGGGGCAAAAGAGGAAGGATGCCAGTTTAAAAACTTGAGTGTACCAGACTCATGCCATAGTATTTTCAGTTCTTATTATTGTGAAATCTGGGTAATAAATGAGAAACACAGAATAAATACCATAAACTGACAAAAAGTGACTGCCATTGTTACATGCCACCTCGCCAACTATGACTCATAGTGACCCTATAAATAATGGTTATCCTGAGCCAACCTCATCATCTCTGAAACACCTGAATTCATTGACACAGTCACTGTGTCAATTTGTCTCATTCAGGGTCTTCCTTTCTAGTTCAGCTTTCTACACTTCCAAGCATATGACCTTCTCCAAGTTCTGGTTCTGCCTGACAACATGCTCAAAGTATATGATATAGAACGTCAAAATTCTTGACTCTAAGGAGCAACCTAGTTTCATCCTTTCTAGATCAGACCTGTTTGTTTTCGGGACAGCCATATTATGTTCTATATTCTTCTCCATCACCACAAAGTAAAGCATCTAATTCTTCTCTGTTGTTCTTATTCAGGGTCCAGCTTTCTAATTCACAGCAAGCTGTTGAGAAAACCATGGCCTTGATAGAGTACATCTTAGCCTCTATACTGATGCCATTGTTCTTTAGTGCTTTAGAGAGGCCCTTGACAGAAGATTTTTCCAATGCAATTAATCTTTTGATTTTTTGACTGCTGGTGCCAAGAGTTTTGATTGTGGAGCAAGATGGAATAGTTGACAAATTCAACATTTTTCCCATATATCATGATGTTGCCTGTTGACCTGGAGGTGAAAATTTTTGTTTTCTTGATGTTGAGATGCAAACTGTTTCGAAGGCCTTCTGAGTCAAACTCTTCAAGTGCTCCTCAGTTTTGACAAGTAAGGTTGTGTAGTATGCATAGTACAGGTTGCTGAGGAGTCTTCCTCCAATGTTGATGACACATTTGCGGTTGATAAAACACAAGTAAATGTCTTTCTTTTACTCTCAGCTTTCAATTAATATTCAACTGACATCAGAAATGATATTCTTAGTGATACTGTCTCTTTTAAGCCCACTTGTTTCTGGCAGTTCTCTATGTACTGTCCTGATGTACTATTCTAGTCATGTTTGAATAATCTTCAACTAGATTTTGCTTGCATGATATTAATGATATTGTTTGATAATTTTCACACTCTTTTGGATCACCTTTTTTGGGGGAGTGGTAATAAATATGGATCTCTTCCAGTTAGTTGTCCAGGTTTCTTGACATAACGTGATGAGGTCATAAGGGATGCATCTGTCTGTTGAAATATGTCAATTATTATTCCATCTATCCCTAGGAATTTACATTCTTTCCAATTCCTTCACAGTAGCTTGAACTTTCTCCTTTATTATCCTTGGTTCTTGAGCATATGTTACTTCCCAAAATAATTCTGTAACAACTAATTCTTTTTGGTGCAATGTATTCCTTCTATATTCTTGTGATGCTTTCCAGATCATTCAGTATTTTTCCCATGGCATCTGTAAGTATTACAACTCAAGGTATGAATTTGTTCTTCAGTTCCTTTAGCTTGAGAAATGCTGAATGAGTTATTTCCTTTTGATTTTCCGACACCACCTCCTTGCACATTTTGTTATAATTCTTTGCTCTTTATTTACATGCTGCCCTTTGAAATCTTCTGTTCAACTCTTTAACCTCTGCATTTCTTTCCTGTACTTTTGCGCCTCAGCATTCTAGTGCAATATTCAGAGTTTTTCTGACTTCCATTTTGACCTTTACTTCCTCTATCTTTCTAATGACCTTTTGCTGTCTTCATGGATGATATTCTTGATGTCATCCCACAACTCATCTGGTCTTCATTCAATAGTTTTCAATGCCTCAAACCTATTCTTGAGATGGTTTGTATACACAGGTGTGATAGACTCAAGGTCATATTTTGGCTTTTCTTAATTTGTTTTTATTTTCTTTAGCTTCAGTTTGAACTTGCAAGTGAGTAGTTGATGGTCTATTCCATAGTCAGCACCAGGTCTGGTATTCACAGATGACACTGATCTTTTCCAACAATTCTTTCCGTATATGTAAACAATCTGATTGCTGTGTTCTTCAGTTGAGTTTCAAGTGTATGATTTGTGCTTTTTATAAAAGGTGCTTGCAACAAATAAATCATTTATTGTATAAAATGCTATAATTATATCTCTAGTCACATTTCTGTTACCAAATTAGTATTTTCCAACTACTGGTGCTTCCTTGTTCCAAACTTTTCACTCCAGTTACACATTATTATCAATAAATCTTGATTACATGTTAGTTTGATCTCAACCTGCTAAAGTTGGTAGAAATCTTCTATTTCTTCCTCTTTGGATTTAGTTGTTGGTGCATATATTTGAATTATAGTTGTATTAACAGGCCTTCCTTGTATGCATATGGATAGTATCCTTTCATTTACAACATTGTACTTCTAGATGGATCTAAAAATGGTATTTTTTACTATGAATGCATCTTCAGTTTTCCTTTTCATTTCTTACATCTATTTCAAAGTGACCCATACTCATCCTCCTCAAGTTGCCAATACCTAGTATATGTCAATATTTATGTGTTCATTATATTTTTAATAATGTCCAATTTTTCTATATTCATACTTTGTTTCACTCCAATTATTAGTGGTTCTTTGCAACAATTCATTCTCAAGTTTGTGTCTCACAATATGAAGGCTCAGTCTCCAATGTTATGTCTAATTGTCTTAGTGTGTTCTTTGAAAGGAGGAGTGGCATCCACTTTCTAAACAACATGCCTCTGGAAACTCTATGAACTGATAAATGATCATAGTTATAGAAAGGCTTCAGGCCTTTTGTTCTGAGTCATGCTCGACTTGAAGGTAATCAACAACAACAACAAGTATGCTCTATTGTTCCTTTTGAAGCTCTGTTATTTTAAAAATGGATAGCCAATTCTTTGTAGTCTATCTTAATGTGGGAGCTGCACTTTAGTACAGCATCTGGCAGACAAGGTCTGTACCCAAAAAAGCAGATGGTAGACAAGCAAACATTACAGATATCTAAACTGTTAAATTGGGGCGTGTTGCTACGAAAGACTATTCCTTAGAGCAAAACATAACGTTTGGAAAGATGGAGATATGAAGAGGGAGAAGAAAGACCTTTCACACAGTGAGGCACAGTGACTGCAACAGAGGGCTTGAGTGCGTCAGAGATTATGAGGTTGGCACAGGACAGGATGGATTCAGATCTGTTGTTCACAGGGAACTATGAGTCATATTTGATTTAATGACACCGAACAACAGCAAGCTATTAAAAGCAACATATGCTGGCAGTTAAATTATTTCCTTACAAGCAAACCACAAGGCAAGCAAACATACAGGTATAATGACATAGATCATAGGGATTCACAAGGTCCAGAGGCCTACAGGTTACTTGGCCTTTGTTGGGGGCAGTCTGTGTTGGTCTTCTCATAGTGCTCCCACCCCAGTGAGGTCTCTAAATAACCCTATCAATTCATTTAAAATGTATTCATATATGTTAATAAAAGTTGTCTGAGACCTATATGAATAAGATTTCTAACCTTTTTAGAAGAATATAAAAAGAAATCTATAACTACATAGACGATACTATTTCTAGATGGAAGAATCTCTAAATGTTATGTCAGCTCTCAAAAATAATTTGCACATTTATGTAGAAAAATTTTTAAATAGAACTTGACAACAATTCTCAAATGTGCCTCGGAAAGAAACTGAGATAAAGACCTAGCAATTTTCTTCTTAACAAAAGAATGGTAGTGAAGAATAATTCTAATATTTTACAAAGCTATAATAATTAAATATATACATATTCTAAATCAAGAATCAACAGGGAGGTCAAGAGAACAAAGCAGACATACTGTGGGAAAAGATAAAAACAAAACACTCAATAAATTATGTAAGATGGCATAAAAATCACTGTAGAGAGCAGAAGAATTACCTGATAAAGTAATTTAAAATAACCAGTTAAAAATACCCATACTTACCCTTCAAAGAAACTCTGAGCAAATAAATAAAGTAAATGTTAATAATTCAGAACCTGGGGAAAATGTATCTGATCTTGGGATGAAAAGAAAACCTCTGAGCATGAAGAGTGATGGAAGAAGTCACAAATGAGAAAAATGCAAATTTTTGATGTAAAAATATTTATTGCCGGTGTTAAAAAACTAAAAAATAAGGAACAAAATGAGACAACATGTGTATCAGAAATAATTCAGACAAAAAAATTCTTAATATTCTGAATATATAAACAATTACAACTCAATTAAAATTAGGCAAGATCTAAACTGTGAAAGAATAAACAAATTACTAATTAGCAAAAAAAGTTCCGCCTTAGTCAAACTGAGATATAATATTTTATCATTTTAAGTAAATTTCTTTCAGAAAAATTTCTGCTGTTGGTTTGGGGGAAAGTTGATGACATAGTTTGTAGCATGATGCATTAATAATCAAAATGTCAACAGTTTAAAGCCACCAGCTTCTCTACAGATGAAAAGTAGACCGTTTCCTCACAAAAAGTGAATACCCTATTATGGAGAAGTTTCTCACTTTCTGGGAGTCAAAGAAAATGCATCTAACCAATATAAATATTTCAAAAGAGGTGTTGTAAAATCATACACAGAGTAAATGTACAATCAGCAGGGAAGAACATTTTCTGTAGTTTGTAGCATGTAGTGATAGCATCCAAATTTGGTGATGTCCAGATGGCCCCATCTCAATGTAAAGAGCATCGTGTGACTCTTAAAGGGCAACGTATTTCCTCACAAGCATATAAACTTCTGTAGGTAACAATGTACTTTATTAATCAGTCTTTTATTTTGGATCTCTTTCTGTTATCAGCTACTGTCAGCTCAGCTCCTAATTCATGGTGATCTCATACACAATGAACCAAATCAATGCCTGATCTTTCACTATTAGCATAGTCAATTGTAGATGCAGCCATTGTGCTCCATTGGGTTTTCATTGGCTGAATTTTAAAAGTGTTTCGACAGTACTTTTTTCTTAGTATGTGTTAATCTACAAGTTTCACAGAAACCTGCTCAAGATCACAATGTTGTTGCTGTTATGTGCCATCGAAATGCCTGTGTAACAGCTCTGAACTCTGTTTTGAACCACCCTCCTTGTCTCAGACACACCTACCTCCATTACCCGTCATTAATTCCATCCCTCTCATCTAGGGCCTTCCTCTCTTGTACTGTCCCTTCATCCTTCCAAGCATATCCCTCTTCCGGGACTAGTCCCTCCTGGAAATATACTCAAAGTATGTCCGACGAAGTTTCAAAATTCTTGCCTCTGAGGAGCTGCCTGATTTCTTCACCCTCTCCAAGATGAACATGTTTGTTCTCATAGCAGTCCATGGTATATTCAATGACCTTCTCCAGCACTACAACTCAAAAGCATCAATTCTTCTACGATCATTCACTGACAGACGGGTAGTGGCTGTCTATTACATGTAGCATTGACCAGGAAAGAGATGTGGGTCTCTTGCAATGATGGCAAGAGTTCTACCATGGAATGACCTTGCCCAGTCCTTTTAGATTTGTTGCTGCTGTTGTCAGGTATCATCAAATCAACTATGAATAATAACAACTCTATAAAAACAATAGATCTGAAGTTTTTCCATATCCTGATCCATCAGTGGAGAAAATTTTTATTTTCTTGATGCTGAGATATCCATATTGAATGCTATCATCCTTGATGTTCTGCAGTAAGTACTTCAAGTCTTTCTCACTTTCAGTAGGTACAGTTGTATCATCTGCATAACTCAGGTTGTTGATGAGTCTTCCTCTAATCCTGATCCACGTTTTCTTCATATAGTACATATTCTTTAATTATTTGCTGAACATGCAAATAGAATAGGTATGAAGCAAGGCTAGAACCCTGATGCACACTTTTCCTGATTTTAAACCATGCAATATCCCATGCAATGTTCTGTTTGAACAATTGTTTCCTGATTTATGTGTAGGTTTTATATGAACACAATTAAGTGTTCTGGAATTCTCTATCTTCTTAATGTTAACCATAATTGGTTCTGATCCATCCAGCTAAATACCTTTATATAATTAATAAAACAAAAGTAAATGTCATCCTGGTATTCTTTGCATTTGGCAAAGACATTGTGCCACAGCCTCTACTGAATCCAGCTTGAATTTCTGACAATATCCTGTTGATACATCGTTACTGCCATTTTTGAATAATCTTCATCTAGATCTTACTTGCATATAATATTAATTATATTGTTCAATAGTTTTCCCACACCAGTGAATTACCATTTTTAAAAAAACCCGCAAAAACAACAGGAGCAAGTATGAATCTGTCTTCCAAATTTCTTGGCATAGATTGGTGAGCACATCAGGACTGTGTCTTTCATTTGGTATCCCATCAGTTCCTGGGACTTTATCCTATTCCAATGTCTTCAGTGGAGCCTGAACGTCTTACTTCAGTACAATTGGTTCTTGATCATGTGCTAAATCATGAAAGGTTCAGTATTTACGAATGCTCTCTGGTTCAGTGACTCTGTGCTATTTCTTTCATTCTTTTTGTATGTTTCCTGCACCACTTAAGATTTTTCCCACAGGATTCTTCAGTATTGTAACCTGAGGCTTGAATTTATTCTTCAGATCTTTCATCTTAAGAATGCTTAATGTTTTCTTCCTTTTTTAAATTCTAACTCCAGTTCTTTGCATATTTTCTTATAGCAAGTTTTGGGGTTTTTTTTTCCCCCTTTCTTCTCAAGCTGCCCTTTGAAATATTCTGCTGATTTGACTGACTTCAGCAGTTCTTCTGTTTGTTTCAGAGTCTCTTGTGATATCCATTGTGGCCTTTCCCCCCCACTCCTCTTTTTTCCTGGTTGTAAGGGGTTGCATTGCCAATCCAAAAAGGCACCACGTAGTTAGAATCTACTAGTTGCTCCACAGGGGAAAGATGGGCTGTCTCCTCCCATGTGACTATTAAAAACCAGTTGCATTGAAAAACAAGGAACTCATGCAATATTACTCAAAATGGGTGACCCTGGAGGAAATTATTCTGAGTGAAATATCTCAATTACAAAAGGACAATGCAGAGTGCCACTGCTGTAGAATGGGACTGACATCAGGGTTGGGGTAAGACTGAGAAAAACTGGAGAAATTATGTATACTGCATTGAAACAGATGAGGGAGAGAACAGTTTAAAAGCAATATATTATAGGGTATTATGATTATCATAAGAGTCCGGAATGAAGGTTGCAGAGTGGAGTATACTCAGGGTGGGGGTGGGGGCTGCAGGGGGATTGTATACCAGTGAAGCAATTTTTCTTTTACTTTTCAAAGAGAAGAGCTAACTGGGGGTGGGGGTGGGGTGGGTGGGGAGAAGAGTGCAACAATGAACGAATAGAAATCCAAAATCTCTGTAAATGTTCATTAAATTAATGATAATAAAAAACAATGTATATGAACTTTGTAAGCAAACCAGTATAAAATAAACATTTATTTTAAAAAATGAAAAAAATTATGACTGTAAGATATCCCAGTTAATGAGAACCCCTATATTCATGTTTACTACATATTTAAAAATTAAATGAAGGTGAATAAAAGTTAACAGAAAAGAAAAAAACCGACACCAAACCAGCTGGAAGGTCAGCTATGAGTTGGTTCTGATTCGACATTACATAATAATCGTCTTTGTAATGACCTTTTGTTTCCTTCATGGATGATGTCTTTCTCACTGCTTCAAATCTCTTCTTAAGATGGTTTTTAAATTCAGCTGGGATAGTTTCAAGGTCATATTTAAGTTCTCATTGGTTTGTTTCAATTTTATTCACCTTCAATTTAAACTTGCATATAAATATTGTTGATTATCTCTTCAACAATCTGCCCTGGTCCTTGTTTTGACTGCTGACATTGAAGTTCTCCAAGTGTTTCTTTCCACAGACACAAACAATCTGATTCATGTGTAGAAAATAAAATTAGATCCATGTGTATAGTTGTCACTAATTTTTTTAAAAAACTTATTTACAATTATGAAGTCATGATGGTACAAAATTCTACCATTCAGTTCTCAGCTTCATTTCTGTTACCAAGGCCATATTTTCCAATTACTATTCCTTCGTGTTTCCATCTTTTGAATTCCAATCACCAATTATTATTAATACTTTTTAGCTGCATATTTGATCAATTTTAGGCTGCAAAAGTTGACAGAAATTCATGATTTTTTCAACTTTGGTTTCAGCGTTTTGTGTGAATATTTGAATATTAATTGTATTAACAAGCTTTCCTTGTGAGCATATAAAGAATACCTTGTCAATCACAGAATTGTACTTTAGGATAGAGCTTGAAATGTTTTTATTGACAATGGATATGGCACCATTATTCTTTAATTTATCATTCCTATCACAGTATCATATAATTATTTGGTTTGAAAGAGTCAATACCAGTTTATCTTAACTAACACCTATGATGTCATGCATTTAATTTCATTTCACAATTTTTCCAGTTTTTCTATAATACTATTTCATGTAGTTCATGTTCCAATTATTATATTAATTATTAATGTTTATAGCTGTTTCTCCTCATTTTGAGTCTTGTCAATCTTTCACTAGGTAAAAGTTTTCCTCCAGTATCATTACAGTAGACTATTTTAAGAAGACAGCTTTTCCCAGTCACATTATTAGTGTCTTCCACCCGTAGGGGCTCATCTTCTGGCATTTATATCTAACAAAGTTTTTCCATTAGCCATAGGGTTTTGGAAGGTTTATTAAACCAGAAGCTAGAAGCTTCACTAAAACCTGTACACCATGGGTGACCCTGCTGGTATTTGACATACCAATGGCATAGCTTCCAACATCACAGCAACATTGAAACCTCCAGAGTACTAAAAACTGACAGGCAAGTGGTAGAGTTTGGATTTAGTTTTTTTTAAAAAATGATGCTATAACTGATACTGATATTCAACCCAATAAATCAACTTCCAGTCTAATGAGCTTTCAAAATTAAACAAATATAAACCTCATAGCATAAGTGTGTCAGCTCTGCTTACCACATATAGAATGTGTTAGCAATTGAACAGAGATAAATGTCATGATCATCGCACACTACTATGGTATATTTTTTTGTTTTGACACATATGTTAAGTGCTCATAAAATATTACTAACCTCAACATTTGAGAGACATAAAAAAGCATAATAAGGTTGAACAACATTAGCAATGGGGCCAACTGGCAGCATCCTGATAAACAGTGAAGAGATTGAGATTGTTAACAGCTTCCGTTTGCTTGGCTGCACAATCACCATTCTTGGGACCAGCAGCCAGGAAATCAAAAGACAAATTGCGTTGGGAAAGTCTGCTGTCAGGAACCTCTCCAGAGTGCTGAAGAGCAACGATGTCAGTTTGGAGACTAAGGAGCACCTGATTCAGGCCATAGTCTTTGTAATGACTTGCTATATGTCAGAAAGCTGGACAATGACTAGCTGGGAAATAATAGAAGAAAAACTGATGCCTTTGAGCTGGGGAGCTGGGGAAGAGTATTAAATATACCATGGACAACTAGGAGAACAAACAAGTTCAGCCTGAAGAGGGTGAAACTAGGCTGTCAACTCTTGGAGGCAAGGATTCTGAAGCTCCATCTGAAAATACATTGGGCATGTTGTAAGAGTGACCAGTCATTGGAAAGGAATATCGTGCTTGGGAGGGTGTAGGTACAGAGCTGGAGAGGAAGACCATTGATGAGTTGGATTGATTCATTGACAGTGGTAATTGGGGTAAGTGTGCCAGAGACAATAAAGTTGGCACAGGATAGAGCCAGATTTAGAGCTGTTGTACATAAAATTCCTATGAGTCACAAGAGACACTACAGTACATAACAACAACAACAATGAGATTATACTAGAGAATGATAACTAATTAAAATCAAGATATTGATAAATTTTGTTTGGTTGGCATGGTAGACAGAATTTGTGCAGCGGTTCCCGAGAACATGTAATTATGTTCAAAAGGATACATTATATGACATAATTGAACTTGAGGTAGGAAAATTATTCTGGATTATCCATGTAGGTTCCTTGTAATTACTTAACCCTTCAGAGAAGAGAGTTTTCTCTGGTTTTTGCTAAAAAGACAAAGAGAGTCAAGGTATAAAAATACTATACTCCCACAATTGTGTCTTATAAAATTAATCACCATTTCTCTATGCCCACTATTACCCCATTTTCTCAGATCTCCAGATCTCAGATCTTTCCTAATTCCTCCACCCCCTCCCTCCACCCACCATGTATGGAAATGATCATATGAAACACAATGTAAATAAAAAACAAGTCATTGATGGGTCAGGTCCAATGGTGATTAATATTATAAAAGATAATGTATGATAATTATTGCAAGAAACACAATGTGAATGAAGAATAGTGTGAGACACAATGTATGCAAACTTTATAAGCAAACCAATTAAAAAAGATAAAAAAAGAAAAATATTATAATCAGAAAAAACAAGAAAACAGATTGCCTTCTCAGGATCTCAACTAGGTAAAATTGTTTTTATTACTCTGGTTGGTTTTTTTTAGGATCTTCACAAGACTTTAGACATTGCCCAATTAAAACTGCATCTAC
Source organism: Elephantulus edwardii (assembly GCF_000299155.1). NCBI lineage: Eukaryota > Metazoa > Chordata > Mammalia > Macroscelidea > Macroscelididae > Elephantulus > Elephantulus edwardii. Next base: position 5,799,801 of record NW_006399801.1, read on the forward strand.
TTACAATTTAAAAAAAAGGAAAGAAAAGAAGAGCAGCACTGTCTTCATTTTTGAAGATTGAAGCACCACATGTAGAGGAAGGTGAATAGCAGCCTGGAAGAACTGAGGGCAACTTCCATCCAACAGACAACAGGGAAAAACGGCCCTTGGTCTCATAGTCCTGAGAAAGTGAATTTGGACTGTAACTTGAGTAAACTGGGAAGCAAAATTTCCTGCAGAGCTTCCAGATGCAAGCTTAGCCCTGCCAACACCTTGATTTCGACCTGCTGAGACTCTGCTCTGAAAATCCAGTCAGAGTGTGTTGAACTCTAATATACAAAACTGCAAACTAATAAATCCATTTGTTTAAACTAGATGAGTGTGTGATGATTTGTTATGCAACAACGGAAAGCTAAAACAGATGGTGTCACTAGGGACTAAAACAGATGGACATCTCATAAGCTTGCTAAGTTGCTAGGTAGAAGGGCTCTCTATGTTGTTGATCATGCCATAAATGTACATTGTTTCTTAAATTTTATGTGTGTGTGTGTGTGTGTGTGTACAGTCAAATCGTATCAGACTGGTACAGGAGGAGATTGCCCCTCCTTCTCCAATAGAGCATATGGTGGATTCAAACCACGCACCTCTGGGATTGCAGTGCAGTTTCTTGGCACTAGGCCAGCAGAGCTCCCTAATGTATGTGATTTTGATCAGAACATTTGACAATACATTTTAAGTCTAACCTATTCCAAATTCCAAATTCAGGAAACTAGGAAAAGATGGTGTGTGTGTGTGGGTGTGTGTGTGTAAGGTATACATGCTCAAAACTCATTAAACAACTCAAAGAAATTTAGTATCTGTCAATAAGTGATTCTTTACATTAGTAGTGTATCTGTACTTTTTCTGAAGCTGTTGAGTGTGGCAAATTGTAAATACACTCAGATGCTAATCAAAAGATTAAAGGTTCAAATTTACCCAAAGACTCCTCAGAAGAAAAGTTAGCTGGTCTACTTCTAAAAAATTGGCCATTGAAAATCCTATGGAGTGTAATCCTCATATGGTACACAGAAGGTCACTATGAGTCAGTGTCAATTCAAGATTATTGGTAGGTTTCAAATTGGGATCTATAGACCAGCAGCATCCACGCCATCTAGGCACTGGTTGTCAGATCCAAACCAGACCTAGTGAATCAGCATTGGTTTTTGTTTTGGAAAAAAGTATTTTTTTTCCACGGGTTTTCATAGAATACGTCCTTTACATTATGTTTTGTTCATATGCATTGTGTTTTATACAAATTTCACTTACATTGTTTCATACGTTCTATTTTACCTTATTTTTTAATTGGTTTTACAAGATCCCAGAGTTTACATAGGCACACTCAAGTCTGAGACTTATTAATCTATATAGTTGAATAATGTACAATAATTGAAGTAATTCTTATCAAAAGGATATCTAATATCATGGAAAATATTCTAAACAGGATACTAAAATTAAAACTGTGATACAGAAGTAAACCATATGATACCAGTGTTTTAAAACATAATATGTTGTTGTGGTTAGTTGCTATTGAATTGTTCTAACTCTTAATTCTTTCACATACATAAAAAGATGAAAATAAAATATGATAAAATATATGAACAATGACTTCTCTGTTTTCTAAATTGTCTAATAACAAAAACAACTGTTAGTCATAACATGAAAAATAAACTGTAACAAAAAACCCTTGGTGAAATAATGATCACTTTCAGTTGTGAACGGAAAGACTAGTGGTTTAAATCCACTAGCTGCTCAATAAGAAAACAATATAGTGGTCTGCTTCCTTAAGGATCACAGCTGAGGTAACGTTTGAGTCAGTTCTATTCTGTCATATAGATTCAAGAGAAGTTGGAATCAACTTGAGAACATATGACAAACAACAACAGAACTAAATAATAATCCTAAATAATTGTATAAATGATGGTAAATCCTTTTTAAAAATATTTTAATTGTGATTTTAATGAAAGTTTAGAGAAAAGTTGGTTTTTCATTCGTTCACTGTAACAGGGTTTTGTAGAAGCTAAAGAAATGTTCCATTTAAAATAATTATAATAACAACAACAATAAACTCTTACTATATGTTCTTGATGCTATTGGTAGGTGCTGTCGAGTACATATAACTCATAGACTCTGTGATCAACAGATCAGAACTTTGCCTTATCCTGAGTCATCCTCAGGGTCTCTGCCATGCCCAAGGCCATTGCTAGAGTCAGATGTCAATCCATCTCCTTGAAAGTCATCTTCTCTTTCACTGATCCCCTAAGTTTCCCAGGATGACACATACTTACTTTTACTAAGAAACTGACTTTTCTTAGGATAAGCCCAAAGTATGCAAGATGAATTTTCACCATCTTTGCTTCTACAGAGCACGTGCGTAGTACTTCTCCAAGACTGATTTGTTTTTTAGCAGTCAGTACTCTTCTTCAACACCACACTTCTTCTGGTCATCCTTATTCATTATCCAATTTTCAAATGTGCAGGAAAGAACTGGAAATATCATGTCTTGGATCAAGAGCACCTTTTTCTTTAAACCGACATTATTGCTGTTCAGTCTCTGGAGAGGTTCTTGACTGCAGATTTTCTCAAGACAAGAGGTCGGGGTTTTTTTGGTAGATTTTTGTTTGAGTGTTGTTGCTGTTGTTGTTGTTTTTACTGCTGCTACTGTGGGTGCTGATTGTGGGTTAAGAATCATCTGATTGCTAATTGAAGATTTTTCAGTCTTTACCTTGTTATTTTGGTGCTTATTGGAAGAGTGGTAAGGATTTTTATTTTCTTGTTGGACGATCTTTCCTCCGATCCTGAGTTCACATGCTTCTTCATAGAGTTCAAATCCTTGAATGATTTTCTCAGTATGCATATTGAATAGGTATTGAGAAAGAATACAATCTTCATGTATATCTTGTTTCATTTTTAGACTATGTGGTGTTCCCTTATTCTGTTAAACAACTGCTTTTTTGGTATATGTATAGGTTTTGCATGAGAACAATTACGTATTCTGGAATTCCCATTCTTCTCAATGTTAGCCATAATTTTTTATTATTTATACTATTAATTGTCATTGGATAGTTAATAAACCACAAGCAAACCTTTTTCTAGCATAATCTGCTTTCAGCCAAGGTACATTTGACATCAGCAACGATATCCCTTGTTCATAGTCTCTTCTGAATCCATTTTGAATTCTCAGAGCTCTATGAAAAACTCGCTCAAATTAGTAGTCATCAAATAAAAAACTAATTCGTAGCTCACCCTCCAGTGGATTTTTCTAAGGTTACAAATAACATAAGAGTTTGTCCATCTTTCTTCTGCTGAGCCACAGGTGGTTTAGAAATACCAGAGGGCTTCAACCTTTGGTTCACCAGAGCTCTATAAGTGTAATCCATTTTATTCCAAAAAAGCCACTGGAGTTGTAGAGTCAATTTCAACCCTGTGTGTGACAGAATGAAACAGTGCTCAGTGCTGTACCACCTCTCAGTCATTGCTATTTTAGGACCCTTTGTTACAGACACTGGGTAAATGTATCTCATGAGAGTCTTCCTCATTTTTCTTGATCCCTCTTCTTTACCAAACTAGTTCTTTCTCCAACAATTGGTACAATCCATAGCATGTAAAAAGTAAGTGAGATTCAGTCTTTTCATGCTAGTTCCTAAGGGGTATTCTAATTGAACTTTTTACAAGACAAATGTGATTTCTGGTAGTTCATATTTTTCACTAATATTATAATTAAAACGCATCAATTCTATTCATTCCTACTCAATGTCAAACTTCGACAGGTATTTAAGGCAATTAAAATGACTATGGTTTGGATCAGGCATACATTAACCCTCAAAATAAAATCTTTGTGAAGTAGTATGTTTTTGTTGTTGTTAGGAGCTGTCAAGTTGAATACAAGTCACAGAAACCTTATGGACAACAAATCTGAACCCTGTCCTTTTCTATGCTGTCCTCATCATTCCTGACTTACTTGAACCCATTGTTCTGGTCACTGTGTCAATGCATCTCAATGAAGATCTTGCTTTTTTTTTT